>NC_090200.1:28152500-28812500 GCF_033026475.1 Channa argus
CACCAATTCTGCGAAGAAAAGGGGTCAAACATCCAACTACAACTGCATGGTGATTTGAACCTGAGTAGTTGCCAACTCCTGAAACTTGAAATTTGAAGTTTAACCTTGTCTGCTATCCTGCTCCCATCCGATTGATTGGATCATCCATTACTAGAAATGATTCTTTACCGCATTTTTCAACAGTGAAAATTTGTGGAACAAATCTGAACTTCTACTTGTTTCTTTGTAGAGTACTTGTATAGAGTATGTACTATATGAGTATATGAGTAAAAATTTTGAAGTGAACTTAGTGGGTTTAATCTGTTAAACATGAACAAAGGTATATGAGTGGTCATAAACTTGTCCTTACTGCTAAAATCTTTGTGATGTTTTAAGTCTGCATAGTCCCTTTTAATCAACCACTGTGGATGGTTATTTTCAGAATTTGACAAACACAGAGGTCTTTATGGTTTCACTACTTCTCTTTCTTATTTGGAGAGACACAGTAGCTGTGAATAGCAAAATGAATTCTGTCCAATCCATGCCTGTTACAAAGCCCACATCCTAATTTCCTTTGCCCAAAGTAGAAGTTGAGACATTTCATAAAAATTTTAACCAATGATAAGAGACTAATAGAGCTGTTCTACTTTAAGAGCTGTGCAGTGTCCAAAACTACTGTAGTCGTATCGGCATCATTAACAGTCAAAATTGTCTTTTTTAGGCCGTGAGAAAAGGATACCTGGTCGACCACTGCTCTCCCCTCGAATGGAACGGCCCAGAGGGCCCATACCAGTGCCCCCCCAGGGTGACAGGTTGGTTAAATGTTCTGCACGTTGTTGCTGTAGTTTTGTAGTTATCACAAGATCATACAACAACAAAAGTCAAAAGGTGTAAAAAGAAGTGCATTCATCTGGAAGTGTGGAAATTCTAACGCATCATCACCAGCACTGATCACGGTGATTTAGCCCAAACACATCAGGGTTTTCAGATCATGAAGTTTGCCTGACCACAAGTGTCTAGCCAAAATGAGGAACATTTCACGCTAGTGGAACCACATAGATATTTCACCCTTTCTGCACGTGTCACAAAACTGACTGGTTCTTGCACAAATTCCCCAATGTAACAGCTGCTATGCAATAGGAAGAGCAGAAAATAGATTCTGTTCAGATCTCAAGTATCATGATAAACAGAAGAAGATGATACCTTAACATTACTAATTATGACTCATAGTAGTTGCCAGCATTTGTCAACCTGTATTTCATATCCCTGGGCATGACTCTACCAGTTTATCTTTTCTTAAAACCATTTGGTATTTCACCTAATCCTACTCATCATACAGAGCAGGGTTTCTGTTAGTAATAGTAAATTTAAAATTTTACGTTGCACATTGTATAAATTGCCTACATTGTGAAATCATTTTTCAGGTTCTTTTTTTTTGTAGAAGTGATCTAAGTGATAGTTCACTGTATTTGGTCTCTTGAGTCAAAACCACATACAGTACATACAGTCTACAGTATTGTCATGACTCTAGGGCTAGAAACCTAGAGAACCCGGTTTGTTGTAGTGAAGCTTAACGGTTGCATCTGAGAAAAACAGATCTGCACACTGATCTGAGCTCTCTGTTTGTGGTTGTTGACAATATGCGTCTGTTTACATGATGTGAGTGCGCTGATGTACTAGTCCAAGTATCCTTAATATATAACCAGTATTTCTTTTTATGTGAATTATGACGGCCTTTCAGAAAGTTAATGTATTATATTATTAATGCTCAACAAAGTCCAAAAAATAGATACATTTGTTGTATTCTTTGCATGCTTGCATAAATGTAGGTTTTTAGTACATTTGGGGTTTGGGCCCTAAGTACAGTTTTAACAGACTTATCTAAATTATGTAAATACTAATTATAATTATAATAATAAAATTTGTTATTAGAAGCCTGGCATAACAGCCATCTTGTTGTTATCGATGCTTAATGTTCTATGTGCATCAGCTGGCAACTGTAACTTTAAAGGCAGAGTGGTTCATCCACTAATCACATGGTTTGGTTGCCAGCTCCTCCGGTCCCCCAGTGAAGAGTGAATGACTAAATGTAAAACTGACCCTTTCTCTCTTTTCTCAGAAAACGTCCTTTGTCACCACCTTCCAAGTCCTCTGGGAAAGGCCCAGCAGCGCCATTGGGCAAACCAGCCGCCCCAGGCTCTGCCTCAGGTGCTGGCTCAGGGTCCAGTTCAGGGTCAGGCTCCAGCAAACCCAGCAATACGCTGTCCCGGCGGGAGGAGCTGTTGAAACAGCTGAAGGCGGTGGAAGACGCCATCGCCCGGAAGCGAGCGAAGATCCCTGCTAAATAAAGGAAGCTGTCTTCTCTCCCCTTCACCTACCTGCCAGCCTGTACAGCCTTGTGAGGCGGGTAACAGTGAGGACCACAGGATGGGTTGTTTTCCCCTGCCATCAGTGGACGTGTAAAAATGTTGTGTGGTTCATGCCGCCAAGAAAACCATCTTCTGCTTGTTTGACTCTGCTCCGTTCTAAAGCGTCATTCACTCCCATAAGCCCGACTTTTCCTTCCTTCAACAATCTTTCAATGTCTCTGCTGCAGCTGCAGTGAGATAGAAGAGGGAAGATTTGGGCATTTGGAGAGTGAGGACATCTCAGGACTGGAGTGCGCTTGGTAGACTTTACAGAAACAGAAGAGTAGTAAGGTGCACTTGATCACTTGCTGTTCAATCTGTTCCTCCAGTGGAAAGGAAGCATCTTCCTGATGTGATGTGATGTGATGAATAACAGATTTCCACACATTGATCCTACTACTTCTGTCTTTCTATGCCCCTTTTTATGATGTTGTTTTCATGATTTTTCTTTAGTTTTCTCCGTGTGGAGTGGTGTGACTGTTGGGCCAGCTCTACAGGGTACTGACAGGGCTTGTGTGTAAATCAACAAAGTCTTGAGCATCTGTTTTCAGCCTGTGTAAAACATCACAAGCCCATGCTTTGTTCACAGCAGGCCCAACTCAACCAATGATTTGTCTATTCCCAGTTTTAGGGCAGTGTTCACAGTCACACCTTGTACAATAATAGTGAGTCATCAGATTATTTCACACATATAATTATAGACAACACTGATGTGAAGTATTGCTTTTTTTTTTTATCTACAGCATTTATTTTCTTCCTAGCTCTTTGCAAGCGATGAACCAGTGTTTTATTTGTCACATTTTTAGTTGTAGGAGTATGAGAAGTGGAACGGGGACATTTAGAGACAAGATATCTCTTGCTTTTGTGACAAAAGCCTTCTAAATAAACTATTTTGATAAAGAGAAGGTCAGTTTTTCTCTGCTGTTGTGTGAGATTTAAGGAACTGTTTTAAATAAAGATGTACAGTTTGATAGAAGCATTTAGATATGGAATCTAATGAATGTGGAGTATGTCATCATTCTGTCTTTATCCTAAAAATAGCCGCTCTCAATTATTTCATTAGGACACAATGAGCCAACAAGTTTCGGGTTGTTACTCAACATTCCATCAGCTAAGTGTTGAGAAATGTCCATTGCACTTCTGTTTTCTCTAATAAAAGCCACTGTGTCATTTCCTTTTCATTAAGGTGTTGCACTTATGCAATAGGTACAGCCAGCAGGTTAAAACTTGTTTTGTTTAATTATGCTAGTGGCATGGCTCTGTACATGATCACTCTGTCAGTACAATGTTCTCGGAACATAATTGTCTTTTTTTTGTATACTATTATAGATTTCATTCGAAAAAGGAGAAATTGACATTCTTTACCATCAGTGTTATGCAAAAATGAAACACTAATGAATTAATCATCATTCTAACGTGGACTAATTAAATCTTGATTAAGGGTTGACCTATGCAAGTACCTTCTGTATTGAGGGTAAGTATTGCAAGGAGGAGTGAATTGTCATCTCTCAGTCGGGAGTTCAATAGATGATTGTGTGTGAATCAGGTATTTTGTGGTTCCATCAAGTGTTTTGCATTTAGGAATTCCTTTTAGAGTTCCCTCTGAACTGTGTAACCTTTACCTAAAATTTGCCTAGTTTTCAATAACTTGAACATTGCTGAATAAACATTCCTTGTGAAAAGTAGGTCACATTTTTTGCACCAGCAGCAAAGTATAGGTTTTGAATAAGTGGAATCATTATTAAACAATTGAATGACACTAGTGTTCAACGGTTGAAAATATCCCTTTCTGATGTGTAAAATTTCAGACCTCAATACATGCATTAAGATGGAAATCTGCATCATTGACTAAATCATTTTTGCAGCTTCCTGACATTTGCCAGACTGGAATTCTGCAAGCTCCGAGGTAAAAGAAGCTATCATGAAGCTCCGCAGCTAAAGTGTAACTATATATTGTCAAGAAAATTTAGTAAATTGTAAATGTGTTTTGGTTTTAAATTCTGTTTTTAGGAGATCCAAGTACCAATACAGCAATGTAAACAGTACTTTAAGTACAGAGAGCATGTACAGTTAGTCCATGTGTAGAAGGAACGCTAATAAGGACACTCAAATAATCTGTCAGTGTAAAATGTCAGCAGGTATGTTATTCCCGAGGAAACTGATAATACAGAAAGACCTGAACTCTTTAATCAACTCCCATTTAATATTTGTTATCAGAAGCACGTTCAATTCCCCAAAAGCCAGTGAGGAAGAGCTCAGATTGGTGTATGGTAAATTTGTGATTCCACATCTGCCATTGAGAGAGAAAATATAATTTTAGCGTCTGGTGTGTAACACAGATGAAACAGCCAGTCTTCAATGTTCTGTTCGCAAGAGACGATAGGACACCAAAATTCTTGGCTATCAAACATCATCCTGTCAATTATTATTTTAAGTACACTGATTAATAATTTTTGTGGGCTCACACAAAAACTCAGTCAAAATTGTGGTTACAGTACTTAATATGTTTCTTATTTAACCCTTAGGAGTCCGTAATCATGCCAGCGTCATCAAGTAATATGATTGGTTCGATGCTAAACACCTTTTAATGTAGTACAATATGGTAAAATCCAAAGTTTCAATAAATTATGGCAGATTCCTAAGGGTTAAAATCCACCATCTCAGTTTTGATGCAGCTATTAAGCCTAAAGGCTTTGTATTAAAGTCAATTTTTGGTATGTCATTTAAAATGTTATCTTTCTGAAACCCTTCACAATTTTTGTTTTTACAATAGAAGCAGAGATTTTCCCTCTATCTGTGCCTTATCCCAGACATCTTGGATGTGGATTTTTATCCTCCAGGAGACTTGGCTTAAGGTTTTGTGTATCTTCCTCTGTATGAAGAGACTTGTCTCTGTATTTGCAGTCAAATTAAACCATCCAAATTAATTTGAATTATTATTTTATTTTTGATTGGATGGTTCTAGTAAAATTTTCGAGTGAAAAAAACATTTGGGGACAAGTGAAGCAGCAACAGTCCACTGCGTTTGTTAAGCAAAACATAAACTTGCTTTCATAGTTTAAACTTGTTTGTGTAACACACTTCCAGGTTTTCATCTTAAGCCCATTATAAGTCATGGACAGGCCTATTGTCACAGCTCTGTCAGCATGTGTTGCATTCACTGCCTCAGACAGCATTAGGAAGAAGCATCGCACCGCATCAGCCAGTCTGTGAACATAATTGAAGGCACGCCAACATTACCTAAGCATTTGATGTGACATCATCCCAACACGTCACCAGCTCCTACAGCAAGCAGAAGAACTGACCAGTGTCCAATTCTTGTTTGTTTTTTGTACATATATATGAATTAGTGGAGCTTTAATGGGTATGTCTGTCTTAAATCAACAAATATGAAATTCATAGTTCCAAAAAGGTCTTAATATTAACCTAATATTTGAACCATAGTCTGAAAAAAGTCAGCCATCCATAAATAGTCCTCCACCACATGTGGTCCTTATAATATGCTTGGCCTTTGAAATCTATGTGATTTGATTATAGAAATGGGCATGTCCTCTTTTACAATTAACATTAATGTTTCCGTCTTGTTCTACAGCCTCTGTATTTCTGCTCATGAAGTTTTCATCTCTGTTGTATTGATTGTGCTCAATGTTTATAAACTGCCTGATTGATCTCCTCTCTTTTTTTTTTTACATTTTAAATCACTTGCTTTACCCCCATAGACAGCACTCCAGTTTCCATGTGGATTTTTCCTTTTTAACAACAAATACAGCTTTCTCAGGTAAAACCTGCAGCTAAAACCAAGAACAGTCATTTAGAGCTGTTTGGAACATTTAAACTCACAGGACACACCTGGGTGTCCAGTAGCACCTGCAAGTCACATATTACATTACATTCACGCACTTAAATTTTGGCTCCTCTAATACCAAATATGCCACGTTCTATGTTGTTTACATATACAAGTGTAAACACAAATAAACATCAAATAAAATGTAGAAACCCCCTGAAACTCATGTCTGCACTGCAGAGCAAAAAAAAAAAAAAATCATTTGCTCTTGATGTTCCAATACTTTTGGAGGGGGCTGTGTATCAGTGCTTTTTTTACTCTTCGCACTAGGAGCCAAGGTTTCATTGGCTCTAGCATCACTTGCTGCCAAATACAGATTCCCATAAGTCCCTGCTCTGTGTATATGTGCAAAGCATCATTGTTGAACCTATGCCAGGGGGACTGACCAGTGGGAAGTTAACTGTGAATGCCCCTAGCACACACATGTTAAGAAGAGGACATCCCCCTCTTTTAATAGATTGGATAAATTGATTAAAATGTCCCACCGTGCGCAAGCAATCTCATGACTGCATACCTGGTTAACAACAAATAGTTTGTACCTCTTTTTAAGTAGCATTTTTAATTGGGGCTAGGCACCTTTATTTATATAGTACATTTTGAACCCAGAGGAAATTCAATGTGCTTTACATAACAAACATAATGAGCAACAGGAATAAAAACCAAAATAAAACCATTGAAGACCAACAGTAGACAAAAAATAAAATAAAATGTACATGACATTAAAATAAAATGCAAATACACAAACATAAAAGTTTGAGAAACATTGAAATAGAGCAGAAGATCAGTCAAAAAAAACCATTGAGACCCATGGATGAGTTTCTGTCTGTTTCTTGTCCCGACATGAGACCTCTCACTCTTGCTATTTGTTACAGGTGATTTGAAATTTTTGAATTAAGTATGAGCTCAATGTAGCTACTGAAGTTTAAATCTGGGTCAATTAAAACACAAAGATGTTAAGCCTTGATGCAGGGTCATTGCCAAATACAATGATTTCTGCCTTTTGTTAGAGGGAAATTTTGTTGCATCCAGCTGATTATTTGCTCTAAGCACAGAAAGAGTGGGTATAAGTTATTGTGGTGACTTGGTGAAAGAGTATGTAGACCTAACTGCTGTTAGCATGTGTGTGTACCATTAAAAGACTTCTAGGTTAATTTTTGAGTGTCAGAGGCTAATGTGTTTTCTCTCTAGGAATATTCATTGGTTGTTGCAATAATAAACAATCTTTATTACCACATTCTGCAATAAAAGGGTCAAGGAAGGCACAAAAACATGAGGAAGAGTACAAAGATGCAATTATTATAACCATGCTGAGCTGGGGGTTTGGTGAACTACCATGGTATCTGCCACAAATATGAAAACATGGGACAGGACAGCAAATCAAAAAACATCTACTCATAGGATGTGACATTCAGTTGGAGGAACATGGTTATAATCCCCTTCACTTTTTGCATAGTTTAGTGCACTGCCAAATTTAATGAAAATGTATTTAATTTTTCCATCGGGCACAAAGGGGAAGCTCCGTAATAGCCAAATGGTGAAGGTGCACACAACATAACCACAGGATCCCTAGTTTGAATCCAGCTGGGGATCTTTGCCGCATGTCACACTCAATTTAATAAAGGCAGGAAATCTTAAAAAACACTATTAACAAATTGAAAATATATTTTCCAGAAATGTCTGCAAACTAAATTTGCTCTTTTCCAAAAGTATTCAAATGTCTTGCTGTTTGCTGTCATTATCCTCCAGATGTGTTCAGAATTGATTGTACATACAGATTTATCAGTCAACCACAGTTAAGAATTTATTGAATTTATAATTATAAAGTAACTTTTACATGTTAGGAACTAGGCATTGCCTCACTTTGTCCTTTAAAACCAAATTAACAGAACAGAATAAAACAGAAAACACCAGAACAAAACTCAAATGACATCAACACATTCACAAATAAATAAATGCAACATTTTAAAAAACACATAGTAATAAAGGAGAATTGTGGATATTAAATCAATCACACTTTAAACAATCCCTATACAGTCTGTCTGTTAGTCTGCAGCCTGTATTAGCTGGTTAACGGTTAAGAAAACATCAGCCATTCACCTTTACATTGGAAAGGCTTGGTCCAGACAATGCCATAATTCCAACAGTTAAGTTTAGAGTGAGGATTATGGTTATGCAACTGGTGAATGATTCTTCAGGAAATGAATGTAAGTGAAAGGAATCTCTTTAAAGTGATGAAAACACACCTCGGTGTGTGTGTGTGTGTGTGTGTGTGCGCGTGCATTCGTGTGGGTGTGTATGTATGTGATGCAACCATGTAAGTGTGAACATGTACCATAGGTGTCGAAATCTGTGAGACTGTAAGTCATTCATTACAAAGCACTTACACAGAGATACACAGTACAGCTTTCTGAAGCTTTGTGGTCATTGAGCTGTAACCACAAAGGGGTTTCTAACAATATGTGTTATCTGATCTCTTTCAGAAGAGAACTGGCAGCGTAAGTGGGACAACTAAACAAACCAAACCTGGAATTCAAGGAGATAAACAATAACAAATGTTGCTATTTTTGGAGCTCAGCCTTCTGTTTTCACACACATTGTGTTACGTCATCAGTACTGAAACAGCCTGCAACAGGTTCCAAGAACCTGGAATTTCTTTTACTAAAGTTTTACTAAAAGCCTCTGGAAACTGAGACCCCCCAAAATAAAAAGAGCTTTTCAGTAGGTTTTTACAGTTTTGGGAAATATCTCATAAAAAGAGTTCCTTTTAAGGTTTTTGTTTGTAACCTTTCATTTAGAGTTGGAAATTAATAATATGATATTAACAAACAGATAAATGACTCGAGTTTGATTTTTCTTTCATGTCTAAGTTAAATGAACAGGTAAATGGATGAATGAAAATTCAATTTACTTCTATTAATTACCTGATTATATTTGCGTAACCGTGCTCCTAAAGGAGAACTTTTTTCAACCATCCGTATACAGACACTAAAGGCAACACACATTTAGGGTCTCTCAGTTTGCAGCATGGATTTGCTTGACACACAGCTCCGCTGAATAAAATTGTTCTTCATTCCAAAACATTGGGTCGAGATATTTTTTAACATATTGTGCTCCAAATTGTTAAAAAAAAAAAAATTAAATTAACTTATAAAGTATCTGAAATTTGTATGCAGTAAACTTTTCAGGTCAATGCGTGCGCATTAAATATTTTACATTCCTGTGACACCTACCTACCTACTAGGCTACTTTCACTTAGGAAAGAGGAAGTCGAGGAACAAAATAGCGTTTCCATTTCCTCATGCTGCCGGTTTTTCCCAGGTAGGCTCCATAAATAAGAGTCGAGTGACCATTATGGCAAGTACACGCAAAGCCGATCCCCTGGTTCACATTAGACAGAGACAAAAAGACAGAGGATGGACATGAAGCAGGTGAGTGAGACACTTCACGGAGCTGACACTGTGCTGCTCTCTGCCTCCTCCATCTCTTCATCTTTCTCTCTCTCTGTCTCTGTTCTTCCCTCCTCCTCCATAGATTCTCATATTTGGACTTTTACTCGTGCCCGTGTGGACGTGCAAATTGAACGAGTGCTGTGACGAAGACAGGTTGAACAAAGCGCTCGAGAGGAGGCTGAAGACGCATTTCCAGCCGCCGCCAGAACCTTTGACCACCGCAGTGGCCGGCTCATCTCCCGTGTGTCCCGTGGGCCTTTACCAGCAGGCGCCTAAGTCCCTCTACGAACGGTCTCTGTCCCCTTGGAGATACGTGTAAGTTACACTTTGTCGCAGTTTAAACTTTGTTATCAGGACCTTTAAAGGCTTAATAGGGTGTCAAACGGAGTCTAATACACAGACAAGGGGGCTTTTGGTTCAGGTGCTACGTCCCTCTGTGCTTTCTGCTGTTCAGCTGACTTTCATGTCGGATTTGAAAGCGCTCAGAACAGAACCACTGAGTTCGCAAACTTCAGGCCGCATCACGTGTAGCGCAGACTGGGGAAAGTTGGGAGAGGTGAAGTGTGAAGAAGCTCCTGGAGAAGGGAGGAGTGCTGGAGACGAGTGGGACGGGTGGAGTCTGAATTTGATCATGCTTTTGTTTTCAGCACCCAATTTCTACATAATTAATACTACAGTGTAGGTAATCTCATAGATGTGACGTCGGTCTCGAAATTTCATATAAACTCTGTTGTAAACTTTTCCAGAATGCGTCAAGTCAAGGTTAGGAGAGAAGAGAGAAGTCATAAGTGTTTCTTAAGCCACCCCGAGTGTTTGCATATGATAAGGTAGAACAATTAAAAAGCAGCTTCAGTGCAGTGATCTCATAACTGTAATGGCACTTTGAATTTCCTTGTAATTAGCGGCTGTGATTTGGCGAACTTCGCGCCAGGCACTTGATGCCAATGACGCAGACTTTGTGTTCGCCGCGCTCCGGAGAAGGGGAAGTCCCCTCTCCGTCCATCCCATGCTGTGTTGCTACATAGCCTCTGGGAATGACACAAATTTGTTCACTGGGGTAAACGTGCTACGCTTTATAAACCCACAGTGTGTGGGTCGTAAATTTACTCAGGATACTTACATTCACCCTTTTCATGCTCCACATCCTCCTCCCACCTTTTTTCTTATCTACAGCAGCTCACTCCAGACCTGTGGAGTTTTCTTACATATTCAAATAGAAACTAAAAGTATTTTGTGATTCACATCTGTTATTTGTATTAGGTTCATGCACCGATAGTCACAAACCATAATGTCCATTTTAACCAGTTTTGAGGGTCTGGAGCAAACCATGTCATTGGGCTTCTTTATTTATTGTGTGGCTTATTAGTCTGTCAGGTCCCTGATGGTATTTTAACCCTGATGTCCTGTTAACTGCAGCCACTTGCCTCATTCAGAATTGTTGCCATGATTTGCCAGTCATTTGGGCTTTGAACATAAAAAATTGAAAAAAGATGCGCTTCTTGAATGAATAACTACCACCAAACATAGTATACTCACATTGATGAACAGGCATGCTGTAACTTCCAATTTCAGGCACTGAGGTTTAAAATACCCGGCCTGTAATAAATATGAGCCATTACAAGATACAGCCGTGTGTATCAGCCCTCCAGGGTTTATTTTCATGTATTTCAATTGCTGATAACTTAGAAAGCAGTTGCATTCTTTGAAAAGCATCCTTTTATTTGTCATGTCCTCACTGTCACTCTTAACCGAGTTTTCTTTTTTCTTTGCAGACTTGTGACCAAAGAGGATCACATCCCTTCCACCTATGCCGAGGCCCAGTGCCTGTGTTCTGGATGCATCTTGATTCAGAACAAGAAACCTGAGGGTGTTGAGAGTTACGACTACAACTCGGTCCCCGTAATGCAGAGCAGGGTGTTTTTCAAAAGGGAGCTCTGCAAAGACGGAAAGTACAAACTAATGACAGTTAATGTGGAAGTAGCTGTGGGCTGTACCTGCGCCAGAGTCCAGACCTCCTCGTAAAGGGCATCCCCTCCTGATCTGCTGTCACTGCAGCCCCCTACAGTTAATGTATTTGTTATAAAATGCACCAAGTTGTTAGGAATCCCTGTGCCAAGTCCTGAAGGGTGTTAGTTAGCAGACGATTGGCACAGAGGGGACGCTGGTCCTACATGCTCTCTGGCGTTCCAGTCACTGCAGTGCCACTACTTTAAATGCAGCTGATATCCCAGTATAATTTCTGTCTTCTCCTTACTGTCATAATGATGACGTCATAATTCTATATCTCTAACATGTGTTCTGTAGGTCTTCATAGACCCTGTCTCTTTATTTATAGGTATGCATCTCTGCATAGTGCAGCTAATGTAAACTGGGTAGTTTATTATGTACATGCTTCATATTGATGGCTTTGACATGAGAAAAAACAGCTATTGTATAGTTTTGTTAAATAATTTATCTGCTAATAATATTTGAATAATTATCTATTTATTGACTTGTTTTATGTTAAACGTGTAAGAAGCTTTGTATTTATTTATGATGGTTATCTTGTAGGTATTGTCCCAGTGGGACTGAATCAGAGTCTAAGTCTATTATGGACTAAAGTGAAGCTTCTTTGAGGCAAAATAAAGAGAAATGTTGGATATGAAAAGAAAAGAAATTCTCTGTGTTTTTCTATTAAGAAGTGACAGACCAGTCAGTGTGTGTGTGTGTGTGTGTGTGTGTAAATGTGATCACATCAAAGGAAAGGTGACCCCTCAATGAAACTCTTTTGAAATGAGTTTATTAAATCAATTACATGATCAATTAAATTGTTTGCAGGCCACTACTGTAATTATTCATTTAATGTCAAAGTTCTGAAAAAAGTCAGAATTCACATAAATGTTTTGTGGTGGTCCAGATCATAATCCATCAAACTTCACAGCTCTCTACAGCTCTAAACAAGCACTGTCATGAGTCTGCTTTGTTCTAAATATCACTTTCAACAATAGGAAGTTAGATTAAAAGTGTCATCCAGCAATACAGAATGGCACAGTCAGAGGAAATTCCAAAAGAGATGAGGAAGAAACTGATTAAAATGCACCAATGTCAGGCACTGAAGGCTTATTTGAGAATGCCCCCTCCTGTCCCTTTTCTTTCCTTTTTTTTTTTTTTTTATTTGGTTTTTTTTTTTGGTTTTGTTTTAGTCATTTGATTTTTTTGGACTGTCTTACAGCATTGGCCACCTTGCGTTTGTTTTTTTAGTCATTTTTTTGTCATTTTGCCATTTAATTCTTTGTTGTTTGAGGCTCTATTTGCACACACACATAGGGCGGCTGTAGCTCAGTTGGTATGGGATTTGATCGATCCCTGGTCCCAGCTATATGTCGAAGTGTCTCTGGGCGAGACACTGAACCCCTAACAGCCCATTCCCATCCCCAGCTGTGCAGTGCCGGTCCAAGCCCGGTAGAAATTGGGGAGGGTTGCATCAGGAAGGACATCTGGCGTTAAAACTGTGCCAAATCAAGATGCGGACAATGATCCGCTGTGGTGACCCTGAACTCACGGGATAAACCGAAAGGACAAAAAAAAAACCAAAAAACATATTGAGAACAAAAGAATGACAAATGTGTGTGATGCTGAAAAAACACCTGATGGAACATTTCACAATGAATGAGGTTAACTGGCAGCAGGTCAGTATATTGATTTGGAATAAGAAGAATATCCCAGAAAAGATGTGGTGAGGCTCATCACTCTGGGAAAAGTGCATGAGAATGTACTAATAAAAATGTTTGGAGAGTCCAGCGAAATCTCTGTACTGATGGAACAAGGCCAAAAACCAAGTCAAACACTAACAAACAGGTGGGTAATACGAAGTACCCCCGTGATTCAGTAGATTGTACATCCACCTTTATTCCTGTTTCTTTTACGAGTTTATCGGTTTCTCTCACTTTGTTGGGGAGGAATTCTGGCCCATTCTTCTTTACAACAATGCTTCAGTTCTATGAGGCTTATCTTATGCACAGCTCTCCTAAAGCGGGACTTCACCAATTTTTTTCACCAAGGCTGTACATATATATTAATGCTTTTAAGCTTCCCTCTGAGTTCACTGTATTCACATATTTCACTGCTACTAGCTGAAAGAATCCTCCAGATGACATCGCCCAGAGGAGTTTTTCATCACTAAGAGTTCAGATATCATCTGGGGGAGCCCTGAAAAAGCAGGTTTACCACGGTTACAAACTCCAAAGTTAGAGTAACAAGATAACATGATCTGAACTGCAGTTTCCTCCAAATGATGTGGAGGCTTTTTTCAGTTTAATGGCATTTAGTTATAATGTTATAACTAAAGTTATATCTTATTGTTTGTCTGAGGTTGTATTTTCTATACAATACTATGAGCCACTGTGATCAGATGATTTTTGGTTTACACAAACTAATCCCAGCACTAAAAGAGCAGGTACTAACTTTTTGCACAACTGCCACCCAGACAACATAAGTAAGACAATCTGTAAATGTGTGCATACTAATGACCTGTATGAACATTGTTTTTTATCAAAGCGGCAGACACAGCTTTAGTGATGATAAATCTCACCTGGTCTTTATCCATCTGCTCATGCTCATTTACATACAGAATCACCTCCTTACACAATACTATCCTGAGGGTTCTAGTTGCTTTTTATTGTGGACAAAACTTGCAAACGAGAAACGTAGGTCTGACAACATTATAAACAAGTTTACACAAAGCTCATAGTATCGTCAGTGCGAGCAGTTAGGAAAGGCTCTTATCATGTGCAGATATATGGACATAGGCAAAGATGTTTCTGCAATTATTTCACATTTTACTGGTTTATATATAACACAAAATAAACAATAGGTAACCTCCTGTCAACTGATAATTTATTATCGATTATAATAGGACAAATATGACAAAGGACCGCCTGAACTTAAATCCTGTATCAAGCTAGAATGAGTTGACTCTTTTTAAAAAGTTTTTAATCTTTTGCCTCATCATTAGTTTTGTTTTTTAAACCAAAGGTCAAGTTCTCACTAAAAGAAACTAAATTAACATTGATTATTTTTACATAGAATTTCTTAGAAAAAAAGCTTTTGTCAAATGGGGGGGTTCTAAGGTTCAACTCAGCTTTGTCAAAACACACCCATGAAACATTTTGGAAGAAAGTTCTGAGTCATTATGCATAAACAGTATTTTGTGTTTCCTCTGGTTGTTTCAGTTTAATAGTTAATCAGAAACCAATTAGTGTGAAATACCAACAAAACGGAAGAAATCCGGACGATTTTACACATTTGAATATGATAAGAACATTAGACTACACTCATGCAGTAATGTACAGCCAAGACATGTAAGGGTGTAGATACTGTAACATCATCATCATATTCTATTATCACATCACTCCACATGAACAAACGTCCAAATTCCCCATAAGCAGTGACTTCAACTTCTATTTCAATTGTGGTTATGGTGATTTGACATTGTTTTGTTTTGCAACCACATTGTGTAAGTCACACTGCAAATACACAACAGGGTGGCAGGGAGCATCTCTTTTGTGGACATAAGCTTCTTTCTTCCAAATCTGCCCACATTATAAACTATGACCAAATGATCCAAAAAGCCTAGTTAAGACAGTTTAAAGCTCTGCAAAATGTGTAGATTTTTTTTACCTTTACAGTGGCTAGTGCAGATAGAATTGTCATTATTGGTGATGAAGACTGGAGGATCTTCCAGAGAAGCCACTGAAAAAAGGCCCTGAGCACTTAGAAATCTGGAAGAGCTCAATGAGCCCAATAATCTTCAGACAATAATAAAAAACAAAATAATGGTTTAAAACCAGGACCAAACAATGGGAAGCAGTGACAGTTCAATGAGTTTTACTACTAAATGATATTTGGATTGAACAGTAACTGAAGTAGGAGGAGGCAGGAGGGAAACCTTGCAGAGGACATATCCAGAAAAAAGAGCTCTCACACGTTTTAGGTAGTAGGTGCCCAGCATCATAACTGTGCTGATACAGTCCATCTGATATCTCTGGATAACGCTCACATAAGGCTGAAGAATTCCGTTCTTTAGTCTGTAAATTTATGAGTGTGCCACTAGGTGAAATCCGAGTCCAGACAATATGCTGATGTTATATAATATTGAATGTGTTAATGAGACGCAAGATGAATTTTCAGTGTGAACTGATAAAACTGTATTATGTATTGTGATTTAAGAGCCCTATAGAGTGAGACTGAGGTCTGGACTCCAACTCGGCCACTGCACAACATTATCTTTGTTGTCTTTAACCATTTACATAGTTGTAAATGGTTAAAGACAACACTGACTGTATGCTTGGGCTCATTGTCCTGCTCAAAACCAAATCTTTCCTCAATTCACATTTCTCTTTCAATCCTTATCAGATCTTCTCTCTGTTTTGCTGCATTCATTTTCCCTTCTACTTTTACAAGTCTTCCAGGTCATACTGCACAGACGCATCCCCACAGATGAAGCGGCCGCCACCATGCTTCACAGTGGGGATAGTGTGTTTGTGAGGATGTGCAATGTTAATTTCCACTAAACCATCAAATCATCTAGTCTGATGGTCATAAAAGCTTTGTTTTGGTTCATTCAGTGAGGCTCAGTGGGCAGCTTATGCCTCAACACATTGGGATGAGTTAAAGGTGGAGAGAGAGAAAAGAAGAACAACTGGAAGCAACAATAAAACTCTAACAACAACAATGTAAGTGTACTCCAAGAGCTATCTGGTGACTAGGAAATCATTCCCTGACTTCTGCTTTTCAACAATTGTCTCACTGTGTTCTTTTATCTTTGTGCTATAGTTTTTGGCCTGGATACTGAATCATCTAAAACTAGACCTTTCACATACTGGTGTATTTATACTAGAATCCTTTAAACACATTAACTGCACTAAGGAGACCTTCATCTAACCCTTTGTGTAATTCTGGAAACTAATCGGCTAAAGTGATCATTTAGGTGAGTTTTTTTTAATTGGAGTGAATCTTTATACAAGCACCTGGTTTCTGTTTTATAGTACTCTAAATAAATTAGAATACTCTCTTTAAATAAAACATGATAACATCCACTTCACGCTCACGAACAATAAGCCTGGCAGACTGCAAAGAGGTGTTAAATGTCAAATGTTAAAAACTCATGTTTAGCTGACTTTGTTAGATTTAAATTATTTGTCAGGGCCTATGAAGAAAACACATTATCTCATATAAAGAGAATAGGTGTACTTTCCAACTTCTGACCACATAATGAGTAAAAGCAGCTCGAGTTCCTTCCTTGTAATGGACTTTTTAGTTCTGTAGGTTTTTCACATCCTTCTTATTTTGCATAGTTACTTTATTCAAAACCAGTTCTGTTAGGAAGTTGGTCAAAAGTCACTGGAGAATTTTGGGAAACTCAAGACATCTTGGTTTAAAAAAAAAAATAAAAATACAACTTGAATACAACAAAATACATTTTTTTTTAAGCCAGATTACTTATTCTGATTGACGTCAATGTTGTTAACATCACATTTAGTGAAGTTCAATCTAAAACACCACCATCTGCTGACTCCATGAAAGCACTGCTAGCCACCACTCTTCTCAATTTACATTTACATTTAGTCATTTGGCAGACGCTTTTATCCAAGGCAAGCAAAAATCTAAGTCACATTTTTCAGAAATAAAGATTGTGCTCATCTTAAATGTATCTAAAATTAGAGCATGACTACATTTATTAATTGATTTATGTTGCTAAAGAGCATTTATGGGAAAGTTTTGCAGCTGTAACGGGAAAAAGAATTACCTTTTCAGTAGCCTGAAAAGCCTGAAGGCTACATTCCGGAATGTTACATTTAATACAAAACTCATATTTTATAATCTGCAGGTTAGTAAATTAGCTTTAACTAAACACCGCAGATACTCCATGTTTGTTAGTCCTTGTTTTGGTTTTGTGGCTTCAGTTCTTTACATGGACTTCTTTCTTTTTGCTACAAAGATCTTCAGACTAAATTAACCTAAAAGCAACAGGAGCAAACACTAAATTAAAACTATATCTATCTTGTCTCAGAGCAGAAAACATAATAGGTAAAATTTTAACAAATTAAAAACACTTTCAGTACAACAAAAAAAGACAGTAAATCGTTTATTTATTACTTTATCAAAACATTTGTTTTTACAAACTGATGATACATGAACAGTATATTTTCGATTGTGAAAGTTCCTTTTCTCAGATATCAACATCAAGGCCATCAGCCTTCAGAAAAGCTGCTTTGTTTCACCTCACTTAGGTTGCAAACTTCTTCTGTCGGACAGGTGCTGGCAGCTGAGACATGATGTCCTGCAGAGGACGCTCCACGACAACCAAAGAATGGTCCTCCATTAAACTTACACACATAAGGTGCTGTGGATCAAAATGTGTCAGTAAGATTAATGGGAAAACTGAATATAATAACTACGTCCCTAATGGTACCGTGTACATGATCCCTCCGGGTCTGATCTTCCTGATAACTTTATTAAAGTGTAACTTTACCAAACACATGTTTAGCTATTGTATATTTTTCAGCGGTTAAACTAAAGCTCCACTGAGCATGAAATAACTGTACCTGGAAATTCTTGCAGATTTTAAAGGCGTGGCTGTGTCTCAGCCTTTCTGACTCAGGAACACTCCTCAATGTCATCTGATTGTAGAGCAGGCTCTTTGCTTCAGGCAGAGGCTGCATGTGGAAACAAAGAAAGCTACTAGTGTTACATAAAAAAAATAAAATAAAAAAACCACGAACCCCATACACACACACACACAAACACACCACTTATAAAGTTACAATGTGATTACTAAGTTTAGAAGTTGTGTATCAATCCACATACCAGACTCTGGTCTATGATGCAGAACATGAATGTGTCATGCAGAATGATGTGAGCTGGGTTTCTGGGATTGAAGTTGATGTGCACGATGGGCGTGTCCCTCTCCAGCCACAGAGAGTGCAGGCCATGTTTCTGCAGCTTCCGGCTCCACTCTGTGTATTCCTTCTGCACCAGAGAGTATTCAAAGATCTACACACACAAACACAAACACACACACACACACACACACACACACACACAGTTGGTAAATGGACCACTCCTTGGTATTACTTTTATGAAACTTTATATTGTGCTTTTATTTTGACATGCAAAGTTTCACAAAGTTTATGTTGTATTTTTATTGTGAAGGGCAGAGTGTGTTTACCTGCTGGTCAGCGTGAACCATGATGAGGTTGCTGCTCACAGGGTGAATGGCTAAAGCAGTGGGACACGAGCTGTAGACTGGAACTTTACAATGCAGCTGTAAACATACAGACACATTAGGAGTTTACGATTATAAATTTCAAATATAACCCATCAAGAAAATATTGAATAGGAGAAAATGAGAGTTCCAAATCACTTTTAGCTTTTCAAGGTTGTACACGTAAATCTCACAGCCTGTGTTTGCAGTAGCGAGCCATTTTCCATCCTCACTGGCAGACAGCAGGTGGACTGGCTGTCTGGAACCTACATGTCACGGTAAAAGGGACAGTGTCATCACAATGAGCAGAAACCAGTAACAGCCATTGACAGCGAGCTGACCAGGAGGTGTCAAACACATGGTTCACATGTAGCAGTAGCTTTCACCAGCCTTGTTTGAGTCTAGGAATAAAACTTTATTTCCAACTGATGTTTATGTCCCGTATTTCTACCACTTATATGTTAATAGAAACTGTGTGTTCCCTTCCTGCTGTTTCAGTAATTATATACCATAAAAGACACCATTAAATGCAAACCAGTAATAATATTATTAAAGACAGAAATAATTCATAATTCTTAGTCAAACATCATGGTTCATAACTTTACCATGAATGCCCTCTGGGAAAGGACTTGGATTCAATACACAGCTTCACAGTCAACTAAATATAACTGAACCCCCATCCATCAATGTACTATTCTCAGTTTCAGACTATAAAAACACTGCATGGTGAGGATCCTGGACTTACCTGACTTGGGTCTGAAGGTATAAAGATATTTGCACTCAGAACGGTTGAGGGCAACAACAATGACTGAAGACTGACTGGAGGATGCAAAGAGTTTTGAGGAGTCTGGGGAGAAGCAGAGCTGATGGGCTGAGGAGAGGACTTTGGGTAGTTTGGACACCTGAAGGCAGGATGAGGAAACTCATTATCCACATACACAGCTTAATTTGACATTTAGCTCACACACCAGGTTTAACGATTTCACTGTCTTTCTGGAAAGAGATATCACATGCACAGGAGCCCACCTTGATGATGCTGACGTTATTATTGTCGTACTGTAACCTGTAGAGACGGATACTGGAGACAGTCGAGTACGCCATCCAGCCACCACATGGAGACAAAGCACTGCAGCAAATATGATCCTCTCCCTGCACAATATTAAAACACATTCAACCTTTTTGTTTCAGTGGTCTCCTAAATCTGTGACTCAATAAATGGACACAAAACAGCTAAAAAGAAAAAGAAGTGAAGTAGTGTCAGAGCCAGTGTTTCCTTCACATAGAGTACACTTGCGTGACTTGCCCAAGTATATTTATGGCCACTGTTTTTATTTCCTAAGGCAAAAACACCATCTGCAGTCAATTAACTATGATTATTTCCCCTTTTAACTATTGGGCCCGTAAGCCACTTCTTTGCTGTTTAAAATGTCAAAAAGCAGTTTAGATCAGCTGTTGGTAACATTATTTCATGATGACATTACAAATCAAACATCCTGTTTATGTGTGTGCTCTCTATTGTATATATAGACTCAAAAACTCTCTAAACTGAGACTTCTCCTATAATCACAGCAACAGCTGCTCTTCCAGAAGTTTCACAATCTCTTAAAATGTTCTGTCAATATAAGAAATATCGTGTCCATAATAAATCAAGTACCTGTTGTAAAATAAGATGCCCCAAATTCAATAGGCTGGCAAAGTGTAAATACTATTAATAAATACTACTAATAAAATATTACCAACGAATGAACGTTTACTTTTCAACTTTATAGAAAGGCTTACAGTACAGTATGGTTATTTAAGCATCTTAAGCACTAATATTTATTAGCCCAGATTAAATACTAATTAATAAAAAAAAATTAATAAAAAAATAATAATTAAATACAAATACCGATGTCAGTGTCTTGTACAGACAACCCCCCATCCCACTCCCTCAAAGAGTAATCAAATTCTGTGGGAAACAATGACATGACAAAAAGCTCTCAGAGAACTGCAGGTCTGGAAATAATGTGTTAATATTCAATAAAAGTTTAAAATGAAGATAAAACTGAAGATAGAGTAAGAAAGCAGATTTATTTTTGTCTGTAACATGACTATTGTAAAACAGAAAAGAAACTGGTATAGTTAAAGTAAATCAAAATTCTGTCAGAATGTACTTTGTGCAAGGGAAAAAAAAAGGTAAAATGGTAAAATTGTAATAACTGTTTTTTTCTGTCTGCAGCCAGTAGAACAATATGAAATCACAACTGACCAGTTATACAAATTTGACATTATGACAAATATGTTGGGAAGCTGTTGCCCTCCTGCAGCCAAACTGCAATATAAGTATTAATTTGGGGTAATGTTTGCTGAACACTGATAGAAAGAACCTTATTTAAACTCTAGTTTTTCTTTTACATTTTCACAAAACTAAGCTCATCTTGGCGACTTCGCACCAACTCAAAAAACTGTTCAGAAAATGTTTGCCCAGTTTCAAACTGCTCATCTGTGCAAAAATAATCTGAGAGAAGAATGCTTTAGGACAGGGCTCCCCAAACAGTTTTCCAAAACTGCACATTGTCCTTTGTTAACATGTGTCAGGCAGACATCGGACAGTGGAACGGTGCTAACAGGCAGTCACGGGCAATTATGACGTGTGGACTGGAACAGGTTGTTGATGCATCAATAACTTGACATCAGACATATTCCACACTGTCAAAACAAACTGCAATCTGTTGCACGCAAAAAAACAAAAAAGCATTCAACATGCCGCCATGTAGGAGGCCCTGCTGTCAACACAGTGTGATGGATGATGTAGTCTTAAGAGAGGTGGCCCAAAGGACATGATGAAAAAATACACACCTTCCTCTTTAGCTGGATCAATTTCTCTGGCTTACTCTTCACAGCTAGACTGTCACCAGGCTTTCCTGTTAAAAACACAGCAGAAGGGACCTCATCAATTCCTACATTATATTACTTTTGATCACTTTTATATTTTAGGCCAAAATTGAACCCTTTAATAATTAGCATCTGCTGATACAGAATCTGATTCTTAAATCTACCACACAGCTTGCCATTAATAAAAACAAGTTTTCATATACATTCGTAATAAGGCTCAACTGTTACATAAAGTTAGTTTTAATTTTTAGTTCATTCAACGCACTGTACAACTTCATATGCTCCAGGTTTATTCAAGGAAACAAAACCATCGCTGTGCTCTCTGTGTGTGTATAGCTCGCCCTCTACAGTATTGGAGAGAAGTAGAGCCCCTCATGTGAACAGCAGCAGCAACGGCAGAGAGTGAAACATTATAAAATATTCTCAGATAAGCCCCAGGACCTCAGGACATGTCTAATTATACCATATATCTAAGGATATGTGCGTGTGTGTGTTCCTCACCATGTCCGTCACTCTCCCCCAGCCTCCACAGCTCTAAATGTTCAGGGAACTGAAACAGCAGCAGTCCTACTTTCTTTGCACAACACACCAGGCTTCTCTACATGGAGGACAGACACAGGTAAAGCATGCTGCCATGGGAACAGTCATGATCTTCCTAAAGGTGCTCTCTTCAAACAATTCCAATTTGTCATTCAAAATAGCAATGCACTGATTGGCCTATTGGTCAATATGCAGAGAATACAACAAACATTTTCTAAAAATTCCTTCCAAACTTTAATGACTAGTGAAAGGTGGTCACAGGTTTTGATATTATTATTATTATTATTATTATTATTATTATTATTATTATCTTACATGTGGGAATGCCATTTTGCGCAGTGCTGACTCCTGGGTGTTCTTCTCCACTTTGTCCAGCAGGGGGCGGACTACTAATTGAGTGTCCATTCCTGATGGGATTACAAACATTACAACCTGATCAACATCAAGCCAAGCCAACATTAACGGTTTGAATGGTTAAAAGTTTGAATGAGCTATTGTGTGTTTCTGATTAGCAAGTGTGTTGTTGGATTATGGCAGCCTGACTGCACTAAGCCAGCTTCAACTTCTTTGCTGAAACCATACAGTGATCACAGTGAAATTAATAAATAAGAATGTGATTTTGCAGAAAATGTTACTGTTTGTCTTAACATCAAAAAAAAAACAAAAAACAAAACATAGCTACAACCTGATGTGAAGAGAAAAACCTTGACATCTTAACACACCCACATAAACAAGGGTGACATCTTGTGTCCAACAGCAAATGCAACACTGACCTCCAGAAATTACTGCAGTCTCGATGTGGGCAAGCGCCCTCACATCATGGGAGTGGTTTTTAAACGTCCTAGTTCTGACCCACTCCTTATCTCGCTGGTCCACAGTGGAGGAGAGGAACTGAAATTGGATGACTGTACCCTCTGATGTCCCTACTGCCAGACTACTCTCATCCTGTTAAAGATTTGCAAGGTTCTGTGGGGTTATGCAACTATAACTGGTTAGAAGTTGTGCAAATTATTGTTGGCTGCACATTTACCTGTGTAACAGAGAGCGCCAGAACGTCCCACTTGGTAACCAGATGAGTTCTGACCAGAGTTCCTGTCAATCCGTCCCATACCTGGACCTTTCCTGCAGAATCACCACTAATGATGGTACGGTCAGACAGGAATGCAACACTCCACACCACTACCTCTTTGCTCTTGGATGCTCCGACCCCCCTCTCCACCAGCAGCCTGTGTGTGGCTTGGCCTAGAGACAGCAAAAACCAAACAGAAACTGAGAGGTCACATTGTGGGATAACTTTGGTTGGCACTGAATTTTACAGTTAACTGACACTCATCTCATCTTCTGATGTTCCAAGTGAACATTTTACCTGAGCTGTGCAAACCACTTCTGCTTACCTGTCTCAGCATCAAAGATTCTGATCATGTCCATCATGCCAGCAGCTATCAGTGTACCAGAGGGATGCCAGGACAGTGATATAATGCGACCTAAATGATCAGAAGAAATTCAGTCATGAAACAAAATATTTAACTAAAATTATTTTACACAAAATTTCACAACACCAGTTATGCTTTTCTATACTCTGTCTGGGCTTCTATAAATTTTTACTATAGCAAAAATATTTTCCAAATCTTCTTGTTTGCCCATTTGTCATATGATTATAGTCTAATTTTCAGAGTCATATCAAGGAGGTTAAATAATAAGGCTATTGTAGGACACACAAATGTAATCAAATATGACGTGTACATAGTGGAGTAAGTAACTGTAATGACATGTAAGCAGACATTCCACTGCATCAGCTTGTTTTCTTACTTTTCTGCCTGTCTAGGTTTCTTTGAAACTGAATCCTCTCCTCCAGTACCTCAAACATCTTCACCATCCCATCCTCACAACCAACCTGACAAAGAAAAAAAAAACACTTATTCAATTTTTAAAAATTAAAGATCTGGATGATGATCATCAAGTCCACACATCAGTCTTTGTGAAAGAATTTAAGAATGGCCTACAGACTAAACATTACAGCCACAATATCTTGACTGACCGCTAGCAGTGTTCCTTGGTTGTTGCTACTGATAGTCCAGATTGGTCCACCATAGGCCACCATGCTGTACCTGGGCCTTAGGTTCTCTAGGTCATACTCGGTGATCTCGCCATTCAAACTAGCACTGAACAGACGCTGACCCACCCAACACAAAGCTTCAATAGTCCTGTTGTCCTGTCCTGGGATCACCTGTGAATCAAAATTAAAATGACTCTGGTTATCGCTGTGCAGCTTCAGCAGCCACAAACCCGACTGTTGTAGGAAGGCAATGTAATGAAAAAGGGTGACTAAACTCTACTGACTAATTGAGCCATTTAGAGTTTGGGTACGTGAACGTGACATTAGTGCTTTTAAAGTGTAACAATAAACTGAAAGCAGATGGAACTTCCATAATCAACGCCTCGCTTCACAAGACTTCACAATGCCAGTTCTGAGCGGACCATGGGGGAAGGATACCTTTTCTTGGAAATAGTTGTCAGCGAAGTTGAAGACCTCCACGGCTCCATCAGCCCGAGCCAGAGCCAGCCGTTCAGATCGGTTGTTGAACGCCATGGCCCTGATGGCACTGGGCATGTAGTCGAAGAAGCGGACACGGTGAACCACGAACTCACCCATTTTTACTGTTAAGGAAAACACAAACAACCTGTAAACATGCTGCCGGTTAGCAAAACCACAATCTGATTCCTTAATCTAACTCAGTACAAAGTTTGTGTTAAACTATTGATTAGCAATATTAATAATCACTAAAGAATCTTATCTACCCACTGCTTTTTGTTCGGCTAGAAACGTTTTTTAATATTTACTACACACCTCGCTGTACACGCTGGAAAACATCAGCGGTCACGTTGACGACCTTTGAACCGGTACTGAACAGGCGAGAGGAAGGGGAAATACGTCATTGTTGTTTTGGAACGCGCCGTTGGCGGGAACGGTAATTGACTGAGGCAAACTGAACGCTGTTGTTTTCGGACTGGTTTAATGTAAATGGCGTGAAAACGTATCCGAATTTTTTTATTTATTATTGTTATACAGCGAAATAATGGTTCAAATAGTCATAAGGTAAGAATGGTCCACAAACATTATTGTGAGGACGTACATTAGTTGCGTTCCCAGACTCTCATTAGCAAACAGGAATTGCCATTACAGTTATTAACATAACTTAACGCTAAGTAATACAGATTCCATCACTGCGACACAATTTGTCAAACGCTACAATGTATTTATTTAGTCTATCAATGTCTATGTTTTTAGTCATAATCCTTATTGTAGATTCTGGGCTCGATCTGGGGGCTCAAATCGCACCTGAGCTACAGCCGAATGGTTCAGGTGATGAATCAACAGCACGTTGTTTTATACACACGTTGTCTATGTTTAATACAAAATATTTATATTCTATTAGAATACATATTTTGTTGTACTGTACTGCTAATGGTGTGGTTCAATAGCTTTACAAAATAGACATTGATAAATTAAGTTTTTAAAGGGCAACTTTACCAATTTTCAACTTCTTTTCTATGACTTAGTTCCTCATATTTTAATATAGAGATGTCAAAGTCATGTTTAATGGCATTTATTTACATGGACTACCCAAACTAGATCAAGAGTTCAGTTCAAAATCAGTGAAGGCATCCTTTAATAGTAAATGACACAGAATGTTTCAATAGTTGGATAGTAAGTGGGATGTGAAGATTTTAAAAGTAACATCTGGACAGATGTTTTAGCCCCAAATATCTCACAGATCAAGAATGAAAATGTGTACTTTGATTTAGTATAGTTTCATATAAAATCAGTAAAATGGCTTGTATATAGCAGCATCACAGTTTACATTTCTACATAATATAAAAATTTGAATCAATTTCATGTTAAAATTGAGTCATATAGTGTTTAAATCATGAACACAGATCACTCATGTAGCATTTTGAGTGTTTCTGTCTGATAGAAAAATGAACACATAAGGTATAAGGATTCTATAGGAGTCTATAATCTTTAATAATTATCCAGTGACATTTTTATTTAATGTGGTCGGGTGCCCATGGAATGGCAGTATTTGTGACTGCGTGTACAGATGAACGCTTTACTATTTATGTAAAGGTGAAAAACCGTCCATCTTGGCTGCACTTGTATGTCACGTCCTCCTGCTGCTGCAGCTCCCTGCTTCTGTCTGCTATCCAAGCAAGCGCAGCTCATCTTGAATGACGCTATGGATATTTAAAATGTTACTTGTAGATAGGAAGACTGCCATTGTGCATATGTAAATGTTCTAGATGTTGTAAAGGTCAATGTAAATTTATTTTGATAATACAAATGTTTTCCCAACAATACATAATACTATATAATGTATTGTGGCAACATATTTTTAAAATATTAAAACAGTGTATTGAAAATGAAAAACTCCTTTTGCTTGTGGGTGGGTGTGTCTCCTGCAGAGGCAGTGTGGATGGCAGCAGTCCTCCAGAGTGGCTCCTGGTGGAGCTGCAGGGTGAGACGGTGTCCAGACACAACTCTGGTCTGGCAGGAAATGTAATGGGAGATCTGCTCTATACTAAAGAGGTAAACAGAAGACTGAAAAGTAAACAGAGTTGTGAGGCTTTAGAGAGACATACACTCACTGGCCACTTTATTAGGTACACCTGTAAACTCTAAGTGAGCTGTGTTTATAATGAAGTCCAATATAGCAGCTCTGCCATTAATTCTACTGTTACAATGTTATAATTTCTCAGTTTTAAAGTCGAAACTGTCAGAAAGGTCTCAGATACTCTCTGTTTATTATTGAGGTCGAAGTGGTAAGTGGAGTCGTACTGGAGCGCATAAAGAGAACAGGTGGTTCTAATGTTGGTGAAGATTCTCAGTCATCCAGGTTTGGTTATTCAAAGGATGAATCATGGCAGCTGGACTTGCTTCTTCTTATTCAGAAACATATCGCTACTTATCCAAGCAGCTTCTTCAGCTGCTCAGTTAAAGGATAAGATAGTTCACCATTGAAACTTTAAAATAGAAATTGGACAACCTTTACCAGAAACTATCTACCAACCTACCTAGTTTTGGGCAGAGTCACATTATTTCTCCATAATGCACAACAGGCCTAACACCAAAGGGAAAGAGAGAAAAGTAAAGTTAGACATTTTTATCTCCTGCAAACAGACAGGGGAGGAGGGCACCAGTAGTAAAAAGGGTGATAGAGCAACAACAGGAAACACAATGGACAAGTCGGTAAAGAACCTCTCAAACAGGGAATTCACCAAGCGAGAGAGGAAGGTCTTGGCTGGAGGACTAAACTTTACAATTACACCCAAACGGGTTCCAGTTATAGATTTTATTAAAGCAATACATCCTGCCATCTGGAACAACAATCTGCCAGTTGGAGAGGCCGAACAATTCTTGCTGAAAGTCTCTGCAGCATTAAACAATGCTCAACCCCCACCACCCAACCTGACCACCCAGGAACTAATGGCCCCGACAGCCCTCAGCAGGGATGAAAACATCCCCATTCTGCCTGCTGAAAAAGGAAGAGGCACAGTTGTCCTGAGCCCTGAGGATTACCACAGTAAAGTCAACACAGTCTCAGAGGACCATTACACATATGAGAAGCTGAAAAGAGATCCCACCAGCAACTTCAAGAAAAGACTTTATAGACTATTTAAAACTGTTGGAATGAGCTACTACCGCCTTTATCCATGAGAAGACATTCGTTAGGAAAAGACTAGAAGAGTACAACACCCTGTCTTTACTCCACCAAAAAGGAGAATAGACAACTGAGGACAGCTCTCAAGGACTGCAGTTTTCCTAACTGTGCCTTAAACAAGATGGCATTCAGATCCAACAGAAGCACGACGGGCAGAGCAGAGGCTCTCAGGAAAAACCTGGCGATTCCTTACAGGGCTGGAGTGTCAGAATCTCAAAAGGACCTTAAGAAAACATCACATTTCACTTGGTACCCACCAACTCACTGAGACAAAGAGTGGTCCACCTGAAAGAAAGGAAGTCACAGAAACAAAGGAAGAGCAATGTAGTGTATGCAGTGTAGTGTATGCAGTCCAGTGTAGTGACGAGTTTTCAGAACTGTAAATTAGAGAAACCAAACAGCCTCTACACAAGAGGATGTGCCAGCACAGGATAAGCAACACCTCAGGACATCAGGAGAACATCAGCAGTGTACCTACACTTGAAGGACTCGTTTGAGGATGACATTGTACACATTTTGGACCGAGAAGAAAGATGCTATGGGAAAAGGAGTATGTGAAGCCATCTATGCTCACATGGAGAAAGCATCTCTCAACAGAGGAGGAGGCATCAGGCACATCCTGTCTCCCATTTTTCATGTTGCGCTTTCATCCATCCCCAGGAAGATTAAGATCACTTCAAACATTCACCCAGCCACACCTAACGACCCCCATTTTAGGGGTTTAGGGATTTAGGGTCTTAATTGCAACATCTTGATGAAGAGCAATGATTTCTGCTTGATTTAGTACATTTAATAACATTCTTAATTATTGTAATTTGATAACTACAATTACTTGAATGAGTATGTAACAAGCAAAGAAAAGCTGTATCAGAACAAGGGAGGGGAGGATTAGACAAAGCAGAGAGGTCTAACAGTAGGACTAGTTTAAGTTGTGCACTGTAGCTTAAATTTACTAATTTTACACCAGTTGAACATGTAGGTTGACAATATAATAATAGACAAAGAGATAATATTAGATAATAATTTGACTGACAGTGGTCAAAACATAAGCAAATGGGTTACATTTATTTATTTTATTTATTTTCAGAAGAACCTTTTCAGTACCAGTATTTATTTTTTCAAATTTAAATTTCAGTGCCAAATTCTACTCACTGTCCTGCCTTCATAGAGTACAGGTCATGTATCTGTCTCTGAATCCATGCATTTCATGTGCAGATGATAAGAATAGCTTCACTGTTGTCAGTGGTACCTTTTTGTGTTTTGTTGAAAGACAACTTCTCTATTGTGAGAATGTACTGCATTTTTATTTCTTATCTGATAATTTAACTTCATATCCTTTAGGTTTTTAACTGTTTATTATAAAACGTCACAATGATGGACAATTCCACAGATGAAACCTTCAACACATGCTGCAGTATGAGTATCTCTGCACTTGTTCAGCAGGTTTGTGCCTCAGTGCTAGTTTACGTAGCTGTTCTTTTTCCTCTCTCCACCAGGGGGTGCCTGTGCTGATTGTAGGACATCATATTCTATATGGGAAGCAGGTCAAACTGGAGAAACCCTTCGCTGTCCTTACAAAGCATACCAACCATTCACAGGACACTCTCAGCAGCCTTGATAATGACAGCAGTGATGATGTCACACCGGTATCCATGGAAACTGACCAGCAAGGGTCCAGCTCCACCTCTTACTCTGTGACTGCCCTCATCAAAAGGAAGCTGATCTTTAAGACTCGCCCCAAACCCATCATCACTAATGTACCCAAGAAGGTGTAGCATGACCTGGGTCAGAGGATCTGTGTGATGAACGTAAAGGAGCCCTCTCACAATGACTGAATGTTCTACTGACATTATCAGAAATAATCTAAATGCTGTTTTTGGGGTTTTTCACACTGTCTGAATCACATTCTGAATCAAATACTGGATCATTTTAAGCTTTTTTGGAATCCTTTTGTTGTAGAGGGACACATCTGTTTTGTTGGTGCATATCACTTGTAGAGGACTGTTTAGTCCCTCCAGGAATGAGAAATTCTATGATTGTAACGATTACTGCAGATTCCCACCTTTTCTACAAATTTGACTAACATTCTGTACTGTCCCTGAACACCTCATGTACAGTGCATCAGAGGTTGCTAATGCTACCTGGCCTTACTTAGTAAAACCTTTACAAAGGCAAATGAAGGGTCTACTTATGACAAGAAGGGGATAAATAAATGATTGCTAGGGTATATAATTCATGGAGGTCATAAAGACCTATTAATACGCAGGAGACATTTAGAACATCTACTTATATAGACCATGGAAAACAATAATGCACAAAAGCAGCTAGTGGTAATGTTACTGTATATATCACAAACTGATAGAGGTGTACATCTCAGTTTAAACTGTCAAATCCTGGATGGACTGAGTACTTACTCCTTTGCCTCCATACCCTGTTTAGATTGATGTCTTTGGGTTTGTGCTCTTCAAGCTGTTAACGTGACTATTAAGGATGCGTTTCTAATGTTTAGACTGTATTTCCTAAGTTGATTTTATACACTATGCAACTCTGTCCAAAACTATACCAACTAAACAATAGATGGATAGTAGCTCTATACTAGAGATGGCAAAATACACCTTGTATTGTAATGGGAATTAAGGTATTAGTTTTCTTTTCTCTGAATGTGTTTACAACCCTTGGTTTGCATTAACTTAAATATGTAAAGATAGGTTTGTTAGAATAATTGTTATGTTTTGCTCCAGTCTAGTCCTATGTTAATATCAGTGCAGTCCCATCCTGAATATGTTCAATAACCTGGATAACTACAGGTTAAGGTACTGTGGTATTCTTTGACAAAGCTGAGCTAAGAGCAGCACGTGTGAATCACATTAAGAATAGTGTATAGCTAATATGAACATCTAAGAGATCTGACTGATGATTAATATTTAACATACAGAAATTGGATATTGTGAAAGAAGCTTGTTTGAAATCTTTGAAAATGAATTAAAAAATCACAGTGCATAAGAATTCACAGACTTTGCCATGACACTCAAAATTGGTGTGTCCTGTTTCCACTGATCATCCTTGAGATGCTTCTACAACTTGATTGGAGTCCACCTGTGGGAAATTCAGTTGATTGGACATGATTTGGAAACGCATACACCTGTCTATATAAGGTCCCATAGTTAACATACCAAGGAATTGTCTTTAGACCTCAGAGACAGGATCGTATCATGGCACAGATATGGGAGAGTACAGAAAAATTTCTGCAGCATTGAAGGTCCCAATAAGCACAGTGGCCTCTATCATTCCTGCTGGCCAAACTGACCGCTTGGGACAAAAGGGTCTTGTAGTCATAGAGGTGACCAAGAACCCTGTGGTCACTCTGAAAGAGCTCCAGGGTTTCTCTGTGGAGAGAGAACCTTCCAGAAGAACAATCATCTCTTCAGCACTCCACCAATCAGGCCTGTATGGTAGAGTGTCCAGACAGAAGTAAAAGGCACATGACAGCCCGCCATCTCGGCCTGAATGCCAAGTGTCATGTCTGGAAGAAACGAGGCAACACTCACCACCTGGCCAATACCAGTACAGCATGGTGGTGGCAGCATCATGCTATGGGGATGTTTTTCAGTGGCAGGAACTGGGAGACTAGTCAGGATCAAAGGAAAGATGAATGCAGCAATGTACGGAGACATCCTTGATCAAAACTTGTTCCAGAGAACTCTGGACCTCAGACTGGGGAGACGGTTCAGTTTTCAACTGAAAGATAACAACTACCCTAAGCACACAGCCAAAGGTGTCAGTACGGGACAACTCTGTAAATGGCCTTGAGTGGCATAGCCAGAACACAGACTTGTATAGAGGTCTGAAAATGGCTGTGCACTGAAGCACCCCATCCAACCTGATGGAACTTGAAATGCACTGCAAAGAGAATGGGAGGAAATGCCCAAAAATAGGTGTGCTCAAAAAAGACTTGAGACTGTAATTAGTGCTAAAGGTGCTTCAACAAAGTATTAGGCAAAGTCTGTGAATACTTATGTACCCGTGATTTTTGTTGTTGTTTATTGTTAATACGTTTGAAAAAATTTCAAACAAATTTCTATCATGTAGTCATTATAGGCTACTGTTTCTAGAATTTTGAGAAAAATAAATGAATTGAATCCATTTTGGAATTAAGCTGTTGCATAACAAAATATAGAAAAAGTTAATACTTTATGAATGCAATGTATACATTATGTATAAATGCATGTTTTTGTTTAGTGGAGGCAATTCCCATGTTGAGGTGTAACCCAGCAGTAAAAAGACATCCTGTTAGCGCACAGTGTCTGAAAGGACATATTCATTCTGCTGCAGTAAAACTTCTGACCCCATTTATTAGCATTTGGTTGCCTCCCACATACACACAAGCATGTTGGTGATATGTTTTTAAAAATATTTCTAAAACAATGCTACTAGTCAAAGCTCAGTTATCTAACCAGTGACTGACATTTCTCACTTAACCTTATCCGCAAAACAGCTTCACATTCTCTGTACTGATTTAGAATGAAATGCAGCGAATAAAGTAAAATAATGCATAATATTTCAAAATTTGAAATATTTGCAAGTTAGTGTCCTTGACCCTTTTAACATTTTCAGATCTCCATGAGATCTATCCTTACATTCAAATGACTGGTGGATTAGATCGATGTTGGTTCCAGTAAATTTACCTGCTGCCATTGGTCACCTGTTATATAGATTTGCCTCAAGTTTCCAGCAGAAAATTACTGATTAAGTAGCACTGTGATAGTAGTAAACATGGCATCACAATAAGTTAAATTGTTATTCTCAGCGCTGGATCATGTTCCTGGGAGGCCCTGGGGCGTAGAATTCACGAAAACCTGTTGACAACAGCAGAGCACAGACTTAGCCTTAAGTTAGGATTGAAGCTTAGATTAACTAACATGTCTAGTGACCTAGTAGTTATTTTACATACCATAATATTGCAATGTCCAAAGTGTAATGCGAGCGATGTATAATTCCCATCTCTCTGATTGCACTAATACGTTTGATCAAAAGCCAAGTTACTTCATTAAATCTAAGCAGCTGCTGCCACATTTAAATACCTGTTGATTTCCAGTATTGTGGTTAAATGTTTTCAGCATTTAATTGTAAAACATTGACATTGTTCTAGACCAGTTTAATCTTAAAAATGTATTTGTCGGTTTTAGGTAAAAACACAGTACAGACAGTATTTTAATCAGAATGGTGACAAACAGCCCGGAGAAAATGTCATTGCAGTGGCGGAAATCATGGAGGCCATTCTCTATATTTGATCTGAATAGGAGGATTGTGTCCAAAACAGGAAGTCTTCTTAATGACTTTGGAAAATTCCAGTATCCTGTGATGCCCAGAAATGGAAACAGCAGTTGATCAGCTAAACAACTTGCATCGCCACTTGACCATCAGAAAGGCTGGCACAGTCTATAAACAGTTTGGCTTTAATGCACATGTAAAGTATGCATCATCTTTGATCTTTTAAGTTTACTTCATACTCATAGTAAAACCACATGAACATAGCTTAGTACAAAGACAAAATGTCCACATTTCATTGTGTAACGATTTGAGTGTGTCATTGTAGACACACATAATGCTTATGGCGTTCGCACCTGCCATAAGGAGAAAGTTTTTAGGAATAAATCTGCCTGATCTGAAATCAAATGAAATTTGAAATTTGAAAAGACATGAAAAACAGAGAAAGCAAAGGTCTCACTTTGAAGAAATCTCTTTGGTCTTCAGTCTTTACTTGATGGAGTGAATCGATGAATATGTTTACATTTAGTGTAAAAAGACACAAATGTCTAAAGTTAAAAGAATAGTGTCAAGTCGTAAATCCACTGAAGCAGAAATAGCATTTGGCACCATTACAATACATAAAAGTGATCATTTAAAAAAAGAGAATCACTGAATGAAACCACGACCCACTGGTGAATGGAAAATGAGAATTGGACCACAAACAGTAAGTTACTCGTTTGACTCTGCTTTCAGCACCAAAAATACAACTGCATGTCACATGTTTAGAAATGTTGAAATTGGTCTCCGAGCTGCTACAGAATAACCACATAAGCTGTCTCAGCCGTTGCTCTGGCAACTGCATTACCATTACGTCCAGCTGCAAGTTGTGGGACAAGAGGACTTCTAATGTTCTCTACATTTCTTAAAATATGGTCAACTTTCAGGTGCTGTCTTTAAATGAGCACTTTTAAAGGATAGGTTGGAATTTTTACTAAACATACAACACCTATAAAAAGTACTCACCCTCGTTGAAGGGTTTTCTTTTATTTGTTTTTTAATGTTGGAAAAATCATCATCATTTTCTTTGTGAGAAAAAATTATGTATTGAATTTGGGTAAAGAATAGTAGTATAAAAACATTCACTGCACTCAGGTTATCGGCATATAATTAACTTTATGTTTTGTTATTTAGTTTTGTCCAAAAAGCCAAATTAAACCAACAATGATTCAATGTTAGAAAAAAAATAAAAGTTGAAAACTTCCAAGGGGATGAATACTTTTTTATAGGTTTATAGGCACTTTATGCCCATATCTACACCAATCAGCCACAACATTCCCCCTGGTGGTCCTAATAATGTTGTGAAGGACAAGGGCAGTGTGCATAGGTGGTGCAGTAGAAGTACACACATTTAATACTCAAATGCAAGCATTGGTTTAAAAAGATTATTCACTACAAGTACCACTTTAAAGCTCCTTTACGTTAAAGTAAAAATACTAAGCAGATATCTACACTTTCCTTGAAGTACAAAAGTAAAAGTACTCCACTAAGTAAACCATGTATTTCAAACAACACTTATTATGGTAATTATGGCAAAACATGTACAGCAATTAATAAGAACTAAGGGTCAAAGGTCACTTTTAGTAAAGTTAGAGCGGATTTTAACGACTTTATGCGCTGACAGGTGGTTAACCTATAATGCTATATCAGTATTTATTAGTTTATTTTATTTTTTATAAAGATGACGTATTTGGTAGTAAAACCACCAGGTGGTATTAATGCTGTGGCTAATGGGTGTATGTTCAAAGAGTTAAAGGTCTCTGTAATCATCCCTGTGTGGCAATGGGCAGTGAATTTTGTCAACGATTGACACCTAGAGAATTGTTTAAGGTATTGCTTCATATTCTTGGTAGATCTCTGTGTAAACTGCTAACCTACAAATGTGTGTCGACAAAACACAAACTAAATGCTGATGTTAACTTTGCTAGACTGTTTATTCTGCTGTTGATTCTTATTCACAGTTTTAATAAGGGGGTGTGTGTGTATGTGTGTGTCATAACTCACCAAGAAGTCACCAAGAAAGTCTTTTACTTTTCTGTACTCTTATCAACAAACTTTGCCTCCATTTTTTATGCCTGGAGCAAATTTGCCGGGTCAGGCCTTCCACTAAACTGTAGGATATTAAATCATCACTAGATTTGTCACCTGAGATATACTCAGATACAATGACTAAATCTGTCTGAGGTTCCCTCTTCTTATGTGAACTAGATATGTCTTAGATAATCTGAGAGAGCTACATTGCCAAGAGAACTCCAGTTCTATTACATTTTATCCCGTCTTATCTTTATTAAAATGAAGAACATTAAAAACTCACGAGGACATTTTAGCCACTTACTCTTATTTTTTCCCCTTTTCTTGCTCTGTACTCAAAAGCACCGTACTCCCCCCTCTTGTCACAGTTTTACAACTAAACTGCATCTTCACACTACATAATGTTCTTCTGAGCATGTCAATATTACAAGTGTCCGAACACTGCTTAACCTGGATCTATTCCTTTTGGTTTGGTTTTCAATGTGGAGCACCACTGAACATGATAGAAATGGGAGAGCTGTTTGGATCCACTCATCTTTGAGTCTCTCCCAACTGGATTGTATTCCTGTTGCTCACCACTTTTATAGCACCAGTGATGAAGATGTGAGTGTGTTCCCGGTTCACAGCTCATCACTCTAGCAGCACACAGGGTCAACAGACCCCTGCTAGAATCATACAGCAGTGAAACACTGTGCAAAAGTCCTACTAGTCTCTCTGGCATCAGGTTTAGGCCTCCACATATGGCAGTTGATACTGCTCTTCCCTCTTGTTACACCTTTTAGCTACTATTGCCAGGTAGAGCACCAGCAAAATGAGCCAGTAACAGGCATAAAGTATCGTCCCCGCTATCAGCAAGGCTTTTTCTGTCTCACTAAATGGCTCCTGTGTTTCACAGTAGATTGTATATGCCACACCTCCAAGCAGCACCACTGCCCACACTGTGACAGGAACAGCGCCAATGAAGTTGACTACAATCTTCCTGCGGCCTGACGTGCCCCATCCCGCCTTGTTGATGGTGAGCAAGGCAAATATTTTGGCAGGAAGCAAGCTGGACATGTAGAGCAGAGAGTAGAGTGACATGAAGATCATTACCAGGCTGCCACGCAAGAAACAGGCATAGGTGGCCTTCACCATCCCAACAAGCTGTACAGTCAGTAAGAAGAGCAGGATGTTCCAAAGCCTTCCACGGTAGAAGAGATGGATGACTGTGGCAACCAAGAAGAATGGAAAGAAGCCGGTGACCACGGACTCATAGGTCATCCAAAGGCTGTGCTTGTGGAACCAGAGGGCATTGTAGAGCCACTCGCGGAAGTAGGACTTGCTCCACCGAGTCTGCTGGTTGAGCCAACGCAGATACTGGGTTGGTGTCTCAGTCTGGCACTGTGATCGCGCTGTGAATTTTGTCTTGTAACCAAAGCTCAGCACCCGGTTGGTGAGGTGCCGGTCGTCACCGAAGCTGCACTTGGAGCCTAGAAACGTCTGGTGGTACCAGGGCTCCAGGAAGCGCTGGAGCAAGGAATTCCTGTACATCCCCAAGGGGCCACTGATACACTGGACACATCCAAAGTAGGACTGACAAGCCCGCTCAATGTTAAAGGCCATCCAGTACCTCACACTGCTCAGGAAGGAGATCCACGAGTCATACTTGTTGAGGATCTGGAAGGTAAGAAGGTGCAGAGAAATAAGTCAGAAAATGTCAAAAATGTTTTCCTGAGCTCTCAGTCACTTTCCTTAGTGGCCAAAGACTTAAATTGACTTTCAATACACCTGCTTTTTACCTGTACATCTCCACCAACTCCACCCACCATTGGATCTTCCTCGAGGATCTTCAGCATTTCTAAAGTGCATGCTGGGTCTAGAACAGTGTCTGAGTCACACACCTGAAAAAAACACAACAAACACCACATCCATCTGTGCTCAAAATTATACAGCTATTGGTCAAACCAGGGCTGCAGGTGTTGTTGCTGAGTAGTGTTAATCCTTAAGTCTGTGAGCGAAATAAGGGGCTGCTGACTGAGATCCCAGCTGGTTGTTTGTAATGGGACAGCAAGGAACAAAGTACATGCAACAACTGGAGTGACTTAGTTGTCCAGCTCAGGTCAGTTGGTTGAGAAAGCAAATATGTCAACTTTGTTATGAATGATCCATGAGTTGATCTTTAATTGACTTCCTGACCTTTGTGGGCCCAGTGGCTTTAGGTGAGATATTCAGCTTAGTCACATTTGCCAAGTTTCTTTTAGTTCACTGTAAGCATGTATCTAATCCAATTCAATGCTACTGGTATTTCAGTTTTATTTGAAAATACACAGTGTTCCGTTTCATATCCTAATTCGATTTCATTTAGGGGAATGTGGACATCTGGACATGCGAACACAGACACGATAAGACATGCACAGAATCAGAGAAGAACCATTAAAGCAGTAACCACCCACTATGTCCTCAATAATAAACAGAGAGTAGAATTATGACCTTTCTGACAGTTTCAACTTAAAAACTGAGAAATTATAACCTTTTAAAAGTAGAATTCATGGCAGAGTTGCTGAGCAGGATTACATCAGACTGTACAGGTGCACCTACTGAAGTGGCCAGTCTGCGTACGTGCTTCTTTTCTTCTGTGTCTGTGTCCCTTACCTGTACGTAATCCACGCTGTCCCCCAGTGCTTTAAAGGCAGTATACATCACTTCTCTTTTTCCTCCCCACTCCTGCATGATACAGGAATAGCGGCATCCTCTGACCAGCCGAGCCACTCTTGCTGCTTCCTCCTTGTGGACTGTGCTCCTCTCTCCACCCCCCACGCCTCCCTGACCACTCCCATCGCTGTGGTAGTTTCCCTTCCACACCATGCTGCCAGCCTGGTCAGCTCCACCCATCACCTCCTGGAAAATGTCCATCATGTAGCGGTCCTCAGGCCGGTTCCCATCCACCACCAGCACCACCTTCAGGCCAGGGAAGGAGATTCGCCGGATGCTCCGGAGGCACTTCCTCAGGTAGTCTGGGTCCTCCTGGTAGGCGGCGATGCAGAGAGCCACAGTGCGACGGAGGTGCTGAGGCCGGGCGGGGTTCCTCATGCGTCGATGCTCCAGGAAGGCAAAAAGGCTCTGGAGGAACAGGTGGAGGGAGAGGAAGGCACCATAGAGGCCAAAGGAGAGGTGGTGCTGCTCAGTGTGGATGAATTGATATCCTTTTAAAAAAGAAGAGCAACAAACAGTAGAGTAACAAAGCATGACTTGATTTTTATGTACATGTTGGTTGATGTCTGTACAATTGAAATAGTTAACCTGTGACATAGGCCAGCAGGATGGTGAAGAGGACCACTGCAGCAAAAAGGGTGGTCACCACTATGTTCAGGGTATTCCTGCAGCGAGAGGGCATCTGGAGGTAGAGGAGGAATAAAGCAGGGGAGAAATGAGAATGTAAGTATTGGAACAGCAAGACGGATTCATTTGTTTTTTGCTGTACACTGAAGACATTTGTGTTTAAGAGCGAAAGATAATTGTTAGATAAAACCTTAGAGTCCTGGTTTTTATTTATGTCAATATAATAAACAATATAGAACATAGTCCTTTTTGTGTCAGATGACCCAAATTGTACTTGAGCAAATGTGTTGGAATAGATAGTTTATAAAGTAAATGAAATTAAATTAAACCTTCAATCTCTTCAACTTAGCTAAAACAACCTGTTCTGTGTATGTTACTCAGTACAACAGTGGTTTCTTTCTTTTTCAATACATTTTTAACTATGTCCATTGTTTGTACAATGCCTCTAATTGACTTTTCCTCTGTTTTCCGATTCAAAATTATTTGCTTTTCTCCAATAGACCGCTCCCTTGTTGTTGTATTGATTTATCCTTTTTAACAACGAATAGACCGACTTCAAATGCAAAACCCTGCATTGACCAACACGAAGGAAGTGGCCAATAATTTTGCAGGAGACTGTATGCTTACACACTTGAGGAACTTGAGCAATGTTTTTCGGCACAAGGAGCAGTAATAACACTGATCTGGTGTACCTGTCAGGTGTAACAGAGACCAATGACCAATGGCGTTTTACTAAAGCTTATGACTGAGAGAACTCCTCAATGAATTCCACACTGGTTGACCCAAGCGCCATTTCCTGTTTTTTTTTTTTTTTTTTAAAAAAAGACTTGTTTTGTTTAAAAAAAAAAAAGTTATTGGTCTTTGTTACACCTGGCAGGTACACCAGATCATTTCAAAAGCAAAACAGAATACACACCACCCAGTGAGTTTACAGCTGTAACTACTTGCTCCTATTATAAGTAGTAGGTTCACTAATAATAATATTTGTATTATTTTATACCTGTCCTTATGTTACTACTGCTTTTTAAAAGATCATGTCACTGGAACACCACAAGTACAACCACTACTATATGCTGCTTGCATAAAGTCTTCCTCTGTCTACTATGAACAAAATAGTACATAATATACGGAATAATAACTTGTCAAACTCCTCAGATTTAACATTCAGTCACTTTTAGTGACAGTTGAACACATGTGATTATTTGCTCTCCTCTTCAGTTTCCCTCCATCTACTCCCAGCAGCCCCTCTGGAGCTTCCTTCTTCTCTTTCTTTGAGTTAATAGCTCTAATTAAAGGCCAGCTGGGGTTTGGCCAGTGTTCAGGACCAGTCGGGACGGAGGAACAATTCTTTCCTTTCATTCATTAAATTACCTCCTGCCCCCACCTGGGTGAGCCCTCTCAGAAGAGACATATTTATATGATTACATGAATCTCTGTGGGACACACAGGCACAGACAGATTTAGTATCTGCCCTACTTAGTGCATGTACACATTTACAACCTGGCACTCAATCACAACTCCTCAGACCTACACTCTATAAGACAGATAAGGTCCAGTAGAAACTGTCTGCAATACTCAGGCCCTGACAAAAAGGGAGATTTTTTAAGAACATTTTTTTGTAACAAACACAAAACATTATTTCTGAAACATTGTTGTCATGTGTCATATGTTATATCAGGTTCTTTAGGTAAGCGTAACCACAAAACCAGAACTTCCCTGATTATTCTCTAGTAATGGTATTGTAATCAATCCTATTCAATAGTTCCATTCAGTCTCCTTCTGGATAAGACTCTCAAAAGAGAGTCACAAATCCAACACAAAGAAACAGAATCTTAAAGGTTCAAGAGGTTCAGTGCAATCATCAAAAATTGAGGGGTAGCAAGGGGCGCTGCTGCTCAATCAATATGTGATCTGTGGTGGATTAACAGAACAGGCTGAGGCAGTGTGGCCTGTATGGCCCAGGGCCACAGAAAAATAAGTGGACAGTGACTGTTTGATTAGAGGGTCACAGACACCAGAAGGGGTTGTTGGCAGGTTGTGAAGTGGGATTTGTCAGAGAACTAGGGAGGGGGTACATGCAATTAATTACAAGTTACAGTTACATCTGCAAGACCATTCTGACTGCAGCACCAAGACCATCTGATGTTTTACTGACTAAATACAAATGATCACAATTAAAGATTTAATTATTGTTTTTCTGTGTTACAATGGGGGTAACACCAGTAACACCAAAAGGGACCAATTTTCTACACAAACAGAAATCCCCAGAAACCCACCCTATGAAATGACACATAATCCAAATTGTGATTATTTAACAAATAGTAGTTACCTTTGTCAGCACAAAAAAAATGCTAAAATTGTCAATATGCATTCGGTTCCTCTTGAATGGCGTCACCTTGTAGCCCCAACCTGTGAGTCCTTCAACATGTGGCTTTGAATTTCCCCCACATTTGCAGCAATTTTGTAGTGATGCTGGGCAAAGTTTCTTAGCCTGAGTGCAAATTGTTTAAGTCCAGATCGGGAATAGAATCCATGTTCACAGGCTTGGGAAAGCTTGTCCAGAACCACCATCATTTTCCAAGTGATTCAGAATGTGTATAATACCATTTTTCCAACAAGTCACAATAGGTAAAGATGAATGTTAAAAGGGGAAAATATGTGTATGAGCCAACCAGGGTTTCCTCTGTTGTTAATATTGTGTATTGTAAGGTTAATTAGATTAAGACGCGTATGTATAAGTGTACTGATGATGTAATTAATGACATCACTCAACTGCCTGTAAAGTCTGATTAACCAGTTGTCGGAGAAACAAGCTACAGCTATTAGAGAATTAAGTTATTAGCTACTAGAGCTGACAGAAAGAATGGACTACAAGGTAGTGATGAGTGCAACAAGGTAGAAGTGTGTAGCTGTGGAGGCACAAAGTTTCTTACCTTGTACGGTGGAATTGATTTGTGAACGGGTTTTTGAAATTACTAAACATGTATTGTAGAATTACTCTGTTATCGGCTCAGTTGAGAAATTAGGAATTCAATGAATGTTCAGTGTTCGTCATAAAAAGATCTCCGGAGTGGATAGTTGTTGGCCCACCGGATACAAGTAAGATCGCCTGTACAATATAGATAAGAGACATCCCAGGGTTGCAGTGTTGCTATTGAATCCCCAGCATCTAGGCCATCAGACTGAATAGACTGGAGGTTCAGGTTAAATTGAAACTGTCAGAAAAATAGGTATATATTAGGAGGAAGTTTTAAATTTAAAAATAGGGTGGCCAATACATTAGAACCACCTCCTAAATTGTACTATGACCTCAATAATAAATAGAATTAGCAGAATTAGCAGAAAGTTTCAACTTAAAAACATTACATTGAAGTTACAGGTGAATCTAATTAAATTACTTTTTTGATCATGGGGAAATTGATGGGGACAGCTGCTACATTTAAGGTCCTAATACTCAGGGCTTCAGTGTCTTGTCCAGGAATGCTTTATCATGTGGCCAGGAGAAGCTGGGAATCAAACCACTGACATTCTACCAACTGAACCGCAGACCCTGTCACACCCCTGCTCCCCTTTTAAAAAATGATGTCCTGTGTGTTCTGCTATTTGTAAATAATGATGATAAATAAAATAATGAGATAAGGACTTCGACTGCATTTACATCTCCCCGTTTATGATTTCTACTCATTAATTTTTTTCTGCGTGTGCCTGTCTGCATCATTTTGTTATGCAAATGCAAAGTTGCCGAAAGCCAATTAGAAACCTGATTATTCTAATACATGGCAAAGAAATCTGTGTTCTCCAACAGAAATCCACTTAAGAAATCAGGTTTCCCGAAAACTGTAACCTGATTACTTAAGTCCAAGTAGACGCAGCCATTGTTTGGATTGGTCATCACTGATACCACCGACATTCAGCAATGTGCTAGTTAGAATGGCCAATAAAGAATCAGAGCACTTCAGAGCTAGATGGCTCATGAGGGGTTTACTCCAACTAATTACTCGTTTTTGCAGAATTTTGAGCCGTACTCAATTTTCTCTTGTAGCTGTACCTTCTTGTAGCTGGACGTTTGTTGAATCCATCTCACTCTGTGGCTGGTACATGTGCCAGATTTTCATTGGCACGTCTTTGTATCCATTCTGTATTCAGTATGTGAACACCCGGTTACATCTTGGCTCTCCTCCCATGGATAGACCCGGCAGGTCTTGCGTCCGTTGTTTGGAACAAGATTAGCTGGGGGCATTGTTATCTATGGTGCATCCTCGTCCAGCTGGTGAACAACTATCATGGCAGAGTAGTGACTGGCATTTGGTCCCTGAGCTTGGCTACAGTTCACATGGCAGTGTTGTTGGCACTGAAGCATTTTCTGCACTTTCTCCAAAGATGTCATATCTTGGTAACACAGACAAATACACTATAATATCTAAAATTAACTTCCAAGGCAGTTGCTCATGCAGCTACACAGGCTGGCTTAGAAAATGTCCCTTTGGGTAACTCCTGTGTCTCTTGTTTGGTTCTTCCTTGCTGACCACACAAGCACTGAATAGCATAGATGATCTAGCCTAGCAGACGATCCATCTCACTTCCCATATCACATCTTGTGTCAAAGTTATGCTGAAAAACTAGTCAATGCATTAGTTACTTCTAGATTGGACTACTGTAGTTCCCTACTATTGGGATGTCCCAGTATCTCCCCAAAAGGCTACAATTATTCAAAAGCTTCATAAGCATAATCATAAGCTTCTCTCCATTGGCTTCCTATAAAATGTATACTAGAATTTAAAACCCTATTCCTTATATAAAAAGCCTTAATGGTCAAGCTCAATCGTATTTGAAAGACCTAATAGTATCATATCATCTGAACAGAGCACTCTGATCAAAGTACAGAGCTACTTATGGTTCCAAGAATTTCCAAAAGAAGAATGGCAGGTAGAAAGTTTAGCTATTAAACTCCTCTTCTGTGGAACTGGCTCCCAATTCTGATTTGAGGGGACACCCTTCACTTTTAGATCTTTCCTATTTGATAGGAAGTTCATAGCTAGAGCTGGCTCAGTCACTGTGATCCAGCTGCTGCTAAAGACTATAGCCCCTTTCAGACATGCACTGGAATTCAGAGAAAGTCTGTTGGCTCTGACGACTGACGTCTGGTGGTCGCAGCACTGCACAGAAGACACAAAACTGTTCAGCACAATGATCCCACGATGGTGAAACGAGCTACCAAACTCTGCATGCTCAGCAAACTCACTCCAAATATTCAAAAACTGCTAAAAACAGAACTCTTACGCACCTTCCTATGCACTTAAATCTATAAAACGATGCAATGAGCTCCTCCCCTCACCTCTCTCCTCGTCTTTCCCCAAGCATTTATATGTCACCACTGCATAACATTAACTTTCTTCTTCTCCTGTAGTTGTCTTACTCCCTCTTGGTCTCCCCCTCTCTGTACATTTCTAAAGGTATCCCAGGCCTTGGAGCTGTGTGTTTCCCCTGTGCAGCAATTGGCCCTATTAACCTGCTTTGTTGTTGCTTCTTATTGCTCTTTTCTTTCCCTAAGGCAGATGGCCGCCCACCTGGGTTTATTAGAGGTTTCTTCTGTTTAAGGGAATTTTTGCTTTCCACTGTTAGAGCTTGCTCAAACAAAGACACTTCAACATGTGACCAGAGGAGCTGGGGAGAGAACCTACAACTGCGAGATTGGTAGATGACCGCTCTACCTTCCTGCACCACAGTTGCAAATTACAAAAGGGCATCTTGCGACTAGGTTTCTGCCTGATCATTTCAAGCCAAAGCATTTATGTACAGGCAGCCAAAACCGGTTACAGTTGCTCTCCTTCTTTTGGTGTACCAATCCTGGATAGTCCTTTCTCAATCCCTCCAACAGACTTCACTTTGTGCTTACTGCACAGAGGAGCACCTTCAGCCAGACAATGATCACAGTCAAGTGCTCTGCAGAAGGCCGGAGGAGATTCATCTCCCAGTGGCCATTAAACTGTTCAACTCATCCCCCTTCTGTAGAGGGAGAGGAACTGACAGGTCTAAATGGACATCTATTATTTACTTATTATTTTTTACGGTAAATTATTATTGTTTACCTTATCCTCGGTTTTGTTTTATTTCAGTTGTTTGTATTTGTTTATGCAGTTTGGTTGAGATGCTTCTTCTTTTTTTCTTCTTTTTTTGCAGAAAGCAGCTGTAACATGGCAACACAATTTTCCTATGGTGTCAGTAAATTTCTTTGAATCTTGATTTTAAAAAATGCGATGCAGGGAACAGAGCAACGATTATCCGAAGGTTGAATCATCACCAGATCAATGTTTTTGTGTATGCTATAGTGTTGGTGTTGTGTTGGCACACGTCACATAAAGGATAGGAAATGCAGGGAATAGTTAAAAGCTTTTGTTGGTCTTTTTTAATTTAAGATGGGGATCTGAAGAAATTACTTACTAATGGCCATTTTACTACTTTCTCATTAACAATATTTAAGGTCAAATATTGACATAGATAATGTTGTCTAGTTGAAGACTGAGAGTGAACCAACACATTCCAAAAGAAGGCCCAGACACAAGGATACAGCAATCAAGTTAAAAAACTGTGCATTCACAAAGTTTTCAGACCCCCTTCACCTTTTTTCAATTTTGCTATGTGGCAGCCTGATTTTTTTTTTTGTTCTTTCGGCTTATCCCGTGACTTCAGGGTTGATTTGGCACAGTTTTTACGCCGGATGCCCTTCCTGACGCAACCCTCCCCAATTTCTACTGGGCTTGGAACTGGCACTGCACAGCTGGGGAGGGGAATGGGCTGTTAGGGGTTCAGCGTCTTGCCCAGAGACACTTCGACATATAGCCAGGACCGGCGATCGAACCACTGACCCTGTGGTCTGTGGACAACTGCTACAGCCTGATACTACAGTTGGTTAAATTATACAGTATTTTTTCTCGTTAATCTACACTCAGTACCCCATAATGACAAAGTGAAAAGAGAATTTTAGAAATGTCTCTAAATGTATTATAAAGAAAATACTGAAATATAATTACGTAAATATTCAGACCCATGCAACAACGATTAAAACTTGGCTCTGGTGTATCCCATTTGCTTTGATTTTTGCTGAGATGTCCCTACACCTTGACTGGATTCCACCTGTGTTAAATTGTTTGGAAATGATTTAGAAAGACACACACCTATCTTTAGAAGGGCTCACAGCTGACAAGTGCCAGACAAAAATCTGGCGAAGGCTTAAAAAAATTAGCATAATCTCAAATGGAAGAAGTTCAGCACACACAGGACTTTTCCAAAAGCTGATTACCCTGCCAAACTGAACAATCGGGGGTAGAAGAGCCTTGATAAAGCCCCTTTAAGACATGCACTAGAATTCTGCTCTGAGAGAGTGAGTGGGTGTGTTGATGATGTTTCTATCACTCAACTGCCTTTGTAGTCGAATGATAGAGCCTTTTTTATTAGATGCACAGCTCTGATGTGCTGTAAACAAAACACTGTTTCCCACAGCTTAAGTTTTGCTTCACGTTCTGCCTCCTGTGCACGCTGATTGCACACGGAAATCGAGCAGGTTTTCACACGTGAGGAAGGTTCTTAGTCAAGCATTCACCCACTGTGTGTTACATGTCTATAACGCCAGTCCTGTCAATATCCAGAGTAATAATATGAACAAGGCTCAAGAGACGTGACCAAGAACCTGATAGTCACTCTGGCTGAGCTCCAGAGATCCAGTGTGGAGATGATACAAAGTTCCAGAAGGACAGCCATCACTTCAGCCCTCCATCGATCTGGGCTTTAGGGCACAGTGGCTAGACGAAAGCCTCTCCTCAGTCCAAACACATGAAAGCCCATGTGTAAAGCCCATGGAGTAAAGTACAGCGATATCCTCATCAAAAACCTGTTCCACAGTGCTCATGACCTTCGACTGGGCTGAAGGTTCCCCTTCCAACGTGACAACAATCCTAAGCACACAGCCAAGACACCACAGGTGTGACTAAGGGACAATCTGTGAATGTCCTACAGTAGAGTGGCCCAAACAGAGACCTTGAACCCTATTGAACATCTCTGGAGAGACATGAAAATGGCTGTCCATCAGCGGCCCCCATTCAACATGACTGAGCAAACACATTCACCACACATTTGTAAAACATTTCTAAAATTCAGTTTTCACTTTGTCATTATGGGGTACTGAGAGTAAATTAATCAGAGGAAAAAAAGAATTTGAACAACTGTAATATCAGGCTACAGCAATACAAAATTGAAAAAAGTCATATGTAGACAAAAGCATTGTTAGTGAAGAAGTGGCTGAATGCTAACAATAGCTTATGGGTCATCAAATATTATTGCTTTACCTTAAAATATGTCACTGCAAATTTTTATTATCCACTTTTTTATTAGTTCGTTATCTTACAGAATGATTTTTTGTCTGATTCCCTACACTTAAAGGACTTACACGATATTAATAAAACATTATCCTTTGCTGAACTTCCCATCCTGAGAGAAATCAGGGGAACATGCCCACTGTGTAATTACAGTTTATGCATCCTGCATCCAAGCATATTTTGTTAAAATTGGTTAGGGCCAGAGGATTTACTTATACTAAAGGTTCTAATCCAAAGTCACAAAATATAAATTCCACAAAATATGATTTTTTTGGGAAGAATCACCACCATCATCGTCAACAAATCTCTATGAAATTGTACAGTATAAAGAAATTTAGGGCAAAGTGCCCCTTTCATTTCCTTTATTTGTTTTTTTATGACGCTCATCAGTTGAACGTATCACTTTTCCACCTGTTCCCCAGGTTCCGAATGTGTTGTGGATTGGATACCTACTTTCCCTGAGGTCTCACTGTTCCCAAGAAGGCTGTCAAATACCAACAGATTCAGTAAAAAGGCTCACCAGACCACGCAGGTCCAGCATGGCAGTGATGGCATGGAAAATCAAACAGGCCAGCGTTTTCTTTGAAGATGCCAAAAATGTTCAAACAGTTGGTTCTTGTCAACTGTTTCCTAACGGTTACTGTCTGTCTCCGCAGAGCAGAAAGGCACCACATGTGGCGGATGGCTCCACAAACACACACAATCACAGTGGTGATGTGCAGTGCATACTGCACATAGGAACAGACCTGCTTTTTGCTTTTAATCATTTTACAACTTCCCCCATCATTTAATGAAGAATTGAGCGGCAGTTCTAGACTTTCTTTAGTTCCATTAAAGAGACTATTTGACTTACTTGCTCACTCACACACAGACACAGACACACAAACTCACAGTGTCAGACAGAAAAAATATTTTCTCTTCCTCACATTGCAAACACATTTACCACACAAGCCTGAAACACACTCAACTCTTTGTCCTGGATGTTCTAAGCCTTAAGGTAGCTTTTTACAGTTTTTCCAAGACTTTCCATTAATTTTTTGTCCCTCTTGAACACATTTGTTCTGACTTTTATTCAGTCTTTTTTCCTCAGCCTTTATTTCTGCCTTCCAAACCTAAGGCATTAGTGACATTTTAATTCTTATCCTTTCATTCTATCAGAGCCTAATCCTAAACCCAGGTTTGAATGAAAAATTAATGCTTCTTAGAAGTAAGGACCAGTAACTGAAGCATGTCTCTTATGTTTCTCACATCACAAGGACATAGTCTCTTTGTGCAACATATTAGCAGAACTCTTACCTTTCTGACCCAATGGACCCTCTTTCTTCTTCTCCCCCTCTGGACTCCCCCCAGATCTCCGTCTGCCTGGTCCGTCCGTCGAGCCAGGACGTCCAGCCCTCTCCTCTCCTCTCCTCAGCACAGCACACTCCTTGTTCCGTCTCCCTCCCTTCACCAGCTCACACTACATCTTTATTCCAGCTTGCTCACTTAATTCAGGAGATTCCACATCCAAAAAAACACCCACCCCCTACTCTCCACCACTTCTGTGGATCTGCCTTCCCACTGCCTGCTCCTCCCTCCACCACCAACACCTCCTCCTTCTGTCTACCAGGTCTGTCCCAGGGCATGAAGCCCCCCCAACTGGGATCAGAGGTGCTCAGCCTGCAGCCGATGCTGGTGCAGCCTTACATCTGAAGATTGCAGGTTGAGGACAGCAGTTAGTCTGGTCTCTACCTCTGGCATTCTCCATCCCAGCTTTTGCATGAATCTAGGACCAAAATCTTGAAGGAAGAGATTCAGGGCCACAGTGAGCTTTATCTTGCTCTCACTTTCAAGTGTGCTTTCTTCTTTACCCCTGCAGTTTTGCAACCTCTTCTTTTCTCAGTTCTGTGCTGCAGTATCAGCTCCTTTCTGTATTGGCTGTTTGCTGCAGAGCTTAAATCCTGCTTTGTCTCTCTCCTCCTCTGTCACATTTCCCACCTGGTAGGCTGGCAGACCAACACTGCTGAGCTTCTCCTCTACAGCTCCTCTCTCTGTCTCCTTTAACCCCCCTCCCATCCCTGGACACCCCAGCTTGTTCCCTCTCTCTCTCTTTCTGCAATGCAGCCAGCAGTTTCAGTCAAGCCCAGGGACTGTTTAACTGGAGCCCTCTCTTTCCTCTACCTCTCTGCCTGACTCAAAGCATCCTTTATGGGCTTGTTTATCTACCCTCCCTCCCTGCTCTTGGCTGCTTGGAACTGAGCTGCTGACTGCAGGTTCCATGACCACGGCTAGGCTGGCAGCCGAAGACAAATAGCAGTATGCCTCTAAGAATCAATGCAAGGCTGCCAGAACCACTCAAACACATTTAATTTAAGTCAGGAAATAGAATGCTTCGTACTTAAAATTAAAATTGGGCAACCAACCAACAACTCTATGCATTTACACGCTCTCTCTTGGTTCTCATCTTATGCTCCCTGACTGTCACTGGCTGTGAGGTATTATTTTTCTGTAATGAAGAATATTGTCCCAGCACTTTCTCCCTCTTTCTCTCAGATGGTGAATCTGACTGTATACGACTATATTAAAGGCAACTGAACACAACTTCCCAAAACACTATTTAACAGTTAACACAGGGTTGTAGCTCTACTGCAGGTCACACAGGCTCACAGAGAATATAAAGCACATTCCTCCATTGTCAAGCAGGCTGACTGGTTAACCTGTTGGGAAATTTTCACCATTTCTTTCATTCAGTGTTGGAATAGTTCTCTTACAAATTATCCCCTGGTTGTTCATATTCATGTTCTAAGATCTTTTTTTTTTTCATGTTTGTTTCATGAATGTAGTGCTTTATGTATACTGTCATTAGAGTGTAATATCCTGATTCCTTCTGTTTTCTTTATACTGTTGTTTGCTAAACATGACACTGCACCTGACACACCTGACCCCACAATTAGGTAGGAAATGCACTGTTCTAAGCATGTCTGAACAACACTGTATGTTTACTCATGCACAGCCTGAAAAGGAATTCCTGGCTAAGAGCCTGATATTGAACTTGGTACAGCCCTATTTTGCACAAAAAACCTTGGATTTATAATTCTGGCCAGTTGAACCAACTGTTGAAACTGAAGTTTGCACTATATATATATTATAATTTCTATTTAGAGACAAAGAGGATGCTGAGAATGTTAATAATGGGCATATTTTTTAGGAAGTCTATAGCTGACATTAGATAGTAACATATTTTATCCTATGTTTGATCTGAGATGCTTTTCTAAGGTGCACTTGGCAATGTTTATATGTTAGAACAGTAGGGTTGACCTCAGTCAAAATGCTGACTGCATTAATCTACTTTAGCATTAGCATTTTACTTGGCAAGTTTTAAACCTTTTGCTCCTAATTAATGTTACATCCTATTCAAACAAACCTTTGCATTTCCCAGAGACACAGCCCTGACCTTGACTTTGATGAGTGTGACTGCAGGTAATGTAAATCTGAATTGCTCAAAGGCAGAAATGCTTTGCTAAGGCCTTCACCCAGTGTCTCCTGGGATTTTAACAGGGCTCTCATTTACAGCCTCCTTCTGGCGGTCTTTCCTGAAAGTAATTTTATCACATCTGCACTGTGCTTCCCAAGTGAGCTGAACTGGTAGTGTTCAATGTATTGGCTTCATTAAAAAGGGTGCAATACCCTTTTCTGCTGTAAAAGAGAACAATAATAGTAGAGAAACTGAACCAAACCAATGAGCTAAACTAAGGCTTAAAATCCGTACAGATCTGAATGGTTTGGCAGTGAGGAGTTGGAGAAAACCCCTTCAGTGTTTAGTGAAGATTCTAAACTTTCCTCATTGTTACTGTTGAAAAGTTGGGATTTAAATGCTTAAATGCTGGTGTGAAAAGGTCTGAATTTTCCACAGAGATGAGAGTGCGTTTCCACGGTGATGCCTTGACTTCATGTTGGAGAAAATAGCCATGGTTTGCAAACACGCCTAAAGCTCCTAGTGTTTGCCTGCTGTATGTCCACATAGAGACTGGGAAGGTCATGCTTCATACACCCCTCTGTAGATGAAACAAAGGGAGGAATGTCCCATTACTCCCAGTCAACTTTGAGCCTGACTATGATTAAACTGTGCTGGAACACATGTGGTCATGTTTACATAAAAGTACGGCTATGAAGGATAAAATCATTTCATCTGCCGGTGATCACCATGTTTTTAAAGATATAAAAATACCATTAAACCAGATAAACTTGTTGAAACTCTTGTTTTCTTGCATGCAAAGATTTTGTCTGATATTTAATCACTAACAATCCATTTGGTTTAGGCAATGCAACCTGGGTAAGATACAGTGCCTATGAAAGTATGTTATTGGAGGGTTTCACCACTTTCCACTTTGACATTAAAAAGTATTTTTGTAATTGTTTGTCAAAAAAGCCAAATAAAATTGACCATGGTTAAATGTTTTTTTTTTTTAAAAAAAGGTGAAAGCCTCTAAGGGCTGCGAATACTTTTTATAGGCACTGTAGTAGCAGGGAATTTAAAAACAGTATAGAATACAGATTACATATTCTGTGTATCCTGTAATAAAAAAGGAAAATATGTGATTAACACTTTATTTTAGAAGTGGACAGTTGGTCATACAGTAGAACACAACAGTGAAGAGTCACATTTCCTTTAAGTATGTTCACTCCATGCAGCACTTAAGCCCAGCGGCGTGGTGATTGATGGTCTGTAGTTCTAAAGTGTTCTCATTACAAAATGACCATCTCATGGAGACACGGCTAACACTGCATAGAAGCAGAGGGCATAAAAAAAAATCAAAGTCTCTGTAAGTTCAAGCGTAAGTTCTATGGGAGGACAACAATCTTCTTCTCCAGCTTCTGCTCAGGAAAGATGAAGCTCTTCATTACGTCACCTAGTTCCTCTAGAGCCAGCTGGGCATGCAGTACTGCAACTTCATCAGGGTCTGAGCGAACCACCCACTTTAAAGCCCGGTACAGATCCAAAAGAACATCACTGAGAACCTGGAGAGGTCATAGAACAGAGACAGCAGTTACGTTGCTGAAAGACTTCAGGATAGTGTGCAGGCTGGGATGCATGTATACACAACCGGAAAATTCTACTTTAAGCTTTGAGGGTCAGTTTCCAAAACTGCAGTGCATACTGAAGGCTCAGTGTTCTTCTGTCTCTATTTGGTACTCAGCTACCCAAGCACGTCCTCCACCATTCACTACACCTGGCCTGCTCTTCTGCACTTTGGCCTCAACTATGAGCTCCGGTTTGCAGGGATCTGTCACACTCATCTGTTCTCACGTTACTCTGTGTATCATTACCACAGCACAGCTGGTGCTGCCTTCTCCAGCTGTTCCAGTAATGACAGGACCTGGCCAGGTACCAGCAGCTGTGAAGGACTGCAGTCGCTGCACTTGATCAAGAGCTTCATCACACTTGAGCCAGCAGCTCACATGTAGGTGTGTTTCCACCTGGTTACGACAGGATGAATTTATTTACCGTTTTCAAAGCTACTGGCAGCTTTTATATATGATCAAGTCTAAATATGAGAGATGTTATTCATTAGCTTATGTAAACAACTTTCTGTGGTTTTCTGCATCTGAAATGGCTCTAATCCTATGGTAAGACCTGCTGGCTGTGGCCTGTTTCTGTTGAAGTGACAGCTATTCCACAAGCAGCAAGTAAGAAACGAACGTTTTTAATGATTCTGTTTTATTTGGCTCACACAGTTACAATTCCATCACTGCTTCCATTTTAGGAAGCTGAAGAACATTGATGTGATTTGCCTGGACCCTGGGCCAGACTACTTAAGAACAACAATACAGCAGACACATCAACAGTAACTGGAGACTTTTCTCTCCTCCTCACTGCCTTAAGTTCCTCAGTTTGAAATCATGATGTTTCAAGTAATGCTCCTTCCTGTGCTTAGCGAGAAGCTGACCTAATATATTGAACAAAGGTAAAAACCGGGACTAGATTACAGGACCAGTTATGTCTATATAGTCTCGGGCTGCCCAAAAACTCCAAACCTTATTATTTTACTACAAGCAGAACAAAACTGAGTCCTTCTTTCTCAAAAATATTGCAGTATATGCCAGGAAGCTCCCCTAAATTATTTTCTACTGTTTTGAGCCATTCCCACTGTTAAAGGAGACCTTCTTCTACCATAGTGAGTAAGATTGATATGTGTGATAAGATTGATAAATTTGATGCCAGCCACACATCTCAAAAAAGTTGGAAGAGGGGCAAGAAAAAGCAAGAAAAGCAATTGCTAGTTGGACTGCTAGTATATAATATCATTAAAAGATTTAGAGAATCAGGAGGAATCTCTGCGTGCAAGCGACAAGACCAAAGGTCTTGAGGCACGTGATCTTTGGGCCCTCAGGCTGTACTGCATTTTCTTTACTTTGCATCACTGCATGGGCTCAGGAACACTTCCAGAAATCACTGCCTTTGAACACAGTTCGCTGTGCAATCCACAAATGTAAGTTAAAGCTGTATCATGCAAAGAAAACATCACACATCTGGAAAGGCAAGATCAATACTGAAAAAGTACACAAAGGTTTTAGAGCAAAATATTCTCCCGTCCAGACAATGTCTCTTTCAAGGAAGGCCTTGCAAGACAATCCTGAACCACATACTGCACCAGTCACAACAGCATGGCTTTGCAGGAGAAGAGTCTTGGTGCTAAACTGGTCTGCCTGTAGTCCAGAACTTTCACCAATAGAAAATATTTGGTGCATCATAAAACGAAAACTCCGGCAACAAAGGCCCGGGACTGTTGAGCAGCTAGAATCCTGCGTCAGACAAGAATGGGACAACATTTCTCTCCTAAAACTCCAGGAACTGGTCTCCTCACTACCCAGAGGTTTAAATCCAGTTGTTAAAAGAAGAGGGGATGCAGCACGATAGTAAATGTCACCTTTTCCAATTTGTTTGAGATGTGTTGCGGTCATCAAATTCTAAATAAGCTAATATTTTCCATGAAATGGCATCAGTGTATCAGTTTCAACATCTGATATGTTGTTTATGTTCTATTGGGAATAAAATATGGGTTGATGAGGTTTGCAAATTATTTTTTAAAATCATAACTTTTACACATCCTCCCAACTTTTTTGGAATTTGAATTGTATAATGCATGGCACAAAAAAGTGTATGGGTATCATGCCCACTCAGTTGATAGTGCTGTTTGTGTACCTGGGTGGTTTTCTCACTGAGGCCGCGAAGCAGCAAGGCGATAACGTGGACAGCAGCTCTCCTCACCTCTGCCTCCTTTTCTGTCTTTATCACCGCAGTCAGACAGGAACTCAGCTACACACACCCACACCCACACCCACACACAATTTACAGGGGTATAAACATAAGGACATGGTTAGGAAAAGTTAGGATACACTTAGAAATAATATCTAGTTAAGAAATACATCACAGCTAAAGATTGTGATATGGTTGTTAGTCAGAATCAGCCGTAGGCCGACAAGGTACTGAGGACATTACTAGAACTAATCTGGATCAATTGATGTTCTCACTAAACAAATACATGGCCACCATCTCTTTACTTTGTACACACACAGACACAACCACACACAGTCAGGTTGAAAAGTGGGCATGTTAATGAATAAGCATCACTGTTTGTCCAGTTGACAGAGCTGCTTATTCATGCCAGCAGCAGGTTACAGTGAGCATGTGTGGACACAAGCTCAAACCTACACACCCATACAGCAGTGTCTAATTTTGTAGTTTTTGACCACTGCAGCAGCCTGGAATGCACTGCCTCTGTGCAAATGTGGGCTGAGTTCCTGTTAACTCAGACCCTCATCAAAGTGAATTTGTGCATGTATTTGCAGAGCGCTCAGCTCAGATCAATGAGAATCAAACTGGAGTACAGCCATAACTACAGGCAGCAGGCAGTAAGTCACTCTCAGTGCTGTGCATTGAGAGAAAAAAAAAAATCATTTATTTTTTTTAAAATACACACAAACACACACACGCATATATATATATATATATATATATAACTTTAAAATCAGTCTAAAATAAATAAATGTGACACTACTCCTATGAGCACTGCCTGTGCACAAAATTTGCTCATTGGTTTATGGTGAAGCCTATTGCTTGCGCTTGTGCACTAGCTAATGATGATACAGGACACCTTTCTTGTATTCCATTTGTACTTGGAAATCAGAACTTCATAGTTTCCAGTTACATATTTCAACTGCAACACCCCCTAAAGATAGATCTCCAAAGTTGGAACCTGAGCAAACAGACATCAAAATCCAATACGGCTGCTCTGTTTGTCAGCAGAATATAAGAGTATTACAACAATCACTAAAATATCTGAGCCAACTTTATATCTATATAAAGTATATATATAGGTCATCACTGCATGACATTAACTTTGTTTCCTCTATCTCCAGTAGTTGTCTTTTTTCCACTCTGTCTCCTGTTCACCTTAAGTGAAGTTCTCAAGATTTGATAACAATGTCCACTTATGTTCTAATCAGTTTATCATTGAGCTCAAGTCAGGACAGACATGAAAGTCAACTAGAAGTTGAATATTTGGTGGAGACAGGTTTTCCACTGTTTAAAGTCTGCACAGATCTTTTATAGTAAAACTCATAAAAGCAATGCAATATTCTCTACCTCTCCGTAATTTTTCCTATTAAATCACAATCATACTAATCATTGATGAGGTGTCCTGTCTAATCTGAGACAATAACATATGGGCTGGTGGTAAAGTAGGCCTTTATTTCTTTAGAATAATTGCATTGTAACAGTTCCACCATAACCATTTTTCAAAAAAAGTCAAAAACTGCAAACTGTTTCTGTCTTAGAGAGAATAGCAGTAACTGACATATATATTGACTATATTTGAGGTGTTCTGGTGTACAACTCTGACAGACATGTATTTTCTATAGCCACAATGCTTATTTTAATGTTTAAATTTTACTGTGTACTGCTGCAAAGACCCACTTCCTTCAAGAGAATCAGAGGTTTCATTTCAGTGTGATCCTTCTCACCTCTTGAGCCAGTGGTCCTAAGGCGTAGTCCATTTTCTGACAAAGTTCCCCCAGGTTAGATAGACTGCTGGTCCGAACGCTTTGGTCCGGATCCCTGGTTCCTTGCAGGAAGATACCTATTAGAGGGCGGCCAAGGTGGGGCACCAGTTCCCCTAGAGTAGAAGAGGAGGGAAGGAAAATTAGGCTGACAATTTTGTTCTCAGGTTGCAGATCTACAATGCAGTACAATGTACAGTGGACTTAATTATCTATGAAGTTAAATAAAGTTGCTGACAGCTTTCCACTTCAATCTCTTATATTGAAAATAGGGCTCTGCAAAAGCATCAAACTTTCATTCTGGGGACATGTCACAGTGGCTTTGCTCGTCTGTGAAAATGTAACCTTGAACATTTATTTTGTTTTTGAACTAGTTATACATTGGCTAGCAACTTAGCTACAGCTGCTTAGAGGCTACTGGGAGCTACTGGCAACTTTTAGGGTGGAATGCAATCCTTTGCACTACTCAATGCATGAGTTCATATTGTGAAATAATTAACCAACCCTAAATTTTAATAGACTAACTTTGACTATTACATATTTTTATTGCTTCTATTGCACCATATTGACGTTATTCCTAGCCAATGTGATTCCTTTCATTAGTTTTGCAATAAGTCCTTAACACTGCAGTGATGTTAGAAAGGGTGTTTGGAATACAGGCAAATCCAGAAGCGGTACATATTTAAATACATAATTTAAATCATATGTCCATATTTCTTACTAAAGAAAAAAAAACTTTGAAGGTTAAAATTTACAGCACAAATGGGAAAATAGGTAACAATTAATCTTTTATCCTTTAAAAAAAATTTGATTCACTGGTTATGTATAGCCTCCAACATTTCGTCACCTTCTTAAAATAATGGCTCAAGTAATTTTTTGACAAAAGTGATATTTTGTCACTTTAAGTCGGCTTTTACTCAATATTTACTTCAGTTTTTTCTACTCTTTTGAAAAACTTTAAAATATGACTTAGCCTATTATTTTAAAAGGATGACAATTTGTTTTTTTGTTGCTACAAAGAGTAAATTTCTCAATATATATATGAAATCAAATGTTGATTAAGTAAATAGTCACAAATCTAGTTTTAAAAGGAGGTTCTCTCCTTGAATCTGTACATAATTTAACCTACACAAAATGTGAAATGTGACTTTTATATTATTACAGTATCACAGTACTCAGTAAAGGGACTGAATATTTAGGCCAATGTGACATTTTAGTTTAGTCTTTTTAATAAATATACAGACATTTTTTTAATTTTGTGTTCACCTTGTCATTATGGGATACTGAGTGTGGGTTAATGAGAAAAAAAATATCAAATGATTGTTGTATCAGGCTGCAACATAACAAAATGTAAAAAAAGGAAAGGGGGTCTGAATACTTTGTGAATGCACTGTACTTCCAGCCAGCGTACTGCTTATAGTGCTGCCAATAGTGAGATATGCAGCTGAGACTGAAATATTGGATTTCAAATACTCATTATTTTACTTGTGTTGTCACCACCGCAAATATGTAAATCTAACTAGAAACAATTAATAATAATAACCATTAAGGACAGTGTCTTGTATAGAATTATTTTCGAAATTTAGTCAAGCTAGAGAATAACTTCAGATCTTACTTGTTACAGTTTAGATCCAGCAGGTGATCAAATACCTTTTTAGCCATGCAACCAATTCTGGGGATTGTAATGTCTGTCTTATGATTGTTTCACCTTTTTGGTCCAGCGTTTCCTCAAAAAATATTCACTGTAGAAAAAAGTTGCCATCCTGGCCCCTGTAGGGTGAACCCTACTGACCCCTCAACACCCTAACTTTTCCTCAGCACAGGTTGAGAGGCTTGATTTTGTTATGTTTTGACAACTACTGGATGGATTGTGGATGACTGTGGCTAAATGTTAGCATCTAGCTATAAATACTCCACATCTTGAAGCAATACTAATATTTTTGTTTACAGTGAAGACATACTCAGTTTAACAAGTTGTGAGACTGTTGTATAGGCAGACATACAAAGAACAGAACCAACCACTGACAAGCAGCAGTGAGGACAGTCAGAAGCCTCCATGGAAGGGAGACAATCCCCTCCTAGTAAGCTGCTTGATCTGTGTGTGAACGTGTGTGCATACATTACAGCTGGTTCTACTCGTCTGATCCAGAAACACACAGCACCCTGATCTGTTTAGCTTGTCCTAGATTACCCTTTTAGAGTGCCAGACTTTTCTTCAGAAAGGCAACATTCAAACCCACAAGTCACACACAGAACCAGGCACTCAAGACACACAAACACAAATTTCTCCCTTCATTTCCATGTCTCAATAGACTGTCACAGCTGTAACAGATCTAATGAAAGAAGTGTCACACTATGTTTGACATAGCAAGGATATCAGCCTGCATTACAACCACACACATTACAATGTGCGCACACACAGACAGAAAGAATCTGTTGAAAAAACACACACAGATTTAGTCAGGTCACACTTCTGTATATGTAAATAAACTCTGTCTTTGGAAGATTATTTCTGCCCAGTTCATTGTGTGTGCAGAAAGTCAGTAACTACAAACAAACCAAAGTGGAGAAAACACTGAATATTTACTTAACCATGAGAGCTGATTAAGAAAACCCTCTTATTAACAATTGAAAAAAAATACAAAAAGGTCAATCTAAGCCACTCAGAAGTGTTCCAGAAAAACACAGAGGGTCTCTGAATGCAAATTAAAGTTTTAATCTCTCTGCAAGGATATAATTCTAATTCTAATTCTACTATCTCTCCCTCTCTCTCTATAAAAATATCTCTCTCTCTCTCTCTCTCTCTTTCTATATATATATATATATATAGATATATAGATATATAGATATATAGATATAGATAGATAGATAGATATAGATATATAGATAGATAGATAGATAGATAGATATAGATAGATATAGATATAGATAGATAGAGAGAGAGAGAGAGAGAGAGATCCATTATCTCTATATCTATCTATATATAAAGTTCCACTCTGAAAGACAAAGCAGATACACGTGTTTCCCTGTAAGTAATACAATGGAGCCTACTGTTCTGTATGCTCTTGTGTGAATTAATTTAAAGTTGAAAATGATGTTCTCATCACACAATGCAATGATTTTGTGATTTCAGTGAGGAAATGAGTATCAAGTCACATTATTGTCCACATAAGTCTGCTCTCACAAACATGAAAGTAAACTCACCCATAGCCCTGCTCGCCCTCATCAAGACCTCTCCCACTTTGAGACGTGTTTCTAGAGAGTGCTCCTTGTTAGATGTAGGGTGAGAGGGACCAGATTGGAAGTCTTTTAGGAGCCTCGTCAGAATCCTCTCAGGATAGAAATCAGCCAAAACAGCCAAACCTAAAAACCGGATTTACTTAGTACATTTGACAGCTGTTTCAGCCTCACAGGTAAAAAGTGTTCGATTAAACAGACTACTTCTGTAGACTGATAATCAAATAAATAAAAACAATCTTAGCATCACATTTAGCCACACACAACCATATCATTACCTTGAATAGCTGACAGGTAGATGAATGGGTCTTCGTGCTCCAGGCTTTCTAAGAAGATCTGAAGAGGACACATCATGAGCATAATAACCATCAAAACACCACTAACATGAATCTTCCCAAACCAAACCCACGAGGATCAAAACTAGCACAGCACTGTCTGACTACATATCAAATATCAAAGTGAATAATCCAAATAGAACCCCTAGATACTATAAGAGACCATTGAAAGTACTGGTTTGAGTGGGTAAAGGGGAAAATGGGGGGAAGGCAAAAACAGGGGTTTGAGGTCAGGTACAGAGGGAGATGGGGAGATAAAACATATGAAAGGTTGCCTGTGCGATATTGGAGAAATCTACCTAACCATGAAGAAAAAAAAAAAAATCAATAGGGCTTTTCTGCTGTAACAGCAGGGGGTTGAAGGTTATCTGAAGTGCACACAGTTGGGAGCCTTTGAGGCCTCTGATTACAGAGAATACTAAATGAGGTGTCATCCTTTCTTTACCATTCTACCTTAACAAGCCCCTAGAGCACACAATTATTCCCTCAGGTTCAACTGATTTATTATACGTTCGCTCACAATGTCCCAAGAGACAATTTCCTGATACTGTGGATGCAACAATAGCACAGTATCTTGTTGGTGGTTAAGGCAACATGCAACAGCCACCTAAATAAGTAGCAAGGGTAGAATCATCTTGACCCAGCTCCTCAAGTAACTGCTAACTATGCAGAGCTTAAAGATTAGTGGATTTCTAGAGATCTTCAGCGACTAGGAAATCATCTTGTTTCTATCCCCTACCTTCTGCTTTTCAATAATCTTTTTACAGAATTGCTTAAAGTGTTCAGTTATTTTCACGGTGTAGTTTCTGACCAGGATACTGATTCACCAGTAAGTGGACCTTCTAGGTACAAGTGCATTTATAGTACGGTCCTTGAAACACATTCACTATACTTAAGTGATTTCCATTCAACTGTTTGAGTTTAAAAATAGACTAGCTATAACCATTGATAATTTAAGTGAGTTACTTTAGGGGAATACCTATGCAATCATTTATTTTTGCATTTTAATTAATTACATTTATTTTGATTATTATTATGTGAAGAATTGTTTTAACTTTGACACAAAAGTCAGTTTTTGTACATTTTAAAACCCTGATTAAATTCAACAAAAGGTGAAAATGTCCAAGGGGTTAAATGCTTTTTTTTTTTTTTAGAAGAACCGTAGTACTAAGGGTTTACTCATAAGCAGAAAACTAGCTGGATACCAAAATTCAATGTGTCAATACTACTGATTATTGAAAATGTCATTTACCACCAAATTTCAATACCTAAGGAGTAAATCTCTCCAGCATCACCAAGCCAATAAGCATGTAACAGTTGACACTGAGTTGCAACTGCTGATTTTACATTGAAAACATTTGCATTGTTTACATTGTATTCCTTTTTATTGAAAGATATTTTTAAGAGTAGATGTGGTTCAGAAGGTACATCAGACAACTTGTAACCGGAAGGTTTCCACGTCAAATCTGGCTTTGATTCATTTTTGTGTTAGCAGAAAACCTTAAGTTGTTGTAAATAGCTTTAATTTGTATGCCATTAAACTACTTAAATTGTAAAAATGCCCAGATGATGAAAAGATTTATAAGGTAGAGGTATTGTATTGGATTAAATTGCACTGGTGGTCATAATGGCCTGGTGTGTGTGTGTGTGTGTGTGTGTGTGTGTGTGTGTGTGTGTGTGTGTGTGTGTATATATATATATATATATATATATATATATATATATATATATATATATATATATATATATATATATATAAAAAAGAAAAACATTTAACTATGTAAAACAGCAACCAACCAAGAACACTTTCTCCTGGTCCTGAACAGCTTCTGGGTTTCCATTTTTCACCATCTGAGTTAGGACTCTCAGGGCGAACGCTCTGGTTGGAACATCAGGATCACATGCCTCTAGCAGCCACTCAGAAAAGGGTTTGGTAGGTGTAGAATGGTCACTAAGGGCAGACGCCCTCCCTCTATCTTGTTGACTTCTTCCTATCATGGCACTTTGAGACGGCTCTGGTTGTCCCTCTCTGTTTATGTGGGTGTTGTCCCGAGTAGAAAAATTAAGACTAGTCGGTGAGTCATTAGTGTTAGTTAGCGGTTTTTGCTTTTTTTTAGAAAGCACATCGCTGTTCTTTGGGGTTTCAGGACTTCTGGAAGGTTGAGAGGCAGCACTGAGGTTTTCGGGCCTGTAGGCCCCGTGGGTGGCAATGACAGTTCTGAGATTGGATGCCAGCTCCTGCATGACCACATCAGAGTGCTTCTGAGATAGTGATTCCAGTGGTTGAAGCAGCCTTGACATAGAAGAGTAGTCTTCTACACTGAGCTATAACATAAAGGAGGAGAGCAGCTGAACAAAAGCAGAGTGTGCATACAACCTTACAGTATGTTTTACACTTTAGCTGATTTCAGTCAACCAGTAGTTGCTACTGCAACTGACGCCTGTGTAATAGGATTTGAATGAGCAACAGCGTCACCCCATTAACGATCTCTACTTTTATTCATTCTTTCACTCAGCTGCGTGCTGCCATCTGCAGCCTTTTGTTCTGCACATGCGCAGTTGGAGAAGCCAATTAGAAAACTGGTTGTGCATATACATGGCTAAGAAATCTGGAAAAATCAGGTCACCAACCCTGAATCAGAAACCAGCTTTTCAGTTTACATGGCACTTAAGAAATCAGCTTTCCTGAAAAAGCAGACTGTAACCTAATGATTACTAACAACGGTGGGTAGAGAAGATTCAATGTTGGGTCTTTTATGTGACTATTATGTGACTATGGACAAAACAATGAATTTCCATAACAACCAAATTCTATTCTTTAAGGTCCTAATCTTACTGTAGTGAGGTATACCTGTAGTCTGTAGTAGCCCATTTGGGTGGACTTATATTTTAAGTTAATTACATTTTAAGTTTAGAAAGATATCTATTGTGCTAGCAGAAGAACTATGGGGATTCTGAGATGCTGGAATACACTGTAGAGTTGTGGTCCCAACTCAATAAAACACCAGTTAATAAAAGGGTGCTCGCCTGATGACCCGGTCAAACTACTTTTCACGAGCATTATTGAAACAAAGTCTACTACATTGATTTTAAATATTACCAATAAACTAAATAGTCAACTGAAACAGACAACAGCAATTTTGCCTCAATTTGAGCAGTTCTCCAAAATGTGATCTGTGTCAACTCCACCAAAACTTTAAACTCAAAAAGTTCAAACAACATCCATTATATCTGGGATATTGAATTTTGCCCAGATGTCTGAAAATCTTGCAACTTTATTGTGAATTGTTTTACTATGAATAACCATCCAAAAGACAGGTGCTACTTACTGTTTCTGTCTGCTTTTTACTGATGTCTGGTGCCATTTCTCTCATTAATGTCATAACAATGTTTTAGGCTTTAAAGCATAATTTTAATTCAGGACCTCAGTATTTGGATCAATTAGTTTGTAAAATATACTTCACTATAAAGTTGTAGTATTTCTGCCTTTTCAATTACCAAAATTACAAATACATAATTGAATTCCATAGTCACAGGAATAAAACTTAAATAATAAGTATAATAAGTAATAATACTTTTGACCCTGACAGTACCATCAGCTGACCAAAAGTTGCCCCTTTTTTAACATTTATTTTGAAATAATAATTTAGAAAAGTAGAGATAATATAGTATTACCTTGTAATCACAAGTTTTGTATGTTAATAAAATAAAATAACTATCCACATACCTGATAATTACTTAATTTTTCTAAATTACTCTACATTTTCTATTTTGGACAAGTAATTTGGCCTATTGGGCAAGCGGTTAAAAAAGCTGATGTGTAGACTTCAGGCGTAAGTACCTTAGGTCCCGACAGCAAAGTGGCAACCAGGCCCATCCCCATACTTAACGTCTGAGTCTCGATGGGGTTTTCAAGACTTGGGCCAGTGGCCTGATCCAGACCTATGCATGCCCTCTGAATCAGGGACACAATGAAATCGACGACCTGGAGAGAGGACAGATCATCAACACAATTCATACAATTTTATTCATTATACAAATATGTTAAGTATAAAAAATAAAACTCAAGTTGGACCTAGTCTGTATGAAAACATTCAGTCCTTATAAAGACATTCAAATAAAAGACATCTAAAAATAAGACCTTATCCAATGAAGTCAGTTATCATAGTAAGGGAATGTTTGTTGGGCCTAAAGCACTAGCCAGCCAACATTAACTGTACCACCTAACACACCCCAACCCCGCCTTCTCTACATCCACCCAGCCAGAGATGAGGTAAATAGGCTATTTTTATGTAGTCATCATGACTCATTGTGGCCTGTTTCTATTAGACAAACTCCCACAGGAAAACAGACTGATGTTAAAATATGCTGGAGAAGGAGAAATGCAATACCAGAGGGAATGACTACAGGCCTTCAGGGGTCCAAAACACTGTTATTTCACTGAAACATTTATCAATTTAAATGTCTCACACACACCCACCCACCCACAGAGACAAACACACACACACACACAATTAATATAGGACACAGAGGGCAAGGATTGTACAATGTGCAGCTATAAACAAATAAGGCACATCCTTGCTTGTCTTTCTATATTGTTAGGTTTTTTGCCACCTGTTAGGGTTATTGTCAGCAGAACAGATTCATGAATGAGTCCTCATTGACAAAATCTGAGAGATCTGTAAATGTTAATCGAAAATGCCAGTGAAAATCCACCAAAACAGCTGATCACCAAGCACAGCTGCACCACATTAGTATCTCATTCAGAATAAAATTAACTTTTATTTGTAAGCTAAAAGCTGTTTCTAAAAAAGGTAGGATTCTGTGTGAAATGAAAATGTTTTGTATTTAAACTCTATATGTGATGTATTCTGATGTCACATTACACACTGTACAAACAGTATCTGACATTTGCAAGTACATTTACTTAGCCACTATAAAATACCGATCTTTTTCTAAATTCTAAACCTGTTTAAATTTTTTTTTTGTGAAAAACAACTATTAGAGACTGGTTTTAAGACTGAGCCAAACTGGCACAAATCAGGAACCATTAGGTCTGCCGAGTTATGAGTCATGACCAAATCACATTCAAAATCGTCTGTATAGTCTTTAAGTGCACAGTAACTGTATCTGCTTCAGTTATGCATAATAACAGCTAAAGACCCTGACTTTTGGAATTCGGCCCCTTGTTTAATCTGTGTGGTACATATTTCTGTCCTCACCTGCGTAACTTTTCTCAGCAGCACCGTATGCTGCAGGGACTCAACCATCACAGCCAGCACCTGGAGCAAAGCTAGTCTTTTGCCTTGTCTCTCAGCTCGACCCAGCAGCTGCTGCTCCACCTCCAGGAGTGTCATGGCTGACACGTCCAAATCCTGTTCATCTTGCTTCTCTTTATCTGCAGTGGCTGTCCAGCTAGTCAGCTCCTGCAATAGGAGCAACAACAATCATGAGGTGGACAGAACAATCATCACAAACATTGTACAGCTCAAAATGACAGTAGTTAAGTGTCATCTGCCACAGTCAAAGCACTAAACTAAAAAAGTGTTTCACTTCATTGGAGTAAAGTTTTGAAGGTGTGTGTGCATTTGTGTGTATGTGTTACCTGCAGCAGGTCCAAAAAAAAGTCTCCAGGTAGGTCAGAGTCTTTAAGTTCAGCTAGTAGCTGCATCAGACACTCCAGTGCCCACTGCTCTTCAGACAGTTTCTCATACAGAGAATCATCCTCGTCACTAGGTTTAAGAAATAACATCACTGACAAAAGGAATGAATCTGTAATGATGGCCCTGCTGAGTGGCCCAAGACATGTTAAAGGAACTGTCCTAATCTACAGGATTTGTCATTATTTTGTTGAGTTTGTTAACATAATTTAGTGGCTTCAGAAAAGATTCAGACCGCTTTCACTTTTTGTACACATTACTGTGCTAAGTGAATATTCTTAAAAATGTGTTTAAATAACCAAGGACTGAAATCTTTCATTAACTAAGTATTCAGAATCTTAATTCAGTACTATGTAGGGACTCTTTAAGCAGTAATTGCAGCTCAGAATTTTCCACAAGCTTCTTACACCTGGTATTGGGAAGCGTATCTCATTCTTCTTGACAAATCTTCTCAAGTTTCATCAGACTGAATAAGAAGTGTCTGTAAAGGTCTGTTCTGTGGGGTTAAGTCTGAACTTAGGCTTGACAACTGAAGGACATGTTCTGTATCCTGAAGCCACTCCAGTGTCATCTTGGCTGTTTTTTCAGCTCATGGTAATACTAAATGATGAACTGCCATGGCCACAGGATTTATTCATACCAGGACCGACTCCTCTGTATTTGGCTGCATTCATTCTTCCTTCAGCTCTCAACATTTATTTATGTAAATGATTTTTAAATTATAAATTTAAATTAACAACACAATAAAGAGAATTAATAATTTTTAATTTTTTCGTATTACTAGTAATAATATGTCTGTTCTTAATCAGTCACCTGCTGCTCTCTCTAGAGCTGAACCTGGCTCCTCCATTACTCCCTGGTGTGAAGTGGAAACCTGCTGCTATCCCATTCCTCTGTTCCTGCAGACCTAAAAGCTGCCTCAGTGTTGACAGGGCTGCAGATTTCTCAGTGTGGCTCAGGTACCACAGCAAAATCTCCTGGCAGGGGGCGCTGTGGAACACAATTTAAACAGCTAATTTTCACTGTCCAACCTATATGTTAAATTTCAGCTGTAAGTATACATTCCTTCAAACCTGTAAGATAATTAACAATTTATAGTGACAATTATGTTTGGTTTCTTATTTCTTTATTTTAACAGGATTTTGCATTTACAAATCTCTCTGACATGCAGAGACTGATTAAATGATGACGGTGACTTCTGTATATAAATTCTTAGAATCAAAACAAAACCAGAAATGTCTTAGACTGTGTGGGTATTTTGATTTGATTTGACCTCACTATGTAAAACACATGTAGAATACCATTATGTGCAATATTTGGAAATGCACATTATTGTATTCACCATTTTATTAATTACTTTGTTTTTAGCTAATTTCATTCGTAAGCTAGGTTATTTCTCTGGCTTTTAACTTTCTACTTGACTCCAAGAGAGCCCTGCACAAGAATTCCTACATGCCTGGACTTTCTTTTTATGCAAAAATGGCAAAAAAAGAAATCTTGAAGTTAGCAAAATTATGTGTACAATAAAGAAAAAATAACCAGTTAACAATGAATGAGTTTAAACATTTCTTATAAAATGCGTTATACATTGAAGTAAAGCCGTTCCAGTGATTTTTCCCAACTAAAAACAGAGAGAAAAACGTACCGTAGGTTGGAGACATTATGCTTAGTGAAACAAAAGAGTGTGAAGATAACAGGAAAAACTTCTTCTAGAGCTTTGAGTAAAGGACCTGATGGACTGTTTCCAACCACCCAGATCTGACAGAAACAAAAAACACAGGAGTGAGGAGGTTTGACAGGAGTTAGAGAATGTTAAAGTGTAAGTAGGGATCAGAAGCATTTCCTCATATAATAAACTAAACCTAACAAGCACTAACACTTGTAACAATAAAACCATTATTATGTAGAAGAGCAGAATCAGTCCTAGGAACTGTGTAAGAAACATTACTTATGAAGCCAAATTACTTGAAGTTAGGAGGAGCAATGCTCCTAACAAAACTCATCTTTTATGACATTCAGAGACACAAAGTACACATTACCCAAGTACAGATGTGTTCTAGTGTTTCTGACAGTTGGGGTTTTGTAGTTCTAGAATGAAAAATTGCAATGTTGAAAGATTTATGCTTAAAGGCAAACATCTAGGTAACAGAAGATAATAATTATTAAAAGATCAAGATCTGTCAAAACTATTCTAAACAAAAACTTTGTACTTTTGTCTAAACTGTGTCTTTTGATAAGCTGTGTCATTAAATGTTAAAACATTTCCCCAACACAGAATCTACACATCTTCTACATTTTGCCGAAGATAGAGGTTTAGAATGATGATAAATTGCTTTGATAATAGTCTTATCTACAAACTTCAAATTCAGCACTCAGACTTTAGACTGTGTACCTCGACTAAATTGGGGTATACCAAGGCTCTCTGTTTGGTTCTCTGCTATTTTCTAATTAGTTAAATAAGACGCGATCAAGATGTGAATTTTTAAAGCATTGCTAATGATATATAATTGTATTTCCAAGATGAACAATGTTTCTGGTATCAATAAACTTAAGACTTATCAGTCAGCTCTAAATACATGCTTTTGAATTCTTAAAAAAACAGAAGTTGATGACTAGGCTGGCCAGATGTGACCATTTACTTCTCAATTACTGTGATTTTTCAAAATGTGGCCTACTACTATGTGTTTAAGACTAATGCTTGATTAATTAGTGTACAGCACTTAGTGATATTTTTCTGCAAAAGTAGCAACATATATCATTTGTTTATTAGTTATTTATTATTTACTTTATTCTTTATGCTAACAAAAAGAGCAAAGGTTTGCATATTTTAACAAATACCACTACATGTCTAATGTCTTTAGGGTCTGATAATTGATATCACACTCCAACCATACAACCATTCTCTTTTATATGCTTTCTTTGACAACACCAAATACTCTTAATACCTTACCAAGTGTATAAGCTATGATCACTTGATTACTATGAGTCTTTTTATTCAATGCTAAGTGAATGTCTTGTCATGTCCTCACCTTGTACACATCCTCCACACATCGGGTCAGCTCCCACTCCTCCACAGCAGCGTTGGGGTCACCCTCTCCTGAAAATCACAGACACATCCACCACAGTGTTCAGCCCTCCAGGGATCTGACTTTTCACACATCCGCTCTTAATAGGATGTGGTTTCATAGCAATGTAGGAGCATTGTCCATTGTATATTAAAGTACACGAAAGATGTAATAAACTATAATCTCTGAGACAATTTTGGTTTTTACAAACACTAACTTTGATATGAACGTAACATCTAACACATGAGTATGTGGGCTGTGTTACTGACTGGAAGCAGTGGTGCAGCTATGGAGAGGTGCAAGCAGAGGAGTGAGCAGGTACTGCTGGGCAAAGCTAGGCCTCTCCTGCACCATGGAGAGTGCTGCTCGGGTGGAGACACGCTGAAGCTGTTGGGCTGTCAGCTTGTCCTTGAGTCGCAGGAGGTCAAGGATCTAGAATACAAAAAAAAATACATTTCAGATTCATTTTTATCTAACTTACTCATCAAGAGTCTACAGGTTACTGTGATTATGATTAAGACTAAGATGCTACCTTTTTACATGCATGTGATGTGTGTGTATGCTGAGCTAACCTGAGGACAGACTTGACTATAGTAGCTATCTGCTGAGACAGACTGTTGAGGACAGGCCGCCAAAATTCTAGCCACACTATCACACTTTCTCCAGTCGGACTCACCTCCTACAGAACAGAGACAGAGTTAGAGTTTGATAAAACAAGAAAAATCTGTCTTTTTTATTAAAAACATTTAAAAAGATAAAAGACAGGATACTAAAAAAACACAGTATGGAGCATGGTGATTTGAGGAGACAGAAGAAAATAAACTTCTGTGCTGTGATTTTCCTTTCTGTAGCTTCCCCCTACCCAAAAACTCACCAGTTCCCCCCTCCAGGATGGCTCTGACTACAGCTTGGACACCATTAGGCTGCATCAAGCGCTCAGACAGCAGCTGACCACACAGACGCCTCAGCCAAGCTGGAGCTGAACCTAGAGCGGCTCTGCTGCTGGAACCACTGGAGCATCTCACTGCGCCAGACTGGAGGGAAGAACAGTACATGTAAAACATGATCCCACAGACCTGTGAGCAAATTTCGGCAAGCTGAATAGAAAATATTAAATGTGAATCTTTTTTGTTATACAAAAAACACTAGAGGGCAGCAAGGTTGTGGAGTGGTTAGCGCTGGTGCCTCACAACAAGAACGTTGGAGATTGGCATCCCTAGCAAACACATGCATGTTAGGTTAAATGGTGACTCTAAATTGCTTGTACGGGTGAATGTGAATGATTGTCTGTTCGTATCTCTCTGGGTTGGCCCTGAGATAGACTGATGACCTGTCCAGGGTGGATCCTGCCCGTCATCCTATGACAGCTGGGATAGATACACACAATGAGTATCATGCAGGAAGCAGACGTAGGAAAAGATTTGGCACTTTTCAGTTAGTCTGAAGGAAAGCAGGAAACCTGTCTCCAACCGTCACTGCCTCAGGGTCTTTATTCAGTTATGTTTCCAGGAACATCACCTACTGTAGCTTGAATACTCTTTACTCTAATTTCTTAATAATGTTTATCCCCTTCCCACATTAATTATGGTGACTTTGGTTTTGGAATTATTCTTTTTTATTTTCATTGCACTTTCAAATATGATTTTATTTGTTTTATGTTGCAATACGTTTAGATTAACAATGGGAAAATGTCTGTGCAATCTGAAGGTGGCTCTCAGTGACAAACCAGCAATGTCTGTAGAGTTCTTTAATGTCTTTCAGCTCATTAGGTTGAGTTCAGTCTCACTGCTCTAATGAGTAACACTGTTTCCAGCGGCATAAGTCACCAAAACTCTATGATATAACAGTTATTGTTTGTTCTGAAGTTAAATGTAGAAAATTCAGAGAAAGTCAAAATTCTTAGAAAACGATTCCCCACCAAACATGCAAATGCACACCTGTTTAGGTCCACCTTGAAGGATCAGCAGCTCCTTGATAACAATTGGCTGGTAGACTTTCCCAAGAAGGCTTCTGAGGGATTCTCTGCATGTTTGACGTTCTTCAGCACTAAGGTTGTGCATCTAGAAAGTTTGCAAGAAAACTAAATTAACATAAATTGCCATTTGTCTTTGTTGACTAGATGCTTCACTCTTAAGATGATAACTTAAAAAGAAAAGCAAATGCCTATCCAGATGGTTTACCTTCTCCTCCTCATTAGGAACTCTCTCTGCCCGGAGTGGCTGATAGCCAAGCTGGCAGAGTGCTGCCATTACATCCCCCAGGTGTCGCGTAAACACCAAAGTGGCGAGAGATGACAGTTCCCCCAACTGTAGCAGGACATTTGTGGTAATAAGAAGGCGGCATCGCGCTGCTGGCACCACACCACCATGGACAAGTTTTTCTACCATGGCTCCAAACACTGACCTGCATCCCAGGGGCACACCCACTCCGGGGGCAAGGTAGGGGCAGAGCCCTAGAGAAACCACAAACTGAAGAACTGCTCCAAGCGTCTTCTGTTGGGTGACACTCAGAACATCAGGAGATAAAGGTGGAGCCATCTCAGGGGTGCATTGTTTAGGTGTAGAGGAACAGAGGGCCAGCTTGAAATTCTGTAGTTCACTAGAAAGGTGCCGTGCTAAGGTGAGAAGCAGTAGCAGACACTCCTGCACAAAGCCCCACGTAGCATCCTCTGTATCGTAGCAGAACCACGTTGTCTCCACTATCACATCCTCCCTCAGCCTCTTCACCTCCTCAAAGCTGTTCTCAGTTTGAAGCTGCTGGAGGAGAAGTGCTCTGTTAGCCCGCAGTGCTGCCAGTAGAGCTTCTTGGTGTGAAGACTGAGCATCGTGCACACACTCCTCTGCACAATACAATACACAAAATCATGTTGTGGCCCAACTTATCAAGCATAATCAAAAAAACAGACCAATGGAGCTATTCCCTAATAAATGCAGGCACAGCAGTTAATAAAGAACATGCATGTCTCTGGGACACACATTGACAAATGTTCACGAATCTGCCAATGATGTCTTTTTTAGTTAAACTTATCTTGTGGCTAACTAGAAACAGCTAGCATTTACTTCTGTTACTTGCAACACGGCAGTAATTTTTAAAATTTGTTTTAAACATTTTAAAAATTAAAAACATTTTTTAAATATTTCTCACGTCAAATTACACAAACTAATAAGGATATCCGGCTATTACGTCACACCATTATGAACCATGGACATAGAACTGTATGTCACTTCACCAAGCCTTACCTAAAATAGCATTTAGAATTTACTGCATTCACGCTCTATGACTTTCAAACCACATTACATAATATAGTAATTAGTTGTATCAGTAAAGATTTCTTTAATCTAAAAGGTTATGTTATAGCGGCTAAAACGTAAAGTTTCCCACGACAATCTATACCATGCTAACGTTAGACCTTAATCATCTAATCTAACTTTAGCATTACCTGTTACCGTCTGTACAAGTGAACTTCGTTAATCTCTGTCACTATTCACTTACGGAAAAGAGGTTTGGTGAGAATACTTATTGCTGAAAGAATAGCTGAAGTCATCTCTCTGTCACAAAACCAACTCGCTAACAGTCAACCCTATCCACATTTTTGTCTGTAGCGATAAAGCCACTGAGTACAACCAAAACATGGAACAATGGCGCAGGAATTGAACGTCATCACGCATCGGGTTGATGATGGCATTGGCTGAAGATGCATTTATAACTGTTGGAAATTCAAACGAAAGTCAACAAAACAAATAATTGTGGTGTGCATATGTAAAAATGAATATGAATATGATCAGTACTACATATATGCTATATAGGCAGCACTACATAGAATATTTGAATAACTCTGCTACTATGATGTTGTGGCTGTACCTCAGTTGGTAAAGGCAGTTGTCGTTCAATCCCCAATCCCGGCTATATGTCGAAGTGTCTCTGGGCAAGACACTGAACCCTCAACAGCACATTCCCCTCCCAAGTTGTGCAGTGCTGGTCCAAGCCCGGAAGGAATTGGGTAGGGTTGCGTCAGAAAGGGCATCCGGCATAAAAACTCTGCCAAATCAACATGCGGACAATAATCCGCTGTTGTGACCCTGAAGTCACAGGATAAGCTGAAAGGACAAAAACAAAAAACATAAAACAAAAACAAAAACACAAAACCAAGAATGTTTCAGATGCATTGTGAGAATAAAGTCAAAATTGTGTGAAAAATGACTCAAAGGTTGGAGAATAAACTTGCATTGCAGTTGAAATGCTATTTGGAGAATAAAGTTGTCCACAACATACTTGACATTTCAACAATTACATGTTGAATTTGTGAATGGATTCAGCTTGTTGTAGGAATGCCATAGGCCCAATGCACACTGGGAGCTCTGGTATTTCCTGTGTCTCAGATGTTGTGCTTGCCTAAACTTCACACCTTCAAGATCTAACAACTTGATCAATTGTCTTATTCATTTATATTTTGTTCCTATTGCTTTTAATGTTGCATTTCTTTGTCTATATAAAGCACTGTAATTTGTCTATGCTTTGCCTTTGTGTTGCTAAGGTAGCAGAAATGTATGTGAATGAGATGGCCAATGTTGATTCATTGTTAAATTTAGATTGTAAATTGAATAATATGTAAATTGAATAAAATGTAAAATAATGTAAATATGGTTTAATGTAATATGGTTTCCTTGAACAGTCCAAACACAGGCATGTTAGGTTAATTGGTGATTCTAAATTACCCATAGATGTAAATATGAGGGTGAATGTTAATGTGAATGGTTGTCTGTCTGTGTATGTCTTTCTGTGTTGGCCCTGAGATAGACTGGAGACCTATCCATGGTGTACTCTGTCTTTTTCCCCATGATAGCTGGGATAAGCTTCTTTGTCATAGGCATTATCAGTGGGGGCCAACTGGTGGAGGGGGGGCATCTTAGTTAGGAAAAAATGTGATGCTTCTAATCCTAATGTGTTTCTTTTATTTATTTTTAACTCATTTCCATTATGCCCCTTACAGTGTTGAAACTAAGTACTGCCTCACTTGAGAGAAAGGTACAGATATAACTTAAACTTTACTGGTTTACTTAAAGTATTGTGTTAAAATCACGTATGAAAATTTCTCACTGGCCTGTCCCCTCACCCTCTGGTTTCCAGCAAGGGTGCTCCACAAAGGAGAGTTCTGTCTCCATCCCTCTTCATTCTGTATACCTCAGTCATGCCACCTTTACATGTTCAATAAATTCATGATCACTCTACTGTAGGATGTATTCTAGGTGGAGACATCATGGAGTACGACTAGTGGTCGTGTGGACTGGTGTGTTCTTAATCATCAGGAGCTCGACATCAACAAAACAAAAACGTGTGGTGGACTAGCACCATGCTGCAGGTGTTTTATGAGTCTGCATTGGTTAGTGTTATCTTCTATGCTCTGGTCTGCTTGGCTGACAATAACAGACTGGACAAATTAATCGGAACAGCTGGCTCTGTTCTGGGCATTGAGCTGGACCCTCCACATTTTGTGGCTGAGAGGAATTTGCTGTCTAAACTCCTCACAACCCTAGACAATCCCTCCCACCCACTGCAGAGTGTGCTGGCTGTTCAGAAAAGTACGTTCAACAAGAAACGGATCACTGTAGTGCCTCATAGAGTGCCAGAGGAAATTCTCTCTCCCTGTGGCCTATTAACCATACAACTCTTCATTCTTCTGTTTGGAACTGTACCTGAAACTAAAACTTTACCATGACTGTCAACTGTTGTTTCATCCTCACATCCAGCTTTTGACCATTATCATTTTTTCATGTCATCCTCTCATTGCTGCTCATTTATACACTATGCACCATAGTTTAACTTAGATATTCTTTCATTTTACAGATGATGTAGCAGTTTCTTTGTTTTTTCTTTTTACCTTTGTGTTGGTGGCGTTCTTTTCTGGGTGTGGCCCTTTTATTTATTTATTTCCTTCTGGCATAAATAAAGTTGTTTGAATTTTAAATCTTGAGCTAAAGTGTGTTAAACAAAAATGCATAAGTTAGAAAAAATAGTAAAAAATAATTATTTTATAAGGAAATGTGATCCGAACAAAAGTAAGTGAAAGGCTTATATTAATAATGGCTGATAGAGATGGTCTGTGATGTATAAAGATTTTAAGACACAGATGATCAGTCACCTGATGATGTCTGAATTATATGAAGATGAATTATTATTTTATGTTTTATATGATATTGTGAATACGTTTAAGATAGGATAATATAAAACAGGGCTAGTGTCCACACAATTTAATAATTATCGATGTTGCTGGTATGTCACAGAAGTTGAAAGGATTTAATTTGGAAATATTTAGAAAATTTCCACTTTTCTTTTAAATTTCTGCCCCTATAAGCTGTACTCATACATGACTGGACTATCTCATAGGAAACGTGAGGCATGTTCAATATTAAAGGTTTTGCAAAAAACAAAGCAGTAATATTAAAGGGCTGAAGAAGTAGGATTAGTTTGTGAGTAGTAATGGGCGAAAAGGCGCGTCGAGCGCTTCAAAACATTAAAGTCACTTCCGCTTGGAAACACTGCATTAAAGCCTGGGTCAATGTGACCATGGCACGTGGTTGTCTCGTAATCATTTCATGAAACGTTATAAAATGGAACGGCTCACCGCTAGGTGGCAACCCCAAGATAAATCTTTCACGGAACTTAACTGATGCTGAGTCATTTGAGTGAGTTGAAATTTGCACTAAGTTAATATTCAAATAAGTTCAGGCTGATCCCCAATCAGTGATAATGGTTGTCTTTATCTTACCAGATATGAAGTGGCCTCACTAACTGACACTAAAAAAAAAAACGCCTCAAAATGCCCGGATTTTGTGGGTGTATTAGAAAGAGATTTAGTCAGAAAGAAAGAGAAGGATATTTGGAGAGATGCATTTGAAAAATAGAAGGAGCACGAAAGGGAACGAGGTCACTAGTGTGGGAGCACTTTGATTTGGTGCAACCCAACTTAGTAAAATGCGTCATTTGCAATCAGCATATGTCTTTCCGAAAGAACACATCATCAATGCTTAAGCAAAAGAAGAAACCGATTAAATTCCAAAACACTTGAACAAGTTGTTTTTCTCAGTAAACACTCCTGAACAATTGTTTTCCCTCATCTATCTATATATCCCCAGTCACAGAAGCGCTCTCATTCCACAATGTAAGGCTACTTTATATATTTTGTCCCCACTAAAATGTTTAGTTCATTCCCAAATCAAAGTATAGCACGTTCATATGAATAACGGTGACATGTAATCAAATAGAAATAATGTATACAGGATTTATTTGTTACATTAAATTTATTTACAAACTGCAATTCTTAAAAAACACTGAAAGAATGATAACACTCTTTCCCACTTATGTCACACAGACACTTGGCACCCCATATTTCCTAACAGCCCATTCCCATCCCCACCTGTGCAGTGCCGGTCCAAGCCCGGTAGAAATCAGGGAGGGTTGTGGCAGGAAGGGCATCCGGCGTAAAAACTGTGCCAAATCAACATGCGGACAATGATCTGCTCTGGCGACCCTGGATTCACGGTATAAGCCGAAAGGACACACACACACATGCATACATACATAAATAAAAATCCAATGGAGCAATTCTTCATAAAACAGTATGTTCTCCAAATCTTTTACCATCTTTCAATAAGATCTGCACATATTTCTCCAGCAGGTGTCGCCAAAGTGGCAATTCAAACGTTTAAAAACACTGAACCATTGTCTGAATCAATTGCTTTAACTCTTTCAAAGCTTCAGAAAGCCTCAATTCTCCCATCATTATTTGTATTTGTAAGCTTGATGCTGCACGAAGTTAGTTCTATTTTGGATCAGATGCGGATCGACAGTCGTTGTGGAAGTGAAACGTGACCCAGCTTCTCGCCACAGCTTGCCAGTCAGCCAATCATAGCTCACCCGTTTTGTGAGTCTTGTTTACGTTGTAGCATCTGCCCAATCAGCGAACCCACACAGAGATCCTAACAGAAAACCACGCCCCCACTGTATTGGTTCGTTTTGACAGCAAGGAAAGTTTGTTGAGAGTCTCCGACATTGAGTATTTTAATTAACGCAGTGTTTGGGTTCGTTTCAACCATTCTCTCTTCGATTTCTATCTAATTATGGATTAAGAAGTAATCATGGCGGTGAATTCAGTGCACTGGTTTCGCAAAGGTCTGCGTTTGCACGATAATCCGGCGTTGCAGGAGGCCCTCAGTGGAGCGGACACTGTGCGTTGTGTTTATATCCTGGACCCGTGGTTTGCTGGCGCCGCTAATGTGGGAATCAACCGCTGGAGGTTTGTTAGCTAACTTTATCTGTGACACGTTAAACTTTACTTAAGCGCTGAATAACTATATGTTCACTTTAAGTGAACATAATTTATCAGATCACCATTTTGTCATTTATTTCCTTTTAAATGTGCAGCGCTTGGAGTGAGGGCTTGGGCCTCCACTCCACGTCAGTAAGCTAACGTTAGCTTAAAATGGAGAGAATGACATTCTAAGAGCCATAGAAGAAACAAACCATTCACAATTGTCCTCTTGTGTGTGCTAACTATCCCCACATAGAAGAACACCACATCTTAATGGATTCAATATTGTCCACTGATTTGCTCGGCATACATAGAAACTTGTAAGCAATGGTTACAGTCTAAATAACTTAGAGAAATAACAAGTCCACTATGTTAACTTTCGACCACCTAATCCCATTGCAGTTTGGTGCAAGAAACTGAAAAGATGTCACTGTTATAACACACATATCTGGCTAATAACGACATTTTAATTAAGAGTCATTTTGAATAATATAGTTAACGTTACTGGAAGGATCAGTATGTGCCTTGAAAATCATCAAGAATATTTAGTGTTATGTTTACATTTACTTCCTTTAAGTAAAGCGACACTGTGGTCAGTTTTGCTGAAGTCAAATGACTGATAATAGCCCTAAACTGTACTAGTAAAAAAACAAAACAAAACAATGGCTAAATATTTGTTATTGAAGGTTTTCACAAATAATTAACGCTTTCTTCTGCAAAAATGTGACTTTATCTATTTAAAGTGCTGCCAAAGGGTGAGAATGATCATTGCATTTTACTTGACCACAAAAAATGATGGTTGGTGTGAAACACATTCAACATTTGTTAAACCTCATGCATAGTTTGCCTGTAAAAAGTAGTCTCTCCCTTTGGAAGTCTATGTATGGCCTATGTAATTTGGACTATTTGACAAAAAGAACCTTCCTTGTTAAAATGGAAACATATCTCTACAAAGTCATAAAAATATAAATTAGAATAGACTTGATTATATGTATTCACTCCCTTCAAATATTTACTAGATGCACCTTTGGCAGCTGTTCCAGAAACGAGTCTGTGTGGATAGGTCTCACTCAAGACTATCCTCTGTCACATAGCTGGAATCTAGTCGCATCTGTAGTGCACAGCAGGTTGTTCTGAGCAGCACAGCTGGCTTTCCATTTACTGCAAATGGGCAGTTGTAGGTGGCCCAGACTATTGTATCCATATGTGTGCTTGATAACAACAGTAATGTGAAGTAATAACAGCTGCAGCAGGTTAACATAACAACAAGGTCCTATTTGCTCAGCGATATGATAATGTCAAAGATCCCACTTGTCTTTGTCTCAGGGCTTAACATTAAAAGAAGATAGGCTGTTGATCCATTGAAACTGTAGCATTTTAGCAACCATTACTGTGGAACGGTGCTCTGTTGATGAGTGCCATGACATTATAGGGGGTAGATCACTTGTTTTTCAGTGAGTTGGAAGACCCCAAAATGCAGTTACTATTGGTAAGCCTTGCATTTTTGTCATTGTTGCACAGCTGCCTTTGGTCTTAATCTAAAAATGTATAATGTATGAAAGGAGGTTTGTTAGTGATTATTTTTATTTGTCAAAATACAATATATGTCCCTATGGGAACAGCATATAGTTTTAATAAATCTGTTTTAATTCATGTTATCTTGATTAATGTAACAAAGAATTTATTAAGTTCTTGGATCATCTAGAACTCTTAAAAAAAGAGTTTTTCTGAAAAAACTGAAATTGAATTTCTTGACCATATCGCCCAGCTCTAAACTCAGGCAGCAGTCGTTGTCTATATATGTTTTTCCATCTTAACTTGTATTTTATTTGATCAGAGGAGTCATAGGTGTCTTACTTACTGGCCTCTGTGATTTAGGATCGAAGTTACATGGTTATCTTGGTGTCCAACATTTATGTTTATTAATTTTGATATAAGGCTCTGTTGTGTGGCTACATGTGCATGCATTCAGAAAAAATTTAACCCATGAAAGTAGTGGATAAAATGACAAGTGAGTGCAAGCACAGTGCAACATGTATGTCTTGTCCTAACAGCAATACTTCTAATATGATGAAACAGGCTTTCAAGATGTGTATGTGAAGGCATTGCAGGCGGTCCCAACCCATACACAGTTAATATGGGCAATATTATTATTTTTAAAAACACATTTCCATGTATTAATTGTTGACTGAAAATATTGATGATTAATAATTAATGAAAATAGCTTTATAGAAACATTTTTGGGCATTTTTTGCACTTGAAAAACCTGTTATTTTAATTAAAATTTGCAAAGAATTATTTATGTTCCTTATATTCTTATCCTGAATTTTAAGGCAGCATACTATAATATAAACTGTACCATAAAGTTTTTACTTTTTTTTTTACAACAAGGAATTTCCCAAATTAAAAAAGCTTCTCAGTTTCTCATAAACTGAGATCTAAGCTCAGATCTCCTCGATAAAACTCCAGGAAATCTGAGCTTTTGTACAAACACGGTAAATGCCACAAACTTAATTTAATTGAATCCTCCCCTAGAAACATGTCTTCTTCATTTTACATGTCAAAAGTTGTATGTCTGAAGTTTTTCTTTGTTCTCAGGTTTTCATGAAGTGTAACACTATTCATTGGGGTCATATAGTTTTGGATCCATTGCATTCATCCATTACATAAACCAAAATTGACCACAAGAGGAGTTAATCATAATAACCTAATAAAAGTTAAGAGGACGACTCTTACAGAACAAAACCCCCAAACTATTAAATTTGGATTATTAAATATCAGATCTCTATATTCTAAAATCGATTTATTTTGTCTCACTGAAACTTGGTTGCAGCAGGAAAATTATGTCAGTCTAAATGAGTCAATCCCCCCAAGTCATATTAATTATCCTGTTCCTAGAAGCACAGGCCGAGGTGGAGGAGTAGCAGCAATCTTCCACTCTAGCTTATCAATAAACCCTAGACCTAAACATAGCTATAACTCATTTGAGAGCCTTACTCTTAGCCTTTCACACCCAAACTGGAAAACTCAAAAAACACTATTATTTGTTATCGTGTACCGTCCTCCAGTCCCTCATTCAGAGTTTTTGATTGAATTTTCTGATTTTCTATCTGATTTAGTGCCTAGTACAGATAAAGTCATTATAGTGGGTGACTTTAACATTCATGTAGATGCTGACAGTAACTGCCTGAGCACTGCGTTTAATTCATTATTAGATTCAATTGGTTTTTCCCAAAATGTAAATAAACCCACTCACTGTTTTAGTCAAACCTTAGACCTTGTCCTTACGTATGGAATTGAAGTGAATAATTTCACAATATTGCCTCACAACTCTCTTCTGTCTGACCATTTTCTAATAACATTTGAATTTACAATAACGGATTATAAAGTAGTTAGGAAAAAATTCCACTATAGCAGATGCTTATCTGAAAATGCTGTGAATAAATTTAAAGAAATGTTTCTGTTCAGCACTGCAGCCAGGCTGACTAATCAATCTATCTTTAGAAACAGGCTAAGTACCACAGGCCTATAAAGTAGCTGTAATTAAACAACTAATTTAGCCAATTACAGATCAAAATCTAATCTTCCCTTTATATCTAAAATCCTTGAAAAAGTAGTTGCCAAACAATTATGTGACCACCTTTACATGGATAATTTGTATGAAGACGTTCAGTCAGGATTTAGAGTTCATCATAGTACAGAAACAGTGATGGCAAAAGTCACTAACGATCTTCTCATGGCCTCAGATACTCGGCTAGTCTCTATACTTGTTCTGTTAGATGTTAGTGCTGCATTCAATACCATTGATCACAACATTTTATTACAGAGACATGAACATGAAATTGGGATTAAAGGAACTGCACTAGGTTGGTTTAAATCCACAAGACTCTGTGTTAGGACCAATACTTTTTACTTTATATATGTCTCCTTTAGGCAACATTATTAGAAAACATTCCATAAATTCCCATTGCTATGCTGATGATACCCAGCTATATCTATCTAAGGAACCAGAAAACCTTGAAAGTAAAGTGCCTTGAGATGACTTTGTTGTGAATTGGTGCTATATAAATAAAGTTGAATTGAATTGAATCCTACTGTATGTGATAACGCTGTTGGTAGGATTTATAGTTTGCAGACTATTTTTCTGGTTCCTCCTGAAAGATTTTATGAGTACTTGTTGGAGCTGGAATGATTCACATAGCACGTCAGTACTATTGCTGTACCTCAGGGTTGACCTCATTACTAACATCATCATTCCTCCACAAACTCACTTTCTCCATCACCATTCCCCTGTGGAAAACATTTTGTCACTGTTGCAGTTTTTTAGTGTATATAAAATTGCAAACATAACACTTTTTCGTGCTGCTTTTTTGTTTTTTTGTAAAGCAGTAACAGCTTAATGGCTGTAAGTAACAAATACTTTCATAATTGAGCATCTTCGCAGTGGTACACCATGATGTCATGCAGATTTTGTGCTGTTTCTGTTTTCTGTGCAGGTTTCTCTTGGAGGCTCTGGAGGACCTGGACAGCAGTCTGAAGAAGCTCAACTCCAGACTGTTTGTGGTCAGAGGGCAGCCTACTGATGTTTTTCCAAGGCTTTTTAAGGTCTGTATTCCTGCCCAGTACTGGTCTTCTTTTTGTTCCATCTAAAATTTGAAAATTGCACAGGGCTCGCCAAAACATCCACATGGTACAGTGTGTGGATGACTGTATTCACTAAATAAATACTGTCTGGTTCTTGTAGCTAAACCCTGGATTGAATAAGGTAGCTTATGGGTTAAGTTGTCTAAAGGATATCTGTCATTTTCTAAATTAGTCATATTTTTGGCAATCCCCTTACAGGTACTACATACCAGCTAACAATAATTTGCCTCAGCTCTTTTAGTTTCTGTCGGTCTGCAACCTGGATTAGTTTATTTGCTGTCAACATCTTTTGTTGTCCTAAAACAATAAAAAAACACCTCAGCCACACACCTGCTCCAGTGTGAAATGTTTCCTCATTCCAAAAACTAAATTCCTTTAACGTCTGTGTTGCTATTACATGTACAGCAGCATGAATTAAGACAGTCACTTGTGCATCCACACAGGCACCAGCGGAATTATGGACATTCAGGGCTCCAGATTACAACCATTTTAGTTTCATCTATGACTAATTTTGCTACCTGCAAACTGCCCTGTTTTTATTTTAATTGTCATTGTTTACCACAAAAACTCTAGGAGTGATAGATCAATCATTTCAAATTGAAAATCCACCAAATATGAAACATTATTTTGGTTCTGCATTGGTAGTATACTAATACTTGAAGAGACCAGCAATGTTAGCAGATCTGAAAAATACACACACACACACACAATAGAAAGCAGACTCAGTTTTATAGAGCTCAGGGAAAGTACAATGCAAGTTGATAAGGTTGAAAGCCGTGCGAGCAAAACGCTAATAGGAGTAAATAAGCAATCATAAATGTACACAAAAGTGATCATTTTAGCTTTATTCACCAGTGTGGACAGTATGATGGTAAATGGTCTGCATTTATATAGTGCTTCCTCATCACTGTAGTGAGCTAGTTGGCTCATTGCTAATAGCTACAATAAATGACTGCGTAGCGTCACATAGGAATAAGCCTTAAAACCCATAAATAAGTTAACATTTTTTTGCACTTATGTTAAGATAAAGTAGTGTCTTTATTATGCCGTCCAATAAACCATTGAGAGAAGAACTTGCAAAACTTTGTAATTTGCAATCCAAAAAATAATATTTTTTGTAACTTAAAAGTTTTAGAATCTAAAATCTTGTTTGTGGTTACAATTTGTAAATGTTTGAAGATTAAAATCTTTTGCTTTTTAGGGTTGCGAGAATAAAACCTTTGCAGGTCAGAGGTTTTTGTTTGCATGTCACAAACATTTGCAAATCGGTTGTAATGTACATCTCTTTGGGTACTTGACTAGCTAATCAGTGTTGCTACAGGTCTCTGACCTTAAAGCCTAGTTCATTCAAGTTCATGGGTGCCAGACCAGACCAACACAAACTCTACTATTTACAGGAAGCTTCACAAATAATAAGTTACAGTTGAGTGAAGAAATACCTCATTGCGTATATTAGTTACAGTTACAGGCATTTTTTCCCTTTAGTACTATGCTAAGCTTTCAGTCAGTATTTGCATCCCACAGCTCACTGCTGCAAAGGTTAACAGTTATCTGTTAGCAACAACACCTCATTGAAGAGAGGTAGAGCCTCAGATACCACACCATACAATAACCTTAAATCCAAGGGTAGTACTAATGTTTGGCATTGGATAAGGGTGATGGTGGCTTATAGGAAAATGTTAGGGTAAACTGGTACAGACTTGATGCCAATATTTTGGATGTAATTCTGACTGTAGGCAACAGTTTATGCTTAATCTAACAATAATCATAGAAAATTAACAATATGCTGTACCCCCAAGTAACCTCTAAGGTATTTACTAAATACTATTACCCTTAATAATCATCGTGTGTAACATTATCATACAGTTATTCACGAACCTACTCAGGTTACACTCAGGCATCATCCATAACACTTGGCTTATTTAAGTGTAGAGACATCCTCATACCTTAGAAAATAATTAAAAAAGATTAACAAGACAGGCTGGTAAGTAAATCATTGGGAAGTGGTGTGAGTATTTTTATTCAGTTTTACACACATCAAACTCAATTGTGAAGTGGTTAGATAACTATTAACTTTTTCTTTTCAGTGGAATACAAAGCTCCCCTCCCCAATTTCTACCGGGCTTGGACGTTCCTACAGATTTTCTTTACCAAAAACCTAAAAATAAGATCTGTTTTGTTAATTTGCTCTCTAGCAATGTGAAGGAGGAGAGGAGTGATTAATGATCTAAACATGTAGCATTAAACATGAAGCAACAACTTTAAAATGCAGTACCTGCAAAGGAAACTGTGCGTGTACTGCATTTTAAAGTTGTGACATTGTGACAGTCCCTGGCTTTGTAGGGGATGTGTTTTTTTTTCTTTTGTTGTTGTTGTTGGTTCTACTTACAGGTATTAAGTGGGTGGACCATCATTTCAGATATTTGCTTTAAATGTAAATTTGTTGTTTGTTGTTGCATGAGCCAGTCATGACAGTTTCTATTTGTTATGATGTACATTTCAGAATGTACATCATGTTCAGAATTTTCGGATCTAGAATAAGTTTAATTCTTGCACATGGCTTTGTTACAGCCACCACTTTCTGTTGGATTTTCTCTTTCTGGCACACCTTCCCACTGCTTCCCTGCAGGAGCAACAATCATTAGCTAGGTATTTATTACAGGTGGTTTCAGATTCTGATGTGGTCACTACCACTCTGTCTTGTTAATAAGTCCAGGAAGTCATGCCTTAAAATGTAAGAGGCAGTCACTTAAAACACAGATGTTTAATTATTTTCTAGGGGATAAAGCTATTTACATGTTTAATTAATCCAAGTCAAATTACCTTCCAAGTTTTTTTGTCCTCTGGCATTAGGTCTGTATTGGTTTACTCTAACATTTTCTTATAAGCCACCATCACCTTTATCAAATGCCATTAATAATACTACCATTAGATTTAATGTTACTGTCTGGTGTTGTAGGTGAGGCTCAAGCTCTCTCTACTGAGGTGTTGTTGCTAACTGCTAGCTGCTAACATTTGCAGCTCTGAGCTGTGGGATACAACTACTGACTGACAGCCTAGCATGGTAGTAAACACAAAAACTACCTAAGTCTGTAGCTAATACACCCAATGAGGGATTTCTTCACTCACCTGTAACTTTCATCAGCCATCCTTTCTGTCCTTCTGTACTAAAATTTATGTCGGTCTGGTCTGGTACTCATGAACATGAACTAATTAAACTGGGCTCTGAGGTCAGAGACCTGCGGCCACTGGTTAAGTGAGCAATGGAAATTTACTGTTACACCAGATTTTGACTTGTAAAGTTTTTGACATGCAAACAAAAACAACTTTGATCTGCAAAGCTTGTTGTAATTGCATAAGTTTTGCATTTGCAAAACTTAATTTAACTTTTTCCACTTAGACTTGAAAGATTTTGATCTGCAAAAGATTTTGATCTGCAAAAGTTTTTGACTTGCAACCAAAATTGTGATGTTTGATCTCTAAACTGAATTTTGGTGCAAATACTTTTTTTTATTTCTTTAAAGTTCTGATTTCAAAAATGTTTTATTTTATTGCAAGACACAAATTTACCTACAAAATACTTCCAGGTTCCGTGTTGACCGTTCATGTATCTTAAAGACACTTGCTAACAAGTGGCTAAGTGAACTACAGAGATAATCAAAAACGTGAACATCATGTTGAAATTGAAACACGTCTACTCAGCTTTGTTAAGTTTAAAACACATGGTCTTTTGCTATATCGGCTTAGTGTAAGAAAAAAGTATTTTCTAGAATAAGTTAGTTTATTAGCCAAATTACTAATCGGAAGTTTAGTGGTGAGACCTTGAAATAATGTGACTGGTTAGTGGTAGTTCTTTTATAGCTTAAGAGTATATTTTTACTTCTGGTGATTGTATTATAGCTTCAAAAATCATTAAAATGGTGTTAAAAGTAAAGATTATCTTTCTGAACAAGACATGTACTCCTAGGTATCATAAACTTCTCTTTCTCAAACAGCTTAGTTTCTGCAATAATCTAAAAGCCACTGGAAATTAACATTTTACTGCACCAACACACAGCCAGCAGCACTGAGTCTATACAGTACGTCCTTTACAGGCTGCATAGTTTGCATAATCACCCTGCAGTGAACCATATCAGAGCAGCTGTAGACATTTTTAAGTAGATTCCTTGTAGGGATTACGTTCCAGGCAAGAAGGAGTCAATCAGATGCTCACCATGCCTATACAACAGCCATTACATAACGCACTGCTGTTTTCCCGTCACACTATGGAAGTCCAAGAGTCTTCAGGTTTTAATTTCAACCAGATAGTTAGCACATCATATCAGAAACTTAAAGATGCTACAGAGTGGAGTGAAATAAAACACTGAGAAACAAAAGTCAAAAGATGCAGACCAAACAACCAAGACAACTTGCGAGAGAAGGACATGGCCTTTTTCCGTGCAGAATCTGGACCAGTTTGTTTGCAGTTCAGAAGTGCCACAGACTGATTACAGATTATGATAGGACTTTTTTTTTTTTTTTTAGCTTTTAACACGTTTGAAGGTAAAAATAAGAAGCCTGGATAAATAATGTTGCTATCTCACAAAAGTCCACTATGAGGCAGTAGGCATGTATATTATAGAAGGTCTATGTAAAGACACTGTTCTTGGATAATTATAATAGAAATAACAGTGTAACATCAAGTAACAGTGTATTTTAATGCTGTCGATTTACTGGCCTTGTTGTGTTTGAAATACAGCAAATACAGTTAAGTGTTCCCTTGTGTTTCATCAACTTTTCTCAATTTTGAACAAGCCACCTGTTCTTTTTTTCACTCACCGTGTTAATAGTTATGGTTAATGTCAGGTAGCTAGGGTATAGATTCTGAGGAAAGTGAAGTCCATTATCCTGTAGATAAGTTTGCCCTTACCTCAGTCGGAACCTATGCAGTTACTGCTCCTTGTTCCTGTATCTTTGGGTGTAAGTTTAATTCTACCATTACTAGTTTGTCTTTGCTTATCTGTTCCATTGTGTGCTCTCCTGCTCTCTTGAGTGATTCGATAAGAAGCAGTGATGGAAAGACTATCACATCTCTGCTTAAAAGGCTATGATTATTTATTTTATTGTAATTAAAAAATTTTTTACATTTTATTTATTTATTATTTTTTATTTGTTTTGAAACTGAAACACTTTGCTCTACGGATAGACTCCTCTTTGTTTCTGGACACGAAACAGTCACCAGTTGGTGGCCTCTGCCCTAAAGAATATGCTCCATCCTTTGTGTACTAATAACTGCAGCTTGAGTAAACGTGTTTTACGAAGTGTGACATGGTTTGGTTGCATTGTACAAAAGAGCATCTTAATGAACTGGACTACAGAAATCATGGTAACATGATCAGTATTGTTTCAGGCCTGCTGCACAGTGATCTTGTTGGTCAGTTTTGTCTTTATTGTTGTTTTCTGCCTTGTTGCAGGAGTGGAAAGTAACCAGGTTAACATTTGAGTATGACCCGGAGCCTTATGGGAAGGAAAGGGATGGAGCCATCATCAAGATGGCCCAAGAGTTTGGAGTGGAGACCATCGTCAGAAATTCACACACCCTCTACAACCTGGATAGGTTTGTAGTCTACATGCACAGATTCAATTCTTGTTCAAATTGAATCATTTAGAAACACCTGCATATTCAAAAATCGTATGCTTTACTTCACATGCCTGCAACAGTATTAGTGTGACATGAGTACAGTTGAAACACTTTGGTCATTGCAGAAAATCCTCAATAAACCACAACATATAATAGATAACAACAGGAAGATGCTTACATCTTGCGCCATCTTTTGACATAACATTGATCGTTTTTGCTAACCTGTGGTTGATAGATGTTATTCGGCAAGCCAATCAAACAGCTGATGAAACAGTTCTCTGTATGTTAAACTCTGGCTGGTGGGCATTTCGTACCTTCTTTTTTCCCTTTTTTTCTTTTTCTCTTTTTCTCTTTTAACTTCATGCACAGGTTTTACATTAAGCTAACCACACATCTGCATCTGTCAATCAGAAGCTGTAGGTATGCTTTGCCTTTTCAGTTGGGTGCATCCAGACACTAAAATCGTAGGTCGTCCTTAAATTACCCGAAAATGGCTCTGTGCAAGGCATTCAGGCCATCCAAAAAAAAAACAGTGATCAGGTGTGTGCTCCTTTTAGACCGTCAAAGAATAGAAGTCTAGGACAATTGATGGAAATGATCTTTGAATGTGAACTGTACTTTAGGTTGCAGCTAGTCTTCAGATGTTTCTATACATGCATTCTCCTAGCTTCTCTGACGTGTTTTTTATTTTGAGTTCTGTCTGAGCTCCGGTCTGAGCTAATACCAACCTACCAACCTCAACTGGTGTATGCAGTCTTTTAATTTGTTAAAGGGCTCACATTTTTGAGTAGGACTTACAATTACAATGGCAATAACGATGAGGATGATGATGATGATGATAATGTAATACACCACTCCATGAAACCGTGATATTACTGAAATTGTAACCATGCATACCATGGCAATGTCATACCATAGCACACATGTAAATGTAATTCTTATTAAAGAAACACATTTTGGAAAAACTCTAATCCTAACTTTATGTTGCCATGAGGATGAATGTTTTCATTTTGCAGATCTTTCTTCTATAGTACTACCCTTTGTACAAACTGCCAGAATTATCTTATTATCACAAGTCCACTAAGCACTTCCATCATCATTTGTCTGTTGCTGGTTTTAAGAATTTAATATACCGTGTATTACCGTTTTATTTAATCCATCCTTCACATGGTGTAATGAGCATTTTAGAGTCAAGGTGCCATTTTATATATGGGCCTAAAGCTGCTAAAAACAAATTTTCATGTATTTAGTAAAATGTCTATTTAAACATTTCACAACTATAATTATATTTATTATAGAATTATAATTGTGTCTTGCTCTTCTTTTCTTTGTTGGTCACAGGATAATAGAGATGAACAACAACAGTCCTCCTCTGACCTTTAAGCGGTTTCAAACCATTGTGAGTAGGCTGGAGTTACCCAGAAGACCTCTGCTTCCTGTCACTCAGCAGCAGATGGACAAGTGTCTCACTAAAATAGCTGATAACCACGACCAGCTATATAGTATACCTTCACTGGAAGAACTCGGTATATGTGATTGTTTTTATTACAGGTAAATAGGTTTAAGCACCAAACATCTGCTTTGTTTTTGACACTGTCTTTGTGTGACTATATGTCCAGGTTTCAGGACAGAAGGCTTACCTTCTACTGTGTGGCGGGGAGGAGAATCTGAGGCATTGGACAGACTAAACAAACACCTCGACAAAAAGGTAAACCAGAAGCTGAGGCTAAAGCCCCTTACCTGGTTTGGTTTGTTTTCATTTTTTAATTTATCGTAGCAACCTATCACAAGACTACTCAACATGATAGCTATGGCCTTTTTTATAGACTTTTTATTTTTTCCGGCCATTTAGGGATATTATAAATCATGATGAGTCCTTAAACAAAAAACAGTACTTAAATAATGACAAGAGTACAAAAGCCAGTTGCTAATAAAGGATTGTACAAAAACCTTGATGACGTGGACTAACCTGTTCCCAAGAAGTGAATATAGTAATTCAATAGTTATCACAGGATAATTTACATGGCAATTTGTCCTTAACTTACTGAAAGCTTAGGCATATTGTAGACATATGTTTCTTTTTCTTATTTTTTTTCCTAATCACAAGCTCCTGTGAGTCAAAGCCAATACTTCCTTTCACATTCAAAGCTTTTAGGAAGGGTGGTCTCATTTTAACCCAACGGAAGACTTTTAACATGAAAAATCTGTGCAAGGAATGTTAAGTTGCATTAATAACAATGACTGAAAAGACCACATCAACAGATCAGGAAACAAGGAGTTTTCTTGTACTTGCTATACAGGGACTTAAAAGCCAAACTTTTCCTAATACAGTAAATTAAATAATTTGAAACTTTAAGGTCATGTATTATACCTTAAATAAATTCATTATCTGACTGTGAGTGAGACAATTATAAATTCACATAATGTCAATGATGATCACTTGAATGTCCTTTCTTTTCCTGTATAGGTATGGGTAGCGAACTTTGAGCATTCTCGGGTCAACACCTGCTCTTTGTATGCCAGCCCTACTGGACTTAGCCCCTACCTGCGTTTCGGCTGTTTGTCCTGTAGAGTTTTGTACTACAACCTCAGAGAGCTCTACATGAAGGTACAGTAGATGTCGATCACGTCACCTCAGAGGCATCAATTTAGGCCTCTGGAAATTATAAATTATTATTTTTCCTCTTCAACCATGACATTTGTAAACACAGTGTTTTCCTTACTCTTGTACCTCTCCATCAGCTCCGTAAGCGTTGCAGTCCTCCTTTGTCTCTCTTTGGCCAGTTGCTATGGAGGGAGTTCTTCTACACAGCTGCCACAAACAACCCAAACTTTGACCGCATGGAGGGAAACCCCATCTGTGTGCAGGTGGGATTTGCAGCACTTCTTCCAAAAGAGGAGGTTCAGACTCAAGAGGGAGGAGGTGTCCTTAAGTGGTCATCACTAGCTTTTGGGTGCTACTATACAGTATACTGTGTCCAAGAGTCAGTTGTTAAAATTAAATTTTACAGATGTGAGCCACATATTTGGTAGCTTCCAAAGAAAATAAAATCCCTAGAAAAGAAACCTAAGACATAAAAATCACAATATCCATCCATTATCTGTGGGGGGTGGAGTCTATCCCACCTGTCAAGAGGCAGGGTTACACCCTGCATTGGTCTTCAGTCTATCTCAGGGCCAACACAGAGAGACTCATACAGACAGACAACTTGAGTGCAATTTATGTGACTCGAGTCCCCACCTGTGTTTGACAACTAAATTATATCCAGTATACTGTACCAAGCAACAGTTGTACTAAGATAAAAATAAATTCACTTAATTTACTTAGGCTCATATTTCTGTCTCCAGATCCCGTGGGATCAGAACCCAGAGGCACTGGCCAAGTGGGCTGAGGGTCGTACTGGTTTTCCTTGGATTGACGCCATCATGACCCAGCTAAGACAGGAGGGCTGGATTCACCACCTGGCCCGACATGCTGTGGCCTGTTTTCTTACTAGAGGGGACCTCTGGATCAGTTGGGAGAGTGGCATGAAAGTAAGACAGACTGACTCAAAACCTAGTTTCTAAACGGTGAAGAACATGGGAAACCTAGTTTTCTTCCTCACTAGCTCACTGTATGACAATTTGATAGCATACATTGTGTGTGTGTGTGTGTTCCTGCAGGTGTTTGAGGAGCTGCTGCTTGATGCAGACTGGAGTGTGAATGCTGGCAGCTGGATGTGGCTGTCCTGTAGTGCCTTCTTCCAGCAGTTCTTCCACTGCTATTGCCCTGTTGGTTTTGGAAGGAGAACTGACCCATCAGGAGACTACATCAGGTGAACTTTATAGAGTTGCCCCTTCATATTCAGCTAGCTCAGGGATCTTTTCTCTGTGTTTAAGCTTTTTGATTAGGTGTAAAGTGATGTATGCTTAAATCTCTGCAGTGATTTGTATTTAAGTTCAAATGTTTGAAGTTCAATTTATCTTTTACATTTCCTCCAGGCGTTACATCCCCATCTTGAAGGACTACCCAAATCGGTACATCTACGAGCCGTGGAACGCCCCGGAGTCTGTCCAGAAAGCAGCCAACTGTGTGGTGGGAGTGGATTACCCCAAACCTATGGTCAACCACGCAGAGAGCAGCAGACTCAATATCGAGAGGATGAAACAAGTATACCAGCAGCTCTCCCATTACAGAGGACTCAGTGAGTCAACTAATAAGACTGAACTCTGACAATGTCAGCATGCATCCACTGCAGGTGGTTCATGCTTGCTGGTTTTGCTGTAACAATTTGTTACTATGACTGTCACAATGTACAGGCTTTTGTGACCACCCTGGCTGCAGACTTGAGGTACTCTGCATATAGATCTTGCCATTCTGCACCATCCAGACAATAACATTTTCTAGAGAAGCCTGTTTTTATCGGTTCTTAATTGAATAATCGCCACAACGTTCATTCATGTGAAACTGATCACGATGAATTAATGGAACAAAGTATTTGGATCTTGATCTGGTCATTGGAGTAAGAGCTTCATACAAATGGCTTTTGGCTCCCTCTTGTGTCTCAGGAACCAAACCTCTTGTGTAGAGGTTTGGTTTTTCTGTCTAGACTAGATGATGGGATCAGTATGGCTAATTAGTATCTTTATATTCACGCTAATTGTCTTGTGTTATCTTCTTTTAAAGAACAGAATCTGGCTAATTCTTTTTCTTGGTGTATAATGTTTGCTGGTAATGAACTAAATGACTAAATTAGTGGTTTAATTATATTTTGAAGCAGTTTTGTGATAGCGATACTACATACTTGTTTGCATTTGGATATAAGTAGTAATAGTTTTGATTAGGACAGATTTGCATCTCAGCTCACCTGTGAAATATATTTTATTTAAGCTTAAAACATTTTAAATCAAGATTTATAAAACTGAGATGAATATAAGTGTCAATTACTTATAAATATTGATCAATGGTATTTATTAACCTCTAATCAGAGAAGGGAGTTGTCTGAATGAAGAAAATAAGAAACCATAGCAGACATTACTTTGAACGAAGTGACAATTTTTGTTGCAACGGGCCTTTTTCAATATAATTTTGTTGTTTTTGTTGTTTGTTAATTTAAGCGCTTTTTTAAAAGTAGCTTTGAAGTACTTTTTAAAACTTTACTTTTTAACTTTATTTTAGGTAACAAAACTAGATTTATCTCTAGCTTGATTTGCTGCAGTTCAACTTCTATCATTGGGGAGTAACTAGTAGTTTGCAAAGCTATGCTTTCAAAATAGCGTCTATATCACAGATTCTTCAGAGGATCAGGTGTTTTCTAAGACATTTTTTCTAGATTTCGTCCCTAATTTTACATCTTTTAGTGAACACTCTACTTTACGTACTTTTCTACGTTTAGTTGCGAATGTTCTTGTATTATTTATTATTTATATTTGAATCGGTTGGGCTGCCCAATGGGTAGTATTCAGCTTCCTGATGGAAGTCTGTTTATCAGTACAGGAGTTGGGACTTTTGACCTAGGTTGTATGGACATGGACATACCATAATACCAAATTAATCAAACTCTTTTTTTTGTCAGGTCTTCTAGCGACAGTACCAACAATCCAGGAGGAGGCAGAGCCACCAATGACAGATGACTCTCAAACAAGTAGTGGCCCAGGTATGAGGAAAAACAGGAGATTTAATTTGTCCCATCAATAATCAAGCTGTAAAATATTAGAGTCATTAAAGTAGTTTGTACTTGTTATTTTCCTGTTTCCCAGACTCTCCTCACAGATTTCCTGGTGACAGTGAGGCAGCTGGCTTCTCCATAGCTCCTGATTCATCCACAGCTTTTCCATCCTCCTCTTCTGCCCCATGTCCTGACCTGGAGGATTCAACAAATAGTCATGCACCTCAGACGCTATACACGTCCTCAAGCTCACACATACAGCCCTCAACAGCCATAACGTCTACTTCTGCCATCCATTTCCCACCCACAGGTGCTCCTCCTTCCGTAGGTTCAACTCTAGCCCAGAGCCCACTTTCCACATCCAAACCCTCCTCCCCTTCTCCTTCCTGTTCCACCTTGTTCCCATTCCCCAGTCTAGCTATGACCCCAACTCAGACCTCTTGCCTGGGTCAGAGGAGGAAAGTCCTTGCCCGCAAGGTACGGCGCAGCCAGAAGCAGTGTGGACGACAGTGTGGCACTCCATCAACTAAGGAGACAGGAGGGAAGATGAATGAGGAGGAGAGGGAAGAAGTAGGAGGAGAGGAGAGAATGGAAGAGGAACCTGAGCAGGATGAGAGAATGGAAGAGGACACTTGTGGAGAAACAACAGGATATCAGTGAAACAAGGTATAATATACAGAATAATGTATGTAGATATAGTTATAATTGTTATATATAGTACTGCCTTGGTGTTTGGACATATCTAATAATATAATTGGTCCTGTGTCTATCGAGGGTGGTTTATGATTAAATAAACAGTTTAATGTTTATTAAGCTTCTAGCTAGTTTTGGCTCTATTTAAAACCTGAGTGCTTATTGCATTTCTAGGTAATATTGCATTGCAACTGGTGGAAATATCAATACCATTACAGTACAAGTACTGTACTTGATTATAATTTTGAGTATAGTTTTTCTACATGACTATTTCCTTTCCTGCTGCTTCAAAGTTCAACTTCAGTAAATTTTAGAGGGAAATGTTACATTTCTACTCCACTATTATAATATTATGATAAAAAACTATTATGAAAACTACAGTAAATATGGCATAATCATAAGACTTAATTGTGTGTGAAATCCACACACTACATATTGTAGCAGTCCATAGTCATTCTGAGTATAAATAGGTATGCTCATCAAAACATGTATTAGGTTATTAAAATCTGCTCCATTATTACCATCTGCAACATTAAAGTGATGAAATAATAAATGCATTACTAATTGTAATGTAAAAATGTATTAATTGACTCAAAACTAGCCCCTTTTAATATTAGTACCCACTAATAATAGTAATATTTTTGTAGAGCTAATACTTTTGTAATTAGGTAACAATTATAATAGCTGAATTTTATTTGTCATTTTGAGTATTTCTGAACTCTTTTATTTCTACCTCTATTTTAGTAAATAATCCAACTACTTCTTTCACCACTGAATGTTTCTCACTCTCGCTCTCTCTCTGTGATTCACTTACAGGATTACTAGTTATGGCCCTGTGTAGCTAAATCCGTTTTTTTCTGCTCTGGTATCTCATTCAGGAGGAGTTAAGAGAACAAGCTTCAAACATCCATCCTGGACAACTGGACATATACAATGTTGTGTCTCTGCCGACAACATCAATTTATGTATTAGCATGCATACAACACAGGCAAATGCGCTACAACAACAGCATTTTACTAACATTTTTTCAGTCATTAAAAAATGGAATTATTGTCTATACAATCATTCAAATACCCTCTTTAAAGTTAGCCCACTCATTACAAAGCGACTGTAACTGAGGCCGTAATCCTAACAGGTATTTAACATGAGTTCTAAATAATCTTCTCCTGTACATTTCTTTCTGTGACACACATATACACACAGCTAATATAGAGCCACATCACATGCTGCACATCTTACACACATTATCCACATTGAACTTAGCCAACGTGGAATGGCAGTTAGCAGTAGTACATTTCTGCTTGTCCAGACTTTCTACAAATGCCCTCAGACACAAGGTGCAGGAGCCCGAAAGTTTCCTGCCAAAGTAAAATGTCATATCACTCATTTTTGTTCAGATGTGGGAACCAAGAAGGAGAACACTCTTCTTGATCCTCTTCTGGCCCCAGGGAAATTGTATTTTTGTTCACAAGATCCTGATAAATAATGATGTGAAGGATGGGGTCCAGACTGTACCATAATAAACTAAAAAAAAACACTAGAAAACACGATTGAAGTGCTACATGTTAATATGTACAGGCCCAATGTTCATGTTTTTTTAAAAATATCTGATGTATTTGCTGCCAGTGGTGATCAGATTACATAATGTTGGGGAACATTACCTTTTTAGCAATTGTACAGTAGACGTGCCACAGAGGATATTTGTCTTCAGGATTCAAGGTTTTGCATTTGCCATATTTTCCTCTGGAAATAGGAAATGCTGCTTGTATGAAATTAATGTAAAGGAAAACCTGGTGTGGTTCTCCCCGTGTATTTATCAGTTTCTATATAAAATATGTAAAACAATAAACTGTCTGGTTTTGGCCTTATTGACTGTCAAGGCCCGTCAGGTAGACACAGGATACGGGAATAAAGTCGCAAGAGAAAATGGGTTTTATTTACCCAAATGTAACATATACAAAGAAATTTAAATTTACTATGAAAATGAGGGCCCTAAAAGAGGTCAGCGAAAGATAGCTAAACTACAACACAAGTTCTAAACACAACAGAAGCAAAACTGACCTAACCTGAGTGACACACAAGGGGCAACATATACTGTATACTGGCTGGCCAAACCAATATGACACACGAGGGGTAGAAAACTAACTAGACAAATTATAAACAAATTTTAGACAGTTTAGTAACATTATCCCATTACTTAAATATGCAAAAGCAAAAAAAAAAATAATGAACCAAATAAAGTTTAATAACCTATAACCTCTAAAGAAACATGTTCCCCATATTTTCCCCTCCCTGTGTCAAACGCGGTACTTGGTACAGTCCAGGCCAAGTAGAAAGCCCCTATGTAGCACACAGTACAAAGTAAGGAAAAGTAAGTAAGTAAAGTTAATCAGAGCTAATCAGGCAAAGCAGCTCCAGAATCCAGACTTCTCTCACACATTTCCAGCTTCTGTAGCTAAAATTACAAAAAGCATGCATTTGCATACTAACGAGTTATAATAGCTTAATGTACATAGTAAAAAAAAAAAAAAAAAGTACCTGTTCCTTACCTACTGAGAAGTCATGGGGCATTTCCACCTCACTTCCAGTCAAATGTGTGTGTTGAAACCTTTGTAGGTTTTCGGAGGTTGGAAAGCCACGGACTACATTTGGGGAAAAATCCCTCTACTGTGAATGAGCAAGAGTATGCTTGGTACCTATAAGCTGTAATGACATGGCCAGATCCACATTATTTTTCCCATTTTACAAAGTCAGCAATGTGTACAACCTCATAGGGTTTTCTGGTCACAAGCTCTGGATGGACAGTCAGAGGAACATGAGGGAAGGTTGCTGGATTTGACAAATTCTAATCAAGTAGAATTGTGGACTATACCTTTAACCTTTCATTTAGTTAACAGAATTAGTGTCACAGTAGTGAGGTCTGTCCCTTATCATTTTTAAGAGTCCAGTGTTTGTTTAAATGGCTTGTTTGTGCTAGCAGGGCACACTATCACGTGAAACTTTGAAACGATCAAAGACGAGAATTTACTGTCAATTAAGTAACTTTCATTGACGGTGAAGGTTACTGTCAATGAAATCAGTGTTGGCTAAAAAAGGCAGCAACTTAACTGATGTTCACAACTGAACCTCAACTTAAAACTGGTTATTGCAACTAAACCCTACAAGGTGAAAATGGTTTTTTTTTCATTCTTTTCCATTTGTGCTTGTAGCTCATCTCTCTCTCTGTAGCAGTAAGTCATAAAATTTCTATAGATTATTTCTTGATAGCAGTCCTATAGTGTCTCCAAATAGGTAATCACTTCTTGGAAGCTAACACCCTTTTTTACCACCATAAATCATGCTCAGTTTATTTAGACTTTTGCCAAAATTGACCCCCTTTAAAGTAAGTCACCTACTGTAAGTTATTGTGCATCTAACTGGTTTTATAAGTCAGTTGGTCTGGGCATTGTTTTTTTAATATATTGATACCTTATGAATTTTAGTACCATCTATTTTGTCAAAAAGAAAATCACAATATGCTCAACTACTTACTGGAAGAGGAGGGTCCATCTCTCCTCTTGCAGCTCACCACTGCACCACCACTCTCTCAATATGCAGCATCTGGTATGTGTGGAGCTCCGCTTCACCTTCAGCCACACTGACATGAAGACTCCATCATCAACATTAAAACTACATTTTCAGCTTTGAATTACTCAATGCTTTAAATGCTGCTAAAATATTTAGAAGTATTTACCATTCCTAATCTGAGTTGCACCTCCATGCCTCAAAAGTTACTTGTCCATGCTCTTATTTTCAGTTGCATATGTGAAACACTTGCACTTTAGGGTCCTGCTAAGATATTGAACTTTGGAATAGAATGATAAGGCATTTTTCAAAATACTGTATTTTATACTAACAGTTTAGTAAGTGCCACAAAATGATGAATGTTTAATACCCTGCCATAGAAGGTACACATTAAGTAGGGTACAATGTACTGAGTATAATGAATGTGTTTATAAGATTGTCGAATAAATACACCTGTATCTACTGTAAAGGGTCCAGTTAGGAATGAGGAATTTGGGCCAAGAACTAGACCGTGAGGACAAAATAATAGTCCAAGCAACTGTGTAAAAGGTTATTGAAAGCAGAAGTCTGAGGATGATTCAAGAACATTTCCTGCTTACTAAATATTTGTCTTACAGTACAGTTAATCCATCATTAAGATGGAAGGAACATAGCACATGCATAAATCTGCTTAGTTCAGACCATCCCCCAAAACTGACTGACAGTACAAGAAGTCGAGTAGTAAGGGGGCCACTAAGACACCTATGACTCTGAGTTATTAGCTTCAATGGCTGAGACTGTCCATACAACAATAGGTTCTTCACCAGTCCAATAAGTATGACAGAGAGCCAAAAAGGTCAAATTAAATCTCAGATGACTGAAATCATCTAAAAGAAGTTCTTATAATAAAATTGCGCTTTTTTTTTTTTGCGACCAGTAGACTGGATGCAGGGACTTTGTTGAGTTGAATAGCGTGCTATTTTACCTTGAAGATGTAGATTTTGGCCAGATTACTGATTCACCAGTAGCTGGAGCTTCCAGATACTGGTGATACTAAGTGCGTAAAAAGTAATCCATAATCCTTCAGAAGAAGTAAGCAATAAGCAGTGTGACTTTGTGAAACTTCAGTGTTGGTTGGATGGGTCAACTAACATACTTTTATTGGCCATGATGTTTGAATTCCTGAAGGTATGTAAATGGACAAATCCACATTCACTGAGACACTGAATACAACACAAGCCCAGATCACATTCTTATAACAGCAGCAATAGCCCTATTATCTGTCTGTGGCCTACATGGACATATATTTGGTATTGTATAACCAAAAAAAATGTATTTTCATTAAAATAGTTAAAAGCTTTGTGATTCATGGTGTGAATCCTGCTTAATACATAATCAGTTACCTCATAACATGTTAACATAACTTCATATAATACAGTGTTTTCCCCAAATATTACAAGTGTAACAAGCTATGATGTAGCCATTCTTTAATGAAAACCTATGGCACCTTCAGCAAGTGAAAATAACGAGGGATTTCTGAATACAGATTTTTTAATTTTGTTATGTTACAGCCTGATACTACAGTGCTCCGAGATACAACGATAGATTCAACACCTTAGAAATGTATTTCGAGCAGCTTACAAACACGCTTGCTCAGCATGCTAAGACCTGCAAACAGTGTATCTTCTGACTCCTCACATGTCTAAAATCAGTAATTGTCCTCTAAGAGATGTGTCAGAGTCCCTCAGTTCAAACAGAACAGGCTGAAGAGCTGCTTTGTACATCAGACCACACTGTTGATTAATCATCAGCCGGTAGTCTGATGTGTTTGCTGGCTTTTTAACAGAAAGAGTCATTGCTCAAAAACAGCTTGGTTGGCTGATTAAATGATTTATTTAAATCGGTTAAATCGCTAAAGGACTGCTTTACTGTGTGAGATGCGATCATATTTGTCTCGCCATTCGATCACAGTTGACCGTAGAGGTTTTTCACTGAGCTACACAAGCACACACAGAAGAGGATCACTCAGTGTTTATTAGCGTTATCCCCCAGAAAACACCACAAGCAGATGAGCTGATGTCATTCCTTGCTCTGATTGGTTGGCCCTGACTTCCTCCTTCCCCCTCTCTCTCCCACTCTGCATCCCTCTCTGTCTCCTCCCTGCCTTCATCTCTCAGTCAGTCCTTGTTATTCCCGTCACTATTCAACACTGCCCACCTCCCTTCTCTCTCTCTCTCTCTCTCTTCCTCCCTCAATCTGTCTCTCTACCTCTCCTTTCTGTTCCACTCTGCTCCTGCCAGGAAAATGATGATGGTGATGATGATGATGCTACACTGTGGCCAACCAATGAGAGTACAAGGAGGGAGTGGAAGGGGAGTGTCCAAAGGCCAAGCTTGGAGCTGTGTGATGCTGAGGAGACTGAGGAGGAAGAAGGGGAGGTAGAGGAGGGTGGGGGAGGCCTTGTCCAAGCTGAGGAGCGCCTACTCTGGCTTAATAAAAGGGGAGAAAAAGAGGAAGAGGAAGAGGAGGAGGGAGGGAGGAAGGTGTCAACTGTCAAAGGGGGATCAACCTGTGCTGTCATGGACAAATATCGACCAAAGAGACCAACCACCCTGGCTCTGTTTCCACAGCTGCCACAAGCCGGCACCCAGGTAGGGCATCTGGGAGGATCCCCTGCTTTTACAATGCAGAGGAAATGGGTCACAGTGTGTACGAGCGTGTGTTTTATCATTCTGTGTTAAGAATGTGGCAGCACTGCCATCGAGCTGAATAAATGGGTTACTGTGTGTGTGTGTGTGTGTGTGTGTGTGCGCGTGTGTGTGTTTGTGTTGCCTGGGAGGATCCTGTCTTTATAATGAGACAGCATTGGCTAGTCGTGTATCTGTGTTTGTGTATTCTTTTAGGTGTGTGTGTGTGTATTGTCAGTTCTGGAAATGGTTCAGCTGTCGTGTTGGAGTACAGAAAGGTTTCTGTTCTGTGTATTTGTGACAGTCATGGGACATGCCTATATTTAGGGTATCAGTGTTCATAATTCAATCTATATTATGCTGCTGACTTGATGTTTTCCCAGCTGACCCATGGGAGCCAGGCAGCTGGGGGTTGACTTGCTCAAGGACACCCAGCTGCTAAGAAGATTGACCCCAATTGTTCTGTTAAAACAAGAGCCTCTGAGCTGTTTTACTATTTCACTGAATACATTCTTGAATAATAGAAGAGAATGGAATAGGAATTGTATTTCTACCTACAAATGTTTAATAATTAACTTAAATAACAGTGTTCAGTACTTTAAAAATTACTTTAGGTGTACTTGTAACTCAGCATGGAGTACTCCGAATTGTTTTTTCCACCAACAAAATCATGTCAAGTTGAATGTACTGTCTTTCAAACAACACATTTATTTAAGTTGGACTAACTAATGTGACATTTCCTACAACTTTGAATGTGTGAGTTGTAGTTACTTTACCAACAATCTGATTTACTTATTAAAACCACGCAAAGTACAGTAGTTGCCTTAAAAAGATTAAGTAATGGTTATATCACACACATTTGTTACACATGACTTTCCACTTTGGTCAGCCCCCCCAAATGTGTAACCTGCATTACTATTGTAACAATACTAGACTACATCACAATACTATTATCTATTTTTCCCCGCAGATTAAGCACCTTATTGTAAATTCCTGCCTCCCACCGGTGTAGTGCGTCATTGGCTAATTTGTTGCTGTTGTACTTGACTGCAATTAACTGCAACTTGATCGAAAATAGTAAGAAGTGCATATCAGTGAGTAAAGATATATATATATATATATATATATATATATGTATATATATATATATATATATATATATATATATATAAACAAGTATAAATAATAATAACGTAACCCTGGCTCCTCAGGAAGTGTTGTCTGGGAGGGAGAATCCTGGTGGACCCCTTGAAATAAATTGGATACTGTTTACTGTGTCAGTACAGATCACAGCTGAGCCATTTCACAAAGGGAGGTTTTATACTAAAAATGTCTTGGAAGATATAAAACTAGGACTGCAGAAGGTTCATATTAGCTTTCAATATACTGTACATAAATCAAGAACTGTGAACACTGGTTCACACATCACTTCCACTTTTAGAGCTTTAGGAAGCAAACACAAGTGGAAAAACTGTAAACATGTTTAACAAGTTTACCTTCAACATCTAAATCCTTTAACACAGCTATAGCCAAAATAATACTACAATGAATGAGTACATCTGGTCAAACAGTGTTCATAAGGGTTTGAATGCAATCTACTTTAAAACTGTTATTTTCCTTTTTAAAAAAAGAGTGAAATTGTGAAAATTGTTAGCTAAAAAGGCAGCAACTTCATAGCTGAACCTCAACTTAAAACTGGTTATTGGAACTAAACCCTACAAGGTAAAAATGCTTTTTCATTCTTTTCAATTTGTGCATGTAGCTCATCTCTCCCTGTTTTACTGTCACAAATTTTGCAACTTTCCAGTGTTTGAAAAAATGGACTTGGAAGCCACCATAAGATTTCTGATAGAGTTTTTGACCAACTTCAAACTCACGAGTCTGTACATAATATATGTATGTACTAAAAACACTGGTTGTGCTTCAATAATACCAGGGCTCATTGTTCCACAGGGATGCATCTGTCACATCTGTCAGCTTTTTAAATTTGGCGTTCAGGAGGGATGGAGGCCACGTTACTCCTGAGTTGAATTTGATACATTTACATGACATTTTAATAGCATTCAGAAATCTGCAGTTCAGATAGCAGTTCATAATACATCATGTTAACATCATTTCACTCACTCATCCTACAGTACCTTCTTTTAGCAAGCAATAATCTGCTTTGTTCAGCCCACCCTGTCCTGCTAATTCACACAGCCATGCCTTATGAGAGGTTGTGTTGAGTCAAATGCACAGTTGAGGCTGTTTTGTAAGGCTAGAATATCCATCCATTATCTGTAACCATTTATCTTGTTCAGGGTCATGGGGACCTGGAGCCTATCCCCGTTGTTATTGTAAAAGTGGTGGTGTCAAGTCTATCTGAGGGCCACTCACAGAGAGAGATAAACAGACAGACAACTGTTCACACTCACATTCACACCTATGGACAATTTAGAGTCACCAGTAACAAGACGCTACAACCTGTGGAAAAGCACTTTAGCCTTTTAGTTACAGGAGCCTAATATGATAAGAAAACATGATGTGTCATTGTTCCTGTGTCATACACTGTGTTGCCAGGTGGATATATAATCCAGCCAAACTGTGTTTGTCACAGTCCAGATGGGAAATGTCATCAGGTTTAGGAGAGGAGAAAATCTGCTCAGATGTTCCTCACAGGTTACAAGGAGATGATGTCAGCCAAACATAGGTTACTGTGTCCTCACTTTAGTTCTTTATAAGATGTGTGGGAAATTCCTGCTGACTACTGTAGCAGCACAGTAAAGAACTAGGACCTGGTCTCAGTGGAGTATGTGTTCACTGTTACGCTGCTTCTAATAGTTTCTTACTTTGTCATGTGTGTTACATTGGCTAGATTTGAAATAGTTTTCGCATAGCGAGGGCCTATACATCCTATAATCAATGTAACCGAACTTCAAATTTTTAATAAAGTGTGTTTTATCAGTGCTGGTGTGATAATGTGCACAATTGCTGGATTAGCCATACATCCAATAGGATGAGGACACAAGCAGTTTCAGTAATTGTCCTTCATGTTTGATGTCCATTATTTATATGAATTGTTTTAACACCTTTGCCCATATTAGCCTATTGAAATTTACAGGGATATATTTAAGCCTAAAAAGAAGGTAATGTTTTAGAAAATCCAATAAGACATGTTATTGGGATGAAAAGGTATGGCTAAGCATGCAACACACATTATCCTATCAGGATTCGTGTGTGTGTGTGCGTGTGTGAGAGAAACAGAAGTGAATGGTTGCATGTAATCACACTTGACTCTGGCACATGTGGCTTGCTGTCTGAGAAAGGACACACTGTCAAGACAATAATAATCAGCTGTGGATAAAAATCCATTTAAATTTGTCCTTTTCCTTTCGGCTGTTCCTTCAGTGGTCAGAACAGCAAATCATGTGCCTCCATCTAAGCCCATCTTCTGCATCCGTCACGGATGGTGTAAATTGATTTCGAGTAAGGAGACAGCGAGAGGAGGATCAAAATAAAAGACATGTGACAAAGCAACAGGGAAGCAAGAACAAAGACGAACTGGCACAGGACTGAGGGGAAATCTGGGTTTGAAAGAACAGGGGAGCAGGTGAAACTAATCAGTCAGGTAGGTAAACAAACCAGACTATGAACAGGAAGTGGCACAGGAGGGACAACAAAATAAAAGTCAAGGGCAGGAAATAAAGCTGGGTAAAATGGGGACAAGCTAAACACACAAAACTAACTACAAACTAAAGGCACATAGATGTTCCCACTTGATTATTATTTAAATTATGGCTCTCTAATGTATATATGTGGACAAACTTCTATCAGTGATCAGTCTTTATCCATCTATAAAAGATGCTCCTCGGTTTTGCTATTTGTACGTATGTATCAAAGTTGACTGAAAACAATCAGTGTGATGTTGAACCTGAGGCCTAATGGATACTAGCAAATGGACTAAATGTATTTCCTGTTTTCTATTTTTCCTTATTTTCTTTGGTATTATATATTTCCACTCGGTTTCATTTGGTTTACTTTTGTTTTTCTGTATCTTCATAATATTTACAGTGCTTGGCTTTTCTGTGTTTAAACAGTTTGGAAAAACCTTTAAAACTGATGCAGTAAGTTAAAAAGGAAAATCTGATTTAGGTAAAATGTAATTTTTTTTCCTCTGAAGAATGAATATAGTACAGATCCTGTGCCATACTGAAATGATCCAGTATAGTTGCTCATTGTAGGTCCTGCATGTCAAAGATGTTGGATGCAGAAAGACCTTCTTACTGGAATGAATCAAAAACAAATTCTTAGAAATATCTATTTTTCACAGTATTTCAACAGGCTGTTTGAAAAAGTGCAGGGTCAGAGCACAGCAGGGTTTGTGCTCTCTAGTAAAATCACGATGTCATATTGGGATACTAATAGATTTATTTTGTGTGTCCAAGCAAATGAGAATTCAGTAAATAAAGTTTTGACTGAGTCCTTTTTTAGTCCATTTTAATCACTTCATGTACTGTAATGGTTTCTATGACATTACTGGATGTGCTCTCCTTCTCATCTATATGATGACAGGTTATGGAAAAACGGTTGCTTATTATGGAGCCCTTCAGATTTATGACAGCATGGCTTCATACACCTCTTTGTGGCCAAATGATAAAGTAGGTTAAAACATCATTAAACATGTGCACTTGGCATCCATAGGTATGATCACCTCATCTAGCAGATGTAGAAAACCATAGACTGTCATGTATTATTCAGAGCTTCGAAGCCTTAGTTTGTCCGGAGATGGTTGAGCTGGTGAATGGGTCAGAAAACACACAGTGCATGACTTTTCATACATCAGTATTTTATTACAAAATAACAAAAACACATTTTCACTTTATTGACTGTACATTAGCCAAGAATGAATTAGAAATACCGCTATTTACTTCAATATCTTTCTTTCTGTCTTTTTGGATATAGTCGTTGACTTGTAAAAATGTAGTTAAAACAAAAAGCTAATTCACTCAGAAGTTGTCGCCTTTCACTAATGATGGTTATAAGAGCAAACACAGCAGCTGAAACTGCAGTTTGGAAGGATTATTACACTTTTTTCATTTGCTTATAGGCACTTCTTTCCACTCTGAGGTCACATTTTCTAACCAGTGAACACACAGGCCAAAATGCAAAATGCTTTAACAAAACATTAAAAACATCCAACAACAGCCACTTGTATTGAAACTACTGGAAACATTGCTATGACAGTTGTATTTTTTTATTTACTTGTGTTTTCTCAGATCGCAGTGCTTTGAGCTCTCAGGGCCATCGTACATTTGAAAATGTGACTCCAGTTTTAATGCGTGTTAACAATTGAAAAAAACTGAAGCATCATGGGTGTAAACTTCTAGATGACTTTGGCTGTTGTTGTTCATTGCGGCGATTTATAAATGTGATTGCCATATTGGTACTAGGAAAGCACACCCCTACATGTTTTATCTATCAAGGCAAGAGGTCTGTCCACAGTAAAAATCATCTTGACAATGTAGAAGGTTTTCCTTCTCTTTCTTGTTGTAACCATTCGTCTAGTTCATACTGTCCATTATATGATTCTTTCCTAATGGAGATTAAGTGCAAGTGATAAAGGACCAAGTCCCGAATCTTTGTTCTGGTTGTTAGAGTTATACAAATCAAGCCAAACGTTCCAAAGTTGCAATATTTTTTATTAAAGATTTCCTCCTTATGTTTTCCTGGACAGTGATTTCCTGTGAAGTTGCTGATTGATGAACATTTGGAGGACATCCTGCTTTGATTGTCTCATGCATATATAACTGTGTATATTCAGACCTATTTGAGTAATGGTGCATTCGGGTGTTGAAATCTGAGATTTGAAATCTGAGAGAACAGTGTGCACTGACTTTACTTTGCTGTAGAAACTCACTAAGCAAATATGGACAGAATGAAAAAGAGAATGTGACACACTTTACTTGTACAGTTTGATAAGGTTCTTGTTGACATATTTATAGAGATCCATGCACAGTGAAAACAAGCAATCTAATAATAAGGGAAGCAGCCCTCTGTAACCTCAGGGTGGACGGCTGCCTCCATACTGTTTACCACTGTTAACAGAGCAAAGGGGGGAGGAAGCTGATTCAGCATCCAAGGCAGCCACATTGAGCTGTTATGTCTCTGCCAAAGTCAGTAGATTCATTTTTAATGGAAAGCATCTAGTCAGGGCAAGTGTCAGATTTATGTGTGCAAGGAAGCGAATAGCTTGGATTTGTCATCAAACTGTTAGCTGTTAAGAATTCCTGCACTGAGATGATGTTCCAGTCATTGTTAAAACAAACTAAAAGGTGAATTGTTACAGTTGAAATTGGAGCCTAAGACTTGAAAAGCATTACTGAAAGAACTGTTTGCAGTTGAAATTTTGCTCTAGGTGGTCAAAGTGGAGTAAGGTTATAAGGGTTTGAAGATTACATTTTACAAAGTGGCTGGAAGTGTCATGGACCTGACAGCAGACTCCGCTCACCTTCACCTTTTGGCCTCTGCCCACTTACACTGTTAAGATGGTAGGGTAAGACACCGGGGGTTCAAGACACTGAACCCCTAACAGCTCATCCCCATCCCCAGCCACGCAGTTCCAGTCCAAAACCCAGTAGAAGTTGTGGAGGATTGCGTCGGACAAAATGATCCCCTGTGTTAACCCTGGACTCCCGGGTTAAGCCGAAAGAACAAACAGAAATACATAAATAAATCTTCCGCTGCTGTACACACACACTTCGATAATGTATGTATGTATTTGAGTTTCTCTGTTTTCCCATTTTGTCTCAACCTTGGATTTTGTTAGTGGTTAGTGTTGGCATTCTATTTGGTTTAATTCCAGATTTCTATTCTATTCTCTAGTTCTTGGGTTTATGTGTTTTCTTACTTAGGTCATCTTGTTTTGCTAGATCCAGTTCACATTAATTACCCATTTTATCTACTGGTGTTCGTGTTATGATTATTCAGCTTCTCTGCTCTTGGGTCCTTCTTGTGTCAGTATGTGTGTGTATGTGTTTTCTTCTCTGGGTCATTTAGTGATGATTCACTTTACTCCCCTAGTTATTGTATGTGTGCCTTTTAGTTCACCAGCTCTGCCGTTGTTAAAGTCCCTTTTTCTAATATGTTTCTTCTGTTACATTTCTAGTCTGTAGCTCTCTTGTCTGTATTGGTTCTCTTCCAAGGGTTGATTTTGTTACGTTTCTTCGCCTTCCTTGTGTTCACAATGAGTTTACTTTACACTAGAAATGAATTGTGGCTAAAGCATCAGTAGCACTGCTGCATCAATCTGAAAGAAAGAAAAGTAGTATGGAGGCCAGGAGGCAAGAGAATAGAGAAGGACAAAAAGAACCGGGCCATAAAGGATGCAATGAAGAGAAAAGCCTGGAAGAGAAAAGGAAAGTTACACTGTGAGGTGGCATTTTATAAAATGGCTGGATGATAGAACTGATGGATAGAGAGACGGATGGAGGAAAGGGACACAGAGGATAGAGGAGATGGTGTAGATTTGTTTCAAAATAATATAGAGAATTTGATGTGTTTTCCACTGAACAGTTGAGCAGATTCTCAGTAACAGAAACACTGTGTGTGTTAGTAAGAAGACAGAAAGGAAACGAGCAACTGAAACAGTGTAGCAGTGAGTGTCTGTGTCAGACAGGCAGAAGAGGAGTTTAAAGGAAAAAACCCTGCCTCACAAAATGGGCACGAACACAAAAACCATAGGTCATGTCCAACAAATGTCAAGAGTCGAGCGTCTGGAGGCTTCAAAAAACAAGGTCACATTTTTATATGAAGATATTCAATAAAATGAATGAAATATTCAGCAATGAGAGTGGACCTCAGAAATTGTACAGTCCCCAGATGAGGGACATTTTTAACGTGCAGAATTATGGCCCAGAACTAAATGTAAACCCTCGTTCTTCAAAGTCTCCCAAAAGACACGTGGTCCTGAAGCTAATTCCCTTGTGTCCACACACAGGAGAGACTGCAAAAACTGACTTTGATGTCTATATCAGCTTATCAGTCCTGGTCCCAGTCTTAGCTTTTCTTCAGAATCTGTAGCTCTGTGTAATTCACACACTCTGTTGTGACTGGATCGTTTTACCTGCCATACCAGACATGATGTCGTGGTGCAGAGTTTACATCCTGAGTATGAATTAGCTTGTTTGTGTTTCATACACATGCATCTCTCATCCAGGAGATCATAGCTTTTTTTATCCCTTTTTAACAAGCCATACTGCCCCCCTGTGAAGACAGAGTTGTGTTCTTTGCACTGCATCAGCAAATGTCTATAGGTTACGTTTGGAGATGTTGTCTTATTGTTTCAGTTCCACCTACTCTACATGATAGGCTTACAGTAATTTGCAAAAGTTAGTACGCCCTCTCTTAATTCTGTTTTTTTTCTTTCTCTTTTTGTGTGTAAAACGGGGGCCTGGTGGCAGAGCACTGGGTTTGGAGGCAGAAGGCTGTGGGTTTGAATCTCACCCCATCAGGTGTGGCCCCACCCAGCCACCGAGGGCCACCCTGGTGCCAGTCCCGACCCTGGATAAAAAATGGAAGGTTTGCGGCAGGAAGGGCGTAAAACTAATGCCCCTAAAGGGACAAGCCAGAAGATGTTGATCTTTTCTTTTTGTGTGTAAAAACCTTTGAAAAAAAAATCATTTAATTATAACAACATGCAAGTTTTTTCACTGTGCTATTATTTATTTAACAAAAATGATTCCAAACAGAAAAACCTTTTATTTTGCCTATTTCTGATTAAATATATAGTTCCCTGCACAGCATCACCAGGGGAAGTTCCTGTGTTTCCATGGTACATTGTACATTGGTGAACCAAGTGTTTTATTTGGTGTGACTTCTGGTCATCAGACAGAGAAAGACATTTCACTAAAATTACCAACTAAAAACATGAGGTTTCTGGCCCAGTGTTTGTCACTGGAAAGGTCAGGTATGTGAAGACGCATACATGAATTATCCCTCTCATACACACAAACACACACGCACACAAGACACATTTCAAAATTCGGTATTTCAAGTTCTTAAAAGATTTGTTTCAGATTCAACTCTACCATGGTCTTCTGGTGGAGCCTGTGTGTTTAAAAACTGAGTGCGTCTTAGATGAGAATATGTGAACTGCAGATTCCTGCCCCTCTGTGTGTCTCAGCTTTGCTGTCTTTAATCCTCAGAGCTATAGTACACGGTAAGACGACAAGACTGCATTCGCTGTTCATTGCAGTCTCAGGCTGTTTTATATTAAAAAAGGTCTCCTGTGTGTGTGTGTGTGTGTGTGTGTGTGTGGGTGTGTCAGAGAGAGAGAGACAGAGAGAGATAACCCACTGATGTTGGTTTGTACACTTACACTGCCACTCTGTCCTATAAACTCTGTCCAGGACTCCATCAACAACAACTCTTTAGGCAAGAAGGACAGCTGGAAGGACTCCCGCTCTTCCTCCCCACACATCACAGGTTAGATCCCTCCACAGTTTATGATGCTGGTGAACATGTTGTACAGCTGTTCTATCCATCTGCCTCTTGTTGTATTTTTTTGCTGTTTCAGTGGGCTGATGTGTTTGTATTATTTGTTCTCTCACCTTCTCAGCTCTCTCAGCTCCAGATGTATCAGATTGAGTTTTTGAGAACTAATGTTGCTTCTTAACTTGCCTTGCAATGTTATTTGGTTTAGATGTCTCTCCCATTCTTGTTGTCACCTCTCAGTAATGCCCTGAGAGTTTGGTGAAAGGTCAAAAATCAATGTCCCTTTGACCTCTCATTTGTCCCACTTACATTGATGGGATTTCTCTGGAACACCTGGAGGGAATTTCATTACATCTCGCATCAACATCCGCTTTGACTCATGGATGAACTGATTAAGGAGTCTGAACAAGCATTCATGTACAGCTGGGTGCAAAAGTCTGCATCCCCATTTTTTTAATTGGTAAAAACAGTAAAACAAATATTTGTTAATATAATACATAATAGAAAGTATTTAATGCGCATTCAGCAAATTAAAATGTTTCTTTATCAGAAATTAATTAAAGTGAAGTAGCCACAGGTGGCACCCAGGTAGCTTGACACGCCCAGTGCATGTCCTGGGATTTGACTTTTCCATCCCAGCCTTATGCCTTTAGGCCGCCACCTCCAGGGCGTGCAAGGAACGGTTTCATAAAGACAAAAAACATCAGTGAACAGTGGCTCTGTGGGTGAAATGCCTTGTTTATGCCAGAGGTCAGATCAGAATGGCCAGACTGGTTCAAGCTTATAGAAAAGCAATTAACTTAAATAACCACTCGTTACAATCAAGGTATGCAGAAGAGCCTCTCTGAACATACAAGTCCATCTTGCCATATATCAACAGGCAGGTGGTGATGATGCTGATGGCCCCCTCAGTACCAACTGAGCATTATTTAAATTCCACAGTCTACCTGAGTATTGCCGTTTATGGCCACAGCGAACCCATTTTATGATAGCTCTTTCCAGCAGGACAATGTGTGAAAAGCTACAATCATCTCAAACTGCTGTCGTTAATTGTGCTCAAATGGCCTCCACAGTCACCCGATCTTAGTCCAGTAGTTCACCTTTGGGATGTAACAGGAGACTTATATCATGGATGTCCACAAAGAATGAAAGCAGTTGCAACAGCGAAATTTTTTTATAGAAATTAAGTTTCTCCATGCTGACCTTCATCAAGAACACTTTGACATGTGACAGGAGGAGCCAGGAACTGAGCCAATAATCTTGGCATAGGTGGAGGACTCGTCTACCTGATGAGCCCCAATTGCCCCATTCACCTTGTTATTAACAAGATTTTATCTGTACGTTAGTTTATTTCCAAGCCATTAGACCAACATTACACTGCTAATACCAACCTGTAAAGCAAAATGCTGCTGAAACTTGCTAATAATAATAGCTAAGAACGGTCAGAGATTTTGTGGAAAGAAACTCAGTCTTTCCTGATGTAACACTGTGATCAGATGGTTCTGTCCCAATTAGAATTGCTGGTTTAATCTGACTCTGGATTTATTAGCAAAACATTTGCATTTTCTAATCAAAACCCACTTCCATGTTTGTTGCTGCAGCTAATTTATTGTTATTTCTGATTATTTCACTATGATAAAATGCTCTCTGTGCATGAAGCATACAGTACACATTCCTCAAATATATGAAATTAACCCGAAGTGGATTTTACCACTGTTAGAGTAATTTTATCCACCATAAACTGCTTACTGTAGGCCCCTGTGGTAATCCCACTGCAGACTTCTGGTTGCCTAATACTAACCCTGATACTTTTGTTTGCTTGTGTGTGTTTAAGGGGATCTAACACCCCCGGATGTCCAACAAAAAGCAGAGGGCAAAGTCCAACACAACACACGTCGCCCTGCCCCAAAACCACCTACAGCTAATGGAGCCAAAAGCAGAGCCAACACTCAGGGTGCTGCCACCACTGCAGATCCACGAGCTCGACTGCAGGAAAGACAGGTGTCCGGGACCACACACCCACAGTCCTCTAGCACACCTAGAAGTCACCGGAAGGCCGGAGGAGGAGCAGGAGGAGGACGAGGAGCTGGAAGAGGAGCTACAGCAATGAGAGAAAGGAGCTTGGGAGACATCAGAGCTAAAAATGGAGTGACAGCAGGGAAGGAAGATAAACGAGGAGGGAGACTGTGTGAGGACTTCAGGTTGAAGGAGAAAGAGAGGGATGGACTTCAGAGGCCAAGAGAAGTGAATGGACTGAAAAGCCGGGGAGCTGACAGAAAAGGAAAAGTTGGTGCTAAAGGGGGTCACGGAGGGGGGCGATTCAAACAACCTAACTTGCTGTCTAACCAGGAAGTTTATCTGACGGCCATGGTGGTTCCCCGCACGCCTGTAGCACCAAAAAACCCGGACAAGACCCAAGACAAAGGTATAAACCCACCTACATCATAAATCCCTTTCAGTAAAATAAAAACTGCAAGAAACGAAAAGATTGAGCCATTTAATCTCAATAGTCCCTATGTCTCATCATTTGTATTTGGATTTGTATTTTTACTACAGAATAAGTAATTGACTAGTAAAATCTAATAGTGATGCATGTACACAAAGTAATTGTAGTTGTACACACTATAAACTGTTGAAGTGTACACAGAAAAAAAAAGGATCACTAAGACCATCAGTTCATTAGAATGAACTAAATGAAGTGAACCAGTTAATTACTGTCTTCATTCGCCCTGTAATTACAACCAAATTGTTCGTTCTTTCCTCTGAAATTACAATTGCATGTTGGCATGTTGTTATAAGATAAGTATGTGACTCATGCCATAACAAGAAAAGTGTTTTTGTTGTAAGAAACAAATATGAAAACACATATACTGTGCTCTAAAATATACTTAAAGTAAAAATAGTACCATAGTAGTAGCATAGTGAAAACTATGACTTATTCTATTTAAGGATTGTTTGACAAACATTTAAAGGTGAAAAATATGGCCAAATATTTTTGTAACTAAAAAATAATAATCCAGTATTAAGGACAAAAGTTTCCATAGAGACTTCTTCTGAGACAAAAACAGCTGCTGATTTTAACCACTACTGACTGTTGCCCTTATGCACCCGTAGCTGCACTCGTACTTGTGAGAGTACAGTTGGGTAGAAGAGTTTGTATCCTCTTTTATTGAAATGCAGTAAAACAGTACTGAATTATTTAAGAGAGGTTGTGGTAAAATAATTACAAAAATAAGTAAAACATTGCAAAAGTTTGCATCTGCCTTGATAAATTCATTAAAATTAAATTCTAATTTCTGATGATATAACATTTGAACTAGGTAATTGGGGTAATTGTCCATTAAATATTAATGCTAATTTAAAAATTGTTTTACTGTTTTTGCTATTTTACTTTTTGCTGTAAGGGTTGTAGCAATAACTGAAATTAAATGATGCTCAATTGCTTTTAAATTATCTGGTGCATAAATCTTAAGGGACATTGAAACCTTGAAATTCCGACTGCGTAGTGCTGAACATTAAAGGACCATGTAGCGTCTCAGATGTTTGCTGGAATTTGGTTCTTATTGGTCTCTCTCTCTGTCTGTCTGTATATATATATATATATATATATATATATATATATATATATATATATATATATATATATATATATATATATATACATATATATGTATATATATACATATATATATACATATATATTATGTTCTTAGGTCAAAACCATGACAGGACTCAGGACAACCCCCCTGTTCTCTCCCGGTCCAGCAGCGAGGGGGGTTCAAACAGAATGTCTCTCAGCTCAGACACAGAGGGGCCTCCACCAGGACCACTGCATCCCTCTCTATCTCATCGAACCAACCCTGACATCAGTGAAGAGGAGGGAGAGGGAGAGCCTACTCCCTGTATAAACGTTCAGAATGGTCCAACCCACTGCCTTGCAGGTCATGAAAAAACAGAGATGGACTGTACCAAGTCAGAGGCAGACACAGGGGGAGGCAAAAGTGGCAGTAACACAGAGGCGGATACCACTAACTCTGTCACTCAGGGAGATAGTGTGGCTGCTCGGACTCTTCCAAAGAGTGAAACTACAGCAGGGTTAAATTATGATTCTGTGAAATACACTTTGGTGGTCGATGAACACGCTGAGTTGGAGCTGGTGAGCCTTAAGGACTGCTTGCACGGATACAATGAGCACAATGATGACAGTGATGAGGAAACAGTTTATCAGTCAGCCAATGAGGAGGAAGACCCAGAGTATGAGGAGGAGAGGAAGAGGAGAGAGCAAGCAAGAAAGCAAGGTAATGCTAAAGATTCATCACCTGGTTCACCTGGTTTAGTTCCTATAATGTACTCAAAGGTGCAAGAACACCAGGGAATGTATCAGTAATGAATGTGATAGACTGGTTCACAGCAACAATAGCATGAACCCTTGCAAGGCCTTAGTGTACATGCATGTAAAATATAGCCTTTGTTCCCATAGAATCACAATCACAGTAAACACTATCTCCGCTAGTTTCGCAGTGGATGACTCACATTTTAGTACAGTGGCTTATCTCATGTCATACAAATGATAAAAATGTAACCAATCAAATTTGATTATAACAAAGAAGAATTAAAAATTTGCAGTAAATATTAAGGAACCACCAGCACATTTTCCATTGCTGGAAAAAAATGTTTGTACATCTGGGACTGGATGTGCTATTTCAGATACAAAAATTTTGAAATGATTATTTTTTCTCTGAGTATCTTTACATAGAAAAACTAAATACACTACTCACAAAAAGTTGGACTTTTAACTTTCGGGTGAAATATTACAATGCAACTAAAATGCACTTAAAACTTTACAGGTGAACTTAATTTGATCTCCAAATTTTTGAATGCACATGTCCAGCTGTTCAGTGTCTCAGTACTGCATAACATAACAAAATTGCACAACATGTTGTTCTCTAACAGGGTGATTGGATTATGTCTGATCCATGAACCGACCACTAAATTTTCTAGTTCAGTGACAAATTGAATTTAAACAGTTCTCCCATCATCCTGTTCACATTTTAACATCATGAGACCAGGATGATAAGTAACAATTGGCAAGTTATTGAGACACTGATATAATATGACTGTAGCTTGACCATTTTCCATTTTCCATAAATTGTACCCGAAAGTTGAATATCCCTAACTTTTTGTGAGCAGAGTATAGAAAACTAACCTCTACTTCCCACTAAAGTACATGTCATGTACTAACATTTGCGCATAACAAAGTTCAATCAAAAAGGGCTGCACAACTGACAACTGGTACGTTCATTGAAAGTAGATCAGAGTAAAAAGGAAAGTATTTCAAATGTTCAAAAGACTTACGTGTAAATGATCCTAACTTAAATGAAAATTTAAAGAGAAAACTGTAGACGACCAAGAACTAAGCCTTGTAGAACACCACTCGACACATAATGTTTAAGCACCGAGCTTTGCATTTGATGTTTTTCTTTTCTTGGTAATATCAGTTTAAGTGTTCCTTGTTTACTACTCCAAGAGAGGAGAAAAGAAGAGGAAAAAAGAAGAAAGGAGGAGGAGATGAAAAAGTGGAGGGAAGAGGATATGAAGAGGAGACGGGAGGAGGAGGTAAAGAGGAGGAGTGAAGTAGTAGCGAGAATCTACAAGCATACCAAGGTGACATCAACCACAACTTCGGAGGAAGAGGAGTCTAATGGAGGAAGGGCCGGGGCTCCAAGAAGCAGGAAATTCCTCAATCTATTTGCCAACAACAGCAGCCATTACAGTGCCACTGGTTTGTATACTCCCCTACAATATTAGAATACATTAATACATAACAATACAAATTACTAGAAAAAGAAAATGCACTGTGAATACATCAGTGCTGGAAGGATTTTCCAAGCAAAGCAGAAAAAAAGCTGAACTTGAAAAAAGTATCAAACAGACATTTATTTTGAAACTGTGTGTCCTGTGTGTGTGTGTGTGTGTGTGTGTGCATCCAATGTCTATCATGTGGGAGAAAATCTGTCAGGTAAAGTGTTTGGATGCAGCTCTGAGGCTAATCACTGTGTTTGTTACCATAGGACTGGTAGCTTTGAACCTGCTGGCTTTCAGACTTAAAAAGTTGATAAAAGTTGAAGCTGAGAGTGCATGTTGTCATACACTCCTGCTGCGCCAACATTCCACAATATAAAATAATTTGAAAATAATAATACAAATTCAAAAACTGCATAAAACTAAAACTGTGATTATTCTAAAACTGTAAAAGATATTAGGAAGCAGAATACGAGGATGATAGCTGAAAATCTTGTGATTTGCTGAAATGTGAATGGTTTTTCTAGGCTGAAGTATGCCCCATTAGTTAAAGCTGAAAGATTCAAATTTTTATTTAAATGAGAGAAGATTGCTGAAAAAAGTATAAATGATATTTAAAAATCTGTATACAGGCAATAATGTCCTTTATAAGCTGAAAGTTTTGAAGTTTGAATGGTGTTTCTAGCTGAAAGAATGCAGAAGCAGTTAGGTGCCAAAAATGTATAAAAAATGCCGCCACAATATATTTGAAAAGAATCAATCAAGATGTGGTTTAAGTGTAGCCTGCCAATTTTGAGGGTTCTATCAACAAAACCTAATGAACTATGTAAGAATTACTGTCATTTTTATACATATGCAGCCTTTAAGCACTCAAAAGTAAATGGATAATGACGGTGTTACTCTTTCAGTTCATTTACAGGTTAACTAGAATAAAAGATCTATGGTATATTTCAAGTGTGCATTTGAAATCTATCAATGTTAGCTGTAGCATGAAGACAGAAAAGTCGTGAACACGTCCTCATTAGGCTGAGGAAGACCATGCTGCAGGCATGTGTGACTGCTACATGCCCACTGAAACTGGTTCACTTCTATTTATAAGTGATAGAAACGATCTACTGTAAATGTGATCACTGTCCAAATTCTTATGGATACTACTGTAGAATGGTCCTGTTTTGTTTTTTCTCATACTGCTGACTGTTCTTCAATGATGGTTCAAATACATCAGAGTAACATGCTGATATCAGGCTACAATAATACTGTTAATTCTAATTGGGCTAATTTGGTGAATTGTTTGAAATATGAATATCTAGTATTTATCTTGCCAAATTTTTTGATTGGTTGTGTCTTTAATATGTAATTGAAGGGAAATGAAGTAGGAGTAAACCATCCCAGCACGCACTAGGGTTAAAAAAATCAGAGTATACATCTGATTTTACATGTGTTTCTGCATTTTATTGTAATTTTAATTGTATTACATTACATTCTGACTGTTCTGACACTTTTACCCCTGGTGAATCAAATATTTCTAGTGAATGTGTTTAGACTGTGAATTATGTTGATGCGTCACTGGTGACATTGTTTATTACATGCATGTACCTCTACTCCATTAAAAATGTCCTTAAAATCTTGAGAAAAGTGTTAAGTGCACATGAAATTTTCAGGAAAGTGAGGCTTGCACAAACTGTTTAATAACCATTTATCATATGTTCTTAATTCACTCGTCCTTTAACAGTCAGAATATAGTTGGTTTTATCTTTTTTCTAATAGTATCTTGAAATCTACATTGATTGTTTTTAGGGGGAAGACTTTTCTAGATGCAATGTATGTAATTTTCCTAAACCACTTTTTTAAGGTCTAAAGATTATTTATTTTGAATATTATTATGTATTAATTATTACATTCAAGTTCTCAGTACATGAATTAGATCAGTTGATTTAGTTTCTTCTCATAAAAGCATAATTGTAATACAAAGTACAAACTCTAAGGCCCTGAATGTTAGTGTAAAATCTATGCTGTATCATTCAGGTGCTGGGTCATTTGGCGTGTTCTCCTGTGTTCTGGATGGAGTGGAGAGACAACAGAGCCACAGAGCTGCCTACAGGTTAGCACATATGAACAAACACAAACTAACTATAACATGTGCACATCAACACATTGGACTGAAATCTGTCTTCTTGTATGCCCGATTCTAGGTTTGTCCCTCGTCATGCTGATGAGCTTTATCTAGAGACGGATGACCCAGTGTTAATACTGAACCAGTCTGAGGACCTGTGGTGTCAGGGTTACAACATGAGGACTGGGACTACTGGCATTTTCCCTGCCTTCTATGCTGTTAAGGTGGCCAAAGATATAAACCAAGGTACACTACAAATACACGTCGAATTTTGCTAACAGTATCATCGTTTTCAACCACATGCACAATTTAAGTGTTGTTTAAGTGATGTTTTGTCCTTTTTTTTTTTTTACAGTCCAGAAAGGTGGTTGGATTGACCAGTTCCTAGTGCGATTCTTGGGTTCGGTTCAGGTCCCCATTCACAAAGGCAATGACGTGCTGTGTGCTGCAATGCAGAAGGTAAATAAATATGAGACCCTATACAGCACAATACTGTGGGCCTGGTGTCTCAATAGATAGAGATGGGATACAGAAGCCCCCGGGATCAAATCCCACTCTATCAGGCGTGGCCCTGCCCAGCCATCACAGGCCACCTTGGCGCTGGTCCCACGCCTGGATAAAAATGTGTGTAAAAACTGTGGCGACCAATGAAGGGACAAGCCGAAAGATGTTTTTGACTGTCCAGCATAGCTCTATATGAACCATCAAATAATTATCACCATAGTGACCAGTGGTTTTGTGGTTAATAAAAACAACCGTCAACTGGCGGTTATCAAATGACATAGCAACAAAGTAAGCTCTAACAATAGCAAATTCTGAATATTTTTTTCTTAATCTCTTAAATCAAACTTCAATAAAGAATGACATAAGTATAATATTAATATGGCGCCTAAAACTGCAACTTTAAAACCATTCTTAGTCACTTTGGTGATTGTTGGTGATTGTTTTGGTTGTATTGCACTGAAACAGTTTGGCTGTTTGGCTGCTTTCCTCCTTTAACTGACTTTACTTGTAGAAATAGCAGTCCTTTGTTTTCAGGCAAAAATCCAAAAGTATCACTGTTAAGTACCAAATAGCAGCTGACTTTATTGGTTCACAACAGGGAAACGAAGCACAGCAATTAGAAATCTGTTTCTCTTTGGTTGGAAAATAAAAAAAAAAAAACTAATGGGAGAGTGAACTGACATCAGGCTACATTCATCAGGTCAACATAAACACAATTCCAACAAACTAAAGGTCCTTTGTTTCTGCTAAATCTGAACATACAATGTTGTAATGTTACAATGTAATGTACTTGAAAGTTTGTGAACCCTTAAAAAGACCTGATTATCCCATTCATGATCCGGTGATTTTATACAGTATATGTCCAGAAAGATGGCTGTCAATAATAGATGGTTGTGCACATTAATTATTCTATTGAGCTGGGACTGTGCTCAGATTATCAGTTATTAACATCTTAATTAAAAATACAGAGTCAATGGAAAACAACTGCTCATGTTGTTGATGCTGGTGCATTACGTGTCCTGAAGTAAATGGTTCAAATATTAAATCACTGTCTTGTTTGTTACAGTCTGTGTAATAACAGGTGTTGTCAGGCTTAAACAAATTGAACTTTTGTGTATTATTGTCTGTTATGTTGAAATATTGACTTTTCATATTGGCCATAATCTTGCATTTATGGCCAATCATGCATGATGTCTCCATCACAGTGAGGAACATTAACATAAAGACACAAAAAGGTACAAAACTGTTGTTTTAACGGATTGATAAGGGCAGCAATGTCACGTATTAAAGGAGGTGGTCTATATCACCACTTATAACGCAGTTCTTTCATGAAGCTTGAGCTAAAACTACATAACCTGACAGAAATCTCATCACCAGCTCCTGGTGTGTTTGTTGACTCATTCTTTGTGTTAACAGGTAGTGTGTAACAGGCGGAGTGCAGGTCAGCCTCCTTCAGTGTGTGTGCTGGAGGTCAGTGTGAAGGGTGTGAAGATCAGTGTGCAGGACCAGTGTCAGTCTGCTCACAGGGTACGTGCACTAATGTCTCAGCCAATCTCTAATGCCGACCTGCTCTCTTTCTTTGAGTGTCACACCTTTTTTAAATCGAACTAATACAAAAATCTGCAGCAGGCAACTATGGTGTTAGAAACAACAGACTTTGGTGTAGTTACATCTTCAAAAGTTAGTACCCCCCTCATTTTTTTTTTGTTGTGTAAAACATAATAAAATCATCTTATCATAGCAGGTCTTAGAACGTTTGGTCTTACAACACGTAACTTTTTTTCACAGTGCCATTATTTATTTAACAAAAAAAAAAAAAAAGCCAAACAATCAAAAAAATATGTGGGACCTACTAAGTAACCAATTACTGCTTCCGTAAGATTCAAGCCCTTAAATAACGGACCATCAGCCGGTCTGCAGACGTCTATAAAAGCAGAAGTTTTAGCAGTTTTCCGGTCTGGGGTATTGAGGTGTGTGCTAACGCACGAGCGTGCGAAAAGTTAAAGTCCATTACAGCACAATTAGAAGAAGACTTAACAAGTACAGTTTGTTTGAAAGTCTCTTCTGTCTAAAAAAAACATGAAAGCACAACTGAGGTTCACAAAACTGCATTTGAACACCAAAGTGAACTTGTTTGGCTTTAATGTCCAGCACCATGTTTGGGGACACCAAACACAGCAGTCGTTGAATCGACCATGATCTCTCTCTATACCGGAGGATTCTAGAGGCAAATGTGAGGACATCTGTCCGACAGCTAAAGCTTGTTCCAAATTGGGTCATGGAACAGAACAATGATCCAAAGCAGACCAGTAAATCTACATGAGAATGGCTGAAAAATTCAAATCAAGGTGTTGGAATGGACTAGTCAAACTCCAAACCCAACTGAAATGCTGTGGTGGGACCTTAAGAGAGCTGTGCATAAGAGAATGTCCAAGAATAGGCGAAAATTGGAAGAATGGGCTAAAATCCCTCCTCAACAACGTGAGAGATTGCTAAAGTTACTTCAACTTTTTGCTGCTAAAGATGGATTTACAAGCTACTGAATCAAATGGGTTACTTAGTATTGCCCACATGTTTTTTTCTTTCTATTTTGTTGAATAGCGAGAAAAGTTATGTTGCTGTTTGTCTGAGATTGAATTTGCTTAATATTAAGACCCGTTGTGATCAGATGACTGTGGGTGTTCGGTGCTTAACAGTGGCAAACAAGCTGTGGTGAGTGCATCCACATACTACAAATTTGAATCAGTCAAACATTTGTCACCTCTTTCTCCATCAGGGGGACCAGTGTTTCCATTTTTTCCAGTTGAAGAACATCTCATTCTGTGGCTGTCATCCAAAACACAGCAAGTGAGTTGCTCCACAGATACAATCAATTCTAATATTTGCCTGAAACATTTATTAAACTATATTACATTGTACTCCACACGATGTGAGCTTTGTCCACTACAGCTTCAGTAAACCTTTCAGTAATGCTGATTATTGCTATGCAGGTATTTTGCTTTCATCACCAAACATCCTGACCAGCAGCGCTTTGCCTGTCATGTGATGGTATCAGATACAACATTGCATCCTTTGGCTGAGTCTGTCGGGTAACAACTTGTTTTTTTGTTAATGGGGTTAATGTATATCGCGGTAGCAGACAATTTAACATCAAACTGTACATTTTGCTACATATTCTGTTTGTTATCTACTGATATGACTAAACATGTGTATGTTTCTGTCATCTGTTCTCTTTATATCTGCTTTGTCAGTTCTTTTTCTGATTCTCTTCTCTGGTGTCCCACAGGAGGGCCTTCAAGCAGTATTATAAGGAGCACATAGGCTACTCCTGTCCTACTGAAGATATCTTTATTGAATAACAAGTCTCCGCCATCCACACTCTGTACCGAATACTCACTATGTGCATGTAAGCATGGTCTTACACCACAAACTGGACCACTGATATATCCTCATCAGAATACTTGTGTGGTGGATTTTCTTTTCTTAGCTGCATCCCGTGATATAGCAAGCTTTTCCTTCCTTTGGTCATGTCACAATATAAATACCTCTACGGATGGATAGGGTCACATGAGATGTCCCATACAGTGAGAATAAATGTAACATACAGCAGAGCTATCCAAACACAAATATCAGATGGTGATATATTTTATTTTAAATCTAAAAGGACTTATCTGTGGAGATATTGGATGGAAATGTACATGCAGAGCTTTCAGAAAGTTGGAGTTAATTTAATGAGAGAACTTTTATTATGAAGTTGTGAACTTGCAACCAATGCTGAAATAAGTAATCAACTGGTAATAAATGACCTTTATTGAATATAAATGTTATAGTAGCAGCTCTGTGACACTGTTTTCAGGCTACTTTAACTGTGAAGCAGTGCAAATGGAAACATTATAAGGTGCTTAGCCATAAACCGAACTCGATGAAAAGCCACTGAAGTTATTATACATTGTGTCTGGAACAAATTTCATGGAAATCAAATTAGCTTTTGAGATATCTTAGTTGATACCTCACTCAAAACTACAGACTCATGTAAGCAAAGCTGCAGGTTCATGCAAACAAGATAAATGTTCTGACTTTAAATTCTCCTTCTTTTTACCACTTCCCCACTGCAGTTTCAAAGGCAATGCTTTGACATACACTACTAGAGAAATGGAACTGTTTGTTTCCCTGCACAGATGATGACATACTGATATTTTCTAAAGTGTGTATCATTATGGATCTCATAAACCTGCCCAAGACTTGACAATCCACTTAGAAAAGGTGCCCACTTTCTCTTTTTGCTGCTTGATGTTTCTTTTCTTCCGAATGTGGTTATGCAGGGTTTCAGTGGTTGAGCAGTGACAAAGTTTTTTTCAACTCTGTGTAATTCCAAGGCCCAGATTACACTGTGCAATTTATGTATGTGTGTGCAACAGAGCAGATTTGTCTGATCACCATGCGTTTGTGTCTTAATCCACGTCACTATCAGCTCATGCTTCCTTTGCAGTGCCTGATCAAACTAGGCCTAAATTGGGGTCAAATTAATGTGTCTCAATAATGGTTACTGTAAAAGAACTTACTGAAGTTGGCTTTGAAGGAGTTACTTTTACAGACAGTTAAGTCTTACTTGTGGCTTTAGGAAGATTACTTCAGTTAATCTAAGCTGCACCAATCAACATTTTTTTACAACAATGGGACAATTGTGCAGTGTTGCACAGAGTAACTTGTAGTGATCAACCCACATAAACTTATTAACCAGTACTGCAGCTTTCTTCAGCTCTATGTAGTTTTAACTAATCAATTTGATGCCAACGTGCAAACTACATTGTCATCGCTCTTGTTTCTAGTAGCAAGAGCCTTTTAAGCTAAAAGGCTATGAGAAAAAGCGACTCCAAAACACATAGAAACTTTATTAACATGTTAGCCACGACCACTTTAATAATGTGGCAGTTATGTATTCAGCTTGTCTTGCTGCCCCCAATTGTCCAAAAAAAACCAAAAAAAAAAAAAACATTAATGCTGCTTTAATGTTTAGGATTTGAACTTTCTGACCAGGCAACAAAAATGCATACATGTCTGAGCAGATAAAGTCAATGGAAATGAAGCCTGAAATGTTTTGTGTTCAAAAAAATAGTGCCTTTTTTCTTTGGTTTAGTGATCATGGTTGTCCTCCGTTTTACCTGTTGACTTTAAATATCCTTTAGTCACAGAATCGAAATAGATGTTCAGATGATATGACTTGGTGCATCTAAGATGGCTGCCATGAAAATTTCTATCCAGTGGTGTTTGGGACCGATCGACACTAAATTATTGCACTTTACAATGAGAAGACATCCATCTGAGATGATTCAAAATTTTTGTGATATTTTTGTTTATTATTAGGATTAGATTCACTATTAATTCTATTAGTCATTTTGTCCCATTATATCTATTATATCTATATCAGGGCAAAATGCTAAGTAATTAACAATACCAGCAGCTTTAGGCTTGGCCCTTCAGGGGTCACCACAGCAGAACGTGTTCTGCACATTGGTTTGACATGAGTTTTGCCCATCTTGCTGCATATCTCCTGTTTTATCCGGCTCGGGACCGAGACAAAGTTGCCCCTTGGAGGCTGATCGGGGCCATCCCAGTAGTCTACCTATTAAGTCACCAGGCACCCTGTTCAGTAATTAATAAAATTATTAATAACAATAGTAATTATACATTTTATTTAACAGCACCTTTGAAAATGCTCAAGGACACTGTTCAGTCTCTGTTCATTGTACAATCAACAAACAAATAAAACAGAAGACAATGACAGGACAATGCAAACGCAGATTATGGTGAGTAGCCAATCTTGAACAGGGATGTTTTCAGTCTGAGTTTGAAGAAAGCAAGAGATTCTTTGTTTCTAATGTCTAGTAGAAGTGAGTTCCAGAGTTTAGAGTTCCACGGCGCTAAGGTGAGCAGCATTAGGTGGAAGAGGAGGATCTAACAGAGCGGGAGGATGTGGCTATATGGAGGACGTCAGAAAGATATGAAAGGGAGAGGTTGTGGATGGCCTTGAAGATATACAGGAGGATTTTGAATTCTATTCTGTATTTAACCGGGAGCCAGTGGAGTTGCTGTAGGATGGGGGTGATGTGATGAAATGAGGACACAGTAGTAGGACCTGAATCCTTTACAAAGAATTCACCATTTTTCCCTCCCATTTCTTGCTTTTCAAACAGCATTTGCCTTCGAGTAATTTCATGAAAGTATGAAAATAGATAAAATAAATTCAACAGAAATCTTACTTTGTCAAAATATAAATGATGCAAACTAGAAGTTTCAAGTTTGTTAAAAAAAACTACCATGCATTATTGGAATGGTCTTTTAAGTTATTATGTAATTGTTTGTTTATTTTTTCTCATACAATATCTACCACATTTCATTTCCATGTCAGCCACCTTAAGTGCACCACAGTAAGTTGTTGTGATCCACCGGAAAGTGTCCTTTCTATGTATTCCACTTCTGTGATTCAAACACTATGGGAATCTACTGTACTTAACTCATCAATAGAGATATATCATGTATAGATACTATATGTACAGTCCAAATGCTAAGTATTTAGACAGTTACACACATCAGCACATTCACTATAATTTGAGTAGCTGTATATCACTGGAGGGTAAACAGTATGGGAGACACAGTCCTTTTAAAACATACTGTCACAAAGGTGTTTTAATACTGACGTAAACCTGCTCAAATTTGAGCTGTTTGGCACTTTGATTTACTGTAAAATCCTTTTTAAAATTTCTAACTGAATATCCTGAGCGAGCCTGAAGATGAAAAATGTGTAAATGTCCAAATACTTACGGTCTGGACTGTATGTATGTTTGTATAGGAGTTATTATTGTATGCTGTCGGTATAACCAAACGTCTGGGTGTAATGCCGCATGATATTGATGTTGTAAAATGATGACAAGAAGCACAGACTGGTGGTTATAGTGATGGTTGTAATTCTTGTCAATAAATCATGTTTACAAATGTGCCCGGAAAACATATATGTTCTTTAGAAGGACTGCTTGCTACTTTCAGACTTACTGTCACAGCATTTTCAGAAACACTTTTTTATTTGTTTAAAATTAATTAATTCGGCATTTTCAGATGCAAAACTCCAAAGTGTACAGTGACAAACAATATTAGGTTAGTATAAAACACAGTCTCGGCTAAGATTTAAAATATAAATGTTTAATACGTTTTATTAAGGGCATAGATAAAATTTCGGTGCTTTCTTTGCAGGAGCTTTCCAGATGCCGATGTGGGCAAAGCTTTTCAGAATATCTTACATTGGAAGAATACATCTGATACTACACATTTTCCACTGGTGAATCCAACTCTAGATATTCTCACCAACACGGGGTGATCTTACTCATCCTGATGTTTTAAAAACTTTTACAGAAATTTCCATGCAAAATAGTTAAATATAATCTGTCACATATATTTCTATACATTCCTAAAAGACTTTTTTGTATATTTGTCCTGATTTGATTAGTTGCTCTAAGATTAATCTTGACTGTCACTAATAAACCAAAGGGAGCAAAGTCTTTGATCTAACAATGTTCAACCATTTCTGTAAAACAGCTCAGCGGTGCATCTCATGAACCATACAGTGATTGGAAAGTTTGGTGTTGTTAAAAAATGATATATGCCAAAGAGAAAAAGTTTAGGCTTCTGCATTTCATCATTGTCATTAAAATCCATCATTTACATTAGTTTTTCTCACTTCCTCTGACACTGTCTACCCTGAAGTCACATATTTTTAAAATAGTTAAAACACAGGCAGAAACAGAAGCTCACTGCACAAAATTACACATTTTGTTTGCATAATGCTTTGACACTAACAAAACAATAAAAACACTCAAGAAAAGCTAATTGTCCCTCAAACTTGTAAGTCAAAGGTTTTCACACTAAAAAATATTCAATGTTGATTTTACTACAGATAACAAACCCTGCTGCACTCTGCACCTGTATTTTTTTGAGAGGGCCTGTTAAAACATTTAATAGAATAGAGAGATTCTTAAAAAGCTTTCTTCATCATGCCTGTATGCAGGACTTTTCTGTATCCAACTGTGTGTAACATCTAGACTAGACTAATTTCAGACACTCAGTTGCATAGGATTTGTGCTATATTCCTTCTTCAGAGATAAAAATAGAAATCTCACCTAAAAACAGAAATTATTTTTTACTGTACTGCATCAGATTTCATTCTTCTTCAATATTTTTCAAATATAGGAAAGCTGAACACTGCAAATGCTAAAGTGAAAATACAGAAAAATCAAAAACTGGAAATATCTAAAAACTCTAAATGAAGACATTTAGTACAATTGCTCTTGACCTTTTTCACTATACAGTACATAAATGTATGTTGATGTTAAAAGCTATCATGAAAAGAAAAACTAGAAAAAGCATTTCCAAAAAGATAAAAATGTGTGTGTGTGTGTGTGTGTGTGTGTGTGTGTGTGTGTGTCATGTGGGAGAGAAAATCTGTCAGGTAAAGTGTGGACACAGTTCTGAGGCTGATCACATGACCTGATTCAGTTGTGCCCATTATCATGGCAATTACACATTTACTGAAGACAGGTTATAAACTGCAGAGACTTTACCTCCCAAAATGTGCAAATTGTGAAAAATGATTAGTCCTATTAACAAAATTTCAAAACTGTGTGCGGCAGAGGGCTTCACCGAACACAGTAATACACTTCATTTGAAGATACTCAATAAAATAAAGGCATGGCGATTTTAAAACAGCACCCGTTTGTGATTTGAGGAGAATTACTAGACCAACAATGGGCATTTCAGATGGAACTCTCTCTGTTTCTGGCCAAATACTGAAAGAACCTTAAGCCCTGTCACTATGAGTTACATTTTCTGAAAGAACACAAATACACATATGTTTTAATATATAGTATAATTTGTTGAGGAAAGATGAAAGTTGACTGAAGAAAAGAAAAAAAGGAAGAAGTTGATAAAAGGTGAAGCTGAGAAGTTGAGTGCTTGTGATGTCACCCACTCTAGCTGTGTCAACTTTCTGCAATACACACTAATGGACAACTTGAAAATTAACCAAAAATTACCGCAAACTAAAAAAAATATTAAAAAGCTGAATGAAAGACGAATAACTGAAGGTCTTTTGACTTGCTTAAAGTTTGAATGGTCTCTCTAGGCTGAAGTATGCCTAACTAGTTAAATGTTTACAGTGTGTCCCTTATCATTTATTTGATGCATCCTCTATTACTTTTTTTCTTGTTCAGGCTATTCGATAAAAAATAGATCAAAATAAAAATGATAAAAATGACACTGCACTGATTTTACAGATAAAAGACAGTGGATCAGTGTAATTTTTGCAGGAGCTTCATCACTGTAGGAGAAAGCTTGTGTTTCAAAAATCCCACTACACTAGCATTTTGCAGGTACAACATGAGTCACTCAAGAACCAGAGAAATCACCCATGAGATGTCTCAGTCAGAAATGTCAGGAGATTTAACTTTTCTTTATTAATCACAGTGAGAGAGGATCTCCATACATGTAGTAACACATTCACATATAAGGCGTCAAATAATTTTTCTTGATGAATCAAAACAAAATGTAAACAATTCGTGCTTGAGCTTTAGGTTATGCACAGGAAGGAAGAGGAGGAATAATTCCTACTGAAGTAATTTTTCCAGTTCAACGTGCTCAACACATCTCAGTAACACAGAACATTTATCTACCATTTCAATTACTGTTAGACATATTACAATACATTTTAATTTGTTCAAGAACACTGATAGTGTTAATGCTTAGTGCTGTCAATCTCCCTTTTACAAGAAAGATTTGAAGCAGCAGGAGTATACACACGCAGAGTGTGACGATAAGCTAATAAGGCTGGTGTTCTAACATCGAGTTCAGCTTTTAAGATAAAAACAAATATTTGCAGTCAATAATTCCAATTTAGACATGACTGATGGCCCTACAGTACCCCCATTCAGGGACAATACTTGAGAGTTAATTGAGTGTTATTGCTGCTGTTTTGCTTGGTAAGAGTACTTATTACAAGCCAGAGAAATAATATCATTACCAAACAATGCTGAAGTGTTTTGCTTGGAGAGGTTATAGTAAAACACAAAATACAGTGAGGTATGTCACATGACCATGTACAGACTATAGCAAGCAGCATGAAAAGAACAATGTAACATCAATAGTGAATCTCGAGTGCAAGAAGTCTTGTTGTGTGTACCCTACAGCAACCGTGGGTTTAGGGGGGTCGGAGGTCAGTTTTCAGAAGAGTCGGTCTCTTCCGTGGAGCCATCGCTTTCCACCTTTCTTCTGTGATGGATGTTTCTTCTTGGCGAGGCCTTCCTCTGCACCTCCTTCAGCCCCCCCACTGCACTGCCACTGCTATTGCTGCCAGGACTCACAGAGATCTGGGCGATTCTGGAGAGCAAGAAACAAAAAAAGACATGTAAAGAGAAGAACAGAAGATAGACAGGAAGGAAAGAAAGCAAAGACACGACAAGAAGCAAAGTGTCCAGAAAAATATTATTGTGGTAGTGCAGCATCCAGAACTTGAAATTTCCCTTGTTTGGTATTGTTATGCACAGTGCACAGGTGGAAAGAGAGACACAAACAAGTGGGAGGTTCATTCAAAATGTAAACAGACATTTTAACCCTTCAACCTGTAAAGCTGTTGATGTTGAGATATAAAATTCAAAGCCTACTATGACTAATTCTCATTCAACTGTTCTTCTCTTTCAGTCCATCTGTAGAGAACAGGATCTACATCTGCAGCTGCAGCCTCTAATTTGAAAAATTTAAATACAGTGACTTAACGTACAACAGTTTACAGAGTTAACCTTCAGCAAATTATAAATGAAAATAACACCATGCTGCTCTCATACTCATGTTGTTAGATCTTTAAACCTGGTCTAAATAGAAATTGACTAATTTTTAGCTTTTTAACGGTCTTTACAAATTTTCCTTGTTAAAACGCTTTCTACAGTGTCCACAAATGTGTCCACTCAAAACACAACTATACTTTAAGAAATGAGTGCCACAGTTTACGGTGGTCATTTCATCTAAAAATGCACTTTAAAGTTCACCTGAGACTCATAAAACTTCACTCATCGCACTGGGCTAAATTCATTCTGAATCTATCAGTTAGCAAGTTATAATGTTACTAAGACAATTTACATTTTTTCCTGTTCAGAGGAATGTGAACAAGACGCATTTTACTTATTGTTACAGAGTGAAACAGAAACAAAACTAAGACTTGGAATTTTAGGAGGATTTTAATTGTTTGAATAAACACATTATCACACAGCCAAATAAGTAAATTTATAAAAACACAAATGGATAACCAGCATCCCAAACTATCTTGGTTACCATTATATGCACCCAGCTGACATACACTAACATCATGCTGCCCAGAAAAATATTATTGTGGTAGTGCAGCATCCAGAACGAACAAGCTAAAGGACAAACAACAGACACCACATATTTCTCTCTGGTCAGTTGTTGTTATGTCAGTAATGATACCGCTTTCTGACTTTATTCACAGCATCATCCTCCAAATAATTGTCTCCACATACATGTAAAAGTTTATATATGTCTATTGTGATTATTTTTAGCCACAACCTGCTTCTTTCCGGATCTCAGAGGGAATCTGTATAACACTTTCACCCCTTGCTTGTTTCTTTCAAAACAACATAGATAAATACATGTTGTCTGGATGAAAACCGAACAAACAATGGAGTGAATGACACATGGACAAATATGATTCTAGGAACAGCTTTTATCAAATTACTTATGTCCCAAAACCTCCAACTGCAAAAATACTCCAGTTATTTAATTTGCAACATACAAATTCACCTCAAAGTTAACTTTATTCAGAACTTGTGAAAGAAGCCAGTCAATCGAACAAACAACAAATACTCTTGCACCATAGCAGTTAAGGGAAATGAGGACTTTACAGGGTGACCCCTTATTTCTTAGTGTAGTCGCTTTCCCGATGGAAACATTCACAGACAATGGCCCCCCCATAAAATCACTGAATTTTAGAGATGACTTTGTGTGTGTTCTTACATTTTGTCCAGTTCCTGGTCCATTTCCGGGTCAATAAGTAACTCGGCCTTGCTGGGTAAGGCTCCTGCAAGAACAGGAACAAAAGTAACGTTTTTAAAGCTGTGTTAATGAATACAGCCCAACAGAGCTACATTAGGTGAAATACTAAACTTTTCATCAGGTGGAAACAAACAGAGGACAATGTGTTAGAAGTTGTGTTTTCAGCTTGTTGCTTTTATAAACAATGTGATCCATGACACAAAGAACTTGTAACATTTGATTACTTCCTATATATGAATAATAATATACAAATAAAGATGATAAAGCTCATGGTATAATGCATGATAATGCAAAATAGAACAAAACCAAGCATGATGTACAATATTACACATACCAATAGCTTGGTTGATGGTCTCCTGTTTAGCCAGGCTCATTAGGAAGCTGTAGTAACAGACTTTTTCAGTTTGTTCTAGTACTTCCTTCATACAGGACCTGGAAGGATGACTACACACACACGTACAACAATGATTATTACTGCAAGGAACCAAATCTCTAGAACAGCCTTCTTCCACCTAAGTAACATTGCCAAAACTAGGAGCATCCTGTCTCAAAGTGATGCTGAAAAACTAATCCACGCATTTGTTACCTCTAGGTTGGACTACTGTAATTCCCTACTTTCAGGATGCCCCAGTAACTCCCTGAAGAGCCTGCAATTAATCCAAAATGCTGCAGCAAGAGTGCTGACTGGAACTAGCAAGAGAGATCATATTTGACCTTCACTAGCTTCTCTCCATTGGCTTCCCATTAAATTTAGAATAGAATTTAAAACCCTGCTTCTTACACATAAAGCTCTGAATGGTCAGGCTTCATCATATATAGAAGATCTCATAGCACCATATCATCCCAGTAGACCACTTCGATCTCAGAATGCAGGCCTACTTGTGGTTCCCAGAATTTCCAAAGGTAGAATGGGAGGTAGAGCCTTTGGCTATCAAGCTCCTCTCCTGTGGAACCAGCCCACAGTTCAGATTTGGGAGGCAGACACCTAATCTACTTTTAAGTCAATGCTTAAAACCTTCCTCTTTAATAAAGCTTATAGTTAGTTATACATATGCTGCTTTAAGCTTAGACTGCTGGGCGACCCACCCCACTGATGTACTGAGCTTCTTTGATCCTCTCATCCCCCTCTCCTCTCACTCCACATTTATACATCACCACTGCATGACATTAGCTCTTTCTCCTGTAGTCTTTTAGACAACAACTCTACACTCGGCAAGGGCTTGCTCAGGGGGGATTTGGTGGGTTCTCTATATATCTTTATAGTCTTGACTTTATTATAAAAAAGTGCCTTGAGATGACTTTGCTGTAAATGTAGTTTTCCAAAACACTAGTCATGCTCCTGAACATGTGCACAAGAGGGGATCAAACCCTGTGTGCAAAGCCAGCTAAACCTCTCGAGCCACAGTGGTGGTTCAAGTCAGAGTTGTCAGTTAGCTTAGACATCTTTACTTTCCATTGTGTGTACACAACAGTGTATGTTAATGTCTCAGGAAACTGCAACTTCTATTTAGGTCTAAGCCTTTATTAGATAAAAACACTACCATGCAAGTCAATGTTTAAATAATACACTGTATATTTTTGTAAACTTTTACATAGTTGTTATATTGTTACTTCCTGGCTGCAGTTTGCACATGTGTTTAAGGTATATTTGTTGCAAACACTTCTTTTGTTCCTTCATTCCCACTAACTGAAACATAACACAGAGACCTAAATGTTCACATATGACTGAAAATACCTGATCCAGATAATCGGCAGTAGGTAGGACAGGGATAGTTTGAAAACATGGACTTAACAGATATGGCTTGACAAGTTGTTCCTAACATATTGTTTCAGCTTTGATCCTGCATCAAACTGTGATGATTACTGAACAGTATTTAGATGCATGTTGATAACACACCATCAATGTATAAAAAACATGTTTGACCTTTGTGGCCTTTCCATGTTCTGGACGTCATGATCTGTAAATGCTATATGCACTATATTACTAAATTTGTGACAGGTTGCACCAGCGAGTCACAGTGCGTAGTGTATGTTTTACCTGTGTTTGAACCTGTCACACAGGGCATCTATGCACTCAGCCAGAGTGGACGAGTCCACCCCATCCTGCTGCTGCCCCTCCTTTTCGTTGTCTTCGGCAGCCGCAAAGGGGAGCTGTTCAATGGAGGTGGGGACGATGACAGTGTTAGGACTCTTCCCTGCTAACAGGTCCTGGTAGATCACTAGCACACTGTCTAAAAATTCTACAGACAGAGGACAACAGGCATTTGGAAGTCAGAGGGTTCAATTCTGTTTTAGTCAGCTTTTTAAATGAAATAAGACAGCTAACATTGATCTTTATTAAAAAGATATAGCTGACTAGCTCACAACTTCTAGATCATAGGTTTCTATCATTGGTTTAAAACTTCAATATTAATAAAGCGGTCAATAATGTGACTTTTATTTTTGTATCCATGTAGTTTATTTCATTTTAAAAATGTTAAAAAAATTGAAATCCATCCATCTAATATCTTTACCGCTTATCCTGTTTAGGGCAAGAGGCAGGGCACACCCTTGACAGGTGTCCAGCCTATTTCAGGACGAACACAGACATACACAGACAGACAACCATTCTTACTCACATTCACACCCAGCCAATTTAGTGTCACCAATTAACCTTACATGCATGTCTTTGGACTGTGGGAGGAAACCGGAGTAGCCGGAGAAAACACACGCAAGCACGGGGGGAACATGTGAACTCCACACAGAAAAGCCGCAACCAGTTGAGGACCTTCTGTCTGTAAAGTCGCAGCACTAACCACTCCACCATTGTGCTGACAGAAATTAAAATAAATATACAAATTGCTTGGGTATGTTCAATGTTTGAGGTTATAGTCTATAGAGTTACAATTGTCATTAAATATTAACATTATAAAGCCAAAAGATGAACGTTGAAATGCTTAACAGAACACCCTATCCCATTATTTTGCGCAATCTTACATTTGATTAATTTAACAATACATCAAAGTAAAAAATCATTGTTTTGAGTGTTACAAATAATCTGGGAAAATACTGCAGTGTAGAAAGTCTCAGGATGGTCTAACTATAAGAAACCAAAATGTAAAGACTTTTTTTTTAATTAATGCAACTTGACCATGTGACAGTAAACAGAGCCTCACAGAGGCCCCTAAAGGATCTTGACTGTTGAATGCCATGCTTTAAAAATAATTTTTACAGACATGGCCAGCTCGTTATAACAATAGTTGTTATAGCATAACTTTTCTTCATCTTTAAACCACAGAAATCTCATGCTCTAGCACCTATGATAGCTATTATGGTCATTTTTAGACTTTTAGTATTGGCTACTGTGTGCATCTGATGTAGAAACCGTGCCAAATCAACATGCGGAAAAACAAAGTAATGGATACTACAGTATCACTTCTTGTAACAACACTAGTTCACATGCCTATTAGAAAAACATAGGATCCACCTGATAGCATGTTTATTTTTTTTGTTCGAAAAAAATAGGGACGAGTTTATTTTGATGTAACAAAACTTTGAAAATTGGAAATTTATTGTGAAATATTTCTTCTGGATAATGGAATCACATTAAAACACTGGTCAGTAGACTTTGGTCATGCTTGAAATTCAGCGTCATCAGGTGGTGTAACCACTTTATGCTAAATTTTTTTTTTTTCCTAACAATAATTTGATAATATCCGGGACAATTTAGGGGAAATAAAAAGTCTTCCTCTGATACAGTGCACATTTGTCACTCAGTTCTTTGAAAGAAAAATAAAACAGGTATCTACAGCCTCACACACAAGTCAGTATTTGCAAAACATGGAAGAAATTAATTTTGTAATGTAATGTTATTTCCTGTGAGTACACTTACATATACACAAGGTACATAACATATAAAATGTACCTTGATAATAGAACTGCAGCTGGAAGGCATAAAGAAAGTCAGAGAAAGACATCAGACAATCGATGGCATCCTCCATCAGAACAATTCTACAGAACAAGAACAGAAACAACAGGCAATGTAAAAAGACAATGTTAACAGGAAAAAGAAATCCAGATCAGAGTAGTTTGTGAGGTGATAAAATGTATGTGAGTGGAGTGTGTTGTCAGTAGTGTGTCAGCTTATTAACCTGGCTGCATTCTGCACCATCTCTACTGGAAAGTCAGGACATAATAACTGCAGCAGAGACCTGTATTCCAGCATGGACAGCAAGTCTGGAATTCAACAAGACACGACACTCATTTTAGTTATGCAAAATAAAACAGTAGTGCATACTGAACACAGCCAACAAAATCCAGTTACATTAATAATATTCCTTTTATGTCCAGACAAATTACTGTTGGTCTTTTCACTACACAAATCAATTAAATGTGCAATTTACCCAACGGTTTCCAAATTTTGCATATAATTGTATAGAAAATTAGTATTTAATTTAATGGCGATAAAAAACATCAAACCAGAATTGTTTTACACATTAATACCTTTCTGACTCTCACTCACCTCCACTCTTGCCAATCTGTCTGTAGCACCTCCAAAAGACTCTGATGAAGGAGGCTCTGTTATGAGCAGTGGCCCTGATGTAGTTATATTCTCTGAAGAGAACATGATTACTGTTCTTCACGCTGCTGAAACTTACAAAAATAAACACAAAAATTCCCCTAAATAGTGTTTAATTCCACCAACTATGTCAGCTAACACAATACTCTAGTTTGTGAAACATACAAACCTGTAACCAAAAAAGATGAAACCCTCTGTAAAATGTAAATAAGAAGAGAATGCAACTATTTGGAAGTCATATGAAACCTGTTAAAACACAGAAATTCAATTGTTTTCTGAATTTGATGCAAACAAGATTTAAAAATGTTTGTATAGGGGCACGTTTACCACTCTTTTGCATGACCTCTTCTTTAAACAACACTATGTATTTGAGAACTGAGGAGACAGACTCTTTAGTTTGTCACATGATTTCGCCTGGTAACAGTTCAGGTGACAGCTGGTAACAGCTGTTCAACAGTTCTGGGTCATAATTTCCCAAATATTTAAATGATTAGCAGATCTAGATTGCAGATCAGCTAGATTCTTTAAGTATTGAGCCATGCTGTTGTAATACACTGATCAGCCTCAACATTAAAACCAGTGGTCTTAATAATGTCATAGAGTTCAAGGGTCAACATGGGGTTAGCACTACTCAGAGCACTCTGCAGCTACACAGCCCCATACACAGCAAAATATTATACACTGTGTGTATATGTGTAAGAAACTCTATACTAAAATAAAAGCGAAATTATTGGCGTAAAAAAATCAAATCTTCTACTCAAGTAAAAATACTAAGCAGTTTCTTTGCATGGTGGATTTAACTTACATTTGAGAAAACAACTGTGTTTACTGACAGTGGTTTTCACAGGGTTTATTAAGCCCATGCAGTAATTTCCACTGCAGAATCAGGTCTGTAATTAATGCAAAAGGACCCAAATGTCACAGCACATCATAACTGCTTTTTGGCCTTGTCACTTGTGTAAAATTTTTCACATTCTCTAAATGTTTTTATTATATAATGTACTGCATATATTCAAATCCCCCAATTATTTGCAATTGTATGCATAAAAATGTTATTCTTAAATCGCTTAACTATTTGCCCATGCAGGAGAGTAAACCTCATCCTATCCTCCCTGAGATGCCCTTTTTATAGCTAATCCCGATACTGACCTGTTCCCACTTAACTTCATCAGTTGTGAGATGTTTTGCTTGTTTTTTAGTATTGCACAACTTTTCCAGTCTTTTGTTCGCCCTGTCCTCACCTTCCTGTAACTTGTTGCTGGTACCAAATTCAGAATAACATTATGTAACTCAAAACATAATACACACAATATATTAATTTCAACAGTTGATGTCTTGTCAGACTGTACTATCACCGAATGTGATATGGTGTTTTAAAGCATTTCATTCTATTTGTATTTACAATTTACATGACATCATTACCTTTTTTGGAAACAGAATTGTAATGTGACCAAATTTTTTTGGAGGCTCCTCACAGTTTACACTACAATACCACTACACTGTAAAAACGTCCAACAGTGGATTTCGGTATTAACGTTTACAAAGGCAATCTAACAGCTTTTTATGTATTTCTTTGTTTGAAAAAAGATTATACACAGCAATGTGTTCTAATGCACGGATGTGTATTGTCAGGTACACAATATATTCTAGCACTGACCTAACTAGGATAGATCAGGAAATGAAACCGAACACCACAATGGTCTGTGAATAAATATAGTATGAACCCAGTAATGGCTGATTTCGGGTTGCAGTATAGAAAATACACAGACAATTATTGTAAGTTAACACTTTCACTATTTTCTGTAAAGTTACTTAATCCTTTGATGTATTTGTAACTGACACACCCTCTACCAGTCATCAGGTCGGCTGTGCAGACAAATGAATCCTCACTGAACATGTAATTAGTTGACTGAATGTGTGACATACTACTCAGCAAAGTAGCGGATCACCCCAAACTGGGTGTATTCCTCCTTATGTTCCAGCAGCTGGGTCACTGCATCGCTCAGATAAACCAGCACGTTGCTGTCCGCTGAGAGAGGAATGAAACACACAACGACACTGGTTAACGGCTAACAATAGCTACAGACCTAAACCGTGCCAACTGAACAGTACAGCTAACGTTAGCGTTAGTTCACATTAGCACTGAACCTACCGAGGTACTCGTCAGCGGGAACGGAGGAGTTAAACCGGTTCATTGGTTTCGTTCAGCAGATAACGTAGGAACGTATGATATATGTAGCTATAATTTCATCAGCGAACTGTTAGATATAAATATATATGCCACAATAGTTATCGTAGTGACTGTCCTGACATGGTGGTCTCCCATGGAAACAGCAGGATGTTGTGGGTTACATTTATTAAATCCCCCCCGCGACAACACAATATTTCGTGTCGTTCCGTTGTCGTTTCTCCTTTCCGCCTCGCTTCTCTTTTGGGATGTCGGTTTGTCCAAGTCTGTTTCCTGGTGGAAAAGCAGATTTAATGTAACATTTAGCTGGATCCAACCTTCACCTTAAAACCAACCACCTCAGAGTAACAAACATGAGACTAAGGGGAACGCAATAGAACTTTTTCACAAAAACCGGAAGTACTTAGCGAACAGGTAACCCTCTTTCCGCTGTACGCTGTGGAAAGCAGTGGTCATGATGGATTACAGTTTTCAGCTTCTTTGTCAACTAATAAAATTATTGTATTTGTATAGTTATAAGCATAAACATTCATAAAGCAGTACATTTAGCCAAGTTGCTGTATTTCAACATGTCTTGATAAACGTCACTATGCCCAATTTGACTCACTGTAAAGACTACCACCAATTTTAGTGGTTATATTTATCCTGTACACAGATTTCATCTTAGACAAAGATGTTTAACAACTCTGTTTATGAGCCAAGTCCTGCGTGCTTTGATATCATGATCCAGAGTGAAATGCTGACTACAAAGATACTTGCTACCTCTTTGCACCTTAAAACTGTGTTGTTTGTCTCACCTAATCGCCTGCACCAATCATTTTTTAAGTTTCGGATTTTTTGGAAACGAGCAAAACATGCCTTTCTGTTTTTGCAGTGAACACGAACATTCAGGTCTTCTACAAAAGATCAAGATACTGTTTTTAGATTCTGATTGTCAAGTCAAGTCAAGTGGCTTTTATTGTCATTTCTACTATACACAGTGGTACACAGTACACAGTAGAAACGAGATAACGTTCCTCCAAGAACCAAGGTGCTACAAACAACACAAGCTATAATAAAGTGCATCGAGTGCAACCAAGTGCAAACAGTGCAGACGAAAAAACAGTACAGACGGACAGTGTAGACAGACAACACAAGTAACACAGGACAGGACACAAGACACAAGACCCAAGACAGTGCCGACCAGTAAACCTACTGTATACTATTTTACAGTACAGTACAGTTAAGTGTGCTAGGGGTGTTAAAAAAAAGAGCAGCATGTAAACGGTATAGTGCATTTAAATGTCCAGCATGTAAAAAAAGTGCAATTGCATTGGAATGTGCAAAAAAAAAAAAACAGCAGGTAAACAGTGTAGTGCAGTAAATGTAGAATGATAAAAGTAAATAAATAATAAATAAGTGGTGGTGGAATGAGATGAGTAGTGAGTGATGAGAATGTGCTGAGTTCGGTTTGCAGTGTGTTTAAGTTCTATTTCAGTTCTGTGTGTTGAGGAGCCTGATGGCTTGTGGGAAAAAACTGTTGCATAGTCTGGATGTGGTGGCCCGAATGCTTCGGAACCTCTTTCCTGATGGCAGGAGTGTGAAGAGTGTGTGTGATGGGTGTGTGGGGTCGTCCACAATGCTGTTGGCTTTGCGGATGAAGCGTGTGGTGTAAATGTGCATGATAGAGGGCAGAGAGACTCCGATGATCTTCTCAGCTGTCCTCACTATCCTCTGTAGGGTCTTGCGATCCGCGACGGTGCAGTTCCCAAACCAGGCAGTGATGCAGCTGCTCAGGATGCTCTCAATGGTCCCTCTGTAGAACATGGTCCGGATGGGGGGAGGGAGATGGGCTTTCCTCAGCCTTCTCAGGAAGTAGAGATGCTGCTGGGCCTTCTTGGTGATGGAGCTGGTGTTGACTGACCAGGTGAGGTTGTCCGCCAGATGAACACCAAGGAATTTGGTGCTCTTGACTATCTCCACTGAGGATCCATCGATGATCAATGGAGAATGGTCACCCTGTGCTCTCCTGAAGTCCACAACCATCTCTTTAGTTTTGTCAACGTTCAGAGACAGGTTGTTTGGTCCACACCAGGCTGTTAATCGTTGCACCTCCTCTCTGTAGGCTGACTCGTCGTTCTTGCTGATTAGACCCACCACGGTCGTGTCATCAGCAAACTTGACTATGTGGTTTGAGCTGTGCATTGCTACACAGTCGTGCACAGTTGTTCCTGATTGTTTAAGCCAGGAAAAAGGAGCCTCACGTAGCAGTTGAGGTCGAGATTATCCGCTGCTCCTTTGAACAAAATGTCTGTTGAATATCTAACTTCACACTAATTCACCCGGAGTATCTTCTTCAGTTGAATTACTGGTGCTTCTGTAGACTATAGGCTCAGTGATGGTTGGCTGCTGCGCTATTTGAATAATCCAAACTGACTGTACTCACTGTAACAAGATAATGACATTTAAAAAACTGCACCCATGTTCACCCTTGGCTTCAGAATTTCAGAGAGTGGACAGACACTTAAACGGAAGATTATTTGAATGACATTATAAACTGCTGAGGAATTTGCGAGTTTAGCTTCAGGAATCAAAATTATAACTATAATAATTTTTAACCTGAATCTGCAAAGTAACTACAGTTTTCAGTGGATTAAAGCATAAAAAGAAGAACATTGAAATACTCAAGTATTATTAATTGACTCAGGTTTACCTCAAAACAAACTTTAACTACTCCATTCACAGTTATAAAAAATTTAGTGGGAAATATTTTAGTTTTTAAAATGACCATTCAGTCAGGGAAAATTGAGTATTAAAAACGGAATGATATTGTAGAGAATAACAAACTTTGCTGGAAATATTGTAGGGAAATTAAGTGAAAAAGCCCCAGTTAGCCTCTAAACAACTGAGCTAAGAAGTATAGAGAAAGCAGCAGAAGCACAATAAACAAATCCCAGACAGTTTGAAATAATAGAGTAGAATACAGACATCTTAATAAGTCCAAATTTGTATGTGATTAAAGTCTGATTATCTTCAAATTAGCAAATGCAGCAAATCTCTTAAAGACCACCCCATGAATAACCTGCCAGGACTCAAACTACCTCCATTGTGCACCTACAGTCTCTTCCAACCACTGTCTCTGCTGCCTCTAACCATCCATCAGCAACCTCAGCCTCCCCCCATGAATCCAGTCAGACATCTACTAACCTTGTAAAGCTTCTTCCAGCTACAATAAGATCTAAATTCTAGCCTTCACTTGAATCTAAACTTAAAACAGTTTCTGGCAGCTTACATCTGCAACATCTGCAACATAACATCTGCAAGATGTGGAGTGGAGTCATACTGGAGTGCATGATAGGTTCTAATGTTTTGGCCAATCTATTCAAAAATAATGAAGTGTCCAAAACATTAGAACCACCTCTTCTTATAATTATAACCTTGTAAACATGGTTCATGGCAGAGCCTCTGTATTGGATGTCATTGAATTGCACTGGTCATAATAATCTTATGCCTGATTGCGGTATATGTATAAAGAGTAAAAGTGGGTTGTGCGAGCCAATTCATGTGTTCTAATGCCACTGAATGGTTTTTGTTACTCCTTATTACAGTCGCCCACTTGCAAAGTTGTTATAAATGAGAAGTGCCATATGGGAACATAGTGGCCATCGTGAATATGACAGGTGCAATAGTTGCATTTGGTGATGTAAAAGACTTTGAGATAGAAGACACCATTATGTTTCCTGTTTAATATTTAATATTTTTGTTGTGTCTGTGTTTTAACCCACACTACATTGTTTTCCTAACCCTAATCATCTTGTTTTGGGCCTAAAACAATGGGCATGGGCTTTGACCCAAGCCCATTGACTTTAACAAATTGAGTCCACTTCACAGACAATTACCAAACCAGTCTAATACTTGGTTGGAAAACCCTGTAACCTTTGTATTGGCAGGGCATGATCCACAGTATCACAGGCTTTAGACAAATCAATTAATAAAGCTGCAAAGCATTGGTTCTTTTCCAAAGCTACAAGAAGCACATGCAGCTTTTCCTATTCAACCACAAAGGGAAGTCTTTACTAAGGCATGGGTTGTCTTGCAGGTATTGCTTTTTTTTCAGCAGAAAACCTGCTAATGATTGCCTAATAAATTTCTTGAGGCTTCTTTAAACCATATACTTCACCACATGCTCTTAACTATAGGGCTCCTATCTGTCCCTAGAATTAAAAAGAAGTCAGCTGGCCTTCAGGGCTTTTTCCTATCATGCCCCTTTCCTCTGGAACAACCTGCCTGCTGACATGAGGTAGTCTTTTTTAAATCTAAACTTAAAAGAAATTTATATATCCTAACCTTCAATTAGTGCTTTATTTGCAATGTTTGTACCTGCTACCAACTCCTGGCTGCTGTGGTGAATTCAGTCTCAATATAACTTAATTAGCAAAGCCCATCTGTACAGTATAATTCATGTAGTCCTGCTCACAAGAAAAGGTTATTGTACTTTTTCTGAAAACCACTGCATCTCTCTGAGCATCTGTTTCCAACCACATGAGCATCCAGGATGTGTAGCTCTCCTCTCTATCTCTCTCTCTCAGTCTGTCTCTTTTGTCCCACTGTCCTTTGTCCAGGTATGATGGAGCCTGAAATAAAAACACAGGTCTGGTCAGGTCTGTCCACAGATTTTCAGTAGGATTCATGTTTGGGCTATGACTATGCCATATGCAATCATCTGCATTTTTCTCTTTGAGTCACTGTATGGTTGATATAGCTGTATGCTTTGTGTCTTTGTCATGTTAAAAGGTGAACTTTCTTCCATCTTCAGCTCGCTGGCAGAAAGTATCAGGTTTCGCTCAAGAAATTTTACAGTACTTTGCCTCATCCGTTTTCCTTTATATCCTGAAAAGTGTCCACGTCTCTGCTAAAGAGAAACATCCCCAGAACAGGAGGATGCCACCTCCATATTTTACTGTAAGTATAGTGTTCATTGGACTTGTATTGTCGTACTATATGATATTAAGGCCATAGGGTTTATCTGACTGTAGAACCTTTTTCTATTAGGCCTCAGAATCTTATAGATATGAGACTTAATGCGCTGTTTGAATGTTTTTTTTTTTTTTCACAAGCCAGACTTGTGAAGCGCTTGTGATTTTTCTCACATGTACACAAAGACTACTCTTTGCCAAGAAGTACAATTTGCCAAATTGTCAATTGGCAGTCTCACAGTTTCTTCTTTGTTCTGCCATCCTCCAGTTTGGAGGAACAGCCTGACCCAGACAGAGTCTTGGTGGTACCAAACAAATTCCATATCCTAATAACAGACTGTGCTACTAGGGATTAACAAGTCCTTTAAAATCCATTTGTACCCATCTTCTGACTTATGCCTTTTGACAACTTTGTCCCTGAGATCTTTTAAACGCATCTTGCTCTTTGCTTTCAGTTACCAAAGAGGCTGGGGTAAATCAATAAAATTGTATTTTGTGTTCTCCTTTCAAGCCTCTTTTCTGTACCCAATGTATAAACAAACTGGAACTGAACTCTACACACAAGCTGGTTGGGCTTTGGAGAGCACTTACTTATTCTATAAAAAAAAGTTTATTAGAATGTGCAACAAAGAATGATATGACACATAAGCACTCCGTTAAATTTAGTGCCCATCTTCTGAATTCAAAGTTGTTTTTTGTATCAAAGCATCTTTCCAGGGTTGATTTCCTTATTTGTGTTACCCTGTCAAGTTGTAATGGAAGGATATCAATAGAGGGAATTTTGTTTAAAAATGCTGCAAATTTAGAAAACATCCAGTTAATGTGACAAAGTTGAAATTTGAAATATTTGTGTTTTCTTCACATAGGAAGTCAGTACATAAGGCACATTTTTCTCCAATTTTTCAGAAAATTATTCTCATCAATACTTTTTCATGGAGCACTACATTAATACGGTTAAAACTTTAGTCACAGTGTCACTAAGGTGACATACAAGTGAAAGCAAAAACAGCAACACCTCTGACAATTAAAGAAAAACAAACAAAACAAAGGAAAGACTCACCCTCTGTGTTAATACTTCGTGGAACCACCTTTTGCTTTAATTAAAGCATTGAGTCTGTTTGGATACTTCTCTACCAACACTGCACACCTAGACTGAGCAATGTTTGCTTGCTCTTCATTACACTTCAGTCAGACTGGATGCTGGATGCTGACTGCTGGCCGGCTGCAGTCTTCAGGTCTGTCCACAGATTTTCAGTAGGATTCATGTTTGGGTTATGACTAGGCCATGTGCAAACATCTGCCTTTTTCTCCTTGAGTCACTTTATGGTTGATATAGCAGTATTTTTTTTTAATACATCATTATGGATACATTATTATTCTACCAAGGTAAGCCTACCTAAAACAGTACACCCCCTGCACCACCCCTCCAATCTCTCTCTGTCTCTGTTGTGCACAAGGAAGAGCAATCCTTGTTAGATCAGTCCCACCACAGTATAAAAGTACTTTACATCATATGACATTAACATGAAATATAATTGTTCTAGCAGCAGTGCACTTTTGAAATTTTTAATTCTCTCTCTGTCTATAGCAGATGCCAGCAGATGGTGCTCCAAGGGTATAAAGCAAGGGTCAATTGTCTTCTTAGCTTTTCAACTGCCCTGGGTTGAAAAATAGCAATATGGTGCTTTGACCCTGTTTATTTATTTGATAATAAATCTTTTCTAGGCCCCTTTTTGTGAATTGCTGCCTTCCACTTTTGTAGTAGTGTCATTGCCTCATTTGCTGCTGCTGTACATTATTGTTTATTGCCCTGACATTAACTCTAACATGATGAAAACTAGTAAGAAAAGCAATTGTGCCGAATGCAATTGTGGAATGAGCTCAAGAGACACATTCACACCAGATGTCCTAAGAATATGGCTGAGTTGAAGCAGTTCTGTGGGGAAGAATGGTCCAAGATTCCTCCTGAATGTTTTGGAGGTCTAATCCACAGCTATTGGAAATGCTTGCCTAAGGTTACTGCTGTCAAAGGGGGTTCTACCAGTTATTAAAAGAGTACTTTTTTCACCCTCACTTTGTGCAGTTAATGAATGTGTTCAATTAAGACATGAAAGATCATGACTGTGTCTTATCAGCTTAGAAAAATTGTGTTTCATGACAGTGACTTTGAGTGACTTTGGTGAAGATCACATTTCATGACCAATTTATGCAGCGAACTTAATCCATCTATGCTACATACAATTCTAAAATTCTTCTTTTCCTTTTGGCTCTTTCCTTTCAGGGGTCGCAACAGCGAATCATGTGCCTCCATCTAACCCTGTCCTCTGCATCCTCATCTCTCACACCAACTAACTTCATGTCCTCTCTCACTACATCCATAAATCTGTTCTTTGGTCTTCCTCTTGACCTCCTGTTTGGCAGCTCCAAACTTATTATCCTTCTACCCATATATTCACAGTGTCTCCTCTGAACATGTCCAAACCACCTCAATCTGGCTGACGATAGTCAGTCTCTGACTTTATCTCCAAAACATCTAACATGAGCTGTCCCTCTGATTCACTTCTGATCCTGTCCACCCTTGTCACTCCCAAAGAGAACCTCAACATCTTAAGCTCTGCTACCTCCAGCTCTGCCTGCTGTAAATGGTAAATGGTCTGCACTTATATAGCGCTTTTCTACCTATTGGCACTCAAAGCACTTTAAACTGCTTCTTATTCACCCATTCGCACACACACTCATACACCGATTGAGGAGCTGCTATGCAGCTGGCCAACACTCACCGGGAGCAACTAAGTTGGGGTTCAGTGTCTTGCTCAAGGACACTTTGACATGTGACTGGAGGAGGTGGGGATTGAACTGATAACTGTGAGATTGGTGGACAACTGCTCTACCTCCTGCGCCACAGTCGCCCGCTGTCTTTTCTTCATGGCCACTTGTCTCTAAGCCGAACAACATCGCTGGTCTCACCACCGTCTTGAACACCTTTCCTTTCATTCTCACTGATACTCTTTTATCACACAACACACCCTTGCTTTTCTCCACCTGTTCCAACCTGCTTTCACTCGCCTCTTTTCCACACTCTACTTTGCTCTGAATCATTGACCCTAAGTGCTTAAGTGCTAAGTGCCTGCACCTTCTTCACCTCTGCTCCCTGTAACCTCACTGCAGATCTCCAGCGCTCTAGATTTTCCTTAACCTGCTCCCTGCTCTCACTACAAATCCCAATGTCATCTACAGTGCAAATATCATGCACGGAGATTCCTGTCTAACCTCATCTGTCAGCCTGTCCATCACCAGAGCAAACAAGAAGGGGCTCAGAGCTGATCCTTGATGCAGACCCACCTCCACCTTGAACTCCTCTGTCACACCTACAGCACAGCTCACCACGGTCTTACAGCTCTCATACATGTCCCTCACCACTCTAACATACGTCTGTCCCCCTCCAGACTTCCTCATACAATACCACAGCTCCTCTCTCGACACCCTATCATACCCTACCTTACCTGCATCACTTCTGGGGATGCTCTTCATCACTTCATCTAACTCACTCCAGAATTTCTCCTTCTCTTCTAACTGACATCCTACCTGTGGGGCATAACCACTAACAACACTAAACATCACGCCTTCAATTTCCAGCTTCAGACTCATAAACCTGTCTGATACTCATTTCACCTCTAGAACGTTCCTCACAAACTCCTCTTTCAGGATATTTCTACTCCTTTTCTCTTATTATCTGACCTGTAGTAAAACAACTTGAACCCTACTCAGTTCTACATTCTTAGCTTTCCTCTTCTCTCTCTGCCTACCAACACACCTTCCTCCTCTCCTTCTTCGTTTTTGACCAACAGTAGCCCAATTTCCACCGGTAACCTGTAGGCCAACAGCACCAGTGGCGGTTACCTCAATACCGACCGATCCGGTATTGAGGTAATTTTTGGTGCGAAAGTCATGATTCGCATTTTTAATTTGGCATGTCTTTTACCCTTCCTGACACAACCCTCTTCATTTATCCAGACTTGGGACTGGCACAAGAAGACACTGGCTTGTGTCCCCTTGCGGTTGCATTTCAATTCTAAAATAAAAGTACAATCATAATAATAATAAGAATAATTTGGCTTCTTTCAAACCTTTTTTACAAACCTTTCTTACAAAAGTACGATATGGGATTAACACACACACACAGACACACAAATACAATTTTAGATTCCGGCTGTTTTTGTGAGGTTTTTGTATTTTGAATCAAGGATTTCAAAACTCCAAACTCTGGGATATTTTTAACTTAACATTTAACATTTAGCATTTCTCTAATATTTTATGCCAAAGGACCAATGCATTATAAAAGCAATAATACTATGGTTAAACTGTAGTGTGAAAGGACAGTAACAGAGATGAATTAATAATGCTACATAGCAAACTGGCAAATTTCAGTCTTTGTTAACTGCTGTTGTCTGTTATGCGCTTGCTGTTACACCGTGAATTTGGAGTCATGGTTCAGAATTTCACTCTGCCTACACCTTTGCACCGGCTTCAGGCAATACATGACTGACACACACACACACACACACACACACACACACACACACACACACACACACACACACAAACACACACACACACACACACACACACACACACACACAGAGAGAGAGAGCAAAGAAAGATTGTTGTATTTACAAGGAGGACTTAATTTCAGAACAACCAATCAAATCGCCCCCTACCATTATCGTTAATCATATAGTCCAATCACTAAAGGAATTTTATATTTTGTGGGCGGACCATGGTTCAAAAACAACCAATAAATGGCTTTGTCTTGCGACAAATAAGGAAGTCCATTAGATGCGTTGCTACAGAGTAAAATGTAACTGTGGAATTCCAGTCCGATATTCCTCTATATGGGCTGGCGTTTTGTAACTTGGTAATAATTCTTAATGAAGCAAAACTGTATATAATGTATATAATTAAACACAGTAGTGGAGTGATGTAGTCAGGGTGGTGTCCCTGTAACCGCCCATCTCCTGTCTCTCCGCCCTTTCAGTCATTTCAAAAATCCTACAAGTTGGATAAAGCAAGCAGCTTTACAACCGGAAATGCGTTGTTAAAATAAACTCACAACATGTTTTATTTGGCCAACATGGCACATAAATTGATGAAACTGTATCCGTAAAACCGATTTTACTTATATACATAATAATAGACTTTATGTGTATGTTAATTTGATACTTATTAGTAAACGAAAACCCCGAAGCTGTCTATTTTATTTTGAACCGGAAGTTGTGTTGTGCCTTGTAGGTGGAAGTGGGGACGCTTGTATAAAGCCTGCCTGTGCTCCTCCGTGGTGATTACATTATCACCCTCACATAACTGGACATACGGCATCGTATTGTCTCCTAGAGACGCAAACAGGTATCTTAGCCATATAAAATATTTTTCCTATTTTAGCTGAAAGTCGTAATTGATTCAAAATTGGAATGCCAGGTTATTGTCTGTCTGTACCTGTTGTTGACAAGTGCGTTGTTAGGCCTGGCTGTATTGGCGCGGATGGAAGGTTAGCTAGTCTCGTTTCTAAGCAGCTAACGGCGGCTGTCGATTGCTAACGTTAATGAACAAAATGGCCTCGCTATGAACATTAACCGGCACAGATATCGTTATTCTACGAATTCTAAACAGCTGCATTGCATGTTTGTTGCTGACATGCGGTATTTTATATTTTTTGCTGCAGTAGCTTTAGCCAGAATAAGCGGGTTAATGTGCTAACGTACCAACTGTCAGTGTTTTTGCTAAGTTAGCTAGTTAGTCGCGCTCAACCGACGATTGACTATCGAACGTTAAGAAGATGACTAATCCTAGTCTGAGGAAAAGTTTGAAACCCATTGGGTACAAGTGAGATGATTATGATTTTGCGAATGTCTCCGACATTGAACGTGACAATCTAGCTGAGGATGCGGTCTAGTTTCTGAGTGCACGTACGGTAGCTGTGCATGAAGTGTGCACAGCTGTATGAGTACGTGGAATCAAAATTGTAAGTTCTAGTCTAAATTCAGTCATTCTTCACACACTTGTGTATTAATCCTTGCATGCAACTCAGAATTTCAGACTAAATTTATAAGTTACTACTGCCTCTTAAATGCATGTCCCAAAAATGGCTCCTACATTTCTTAAAGTGTATTGCAGTTACAGTTCGGTAACACGGCAGCTACAGTAGATCAGTCCTGTTATATGTAAAATATTTTCATCTGTGAATATAATGTAATGTAAGTATAATGTGCAGTACTTTGCATGTCTATTATTAATCTAAAAGAATGCATTAGATTTCAGGGCATTTCTCATAATTCTGAATTAGACTATGGTGACACACTGAAATTATTAATGTTTTTAACATCTGCCTAGCTGGTCATCATACCCACATTAATAATTTATTTTCTTCAAATGTGTCTTGCAGCCAATTATTTCCATAATTTATGCAAGCAACACCAGTCTGTAACAAGATATTGACATACATCATTTATACATAAATTCTATCTTTGGGAACTTTGTAATAACAGTACAATTTGTGTGTTAAAGAACAAAAGATATAAAAAAAGGGGATGCGATCCTAGATGGAAAGGTGAGGACAGCATGGACTATAGAGCCTACATAGGCAAATGACAAATAAAATAACATTATAACATACCAAGTTCAGATAAAGCCGCAATAGCTGTAGCTATCAGTTGTGATGTTAATCGTAAATATTAAACTTTTCTTTTTTTTTTTTTTAATCTTTGCAACAATGACTGGCAGTGACTGGGGCTGAAGACTAAAGTCTAGAATCTGGCAGCAATTAGGCTTGACCATGTAGCATTTGTAGTATATGGCTGTATAGTCATTAAGCGTGTGCTGGCCTTAACATTTTCTCTAGATCCTCTGTCAAGCCACTGGTTTGCTGTAGACTGTAGAAGCAGAGAGTCTGCTTCTTCTTTTTAAACGACTGGTTTGTCAAGATCGTGTGATGGAAAAAGGAGCACAAAGTGCATTCTGATGAAACCCAGCATCTCCAGCCTCCTTGTGCCTACCACTGCTGTTTGATTATAGTGTGTGTCAGGAAGGAACAAAAGCATAGCTTCTCTGATTAAGATATACTTGCTGTGAACTACACGTACACCTATGCAAAAAAGTGCCCTTGCATGGCCTGTGTTGATTTGGTGTGTTGGTTGTGTGTGCCGTCAGAAATTAACACTGTACGTGGGGGAGATGCTTTTTTTTGTATTGCTGGTAGTGTAGTACATAAAGAATCTCTGAAGCAGCTTTAAATCATAACAATAATGGAAAGGATTTTTTGGGGAAAAAATGTACTGATCCTGTTCACAACTACCCGCATCCACATATTGACCAAGTTGCTATTTTCTCTGACTTAATGTTTTTGAATATTGCCTTGTCTATTGTTTATGTTCCGGAAAAGTCAATGTTCGTGAGGCAGAAAAGCCAGGGATGAATAGGCCTGAATCCTCCCCTTGTAGGGAATAGTTTAAATCCTCCAGACATAAATTGCATGCACTTAGATAAAGAGGTACTATATCTCGACCCATAACTGTCTCTGAGTACAACGTCTGTTTCTGCTCGGTCGCATGCGTAGATAAAGCTTGGAATTTGCATAAATGTATATGTAATTGTGACCCAGTTTGCAACACGTTTCCTGCTGTTTTTAAAGAAATTGTGTCCTTTTACATTTTCTATTGTTATTCTAGTGGTGTAGACTGGTTTTCACAGCACCTAAGGTCAAGATTGCAGAAAGTCAATCTAACAATAAATATTCTGTACTTGGGCTTAAGATCTGTCTGTCTGTCTGTCTGTCTGCAAGCTGGATTAGCATGTTTGTCCATGCTGCACATTATGGCACTTGCACTAAACACTCAGTACTAAGTAGTTAGTATAACTATGTCCTGTGAGGTTTTAGTGTTGACTGTCCCCATTAAAGGTGCAAGTGAAAAGCCAATTGGTTTTGTGTGAATAAAAAAATGTATACATAACTGATTTCATCTGGAGCTTATTTTCATCTGGAAAAAGAGGTTTTATAATTTATGGAAGACGGGGAAGTTAAATACCGTTCTTACATATACTCCCTAAACTAGGCCACACAAAACAAGAAGAGAAACAGTCACCTGAATCTGTATAATCAGTTTTGGGGTTTAATGATTCCACCATAGAAGTCACAAAGACGATTAAATACACCAAATTGTAATTGGGTAATTATTAATGCTGCTGTTGTTTTCCAGTTGATTATCTTTGGGGAAGCCCGCCCACCCCCAACTGGCCATCATGGGGGACGATAGTGAGTGGATGAAGCTTCCCATCGACCAAAAATGTGAACACAAGGTAAATGATGTATAGTTTATTTCTCCAAAGTGATATTGTCTGCTTTGCAGAATATTTACTCGGCTTAAAAAAATACTTTAAAACTATGTAATGAGATGTCATCTCTCACCTTATATGCTGACATCAACAATACATTTTTTTTTTTTTTTTTGAGATATAGTTTGTTTGGCAAAGGTTGAATCCAGTAATGTTTCCTACTCATCAGCTGTCAAATATTGTAGAACATCTTTTTGTAAAGTTCTCTTTTATTTTACATTATAGTAATATCAGAATCCTGACACCATGACAGTGACAGACACTGCTAACTTAAATATTAACTTGAATATGAATCACTTTGACACATCCCTGTTGATGACTGCTTTAAGGGTTTCTTCTGTTCTTTTCCCTTTTTTGTTTCTTCAGGTGTGGAAAGCCCGTCTCAGTGGTTATGAGGAAGCTCTAAAGTTATTTCAAAGAATAGAAGATGAGAAGAGTCCAGAGTGGGGGAAGTACCTGGGATTGATAAAGAAGTTTGTCACTGACTCTAATGCTGTAGCTCAGCTTAAAGGCCTGGAGGCCGCCTTGGCTTTCATTGAGAATGCCCATGCAGCTGGCAAGTAAGTAACAGGTGCAACGAGAGTTTTATCCGCAAGTGTAATTAGAAGCCTGACAAAATTAAAAAATAAAGTATTTATAAGTCTGGGTAATATTCACTGTCGGCTTTTATAACTGCTCACATTGATCACAAGGTAAACAGAATTTCAGTGTTTGAGTCAACATGACTGTTGATCTGGCAGAGAATCCTGCACTAGCTACGTCTCTGCACCACCCAACTATTCATGCAAGCTTAAAGTTGGTCTGAACATGGCCTGACTCTTGGATGAGTCTGTTTGCCTGTGGCGAGATGCCCGACCCTTGATGTGGGTTTGTCCTGGTAGTTGAACTGGCTTTCAGGACACTGTGTGCAGTACAGGGCGTTCACACATGGATACTAAGCCCTGGGCTAAGCACAACCCCTCATTTATTGTCAATATGCTGCTGTGTACCACCAACGGACTACATATTTGAGAGTAGCCCAGCTAAACAACATTAAAGGTTGCAGCTACAGTCAGGTGGGGCTCTGGGGGGGTTAAACTCTCAGCTTTATTTAAAGGTTTGGTTCAGAAATATTTGGTGAGGTGTGTAGGACCACATGTACTGTTTTGGTGTACATAGCCGAATTATGACTATTACGTCATTGTCCAAATACATAGACAGGAACGTAGTCGTCATTCCCAGCATTTAACATTTGCTTACATGACAAAGACTTTTTTTTTTTTTTCAGATGAGGATGATTAGAATAATATTTACCAAATAATAACAGGGCTCTATAACTAAAACTTAGATCAAATACAGCTATTATTGCTAATTTCTGTTGGGTGCTTTCTGACAAAACACTTCTAGAATTTGAACCCCTCCCCTTTAATGTTTGCGTTCACACTGTTAGTTGGAACTCTAAAGCTATACAGGACACAGGTGACAGTTTTACTATCTTATATTAATGTGTTGTAAGTCTGCACCCTTTAGTAACATCCAGTAAAGTGTTTTTTGAACTTTCCCTTGAGGCAAATGGACGTGACACGTCATATTACAACTCTGACACTAGATTGTGCCTTCTAAAATTGATTAGCAGTGATTAACATTTTAAAAACACTATCAACACGAGCCATCTGAGTTTATAGAGACTATATGCGTCTATAGATGTCCCTAATAAATTTAGATTAATACATTTCCATAAGCCAAACTTTGCTTTCACCGATTCAACAAATTTTGTGATTTTTTACCACAGCTGTTTATTTTGAACTGACATTAATGTGGTGAACTGAGTTTTTGTCAATTGTTACTTAAACATTAAATAACATTCAATTCAGCCATAATGTCATAAGTATGCCCAATGTGTACAGACAGAGTTGTTTATCTGTGTCCTTTGTTTTAGGACGTCCGGTGAGGTGGTGTCGGGCGTTGTGACTAAAGTGTTCAACCAGCCAAAGGCCCGGGCTAAGGAGCTAGGAACAGATATCTGCCTTATGTACTTCGAAATAGAGAAAGCTGAGGTGGTTCAGGATGAGCTACTAAAGGGACTGGACAATAAGAACCCTAAGATTGTGGTTGCTTGCATTGAGACACTCAGAAAGGCTCTCAGGTCAGTGTTCCTTCGCAGTGATAGAATGACTGTTAACCAAGAAGTCATCTATGTAAACAAACTACAGTACACATTTTATAGATTTATTATTTTGCTTCTCATAAAATAAATGTAATCCTAGAAGTTCATACTCCACACACAATTATTGATTATTTTATTTTTTAAATTGAAAGATTATTATGTGTAATGTGTTTAATGCCAGTTTGCTCCCATCACTGGTACCAACCACCTTTTGGGTGTGCTTCTCTTGTAGTGAGTTTGGGTCAAAGATAGTGACATTGAAGCCAGTTGTGAAGGTTTTACCCAAGCAGTTTGAGTCCAGAGAGAAAGCAGTGAGAGATGAGGCCAAGCTGCTTGCTGTAGAGATCTACAGATGGATCAGAGATGCTCTGAGACCTTCACTGCAGAATATTAATTCTGTACAGGTGAGATACCTGCACATGCTTACTTATCCTAATGTTCAGCTTTCACAGTCAAGCTAAACACAGTAATGCTTTTTTTTGTTCTGTGTACCTGCAGTTGAAGGAGCTGGAGGAGGAGTGGGTGAAGCTGCCTTCATCTCCTCCCAAGCAAACCAGATTCTTGCGTTCCCAGCAGGACTTGAAGGCCAAGTTTGAACAGCAACAAGCACAAGGAGGAGAACAGTCAGATGGTAGGTTTTGTTGCTAGCAGGTTTAACATTGAAACCTCTTATGCTTCTGCAATTAGTTGTTGAAGAATAGTAGAGTTATCGTCTGGCGTTATTGTGTGTTCTGTTCTTTAGGCGAAGATGAGGTGGAAAAAGTGGCAGCAGTGGATCCTTATGAACTGCTGGAAGCTGTGGAGATTCTGTCAAAGATGCCCAAAGATTTCTACGAAAAAATAGTAATTTTATTACACTAAATAAATTTTGGTGATTGATGTGGCCAAAATACTAGCACAACATTTTTCATATTGGTCAACATTTATTCTATTAATGGGGACAGAAACACATGAAGGGGGTATTGCATTCAGCAAAGTTAAACCTGTGGCATTTACTGTTAAAGTTTTTTTTATTTTATTTATTTTGAAAGACTAAATATTTTGTAAGATAGTCCATCATAAATCACAATGTTTATGATTGGTAATTCTCTACAACAAATATACTATAATATTTATAATAATGATATCGAGGAAACAGCAAGCTTTACCTACCCCCATAGGTAACACCAAACCTGCAAGTACAAGTACCCTAAAAGTTGCCAGTAGCTGCAAGTAGCCTTTCAGCAGGTGCATTGCTATCTTAAATCCTATCCATTAGCTTCCTCTTATCAGACATCCTTTTCCAGCTTCAACATTCCCAAGCTAGATGAGATGTATAATCTCTCCGTGTTCTATGTGGTCTCCTTCCAGTTAGGCATTCTTAGAGCACCTCCTATGGGAGGTGCCCAGGATGCATTCTTATTTAATGCCTGAACCACCTCAACTGGCTCCTTTCGATGTGAAGAGACGGCAGATCTACTCAAAGTTCCTTATGGAAGTCAGAATTCCTATCTCTAAGGATGAGCTCCGCCACACATCAGAAAATGTATTTTGGCTGGTTGTATTTCAGATCCTATTCTTTGAGTCATAACTCAAAGCTCATGACCGTAGCTGAGGGTTGGAACATAGATTAACTGGTAAATTGAGAGCTTTGCCTTGCTGCCTAGCTCCCCTTTCACCACAGCTGTTTGCTACAACAATCCATTTTACCCTCATTTGTTAACAAGGCCCTAAGATGCTTCCCAAACTCCTTCCTAACTGGGAAGGTCTTTGACTTATTAAGAATACAAATACAACTCTCACTCTGATGGTACAAGTTGCTCTTTGTTGCTATACTGCACATCCACATTATGTGGAAGAAAGTTAAGCCTTGTTTAAATAACAAAATACTGCCACTAAAATGCAATTCGCAACACAACGAAATAAACAGTGGAGTGTAATATGACACCGTGCATGTTTTTCTAGTGTCAAATTGCGCAGCCTTAACACCTCTTGTCCAATGTCTGACATTAACTGTGACCCTCGAACATGTGTGAATTAGTGATAGATGTGTGATGGAAACCAAAATGTTTTAATACGTGACCTTGTTTTGCAGGAAGCTAAAAAATGGCAGGAAAGAAAAGAAGCCCTGGAAGCTATAGAGGCTCTGATCAAGAACCCCAAACTGGAGAATGGAGACTATGGAGACCTTGTTAGATCTCTGAAGAAGGTAAAAACTGACGTTTTTAATATAGTTTAAAGGAACTTCACAGGGTTGTGCACAGATGATCAAAATTGCAAATTTTATCAACAGTTACATTATCCACTATAGTAATACTATGGAACTCTGTTCCAGGTGGTGGGGAAAGATGCCAATGTGATGCTTGTGTCAATGGCGGCTAAATGTCTGGCTGGACTGGCCACGGGGCTCAGAAAGAAATTTGGAACATATGCTGGACAGGTAAGCTTTATAAAGTCCATAGTGTATATTGACTGCAAGTTTATTATTTACATATTTATTTGTATAACAAAATCTAAAATCTGAAGTAAAGGTAAAACATTTTATGCCTTCAAATAGTCACTGATGGCAGCACCTGGGTCTGCTTAAATAAAACTTCTAAATGTTTTGTTCCACATGTAATGGTTGTCTAGGTTGTTCCAACTATTCTGGAGAAGTTCAAGGAGAAGAAGCCTCAGGTTGTCCAGGCACTGCAGGAGGCTATTGATGCCATCTTTCTCACTGTAAGTATAGTTCTAATAAAAGAATTAAATATTTAGTTTTGAGCAATTCTTCTTAAGCCAGGTTAGCCACAGTTCTTTTTTTTTTTATTATTATTATTATTATGACCATGATATTAGTGGATGATCCTTTTGGCAAGCCCAGCCAAAGTTATGAAACTTGGTTATGTTGAAAAGCTAATTTTTTGGAACACTTTCTAGCCATTTATCTGTAACTGCTTATCCTGTTGGGGGTCACAGCGAGCTTCACCCTGGACAGGTTGCCAGTCTTTCTCAAGGATTTTTGAAAACTTTTTATTTTATGTTTTGTATGTTCAAAAAATATGAAATTAAAATAAATAAACAGATATTGACAGTACTTATTTTAATATGTCTACATTTTGTTTTGGACAAGTTAATTTGGCTACTGGGAAAGTAAAACATCTCAGCTGTTTTCCTTAAGGGCAAGTGGTCTAAAAAGCATAATGTCAAGCCAGTTAACTTAGTCTGACACCACAAACTGTATTAAAGCTCAACTCAATGGCTGCTGTTACATATAGAACATTCTGCTTACTCTCCAGACGCCTTCTAATGCATTAGTGATTTTGTAGATGGGTTTTTAATTTTTCTTTGTGTGTTTTTCTGTTTTTCAGACCACTCTCCAGAACCTTTCAGAGGATATCCTGGCTGTCATGGACAATAAGAACCCCTCCATTAAGCAGCAGGCCTCTCTGTTTCTGGCACGCTCCTTCAGACACTGCACACAGGCTACACTGCCCAAGAGCATCCTCAAACCCTTATGTGCTGCTCTCATTAAGGTACAAAATTATCTTTCCCTTGTTTTGTCAGATTTTGACATTTAAATATCAGACTGATATCTGAAATGTGTTAAGGTAAATACAAGTTCAAGCAGCAGTACTGTATGTAATTTGGCAAAAAACATGCACTGCCCTTTGAGATGTATATATTGTACACACACGAAAAGCTGTGATGCTCTGTGTTTTCTTACTACTGTCAATCCACCAGGTGGTAATGTTATGACATTGTAGTGGGGATAGGAGGTTATAGCTAGGTGTGAAATCATTTTATGTGTTTTAAAGAAACCATTAAATAAACAATTGTCTCGTATTTTCAGTTTCCCTCTCTTTGAAAGTATACCCGTACTTTTCTTTTGTCACCATCTCAGCAAGTGAACGACTCAGCTCCAGAGGTGCGTGATGCTGCATTTGAAGCTTTGGGGACAGCTATGAAAGTTGTTGGAGACAAAGCTGTGAACCCTTTCCTGACTGACTTGGATAAACTCAAACTGGATAAGGTAGGAATGTGCTAAAGAATGATACAGACAAATAAACCCACATGAACAAGGATTTTTATTTTTAATTTTTTTTTTTTTTTTAAATGTTAAGTACTGTAATTTGCTTCATATGTTAACAGATAAAGGAGTGTGCTGAAAAAGTGGAGCTCCCTGGTGGGAGGAAGGGAGGAGGTGGAGGTGGTGGTGGAGTGGGGGACAAGAAGCCTGCAGCTAAAGCTCTTGCTGAAGCTCCACCCAAATCATCTGCCCCACCCAAGAAGCCCCAAACTGCAGCTCCTAGCAAGGTATACGCTAAACAAAACACACATGGTTACTTTTGATGTCCTTTCTATGACAGATTTTGTCACCTTTATTACCACACTTTGTCTAGTGGACAGAATGAGACACCATAGTTAATTAGCACCAACTGTCTACAGTGCTGTGGTTTTGTGTCTGTAGTCATCAGCAGGTCCACCTAAGAAAGGCAAACCAACCTCTGCAGCTGGTGGAAAAAACAAAAAGAGCTCTGACAGTAAAGAAATTGCTGAGACTGAATTGTCGGTAAGTCTTTGTGCATATATTTGAGACGTTTAGCATTATAACAATGTTGATGATGAATATTTATTACCTTATACTCACTGTTTTTGTGTGTCATGTCAGCCTGAAGTGTGTGAGGAACTGGCAGCAGGTGTACTTCCTGCTTCCTGTCTGCAGCAGCTGTTCTCAGCCAACTGGAAGGAGAGACTGGCTAGTATGGAGGAGTTTCAAAGGGTATGTATATCTATATAGATGTACATATATATCAACTATGTCCTATTTACTTAAAAAAAAAAAAAACAAGAACTAGTGTCACTACTTGTAATGTAATAATATGCAGAAATGTTAATCTTGGGTTACATGTGTATTTCTAGGCTGTGGAGACCATGGATAAGGCAGAGATGCCTTGCCAGGCCTTAGTCAGGATGCTAGCCAAGAAACCAGGCTGGAAGGAAACAAACTTCCAGGTAACTGAGATCGCAGCAGCTTGTTGAACTTAGAATGAAATTATGTAGTAAATTTGATTTGTTAAACCTTGTGCTGGAATGAAAATTATTCAGTGAGCATCTCTCAGTTCCATCATTCACAACTTTCCGTCCAACTTTTATTTTCTACTTAATTTTTTTTTAAGTAGAGACAAGCTCCTATATCTTAATGCAACAGGAAGGGCACCTAGCATGAAACCCTTTTGGGAAATCAATGTGCAGAACACGTTCCACTGTGGTGATCCCTGAAGGGACTAGCCGAAAGCCGTTTATCTCAGATTGTCTTTGCAACAATTATATTTAGATGTTTATCCATTTGGTCATTATTTGTCTTATCTATTAGTTGAATGAAATGTATCCATTTTAACGTTAGTTTCCTTTTATCCCTTGTAGGTTATGCAGATGAAGCTGCACATTGTAGCTCTCATAGCACAAAGAGGACAATTTTCCAAGACGTCAGCTTTGGTAGTTTTGGACGGGCTGGTGGATAAGATTGGGGACATCAAATGTGGCGGAAATGCCAAAGAAGGACTGACTGCCATTGGAGAGGCGTGCTCACTACCATGGACTGCTGAACAGGTTTTAAGCTTATTTACCTGGAAAGAAACTTTGTCTTTTTGAGTAGTCTACATAGAGGTTGAAATAAAATAATAATGCCTAAGAAAGATCATACCCCAATGAGTGATCAATTAGGCAGTAGTTTTTTTATTTATTTGTTTTTTATTGTGGTGGATGTGTTGTCTTTACAAGGTTTGTGTGTTGTCAGGTTGTTTCTATGGCATTTGCACAGAAGAATCCCAAGAACCAGGCAGAGACTCTGAACTGGCTGGCCAATGCTATGAAGGAGTTTGGCTTTGCTGGGTAATTTTTTTTCTTATTTAATTTATAATTAGTTTCAACATTCTACTGTAAATAAACATTTTTCTCTGTCCACACCAACACATCATACCTTATGTCGCCTAAAGAATAAACAAACCCCTGCATGGTATGTCATAGTAATAGTAATGAAAAAATCGTACCTATGACTGTTCAAAGCTGGTCTGAATGGCAGCACAACGACACTAATTGTTGCAGCACAGTGAAAATATGCCCCTCAGACAATCCAGCTTATAACAGCAGATTGACAGTCTAGTAATGGGTAACCAACTGGACATAGAAGTGGTGGAAAAATAGAAGAAAGCCATAGTGAGTTTAGCAATCATAAGTGAGAACATGAGAAGCTTGAAACACTAAAGGCTGAAATAAGAGTAAAAGATCTGTAAGATGAAGGCACAAGTCATCGGAATACTGAGGGCTGTGACTTGCAAACTTGGAGCGTGGCTCCGGCAGATTTGAGGAACCAAACTTAATACTTGTCCTGGTGTGCAGAGTGCAGTCCTAGAAACGGTTAAGATACTGTGCAGGACCCTCATTTGACTACCCTCCCCTCTCTCCCTCTCTAGTATAAATGTGAAAGCTTTCATCAACAATGTGAAGACCGCTCTGGGAGCGACCAACCCTGCTGTTCGGACAGCAGCCATTACCCTGCTGGGAGTCATGTACCTCTACATGGGAGCTCCTTTGCGCATGTTCTTTGAAGATGAAAAGCCTGCTCTCCTCTCACAGATAGATGCTGAGTTTGAGAAGGTAAGGTCTTTGTGGGTGGATCAGGGGATGTAAGAAAACACAACAACTCAACCTCTCAACATTTAATTCTCCTAAGTGTAAGTTCTGCACAGTGATTGCTAAGGGGACAAAGGTTATTTAAAATGCAATCTTACAACAAAGAAACAAAAGTCAATGTGGATCTGTGCATTTACTTCAAGTGACTGATTTGTTAAATCTTATATAAAGATGTCACTGTACCTTACTCACAGATGCAGGGCCAGTCTCCACCAGCTCCCATCAGATGCACCAAGAAAGGAGCTGTGGAGGAGGAGGGTGGTGAAGGAGAGGAGCATGAAGAAGATGGAGGGGCACATGATGTTATGGACTTGCTGCCCAGAACAGACATCAGGTAACTAAACACTGAAGGTGTAAGACTCTTGCTTTCAACCTACACTTGTAAACTAGAATGGTACTTCACCATTGCGTCATTGGAACACAGCAATTACTAATAAGACAAAAAATATGTTCTAAACGTCTTCCTAAAGCTTTTTAATTTTTAAGGACTTAAGTTAAATATCAGCATCCAAAATCAGTTTGTCTGCAGTTTTATAGTCCAAAATTCAAATATCTGAATTTTTTTCTAGTCTTAAATGGTTTTCATGGGTCTTAAAAATTACTGATAATGTTTGGTTAGTGTTTCCCACACATACTCTTTGTGTGTGAAAATGAAATGCAGTTAATAAACTAGAGGACTTCCCAGCACCTGTAAACTAATTATTTGCAGTTTAAAATGTCTAACAATACTTCAGATCACCTTTTGGTAAAGTTAATACCATGACAAAAACAAAGAAAACATATAGGAAGATGAGCATACGCATTGGCTGTTGTCAAAACCATATTTGTCAACCGCTAAAGTCTTAAAACTCCCTTTCAAATGTGAGTGAGACATCTTGTCTCATCAGTACCTTTTGAGATTAAATGTTAAAGCTCAGTTTAGTTTAAAACTTTCAACTAGTAACTTCCTTTTTTCAGCCAGGAACCATAAACTGCTGAAATACAAGTCTTTTAAACACAGCCACAACCAGAGGCTTAAGCCTGTTTAACATATGAACCCGAGACAATGTTAGGAGATTTCAGTCTCGGAAAATGTGTGTGTGGCCTTTCAGACCAGTAAGCAATGGGAGAACGCCGGGTGAGAAGCGTCCTCATGTGAAACAGCTTTGCCATCAGCTTTTGGTGTTGTGGGGTCTTTCCACCAAAATGTATACTCGTTTAATTATTTGAGTTGGAAATGGGTTTCTTGGGTGGGCACCAGAATGCAGTCCTTTTGAATTATTTGAATTTGTATTCTGTTTGGGGCCTGACAAAATGAATGAAAATCATTTGGTGCAGCTTCTTAAGAAACATGTAATAGCATATAATCATGCTCAAATGAAAATATTGAAAATGAAAATTTTTGTTTTATTCTGGACTGTACAGAAAACATTTTATCATTTTTTTTTTTTTTTTTTTTTTTTTAAATGAAAAACATGTACTGTATGTCTTTAGCCATTGCGCTGGAATATTGAACCTGTTTTCTCTCCTTCCTCCCCTTGTTGTGTTTTTGTTTGTTTTTTTTGTCCCCCCCCCAAGTGACAAGATCACATCTGACCTGGTGTCCAAAATTGAGGACAAGAACTGGAAGATCAGAAAGGAGGGCCTGGATGAGGCTGCAGCAATAATCTCAGAGGCAAAGTTCATCACAGCCAACATTGGAGAGCTGCCTCTCACCCTGAAAGGAAGACTCAATGATTCCAACAAAATCTTGGTTAGTAAGAAAATAGGCCTTGCCATATAAAACTGTTTGTGATACCTCTAAAGCCTGTCACTGCACTTTAAATGCCAAGCCTATATGGAGAAGTTTAAACTAATATTTGTGGTTGTGCAGGTCCAGCAGACCCTGACAATCCTGCAGCAGCTGGCTACAGCTATGGGACCTGGGCTCAAGCAGCATGTTAAAGTCCTGGGATTTCCTGTTATCACTGTATTGGGAGACAGCAAGGTACATATACTCAATAGCACTCGACTGTGTTTTCCTCATTTAACAAAAGGATTATTTATTCTTTTGAACATGTGCACTTTTATATTAAGAGTAAAAGAAATCTGAATGCATTACAAGATGGAAAAGGTTGCTCTGGGAACAATGTCACGTATTTACTGTACATTGAATTCTGTCTCGTTCTCTTCAGCTTAATGTCAGGACAGCTGCCATGACCACTCTGCAGGCATGGGTGGAGCAGACTGGGATGAAGGAATGGCTGGAGGGAGAAGACCTGTCAGAAGAGCTAAAGCGAGAGAATCCCTTTTTACGACAGGAGGTCAGCCTCTTTGCTCTCATACAGAGCATCCAGAAAGTATTTACATTCTGTTATGTAACAGCCTCATTCCAACCAAAATGGATCAAATTTATTATTTTCTTCAGAATTCTACAAACCATACCCCAATGTAAAAGAAGTTTGAAAATCTTTGCCAATTTATTAAAAATAAACAACAAAAATCACATATACATAAGTATCTGTGGCCTTTGCCATGACACTCTGGTGCATCCTGTTTCTACTGATCATCCTTGAGATGTTTCTACAACTTGATTGGAGTCCAACTGTGGGAAATTCAAACTGCAAACTAGAGAGAAAGGCCTTAGAACACCAAGAACCCGATGGTCACTCTGAAAGAGCTCCAATTTTTCTCTGTGGAGAAAGACGAACAACTATCTTACTCCTCAGTAAAAGGTACATGACAACCCACCTAAAGGACTCTTAGACCATGAGCAACACAGTTTGCTGGTTTCCGGAAAACAAAGATTGATCTCTTTAGCCTGAATGCCAAGCGTTATGTCTGGAGGGAACCGGGCACCACTCACCACATGGCCAGTACCATCACTTGAGTAAAACAGGGTGGTTGCGGCATCGTGCTGTGTTTTTCAGTGGCAAGAACTGGGAGACTAGTCAGGCTCAAAGGAAAGATGAATGCAGCAATGTACAGAGACATCGTTGATGAAAACCTGTTCCAGAGTTCTCTGGGCCTTAGACTGGTGCAACAGTTTATTTCTAAGTAGCACAGCTACCCTAAGCACACAGCCAAGTTAACAAAGGAGTTGCTATGGGAAAGATCTATGAATGTCCTTGAGTGATGCAGCCAGAGCCTAGACTTGAAAAGCACATTATTGCTACTTATATCTTTTATACTTTAAAGATTTTTATACTAGGCCTCAGTTTAAAAAAAGTATACATCAATGACCTCATGAACAACAATTAATTAATTAATTGCCTTTTGAAGTTTTTATGGATAACTGGCTTTAAAGTTTGCATAACCAGTATTTAAGGAAGCAACGTTTCGTTTCATTATGGTAGGACTATTTTGCTTGGAAAATCATTGTGGTACCGAAACTTTTACAGTGCATTTTCTATTTGGAAATGCCTTTTCTAGTTAAGAATTTAATACTCTCAATGCAAAACAGACATCTTTTACAATAAAACTCTTTGTCACACAGGTGCTTGGCTGGCTAGCTGAGAAGCTGCCCACCCTGAGGACCGTCCCTGGTGACCTAATGCTGTGTATCCCTCAGCTATATGCCTGTCTAGAGGACAGAAATGGAGATGTGAGGAAGAAAGCTCAGGATGCCCTACCCACCTTCATGATGCATCTTGGTTATGATAAAATGGCCAAAGCTACCGGGAAACTCAAAGTACTGACCACATATATTTTTGACTGACATATGCTTATTATATTTTATTTATTTGTTTTTAGATGCCGTACCTCTGACAGTTCAGTGATTCATAGATGTCTTGTTTCCCTCCAGCCTGCCTCTAAGGATCAAGTGGTAGCCATGTTGGAAAAAGCCAGAACAGTGATGCCAGCTAAACCTGCTGCTCCTGCCAAAGCTGGTGGAGGGAAAGCTTCTGCAGAGTCAAGCAGATCTGCTTCAGGTTTGTATGTCATTACATAAATTACTTGTGGTCTCAACCAAAGGCGTTTAAAGAGAGCTTCTCAGAATCAAACTGTCTGTTATGTTGTGGTAAATTTATGCAGAGTGTTAACTCTGGTTGGATTCTGACAGGTGATGCTTTTGGAGTAACAATCAATTAAAAAAACAAATGTAAACTCTTTATTTTTAGCAGCTTGACTGAGACACTGACTCACTCACAAAACAATATAGTCACCATTGCGATTCTGTTCTGTTCCAATTGCAAATGTTTTGGTATTCACATGTTTTTGTTTGCACTGAACCAACACACAAAAAAAACCAGAAGAAAAGGCAACCTTGAAAAAAATTCACACAGACTGAATAAAATTATTGGCACCTCAAAATTGTAAGACATAATTGCTTTTTAAGCATGTGATGATCCTGTAACTTGTATTTAGACACACTTGTTGTGGCAAGTAACAGGTGTGGGCAATATATTAATCACACTTGCAACCAGTTAAATGGAGAAAAGTTGGCTCAACCTTTTGCTGTGTGCCACATTGAGCATGGAGAAAAGAGAGGAAAATATTGTGGAAAAACGGACAATCTCAGGGCTACAAGTCCACCTCCAGAGATCTTAAAGTTCCTGTGTTCACTATGCGCAACATCATTAAGAGGTTTACAGCCCATGGCACTGTAGCTAACCTCCCTTGACGTGGACGGAAGAGCAAAATTAATGAAAAAACTAAGCTTTGTTTGAATGGTGGAACTCCAATTACCTTCCAAGCAAATTCAAGCTGATCTGCAGACACGGTACAACAGTGTCAGCCCGCACTAGCCATCGCCATCTGAATGAAAAGGGCATAAAAACGTATGTGACAAAACCACAATCCCTCTGGGAGAACATACTGTGGACAGATGAGACAAAAGTAGAGCTTTTTGGTAAAGGACATCACGGCACTGTTTACAGAAAAAGAAATGAGGCATTCAAAGAAAAGAACAGTCGAACAGCAGCACAGAAAACAGCCTCCAAAATGGTTTTCAAAATCAAAAAGGAGTTCATTCAAACTGAATATTACCAATCTAATGAAGGAGGATTTACTGTGGAATTGTTGGATTAGGCTGATTTAGTTTGGGCCCAATAACAGAACGGAGTGGGACTTTATTGATCCATATCTACACCAGGAAAGTTAACTGTATGTTATGCTCATGATACTTCACCAGCTCTGCAGTTGTAGGTACAGAAAGAGGTTAAAGTTGGTAGTGGGTTATTTCTCTTAAAACAAAGCTCAGTGTCAGCGTGTAACTGCTGTACTCTAGAACAGAGCCAAATAGACTAAAGATTAAGAAATCTGCTTATATTACATATGTAGAACGAATGGAAATGCACAATTTAGTAAATATATAATTTCAAATATTTGTATACTCTGGCCCGAACAGTATTCTTACATATGAGCAAATTTAACCCATGCCTGTCTCCTGCAGCCTCCCGGTCTCAGCCAGCTAGTGAGGACATTGACGGTAAACCCGAAGTTAAGAAGGTCAGGGGAGGAGTTGCAGTTAAGAAGGTATGTCTCTTTGTTGTTTGTCAGGGTCCACACAGGGGCTGTAGTGAAGATACTTAATTACTTGTGCAAAAGACAGCAGTTCAAAAAGTATTAGTGAAGTGGTTGGATGTATATATTATATGTATGCCTATCTGTATAGATATATTTCTGTCTGCCTGTCTTATTAGCGGCTCTAAAGAATTGCTCTCAGTTCTGTTTGTGCAAATCACACATGTACATTTGTTTCCTGTTGTCACTGTTCACAACATTTGATTTATATTATTAATTTCTTTATGTAAATACATATGGTTTTTTTTTTTTATTCACTTAGCCTCCCTCCCCTATTGAAGAACCCATCCCTCCCCCTCCCTCCAAGGACAAGGACAGTAATTCTAGTAAAAAGCCCCCCAGCAAAGGAAAGGCTGCTGCTGGCAGTCAACAGGTAGATTTGTGAGAGGTGTCCTCATGATGAAACTCAGTCCAGGTTGTTTTTCACTTCCTCTACATGCTGCTACTTAACAAAGCCAGCTTCAGCAGCCAATGTGGACAGAGTTTCTCACTGGACACTTGACAGCGACCCCCCCCCCCCCTGTCCAGCTTTTCTTATCCCCAGTCTGTCTCTGTCTCTCTCTCTCTCTCTCTCTAATCACTAATATTGCCACATAATATACAAATGCATTATCAAATGCACACAACCAGTTAAAAAGTGAAATTGTTTAAGACTTATGTTAGCAGTAAGCTAACTTGCGTTAAATACAAATGTCACATGTATGCGTGCTTACAGAAACCAAGCACAGGGTTTGAGGTCACATGTTCACGAGGGGTTTCTTTTCTCTCCTCCTCTGCATGAATGTGTTTTTCTGTATGTTTATATTTTGGACTAATGTCACACTAGTGTTTTTACACTCTGCTGTGTTAACCTGCATTTAATACTTTTCAGCTTAACAACCCATTGTCTATTTACACACACTGCCTCAAACCACATAAACACCCAGGGGAAATGCAAGATTACACATCATTATAAATGCATATCTACAGACAAAGCGCCTTGTTTTACTTGCTGTGCCTCACGCCTTTGTGCTGCTATAATTCTCAGGGTGCAGCTGGGAAAAAGCCTCCAGCCAAAGGCCTAAAGGATGATGAAGATAGGTCTGGGCCAATCTTCACCCTCATTCCCAATGCCAAGGAACAGAGGATCAAAGAGGAAAAGCAACTTAAGGTACCTCACTGGCTTTTTCTCTATGTATCTATCTCTCTCTATCAGGATCCTCAAGTATTAAGATAAACTTGCAAAAAACAAGGTGTAAAAGTCACACTGCAGCTCTTGTTGGTGTGTCAGATACAGTTTTAATTTAGAGAGAGTTTAACAGATAATTAACTTTTTTTCTTCTGTTTATCTTGGGTGGTTATCACAAGTCATCCTTCAATGTAATTCTGATTACTGGATCACCAGCATCCTTTAGATCCTTTAATTATTATTATTTTTTTTTTTATCTTTTAACCTTAGAATCTATGGATAGGTTACAGTTAAGCTGAACAACTGAAGGAACAGCTGGCACAATTAAAGATGAACTTGACCACTTTGAGTTTACTGAAGCAGTCTGTCACATCATTTTATCCAGAAATGCTGTTTACTGCAGTTTAACTTAAATTTGTTTTTGTGTTCAAGATTTTGAAGTGGAACTTCATCACTCCTCGAGATGAATATGTGGAGCAGCTAAAAACCCAGATGTCTACCTGCTTTGCTAAATGGCTGCAAGATGAGCTCTTTCACTTTGACTTCCAGAGACATGTAAAAGCCTTAGGAGTCATGATTGAGGTAATGGTTAGTTTTATATTGTTGATGGTTTTATGTTGATGTGTTTTGAGGATTTAGTAAATGTTTTTGTATTTGACAGAGGTTGGAGAGTGAGAGTGATGCCACCATCAGCTGTCTGGACCTCATTTTGAAGTGGTTTACCTTACGGTTCTTTGACACCAACACCACGGTCCTCATGAAAGTTCTGGAGTATCTAAAGCTGTTGTTTGCAATGCTGAACAGAGAGAACTACCACCTTACTGAGTATGAGGCCAATTCCTTTGTTCCCTACCTCATACTCAAGGTGAGCACATCATCCTCAGCATATGAACACAAGCTACTGTAAAGACCTTTTTTGTTGCTGGTTTGTTTTTTGTTTATATTGTGTTGTTTTTAGCGTGTGTGTGTTGGTGGTGGTTTTGTTGTTGTTGGTGGTTTTAGTCTGAGTTTCTTCTCTCTTCTTTAGGTTGGGGAGTCAAAGGATGTGGTTCGCAAAGATGTGCGGGCCATACTGACCATGCTGTGTAAGGTTTATCCAGCATCCAAGGTCTTCCCTTTCCTCATGGATGGAACTAAGTCAAAGAACTCCAAACAGAGAGCTGGTATAGTTCTACCGACCTGTTGTTCAATTATGCTGTAAGCATCTGCAATGTATAAAAGTATGTTAATTTGTTATGGCTTCCTCTTTGTCCTCAGAATGTCTAGAGGAGTTGGGTTGTTTGATAGAGGGCTATGGGATGAATGTATGTCAGCCAGCTCCAGCTAAGACTCTGAAGGAGATTGCTGTTCACATTGGTGACAGAGACACATCTGTCCGCAATGCTGCCCTGAACACTGTGGTAGCTGTCTACAACGTTTGTGGAGAGCAAGTCTACAAACTAATTGGAAATGTAAGCTAGCAGTCATAGCATTGCTTTTTTTTTTTTTTTTTAAACTACACTTTTACATGAGTCTTTTCCTCTTCATTTTTTTTTTCTAGTTGTCAGAGAAAGACATGAGCATGCTGGAGGAGAGAATTAAACGTTCGGCCAAGAAGACTCCTGCAGCTCCTACGAAACAGACTGCACCAGAGAAGTCTCAGAGAGAGCATCCAGCTAACCCAAATGCCACTTTCCTACGCAAGCCTGTACAGGAAGATCCCAACAAACTCAAGTAGGTCACCTCTGGTTCAGGGTTGTAGGGTGTGTTTTATTTTGACGAAATGAAAACTACTAGGAAGGCCAGTTTCTTACTCGAAATAGATTACTGATTAACAAAATTTCAGGATATGAGCAATATGTGTATCAAAATAATATTTAGCTACATGTAAATACAGATTTCTAACAGTATTTTGTCGCTACCTCAGCTTATTGCTTTTTGATAGCTTTAACTGTGTAAACTGTTTAGCAGCTGGACTTAAGTTACAAGCTAAACACACTAGGTCTGATTTTAGAATCTAACTTGGAATGATATTAATACGCAGATAAACCTTCAACATGTCTAAATCATTTCAGTTTGAAGCAATGAATCTTGTAGTTGGACATGGAAAGGCTGAAAGCATGTTATTCTTACCATTAACCAATCACCTCTGTAATCTCTAAACCACGAAGGACCTCTACATGCTGTGTACTGTTGTGGCTGTAGTTGGATTCATGCCATAAGTCTTAAAGGATATTTGTCTTTTGCTTGCAACTAATCTGTCCTTCCCCTGTTTCTACTGAGTCATTGCATGTTGGATTGCTCCCACAGATACATCTCCCATTTTAATGGAAAACTGGCCCATTAAAGCATTAGTGTGCATTAGACTGCTGCTGCCTGATGGGCCAGCTGCCTGTTTGTCTCTTAAACCTTCATCTCGCTTCTTGTGTGATTTTTCCTCCTTTCTCTGCTCTGCCTTCCTTGCTCTTTGGAGCAGAATAATGTATCGCACGTATAGAATGTGAGTACTTCTTCCTCCTCCTTCTCCCCCTCCCTCTTGTTTGTTTTGTAACTCCTTACCTCATCTATCAATGTGATCTGATAATGTGTCATGAGATGAATGATCATAAAGTTTTGCTGTGACATTTTTTTAGTCATGCTTCTTCACATAGAAAGGAGTAAGAGTCTAATCTTATTCCCTGCTATCATATGGTTGATAAAGCACCTGACTAATGTGTAAAATGTCCTGCTGCCACATTTTACATCATTATCCTTTTGTCTTAAGTGTTTTATTTATGTATTACATACCTTGAAAAAAGACTGTCCCCTGGTTACAAGTGAACACAATCAACACCTTCATACTCTCTCACAAGAGACTTGTTCTTGTCTATGTTACCAAGTTTCAGTATGTACATGTCCTAAGCTCTAAATACTTTTATCTCCTTACTCTTTATCATGTTTTGGTTATCTTATGATCAGATCAGCAGTCTGGTGTGGTTTCTCTCCAACCAAGAAGCTATTCACAAAAAAAGAAATCATTATGTAGCGTGAGGCAGTTTCAAAAGTCTTTAGGCACAAGCCATCACAAGAGGGTTGAGACCAAGGAGCGACCTTTAAAAATCATACAGGGTCACAGGACCAGAAAACAAGCATGTTTTTTTATTTTTATTTATTTACTTATTTTTAAAATCACGAGACAAATTATTTTGACCATGAAAGGGATAGCTAAGATTTAATTTAGGTTTGTGGGATATCCCATTCGTTTTTGCTTAGCCAGGGTTGTGACCCATACACCTTACAGATCAACTGTGATCTTTTACAAAGCCGACATTCGTGTGAATTCACTTGAGGGAATCGCGGTAACCATTTACAACAGTATTGTACCAACAATAATCATCATGAAAAATGGCCAATAGTGTTGTTTATTTAGTTATTTATTTTTTATTTTGGTGGCATAAAAAGGTCAATTGATAGGTCGTGATGCCTATGTCATGTGTCACCCAGGATTAAGGTTAAAAAGGCATTAATTATTCATAATACACATAAGTCTGAACTCTTTGTAATGACCTCGGTTTTTGTTTTTTAATTCTGTTTAATTTAGTATATCATATATAAACTGTGCAGAAGATGAGGGAGTGTACTGTTGGAAAATGTATTTTCATTTTGAAGTCAAAATATTACAAAGTAATTTTACGTTTTATTTACTGTATTCCAAGACACTCTGATCTTTACATTTTCTGGAAGTTTACAGTGGGTCACATATCAAAATTTTAAATAATAATGTGGATGACTTTTGATTTAGGAAAGTGGATAAAATTTTGTTTTGGTGTTTAAACTACTAAAACTGTTTTTTTTCTTTTTTTTTTTTTTTTTTTTTTTTCTTGCCCATCAAAATGTATTGCTGTTGGTAAAAAATAAACAAACCCTTAATTTTTTTTTTTTCTAATATCTGCTCAAAATATTAGTAGCAATAACATCAAAGTCCTTTTAATTCAATGTTTCCAATGTGACATGACCAGGATCTGCTTCAGCTGGAAGCCCCCCAGGGATTAGCTTGTAGGATTTCTTGTTAAGCTTTAGAATTTCTTTTCTCTTTGGTGATGAAGCTGTCTAGGCCCTCAGCCTTTAAAGTCCTAACTCATATTGCTACCTCCATGTAACATTATTTCTGTTTGTAGACCTTATGCTTGTCTAACTGTGCACTGTTTTTAGCCAGCCATGTGATTCATGCCTTGCAGTGTACACTGGACTAACCTTGGTGTCCTGTCTGGTCTCTCCTCATCTCCACCATGTGTTCTGTATCTGTCCAGCCAAGCCCGCCAGAACACTGAGTCCTCCCATCCCTCGATCCCTAAGGAATTCCAGTTAGATTTGGACATGATTGAAATGGATCAGAGCAGAGTGTGTGAACTGCCGGACCTTGTCCAACACAAGCTGGATGAGCTGCTGGAGCCAATCATGATCCCTGAACCAAAGTAAACACATACACGTAGTGGCACACACATTTAGATTATAAAAAAGTCTTAATTCTACTTGTACTTCATTTTTTTTTTTTTTATTTTTTTTTATTCAAAGGATTCGTTCTGTGTCTCCACACTTTGACGATCTCCACAACAGCACCGCCTCTACCATAAATTTTGTCATCTCTCAGGTGGCTAGCGGTGACATTAATACCAGCATACAGGCACTGGCACAGGTATCACTCACACACACCACTTTTGTTGAAGGGTGTGATAATTCTTCCAATGCCCTGTTATAAAAACGTATTTAATTTTTTTTTCTTTTTATCATGCAGATTGATGAGGTGTTGCGGCAGGAGGACAAAGCAGAAGTCATGTCTGGACACATTGATCAGTTTCTCATCGCAACCTTCATGCAACTAAGGCTTATTTACAATACACACATGGCTGATGACCGGCTGGACAAAAAAGACATAATCAAATTGTATAGTTGCATCATAGGAAACATGCTTTCTGTAAGTCACTGCTTAATGCCACTCTGCTACATCTGTAATTTCATTGGTGAGGTTGATATAAGGTATGCACCAGTGTTTTTATGAACCTCCTCATTTCTGTCTGTTAGTTGTTCTCTATGGAGTCCTTAGCCAGAGAGGCATCTATGGGTGTGTTGAAGGACCTGATGCATGGTCTGATAACACTGATGCTTGATGGCAGAGTGGAAGACATAGAAGATGGCCAGCAACTAATCAGATCAGTCAACCTGTTAGTAATCAGAGTCCTGGAGAGATCTGACCAGACCAACATGATCAGGTTTGTATGACTATATTAGCAATAGTTATTTAGTGTAAAAAATTATTCTTAAATGCAGTTGGATATTGGCACTGATCTCCCAATTCAAATTTGATTTACAGTCCAAAATCGATTAGTGTGAGAGGTGTAACACTTATGAGATCCTTTTATCTTTATTTCAGTTTTTCATTTGCTATCTAGTCCTACATCGTTTGTCTTAGAAACTCCGCTCCACTTCCTACATGTAGGTCGCGTTTATGTTTAGGACATGTGGGCTATTACTTTTCTTATTAATGACTTATATACTTTTTCATTTTATTTCACTTTTTGTCAGTTTTTTTTTCACCATGTAAGTCAATGACAGAAACGTGAAATTTCCCCTCAACATGCCTCTATTGATCATCTTGTATCGTCATACTTTGGCGTGGAAACTTCATTTAAATTTTAAACGGGTCTAGAACTTTTTTGTGTTGATTAGCCTCTTTGCATCTTTTATACTTTTGGAATAATCACATTTTTAGTTTTAGGCACATTGTGGAGCTTTTTCAACTTCTCCATTAGTGTGTATTGCCCAATGTTGAAGCAGCTAGAGTGGGTGACATCACATGCACTCCAACTTTTCAGCTTCCACTTTTATCAACTTTTTTCCTACAGTCAACTTTAATCTTACATAAACTATACATTAAAACGTAGGTATTTTTGTGTTCTTTGGTAATTGTAACTCTCATAGTGACAGGACTTGCGTTCTTTCTGTAAATGGCCAGAAGCAGAGAGAGTGCCATCTTAAACTCCCAATGGAGCCCATTATAACAGGTGCAGAAATTCTCCTCAAATCACAAATGGGGGGTGTTTTAAAATCGCCACTATGCCTTTATTTTATGAAGTATTTGTCAAATAAATGACATCACTGTATTAGGTGAACACTTTTGCTGCTCACAGCTTTTTAATATGTTTGATAGGACTAATACTTTTTTTTATATTCAAAATTTTGTGAGGCAAAGTCTCAGCACTTTCACAGCCTGTCTTCTGCATTTGGGAATGACTCAGCAGGCAGGCAGCAGTCATTGTCATGGTAACGGACACAGCTGCATCAGATCGTGCGATCATCCTCAGAGCTGTGTCCACACACTTTACCGGAGTTTTTCTCTCTCGACAGTGGACACACACGAAACACACTTTCAAAATAAAAGTCTTTCATCATTCTTTTTCAAAATTTAGCATTTAAATGCTAAAATAAATTTAGTCCCTTTTCAACCTTTTTTTTGTTTTGCAGTATGAAAATGGTCCCTTCATTTATAATTATTTACTACTTCCTTTTTTTCTTTACACTGTTAATGTCAAATTTTTACTTTGCTTCGTCCTTCCCTTCTTTTCACTTTAAATGTCAACTTTTTACTTATTTAATTCTTCCTTTGTTGCTTTATTTTTTTTCCCGGAGTTTGTTTTATTTCTGGTAATCTGTTTTTGTCATCTTGTTTATTTCTCTTTTTGTAAACATTTATGTCTCTACAGCTTCTTGCATCTTTTCAAAGTCTTCACGTTTGGCTCTGTTTGTGGCTTCGAATGCCTCACATAAAATAAATCTGTTTTGAAGTATGCCCAACTAGTTAAAGCTGAAGTGTAGCTGAAGTCTCTTCATTTATTTGAATGACAAAAAATTGCTCACAAAAGCTGAATATTTTAAAAAGTATAAAAGATACTGGCCTTAACAGTATTATGTTGAATTGTTCAAAGGAGAACTGCAATAAATAACAAAATTAATACATTTTCCGGCCCCAAAATGCGGTGATATGCTTTATTTACACTTTCACAATGTTTAGTCTTCCATGGTCAATATGTTGGTTTTGGACCTTTTTTTTGCTTAGCTATGAAAGTATTTTGTTTTTGTACTACCCTACTAAAGGGGTGTAGTGACCCATTTGACCTGGGTGGGGTCAAATGGGGGGGGGGGGGGGGGTGTGCGTGCTTGTTTCTTATAAATCTGTTTCTTTTCCTGCCCTTTTGCAGTGCTCTGCTGGTTTTGCTTCAGGACAGTTTAGTCACAACAGCTGGACCTCCTATGTTCTCTGAACTAGTCATAAAGGTAAGGAAGATCACAGCCCGGGAGCCTGACCTACAGTGTTATACTAATTCTGACCCTCCTTCAGACTCACTCTACTGTCTTTGTGTGTTTAGTGTCTGTGGAGGATGATCCGCTTTCTCCCAGAGACAATCAACAACATCAACCTGGATCGGATCTTATTAGATGTGCATAACATAATGAAGGTTTTCCCCAAAGAGAAACTCAAGCAACTCAAGAGTGACGTCCCACATCGAACTCTTAAGACACTGTTACACACACTCTGCAAGCTCACCGGGGCCAAGGTAACATTTTATTTAAACCTATACTGTGCAGTTTTCAGTGAAATTTCCAGTATATTTAGCATATTGAGATTGAACGGTAATGTGTTGCCAAACAGATCCTGGAGCACTTATCAATGATCGAGAATCGTAATGAGTCAGAGTTGGAAGCCCACCTGAGACGGGTAATCAAACACTCTGGAAACTTGTCAGGGCTCAAGAGCGACCGAGGCAACGAGAAGACTGGTCTGCGCACGGTGAGCAGCGCATACCAATTAGTCAACAACGCACATAAGTAACCCATAAAAGTTTCACAATTTTGTTTCACAATTGTGATGACATGCTTTAAAAGTAATTTGTTAATTGTTTTGTTCCCAGGAGGATCGAATGTCAAAGGCAAAAGTCAGTGACATTCTATCTGAGATCTTTAAAAAGATTGGCTCAAAGGAGAATACTAAAGAGGTCTGTTCAGCAGCCCCTGATATCAGTTTTAGACTACCTATTTCTTCACCGGTTTAGTGGTTAAAGTTTATTATAACAAAAAGCTTAGAAAACCTGAAGTAATGTGCTGACTCTTATCTCAGGGTTTGACGGAGTTGTACGAGTACAAACAAAAGTACTCAGATGCAGACCTCGAGCCCTTCCTCAAAAACACATCCCAGTTCTTCCAGAGCTACGTGGAGCGAGGCCTTCGCATGATTGAGTCTGAGAGAGAGGGCAAGGCTCGTATTCAAACCTCCGCAGGTATAACTGGAAGCTTTTGCTGCACACTTTGCTCAGTCTAGAGTGCATAGTTAACACAATGTTTGTGTGTGTCTGCAGTAATCCCTCAGCATGGAGCGGACTCCAGTCTGAGTAGCAACGAAGAGCTGAAACCTGCTGTTTACTACGAGAGACTCAAAATCCTGAGACAGAGACAAGGCCTGGAAAACACCTCCAGGGTCAGTTTACTTACACATGCACATGTGTACACACAAGAGTTCAGAGCCTTTAGCAAGAATTCAGAGCGTAAAGTTATGTTTGTGAATGTGAGATAATAAAGTTTTAAAACAAAAGACTAATGTACACAAAGTAAATGATAAAATAATAGAAACGTAAAGCAATAAAAAGCTAATTGGAGCCTTGTTAGGAAAATTAGTTTGGAGATGTGGACTAAAGCTACTTTGACTAATGAAAAACACTCCAACTTTTGAGTTTGCTTCACAGAATGAAAATACACTTATTTGAGCCACGCGTTGCCAAATAGAGCTTTCAGAGGATCTACGTTCAAGATCTGTTGCTTCATTTAAAGCTGAAAAGGGTTATGAAGTGAATTCAAAGACTTTAGGAAAGCACCACACGATAGTTAGGCAAACGATCTACAAATGGAGACGCTTTGGGACTGTAGCTACTCCTACCAAGAAGTAGGTGTCAAAAGACCCCAAGAGCACAACGAACACTCATTACTGAGGTAAAGAAACAACCCCAAGTCACAGCCAAAGTTTCCAAGTCCTCGTGGAACAGAAAAACATTGAAAAAAGAACATTGCTGCATGCCTGACATTTGTTAAACGGCACATTCACTCCACTGTATTGGCAAAATGCTTTGCAGACTTACAAAGATTGATCTAGTTCGAAAGAAGACGCAGTACTACATCTGGCCTAAAGAGGGCACTGCATATCATCATGAAAAGATCATCCCAAAAGTAAAGTATGGAGGAGGAAACATGATTTGGGCCTGCTTTGCTGCATCAGGGCCTGGCCAGCTTGCAGTCATTGAGAGGAAGATGACTTCCCAAGTGTTTCTAAAAGTTCTTCAGGATAATTTGAGAATGTCTGTACATTGACTCAATCACCGGAGCAAGTCCACAACAGAGTGGCTCCAGAAAAAACAGTTATTAACTAAAAAAGGCAATGTCCGTGGAAATTACATAGAAGAGCTGTTAAGCTGCCCGGTAGACACAAACCACGGAGGCAAATCTGAAAACTTTGAAAAGATGCAGAAGACAAAGAGATAAATATGGACAAAAGGAGAAAGAAAGAAGATGACAAAAAGAAGACAAAAGTCCACGAAAAGTTGAATTAATAAGTTAAAAAAAGTAGAAAGAAGCAAAGGAAAAAGTTAGAGTTGTGTAAAGAATGAAAATGGCTTTTAATTTGAAAGTGTCTGTGTGTGCTTCCACTGTTGGAAGACTTCACCACAAACTCATTTCAGCATTTAAATGCCAAAATTTTGAAACGGTATGATGAAAGCAGTTGTATTTTGAAAGTCTGACATTACCGAATTTTTTATCTTGAAGCAGGAGCAATGGTAGCCCTAAAAGTTGACATCAAAATAACCAAAGAAGGGTCTTGTTACCTCTGATATGGAATGGTAGACCTCCTCCTCTCCCTCGTCTTTGTACCCGAGCTTCACTTTAAGACATTATTAGCAAGTCTTTTGGAATATGTCCGTAACACTGTTAAAGTTTGGACCATAATGCTTCGGCCCTAGTCCCAAGTCTTGAGCAAAGCTACTGTATATAGGTGTCCTGTTCTGCTGTATAGGTACTAGAAGCTAACCCATATCTATATCCTATAAAATTTCCAGGGCATTGGAGCGAGCGAGGACGAGGCACAGCAGCGACCTCCGATCTCATCCCTGTTGACCTCTAAGCCATCGGTGGCCTCCTCCACAGACATGCTCCACAGTAAGCTGTCTCAGCTCAAAGAATCCAGAGAGCTTTACCAGCAGGAACACAACGCACACTCGCACTCTCCCACACATGCACACACCCGCTCAGCCTCACCGGCGGCCAACCTGGATGACCTGAAAAAACGTCTGGAGAGGATAAAGAGCAACCGGCAGTGAGGAGCCACCCCAACCCCACCTCATCTCAAGTGCAAAACCGACATCCTCCTCCTCTAAAACTCACTCTGTTTATATTTGAAGATGCTAGATGGAAATAGGAAGTACTAAGGCCTACCCCTCTGATCAACAAATCAGGTAGCACCAGACAAACACAAATTTGATCCTAACTCCAACCACTGTGCCTGTACATTAAAGAAAAATCAAACACACCCTAATCTGATTGTGGTTGACTACATTCAGATTGAACAAATGCTGTGACTGGAATTTTTAACACACACACACACACACACACACACACACACACAACCACCCTTCTCTCTGAGGGCCCCCGACCCTCCATTCTCCCCTCTTATCGTCAACTCGCCTTCCTCCTCTCTGTATTAGCATCATGGCAAAGTATGCTTGTACATATTTTAAGGTTGTAACCCCTTACCCATTATGAAGCTCTTATGTAGTTGCAGGTAAATACAAATGTCTTATCCCTGACAGCATATCTCTGCTGCTGCGTTGGCATGGAGACACCGAAGTCAGACTTAGAGCTGTGTAAATGCAGCGTATGACTGCTCCCTTGTCACTGAAATCTGACAGTGTCATTGTGTCAATTTGTAAATCTCTGTATTTCCCACTGGCTTTCATTGTAGTAATTTTTGATTAATTAAGTTGGTGACTAGTCAAACAAGTTGATGTTTAAATAGCACATAGTGGAAAAACTAAACACTAAACTAAAACTTTTAGAAAATGTCAGATTTCTGTTCATTTTTGGTTGGACACACTTTGCTGTGTCTGTAGGGCTACAAAAAAAGTTCAGCTGCATTTTACACAGAGGCATCAATCCCCTGGTGGGGTTCAGACCAACATGGCTCTAAAAGTCACCACTGTATACTGATGAAGGAAGTTATTTGTCTGTTTAAACCTATGAGAGGGCTATTTAAGTAATCTGTCCACTTTTATTGTTACACTCTAGTAAACACTTTTCAACCTTATTTGAGAAGTTTTTTTGTTTTGTTTTTTAATCTTCCTAGTAATTAAATCCTGAAAACGGCTTGGTACGGGGTTTGAAGCTGCTGATGTTATTCCGGATAACAAGTGAAACTAGCACATTTCAGCCCAATGGCACTGTGAATGTGTCCCCATTCAATAGCAAGCTGAGCGGCTTCATTCAGGAAGTGCATAGCCATGTACAGGTGTTTAGGTTGTGTGTTGGACTGTACTGTGGGTTGACTGTACATACTGTATGTAATGTTCTCCATTAACACCTCCGTTCAGTTATGTATCAGCAGCCATCGAGCAGAATTGTAGATCTAACGTGGCTGTCCATGTAAAGCATTGACCAAACTGAATTTATATGTGTGGCTCTTTATCCAGCTGAAGGAGGTTCACTCTTGTTTGTAGGCTTAAAGAGCATGGCATGAAGTCGGTGTTTTCTTTCATTTCCTCATGTAAATAAAGTTTGCATTAATAAACCGGCTGTTTAAGTAAGTGTGTTTTTTTTCTTTTTGTTTGTTTGCTTTTTTCTTTTTCTTTTTTCCCAGAAGAACATGAAGATGGCCTTGCCGTTCTTCTGTTCTGTAGCTCAATGTTAACGAAAACCATAAATAACATTGTTTTTGTATTTAATTCAAATGTCAAAACTAGTCTTACATTGTTGCGCTCCATTTGTTCTTGTATAATCCATAGTGGAAGATGGCAATAAAGTCTTGATTTGTTTTTGTTTTTTAAACAAACCTATTGAGTATGCTAATTTTCTTTGTCAATTTTACTGTATCACTAAATTGTGTTTCTAAATGTGTAAAAATAAATAAAATAAAACTATAAGCATATCTGTATTTAGTCATCTGGATCAACAGATGATGTTTCACTCAGCATCTGAGTTGATTTGATCTAGCTTAAATGGGAAGTTTGCGATGCAGAACAATTCAGTCTTTATTCTTCAGAACTCCAGAGCATTATTGCATTAAAACAAATTTCTAGAATAGAGGGTGACTAGTTAAGGAGGTAGAGCAGTCCACCAATCACAGGGTCTGTGGTTCAGTTCCATTCCTAAGCAAGACACTTAACAAGCATGTTGGTAAGGCCACATTCATAGCAGGCTCCTATATAGTGCAGGCTAATAACCTTATGCCACCTGCAAAAGATTGCCAATATTAGGAGCATCCTGTTTCAAAGTTATGTATTTGTTAGTTCTAGATTGGAGTAATGTCATTGGATTCCCCCCAAATCTAGAAAATCTTATATACAAAGCCCTTAATGGTAAAACTCCAATGTATTTGAAAGACTTCATACAAGTAGTACTGTATAACCCCAGTAGACCACTTTGATCTCTGAATGCAGGCCTACTTGTGCTTCCTAGCGTTTGCAAACTCAGTAGGAGCCAGAGCCTTAAGCTGTCAGAATCCTCTCCTGTGGAACCAGCTCCCAGTTCAGATTCAGGTGAATAGTCTAATGACTAGGCTTAAAACTTAGAGCTCTCTCCATACATGTATATGTTACCTATTTCATGTCAATCACCCTGTTTCTTTGTCTCATAAAATTCTCCTCCGTCTCTGTAGATATCCCCTGCTTTTTGCATTTACTGGCACAACCTGCACAATGTTTAGTTGCTTTTTTGCTTGTTTGTCTTTCTCTCTTCATCTTCCACTGAGCCCACCAAGTCAAGGCAGATGGCTCCCCACCCTGAGCCTGGTTCTGCTGGAGGTTTCTTCTGTTCCCTCCACCTTAGTGCTGCTGTAGGGAGATTTGTTGGATCTTTGACTTTTCAGATGGGGACTAAACATGTCACATTAGATTTTTGAATTTGAGTTTATTTTCAGTGATTTGCAGTCATTAAAGGAGACAAAGTATTTGCTGTTTTACACCCTGAACTCTCACGACTGCATCCTCAAATTCACATATTTTTGGAACCTTTAAATGTCAAGCATTTTGTGTCTTTAACATGCAGCACACCTGCCTGTAACCCTTAACTTAATTCAATAACTAACATCTTATGTTTGAGATAACAGACTGTCAGCACTCAAGGAAAAATTTCAGCTGTTAATTTATTTGACAAAATATACAATTATGAGTAAAAAGAACCATTTGTATATTTAACCTACAAATATTAAATCTAAAATAGCATTTTTTTTAATATACTGAAAACACATTGTATAAAAATATTACAAATAACTATGAAAATACAAATATGTACAGAGCAGTTCTGGTTTTGACTTCGAAATTTAAATTTTCGCATCTCATTATAGTGGACTGTGGTGTAGAGAAAATTTGTTCTTGTGTCTGAATGTTTTGTCCAGGTCTTAAGAGACCGTGATTTCTTCACTGTCTGATTCTGAGTGTTTGCTGGACTCTAAAGGAGAGGAAAGATGATGATGATGATGATGAAGGTGGTGAAGATAGTGAGGATGCATCTCCTGACTGTCCAGCTGCTCTTGTGGACTGTTGGGTGCAGTCCTATCTGGCCTGTGGCAGTAGGTGCTGCCAACATCAGTGAGGTCTGGGTTGGGGTTGGTTTTGGTGGGGAGGGTCTGCTGGCGACACCCCCCAGCGGACAGCAGTTCCCTCTCCTTAGAATTTCTCCATTTCATCCTGCGATTCTGAAACCAGATCTTCACCTTAACGTGTGACAAAAAAAAGAGATAAAAATGTTAGTTTCTTGGACCTAATTACTCCTAAAATTATCCCCAGGTTGGTTTGGGACACACAAGCTTGGTTTTAATTTCATTTAATTTCAAAGTGACAATCTGTGATAAATTGATAAATACGGTTGTCATTGGAATGTACCTGGGAGTCTTTGAGTCCCAGTTTACCAGCAAGTTTCTTCCGGTCTGGTTTGCTGATGTACTTCTGCTTCTGGAAGGTCCTCTCCAGGGCCTTCCTCTGCAGGTCTGAGAACACAGCACGCCGCAGCATTCCTCTCCTGGGCTTCCCTCGGGGGGCCAGGGGCCAGGAAAATGTTCCCGGGACAGGAACCACAGAGGAGGAGGCTGTATGGAGACAGCACAGCGAAAAAAGATTTTTCATCTGATAAACAATCACTTTAATTTAATTTGTGGTTGGGTGAGTTTTAAAAGTTTTGAATGAGGCTGGTAGGGTGTGTATCTAATGTGTTTGCTTCCTGGATATCAGTTGTTTTTTTGTTTAAAGAAGTAAACCCTATAGAATATGCTCACTTGACATTTTGTTTGGTACAGCTGTATGATCTAATGGAATCCAATACAGCCTCAATGCCATGTATTGTATTTTTAATATGTTGTAATTTTTCAGTTTTTAACTGTCAGTAAGGTGATAATTCTACACTTTATTACTGAGGTCTGAGGTGTGGTGGGTAGTGCATTATAAGAAGAGGTGGTTCTAATATTTTGTCCAGCTCATAAATAGGGTGGCCACTCTATTTAACTGAGAAATTATAACATTGTAAAAGTAGAACTCATGGCCGACCTGCTGTATTGGATTGCTTTAGATTGTACAGGTGTACCAAAGTGGGCAGTGAGTGTTATGTTGGGCTAAAATAATCTATTCTGGGCAAATGCCATTCACCGTTATTTGTGTATACAAACCCTCATACGCAAATAATGCATTTTATAATCAACTCATGGATATTCTGAGAAAGTGCAACCACATAAAAAAAAAAATCATCATCATTGGTGATCTCAGTTTGAACTGAGTATAGGTTAAAGAAAAAGAGACCTTTAACAATTAGCGTTAAATGTATCAATAAATGGTCCAACACATACTGCTGAACTCTCAAGTACACAATTAGATTTAATAGTTTATTAAGGTTATAATCTGGTTACAGGCTTATCTGACAATTATTTAACTTTGGTTGCAAGAAAACTGAGAAACAAATTTTGTATACATGCAGATAAGCAGGCTATTTTTGATCATCATTGGAAAAATATACAGTATTATGTTCCAATCATTTGGAATATGGTTGTAGCACAATTTAAAGAAATTTTAAAAATGTACTGTGAGGGAACTATTTTAAGTCAGTATTCAGAAGTAAATTGAGGAATAAAATTAATCTTAGGTAATTTAATGGAAATCTGGGAAACTGATGAAGACTCGGCACTGAGAAAGCATTTAAATCCAGAAGATATACAGACGTGTTATGCTAAAAAAGTCTGAGGACTCAAGTTGTCAGTGAACTAAGATTAGCTAAATTTCATTAAACATAAATTTACAAGAAGGGGTCTTAGGAAATCTCCAGCTCGCCAGCAGGGACAGTTAATTCAAGACTATGCTGAAATTGCTTCAAATGCTTTTCTTGAGTCTCTTCATACAAGTTTTATTCAAGGAGACTAAATGTAAAGATATATTCCAACTTGATACTATGCAGTGAAACGTCCTACCAGACCTAAAGAGGTGCAGTTCTTTTATTATTTAAAGCTACATTTTAAAAGCTGCTAACTGATGTTAAAATCTGTAGCCACTGATCAGGATCTTTGCTGTCACACTTTCTGATTGTGTATCAGGTGTTGAGTCTGATTTGACTGCTGTTGTTTTTTTTTTCATTGTAATGGTGTTTTATATTTAACCAACCAGGGGAACTACAGATGAACATTATGAGGAAAAATAAAAATAGGATGAAAATTATCTTCAAGCTAACAATGAAAAATGCATCAAAAGGAAACTGAATACACACATTATTGCACATCGTCCATTTTAAATAAACTTTAAATATTAAAAAAGAAAAGAGTAATAAACAGTTGGGGAGAAATAAAAATATATTCCTTGCAGGGATCATCTGCCTGAGTTCACCGGCTACAAAAATATAAAAAGACATTAAATTCAAAGAACACATTTTTTTGTTAATCATTTATAATAATCTTTTATTTAAGCCTCCCATTTAGTCAATTGTCCTTTGTTGTGCAGAAGGGTCTACATTTATTTGTGATGATAATGCCTATCACCAGAGTGTGGCAGTGGATGGACAATCAGATTTTGGGGGTGTCCAGTTCTAAAAGGTACTAAGAGAGGCTCACCTTTGTAACCAATCAGAGAATTGATAAGCACGTTTTGTTGCTTTCATAATTATTGTCATGTGCAGATGAGTAATACCTAAAGGGCTGTGTGCAGAGTGTGGGGGGAGCATAGCAAATGGACACTGTGAAGCAGGTAGAGACAGGGCTGTGTAGGACAGAGTAGACTGATTTCAAGTCTACAGCTTGGTGAAGTTGCATACTTCAGCTTAAAACACATTTTTTTCCACTTTCTTTGTTTTTTTCTAAGTTGTTGTTTTGTTTGTTTTTGCTTATTTTTGGCTGGTTTAAAATGTTATTGAATACAGTGTTTCAATATTTAATATATAATAAATTGTTATCTAATATCATCAATTTTCATGATGCTTCCTATGATTTTAGTGTGGAAAACAAATTATCTTAAACTTGTCAGGAGCTTATCACTCAGCAAACTTTGTCCCACAATCTCCGTTGTACAAGCGCCCACCTCCTACATATCCCCAGAACTCAGTTACGGGGGATTGAGCTTTCTGCTCAGCTGCCCCCTGCCTGTGGAACTCCCTTCCCGAATATTTGAGGGCCCCACAGACTCTAGCTGCTTTTAAAAAAGGCCTGAAGAGGACCTACCTCTTCAACAAAGCTTTTTAATAACTGCTCCTTGCTTGTTTAGTGTTAATCTTTCTATGTTTTATGCTTTTTTCTTGTAGCACTTTGAGAATTGTTTTTTAGGTAAACTACATTATAAAATAAATGTATTATTATTATTATTATTATTATTATTATTATTATTGTTGTTGTTGTCAGTTTTTTCCCTATATTAAAATATCTGAGTTTTTCCGTTCAAATGTTGCTGACTAGTGACGTTTTTCCATTCGTACACGTGCTCCACAAATTAAAACACAGCAAGCACATTACAAATCATTAAATACTGCCAGGTTATTCCAGCTCTCCGATTCTTGCTAATTTTACTTTTATTATGCTTTGAAGTGGTCAGTTATCATGTCAGTTTGCTATGTTTATCAGTAATTATTTTTATATTAACTATGGCCACTAGAGGTCACCAAATTACCTCACTTATTGATTCTGACCTACATGCACTTAATATTAATAAGGTAAAGGAAAGGAGCAATATTAATTAAGCTGCCTAGCCTTTTGTATTTTTTTAAATGCTGACATAATAACTTCTACTAGAAAAAGATGTTTCTGTGTTTCTCAGTCATCACAGGCCATCTTGTTTCCAGCATCAGCAGATAGGGCCCCTTGATGGTGCCAACAGTATAAAAGATCTGCCTCAAATCTGATGTTTCAAAGCCCAATTTGTCCAGCAGAGGAAACAGAGCCTATGCTAATAAGACGTGCTGTCCAAAGCCCAGCTCATACTGCCTCTAATGAAGCATGAAGGGGAATTGTATAGGCTGCAAATGCACTGAGAAAGGTGATTGTGTTGTAATGAATTGAGTGGAAAAGACCATCGACAGGCCAGTATATTACAGAGCTATTAAAGACAGGTTAGAATAATGTAGAGCTCTTAGAGAGTCATCACTCAAGCTTTAGTGAGCTGAGCGCTGTTCACACTGTTACACAGCTGCATGCAACTTTTCCTAGGATTCGTCAAAGTGCTGGAAAATGAGTTTAATGAGATCCAGAGTGAATTAGACCTTGTGTGCAACATTACTATATCAAACTTTCAAGATATGCATGTCTGTCTGCCTGTCTGTGTGTGTGTGTGTGTGTGTGTGTGTGTGTCTGTCCATTGGTGTGTGTGGCTGTGTGTGGTTTTGGCTCCTATTGGTCACGGTGGTGTGAGCTTTGTGGGCAGGCTAAGGGGGCTTGGTGGGAAAACGACAGCGCGTGAAGAGGCACTGAGTTCCTGAGCTGGGAAGATACCCGCCTCACATTTAGACCATGACAAACGGCACTAATATATTTAAAGCGTGACCAACTGGACTAATTTGTAGATTAGGACAACTGGTGCTAATGTCAGCAGTCAGGGAGTCTCCTAAATAGGCCTTCAAATTGGCAGAGCTGATTCTGAGGTTTTAGCATGGGTGTATTCCCATGCTAAAAGGCTGACAACATCTCTGAACAAACCCACTCAGAAAGCACCATTTACATCAGCTGCAGCGTGCGGCTTCATTATCACTGCAGAAGCTGTAAACGGCCTTTTCAGTTCCATCAGTTTGTTTGGTTCTATTTCCTCTGTTTTCAGATATGAACTTCCACAATGAAAAGGACCACTACACTTATCTGAACTGACTCAAGTTCACAAGTGTATTGAAGCAAGAAAACCAATCAGAGCAGGCGTCAAACTGACGTATCAACAGGAAATGTAATAATGTAAATTTGCATTTGCTTTATAGCTCAGTAATTAAACTAATATTCTTGGTCGCTTTAACTGAACTACTTACGCAGTACAAGACTTTTTACTCCAGCTGAAGTACAAAGCACATGCTCAAATTTTACAAAAGTACAACAACACTAAGAGAGATTTCTCTGGTCACCCATTTGCCTAAGTAGTTTCACATGTGCTTCATAAATAAGTTTTAGGAGAAATCGAAAATGTCCATGTCTTTTTATGTTTAGTTCATGCACAGAGAGAACCACTTCAAAAAACAGATTTATGACTGTTTACTGTAAAAAAAAAAAAAAAAAAAAAAAAAATTAAATGATTTCTGCTATTCCTCCAAATGTTGGAGGCTACACACTAAGGAAAATCGACTTTTTTTTCAAGATTATTAGTCAACTCTTTTCACATTTGTGCTCTACACTGAGAGCGACAACAATAAGTCCCCATTTATTAGTTAATCAGAGTTTTTATTAAACTGTAAGATAGTAGAGTATAATATACAAATTTCCTCGGAACTGTAGTGGAGTAAAAGTAACTTAAAACAAAAATACTTAGGTAATGTACAGTTATCTCAAAGTGCTTTTTCTAAGTACCTCAAAGTTGTACTTAGGAACAGCACTTATGTACTTATATGAATAAATGTAACTTATATGTATATAAATAAAAATATATATTTTATGGTACCTTATAGCTCAAAGCATACTAGATCCTGTGCTGAAGCTGAAAGATGTCAGCAAAATTAAATAAAATCAATCAAAAATTTTATTCCAAACATATTCATCGTTAGTATTAATCAGAGTATTAGTCTTTGGCTTTCTTCACATAGATCTGGGCAAATATAGCCATGGGTGCACCATACGCGTCTGTACCTCTAGCTCAAACACACCGACAACCCCACTAAGTTGCAGATTTTGTCTTTATTGTGCATTATATAGCAAAAGAGAGAAGTGGAAGCTGGGCTCTGTGGTAAGTCCACCTACCTGTGAAATAGGTGGCTCTGATGAAAGGGTGGAGGCCTCCATCAATAAAAGGCAAAGGGAAGGACTTAGCATGAAAACTCTGGCCTAGAGGAGAGGAACACACAGAAAACAACACACACTGATTTTATGTTCTGACTCCAAAGAAACACAAACAGAAATCTGGAGCAAACACTCCTCAAATGTATCAGAAAAGACAAATGTACTGTTCTCCTCTTATTATTAATTATATATTTAAATAACTGATTCTTTCTGCTTGAAACATGTGATGCAACTCATATCCGTTTAGATTTTTAAAAGTTAACATTTTTAATTTAATACAAATCCATTTATTAACATTGCAACCTTTAATATCTGATTGCAATTTAATTCGATGTTTATATTTATAATTCTAATTATAGATAACATATGTATATATACACATTTTCAGCAAGAAAAAAAAAGGTGCACTGGAGTTAAATTTGTATAATTATAAATTATGCTTAGTAAATAATGCCTACATTTTTAGCATTATTATTATTTGGCTGTATGCTTTGGATATGTTATTCTTACTTGGGCTGGTAAAAGCAGCTGTAGCGCTTAAATCTATATCATCAGTCAATTTTCATACTCACTGCTCTGAGTGGACGGGGCCAGTATCGCACTAACGCCGAACTTGAGGCAGGCGGAGTCCGCGCACGCGGTCCGCGGAGACTCGGAGCTGCCGCGGTTCTGTTGGCCGGAGCTATGAAGTTCGGACCGCTCTGTGCCGTGTCCTAAGGCCCGGGGTGAGGCGCCCGGCCGCTGGCTGAGCGGGAGAATATCTCCGGAAATTCTAGAAGAGAAAGTTCTCTGTATGTAGCTGACAGGCTGGCTTAGTCGGAGGAGATCTTCTACTAGGAATCCCGAAGGGAGGGACCGTGTGAGGGGCGACGAGAGAGCCGCAGGAGGACGGAGTAAGCCCGGGTAGAAAGGAGGCGGCAGGGCGCTGCACGGAAACATCATCGTTGTCAGCTCTCTGTTACAGCGCTCTGCAGAAAAAAAAGGCAATAAAGAGGAACCGAACCAAACACACTCACTCTGCGAGTCCGTGCCCGTTTGCAGAGGTTTTTATAGCAGAAGTCACTCCTGCACACAAACATGCACGCTCGTGCACGAGTTCACCCTTCAGCCCGTCTCCCGGCGTGAAGCTCTTTAAACAGAAGGTTCGGGCCAAGATGATTGGTCAGCGCTCCCCTGATTGATTTGTGATTGGACCTCAGTCAAAAACAAGCACATTGTCCCACTGCCCGCAAATGGAGACATGTCATCACTTCACTACACCGCTTTTATAGTGGTCCAGGTGGGGGGACCTAATTCAGAACTGGTACATAGGCTGAGAACCAAATGATAACAACTGGATCCGACAACTGGCCTGAGGTTTTGGCTTCGTGAACAACCTAGAGGACACAGGGGAAGGAATATTTACACGCTGTTTCAGCTTAAATGCACAGAGGTCCACGTTCCTCATTCTCCTTTCATGGTTTTTTTTACATATAGATTTTTAAAAATAAAATCAACCCATTTGACAACATTCAAATAAAATGTTTGGTAAAAACTCAAATTCAATATTACAACATTCACACGCACAAATAAATAATTTAAAAATGTCAGGTATGTTATCCACCTAATGACAGTTTTTAAAAAAACCGAAAGATTTACAACTAAACATCTGCCCAATAAAAAAAAAACGTTCCCACATGAATCCAGCCTCGTTGCATCATCCCCGTCCTCCTCATCCCCATCTTGTAATTTCACCAAGTGTCTGTCAGTCAGTGTACAAGTAGTGGAGACAGGTGGTCTTTCCGCTTAAAACGATTTAAAGCCAGAGAGACTTAAAGTCAGCTCTGTTCTCGTCGCCTTTTGATCACAGTTATCGGCTCAATGTCCCCTTGACTTGAACGAGTGGAAAATGAGTCGAAGTTCAGAAACACAGAGCTCTCACAGTCAGTGGACGCCCCGCGCTCATTTCATAAGGAATACTGTCACTCAGAATTATGACTATAGCGTGTTTCTGTGTAATTTCTTTCTCTTAATAATAATACTCACATGTTTTTACAATACTTAAATAACGAATTAGCAAAAAAACCCCTTCATATCCACAGATAATTATAGCAATTAATGCCTGAATAACACCCACTGATGAAAAGAAAATATCTATATAAAAATATTCCCTATCCCTTAAATTTTAATAGAACCTATAAAATCATAACAAACACATTGTGTTTGGCCACAGGCCATTTTGGATATGCTTTATTAATCCCCATAGCGCAATAGTTGTGATTTTGCAATGTGGTCAGGAGAAACCCAGAATCAAACTACTGACCCTCCAGTTCATACTGAGAAGTAGTAATTTTAAAGACATTTCAGGCAACAGAACTCTAGCAACCACTTTTTTCCTTTTCTAAATGATCTGCACTTATATAGCGCTTTTCTACCAACTGGTACTCAAAGTGCTTTACACTGCTTCTCATTCACTCATTTGCACTCACAATCTCACACACACTCTGTGTGAGTGTGTTGGAGCTGCTATGGCCAACACTCACCGGAAGCAACTAAGTTGGGGATCAGTGTCTTGGACACTTCAACATGTGACCGGAGAAGCCGGGGATCAAACCGGCAACCTTGGGATTGGCGAAAGACTGCTCCACCTCTGGCTCCCATTTACTGTATATGTATTTTAAATACAAAAAATGATGACTCTCGTCATATATTTATTCTACTCCTAATTTGAAGGCATTATGATGAAATGATCTGCCGGTCAGCAAAAAGAAACAAATTATTAAATCGGAGTGGCAGTAAATAACGACACCTTAACCAAAACCCCTCTTAAAGGGAGAGAGAAATTGTTGAGTTCAAAGCATTTTATTCATTCAGAAAATCCCTCTATTGTATCGGAGTGGAGCAGATGGTTATCTGGGAGGGAATATAGGAATCAGCAGAACTAATTTCTCCTTCTGGTCCTACAGACAAACTGGCCTGCTCCTTGATTTTTAACCAGCACAACAGCTGTGCGGTGAATTAAACACCAGTTAAGACTCATTTTAAAGCTATTAGCCTCTTGATGTCTTACAACATTAACCCTCCCCAACTAACTCACTGAATTGATTACACATGCAAAGATGGAACAACAACTATGGCTGTGGTGAAGTAAGATCTAGTTGATACTCCAAGTCTTAACCAACAGACGTGAGATGAAAATTAAGGCCTTTATCAGAAGAAGCTTCACATTTTTAAAAGCTAAAAAAATGAAAAACCAGGGAGCTGGACTTGTACGCTGCATATTCAAATGCACTGGGTAATTACTTAACATTGCCAGTAATAGCTTCTCTTTCTTTCACCCTTGTTTGCGCCCACCCCCTTACTTTCTCAGTCTCGCTCAGCGTTTCTCGGCTGGAGCATCTGTTTCCAGGCACTGTGGAACAGAATGGATTAGTGGGGCCTTCGGTGTCCAAGTGCAGCAACAAGCATTAAATCCATATTAACTTTCCATTAAACATCACCTTGCTCTGTCAAGGGAGAGAAAGACACAAGCCCTGGGATAAAGCTCCTTAGATAGAGAGAGAGAGAGAGAGAGAGAGAAAGTTTGTATTTGTAGTAGTATGTGTGTCACCCTCAATGCACCTGTTCCCTCAATGTACTTTTTATACGTCATTGATGAAGAAACTTTTACGTTCAGACTCATATTTGTCACATCAGCACATACAACTATTTTAAGCTCAACAAGCTCTACACATACATTAATACAATAATTTTAAATCCAATGTGTATATTTGGTTCCATCCCTGGAAATCATTTAATCACTTTGTTACAAAGTCACTAAGTCGCCCTGCTGCCTTGAAAATTGTTAAATTCTTAAATGAATGTTAAATCTAGGTTAATAGTTAAGGGGAAAAAATAACCCATTTCTACTATTAAAAAAGAAATTCACAAATTGGCGCTATATAAATAAACATTAACTTTAACAACTTGAATGAATGAACTGAGCAAAGTAATTATTTCCACTAAAAAAAACCTAGAGTCTGAACAACTCATCTTTAGTTTTAAAGTGGTTTAATTAACTGCTTTGAGAAGGGTTACACACCCACAGGGGTGGACTTGACAACTATTTTGCCCAACAGTGACACTGGCTAGTGGATTTTCAGTGTTACTGGCCACTCAGCAGCTTGTACTGAGTTGGTGTACTGGAAAAAACAAACAATTGAGTGAAAATTCATTATTTTATTTCTACAACAGTTAAGTCACATGGACTATAAGAAATTTTTCCCTTCTTCTCTTTCTCCTCTTCTTGCCACTTAACTATCACTGCCATTGTTGCTGTTAACCTTTTTTCTTTTAATTTAATTTAATTTTTTTCTAAACATTGTTATTGTTATCGTTATATAAATATGTTGTTTTATTATGTTGTGTATTGTTATTGCTGTTATTATTATCATCATTATAATCATCACTATTATTATTGATATTATTAACATTATTATTTAGCTTCTTCTTGCCATCATAATATAACTATTATTATTAAAAATGCATGTGTATATGTGTGTGTATGAAGGCCAATGTATAGTATATGTGGACACGTATGTGCTACTTTAGTAGTAGTACTTTCTCTTTCACTTTTACTCCTTTTTCCACTGCTTATTAGTATTATTAGCTTGTTATGTCAATTTATGTCAATACTTTACTTTTATAATATAAAAGTTAATATATATATTCTATATACATTATTTAGAATATATAATTATAAAAAATATTATTATTGTAATTTTATTTATTTAATTATTACTTTCTCGTTCAGTAGGGGCTGGCTCTCGGTGGGGCAGTATGGGTCACTAAATTTCAAGACCACCACCTCTCCACTGTTTCACCCTAATAAACAGGCCCCCTCCTCAGGGTTTGGGAGCTGTTTAGAAGGAAGACAAGTGGGAGCCAGCACTCACCTGTTAGGGTCGAGAGCGACTCAGAGCAAGGTAAGCCAAAGAAAACACTCAACACAGTTAAGCAAACAAATAATACACCACTCCAGCTGGACCACCCTGGAGCCCCAAGAACAATTGCTCTGATTGGGCCTTGATCTCCCAAGGTATTCAGTCACACAACCCCCACCCCTCCTTTTTTCTGTTTTGCTTAGTGTTGGTTTTTGTAGACTTTAGGTTTTTTCTTTTTTTCTTCTTTTTGTTTTGTTTTAGATAACTTCTTTAAATATATAGTTTCCTCAAAAAAATTATAATTATACGATGTACATACATAAAAAATGTTTTCTAGCCTTAGTATGCATTTACCTATCTTTTCCTATCTTTTCTGTGAGTAGACTAAACCTCCAACCCCAATGCACTTTCACAAGCAAACACACACGGTACATAGGTCACATGTGTCTTGTCTTTTTTCTTATCTCACACTAGCTGTCATGTTTTGTAATGTGTTAATTGTACTGGTTCTTGTTGTGAATAAAAAAAGAAAGAAATATTGTCCACCAGAACTTGCTCGGCTAAATCTATTATAATTATCCACTATCTATCTATTAGTATTTTAGGTTTATGTTTAATTTCCAGTGTGTGCAATCCACCTGCATTTGGTGGGTTAGTGGTTGTTAATGTCAAACCCTGGCCCAAGCCCTAATTTGCATTAGGTTTAGATGATTCCACTAAATGTCTATTCAGCTATTAACCCGAATTTTATTACTGTAATGAAATAAGGTTTTGTCGAATTGAAGACTCACTTTGCCTCTTTCCCCTCCAAATTTCAGACAGAGTTAAATTCCTCAGTAGTTAAAGAAGAAATTAAAGAAAAAGGAATCTTTTAAGCAGGTGTAAATAGAAACTTTGACAGATTTTTTTATATATACCAAGGCTTTAGCTTATTGAAACTTTTCCCGCTTTCTACAGTATACAGTAAGTGAATGTCAGGCTGTAGGGGAGTGCAGGGGACAACCTGAATAAGGGCAAAAACTAACATGGACTTTTTATCTTTATTGTATCAACCACCAGCTGGAAAGATTTGTCAGTTTTTTAGAGATGTGCATCAAATAGTGCTAATCCATCTCTCAGAAACACATGCAACAAGTTAAATAAAATCAATATGTGACTTGGGAGAGTAAGCTACAAGAGGTTGTGATTTTTTTTTTTCCGTTGTACTACATTGTGCCTACAAAAAGTAATTGTTTGACACAGTTTCATTTCAGTCTTTATATATAATCCGATGTGTGTATCCATTCATGAATCCGTTTGAAAAAAAAATTTGTTTCATTACTTTTAATTAATTGAAATAAATGTTTTTGAAATTATTTATGACACATTTATAACAATTGTTAAAACTAACTATCTGTCTATTAAAACCTATTGGCGTATGTTGTAACATGGCCCTTCCTGATGCAGACCTCCCCAGTTTCTACTGGGCTTGGACCGACACAGCACAGCTGGGGATGGCTGTTGACACTTTACATATAGTCATGACCGATTGAACCAGTGACCCTGTGGTCCGTGGACGACTGCCTTACCAACTAAGCTACAGCCCCACAGCAGTTAAATTGTGATGTGTATTTTATATAAATTCATAAAAGATTGGGTTTTTCATAAAAGATTGTATTGGGTCCAAACCCAATTCAAAAAAGTTGCGACGATGTGTAAAACGTAAATACAAAGAGAAAACAAATCTCATCAACCCATATTTTATTCACAACTGAACATAAAAAACAAATGAAACTGAGATATTTCACCATTTCATCAAAAATATTAGCTCATTTTAAATTTGATGGCCGCAACACATCTCGAAAAAGTTGGGACAGGGGCAACGAAAGGCTGGAAAAGTAATTACTGCAAATAAAAAAACAAATGAGTAGCATTTGACAACTAATTAGGTTAATTGGCAACAGGTCATTAAAATGAATAAACGGAGCATTTCATCAAGGAAATCACTTTAAGCAAATGTTCCTAAACGTAAACTTTCGAAGACTTTGAAGTTCCTAGCATCTGCAGTATATAATATCATCAAGAGATTCTGAGATTCAGAAGGCATCTCTGTGCACAAGGTACAAGGCCGAAGGTCAAAACTGGATGCGTGTGATCTTTGGGCCATCAGGCGGCACTGCATTAAAAACAGGCATGATTCTCTACTGGACATCACTGCATGAAATGCTGCTGTGTTCTCTGGGCCAAAGCTCATTTAAAATGGTCTGAGGCGAAATGGAAAACTGTTCTGTGGTCAGATTAATCAAATTTAGAATTTTTTTTTTGGAAAGACAATGCTAAACCACATACTTCATCCATCAAAACAAAATGACTATGCAGGAGAAGAGTCCGCGTCCTGAAGTGGCCTGCCTGTAGTCCACACTTTTCACCAATAGAAAACATTTGGTGCATCATAAAATGAAAAATCTGGCAACAAAGGCCCAGGACTGTTGAGCAGCTAGAATCCGGCATTAGAAAAGAATGGGACAATATTCCTCTTCTAAAACTCAAGGTATTCCCAATGATCACCACTTAACAATATATTACACTGCACATTAAAGAAATAAATTACTTTACTAAACTTATTCTTTTGTGTTTATCAGTCAAGTTGATATTTATTTCAGGAATTGGTGGAAACCCAATCTACAAGTGGACTACAGATAGCAATTTGTGTAGACATTCATGCCCCCCGAGAACAGATCAAAGTTTTCATGCATTCTATGAAAAATCCAGTGAAATCTACTTAATTAGTTTGCCACAAAACTTGCCGAGACACTCATAGCAATAATGTTGGCAATCCCTTTATTTTTCCAGTAGTACCATGGGATTGACATTAGTGGTTTTGAATGAAACATTGTAATAACTTTTGAATTAATTGTTTGCTTTTTTTGCCACACTGTCATTATTAATGACATTCCCATTAGATTCACCGAGCAAAGGAAAAACTAAAATGGTGAGCATAGCATAACCATTACACCACCTTTATTGTTATTCTGAGCACTTGAGCTTGATGACAGTAAGTGTTTAGCTCAAAGCATTGCCTCACAGAGCCGTTTGTGATTAGCCTGTGTCGCTGACAAATATGAGAAATTGCTTCCTTCAGTGTACCTGCCATAGCCTTGGGTCACTCGTGACATAGAGCACGCTCATTGAATGCTCATTAGTTGTAGATTGGTCATGGGAGCTCAGAGCAATACATTGCTGTGCTAACAATCTTTCCTTTTATAAGAGCTTCCATTCTTCCATTTACAGCCCATTCTGCTCTAATCTTATTGGAGTCTCATAATGTTCTGCGGCCCTTTAGCGGGAGGCTTAAAGCACCTGGCAGGTTGTTTAGAGGGAAGCTTGTAAATGCCTGTGGTTAAAATAGGCTCCAAGCCCCAAACACAAGCCAAGCCTTGCCAGGGAAGAGAGGAGGGGGACCGATTTGGTTGTCAAGTCAAGTTTACATTTAGGTTTTGCCAGTGGAGACAGGGAAAGAGAAAGAGACCCCGCACTAAACTGTTGCTTTAGTTTTCCTAGCTATCTCTTTCTTATGATATTTACATATTTCTTTGCACTAGTCAGATATATTTTTATTCAGCCACATCACTAAATACATGTTTTAACAGCAGCTGAAATAAGCATTTTTTTTTTCCATAAAAATACAGTATACTGTATAGTGAAAAGATAATGGAACATTTAGCAGCAAAAAGACCATATAACAAAGCGTACATTTTGGATTTATGAACTGTTATTGCACTTCAATAATCACACAGTATGTTCTAATGATGATATGGCATGTTCCTTAAAAAATGTATTAATCCATAATATCAGGTCAATGTTATAGCAGACCTACATACAAAGCAGTACAGCAAACCCACCTAGAATTTCTCTACACATAGATTATTATTATTTATAATGGATTATTATATAATAGCTATTCATTTTTATTGCTGGCATGCAGGATTTGTTTTTGTGTATAGAGAGCATGGGAAGCACCTTATCCAAAGGCCTGTATTAAGCCAGGATGATGGGTTGAGCGTAGGGTTGAGGGCAGGGATTCGGCTCTAGCTAAGGTGAAGAGGCCAAGGTTAGCTCTAGGGTTGAAGATGAATGCAGGCAGTCTTATTTCTGAGGCGGGCTGAATACAAGGACGCCAGCACAGCACTGCATGACTAGCAGGTATTGAGGCGTGGCACGCCACATAATTGGATTGAACACCGGCCACGGTATTTATGTCACTACTTGTCTTGTCAATCCCATAATAGGCATAGCAACGGCGTGGGGATCTCCCATGGTGACGGGACTTTGCCTTATTCAGATAGAATGGAGAGAAAGGAGCCAAGCCTCATTTAATTCACATTTAATTCTCACTCAAACCGTTTTAAGGACTGATGCTATTTGCATAACAGGGGAAAAGAGACTCTGCCTTTTCAGTGCCCCTCTATGTGTGTGTGTGAGTGTGTGTGTTTGTGAGTGAGCAAGAAAGATAGATAGGGAGAGAGAGAGAAAGAGAGAGAAAGAAAGAACAGGAACAGTGTCGTAATTGAAAGTGTATAGCAGGCTTATATATGCATATGCTGAAGGACAGCGTTCTCACACGGATCAGCGGATAGACCCATATACGCTGTTTATCAGCATTTATGTGATGGTATTTCTACACAGCACGACACAGTTACATCTCAGAATAATTAGGTCTCCTCATTCAGCAAATACAAAAATTCTTTTTTCACAGAAATATTATCGGATCTTCACAAAGATAATGAGAAATAAGATAAAAAAAGACAAGATAAGATCAAAGCTGTTATATTTACATTTACATTTAGTCATTTAGCAGACGCTTTTATCCAAAGCAACTTACAATTGAGGTACAAGGCAAACAAAAATCTAAATCAAGGAGAAAACATCAAAGCAAAATCCTATCAGAAAAGTCTGGATTTTTCATGAGATGCAAGCGAGAAAGAGCAGGTTTTTTTTTTTAATAGAGATTTAAGTGCATAGGAAGATGTGGAAGAGTTCTGTGTTCAGCACTTTTTTGAATATTGGGAGTGAGTCTGCTGAGCGTGCAGAGTTTGGTAGCTCGTTCCACCATCGTTGGACCATTGAGCTAAAAAGTTTCGCTTAGTGCCGTTCGTTTGCAGACCGCAGCGGACGGGAGGGATTGTAGACTTGAATGAGTGAGCTGAGGTAAGCAGGAGCTGTTGCGTTAACCACCCTGTAAGCAAGAGACAGAGCTTTGAACCTGATGCGAGCGGCTACAGGAAGCCAGTGTTGAGATCTGAAGAGTGGTGTGTCATGGGTCCTTTTAGACTGATTAAAAATGAGGCGAGCTGCTGCGTTTTGGATCATCTGCAAGGGTTAGATTGTGGATACTGGTAAACCCATCAACAAAGCGTTGCAGTAATCAAGACGAGATATGACCAGCGCCTGTACAATGAGTTGGGTTTTATATTCCATAATGTAGGGTCTGGTCTTCCTGATGTTGTAGAGGGATAATCTGCACGCCCTAGAGACTGAGGAGATGTGGTCCTTAAAGCTCAGTTGGTCATCGATGATGACTCCCAGATTTTTGTCTGACTTAGTGTGGACAATCACTGTAGATCCAATGTTGATGCTGATGTTGTGTTGCATCGAAGGTCTGGCTGGGAAGACAAGGACTTCAGTCTTGGAGAGGTTAAGTTGAAGATGTCTCTCTCTCATTCAGGCAGAGATGTCTGCGAGACAGGCAGAAATGCGTGATGAAACAGTGGAGTCGTCCGGTGGAAAGGACAGGAAGAGCTGTGTGTCATCAGCGTAGCAGTGATAAGAAAGACCATGCGAGTGAATGATGGAACCATGATGATGGATGCAGTATAGACAGAAAAAAGAAGAGGACCAAGAATTGAGCCCTGCGGCAGACCGGTAGAGAGGCTATGAGAGTGAGAAACATGCCCCTGCCAGGATACCTTGAGGGTTCGTCCCGTTAAGTAAGAACGAAGCCAGTCTAAAGCTGATCCAGAGATCCTTAAGTCAGAGAGTGTGGACAAGAGGATCTGATGGTTCCCAGTGTCAAAGGCTGATGATAGATCAAGTAGAATTAAGACAGAAGACTGACCTGTGGCTTTTGCAGCTCGAAGATATTCCACAACAGTCAGGAGTGCAGTTTCTATGGAGTGACTCCTCTTGAAGCCAGACTGGTTGACATTGAGGAAGTTGTTATTAGAAAGAAGGTCTGAGAGTTGATTGAAGACTGCTCGTTCCATTGTCTTGGCCAGAAATGGAAGAAGGGAGACAGGTCGGTAGTTCTCCACTACAGATCTGGGCCTGCTTGAATGAGGTCGGAAAAGTCCCTGTTGTGAGAGATGTGTTGATGACTTGTGTAATAGAGTGGAAGGGATTGGATCCAGAGAGCGGGTGGTCGGATGGTTAGAGAGGAGGAGGGTGGATACGTCACCCTCAGTCAGAATTGCAAATGATGAGAGCAATGCAGTGCTGGAAGAAGTTAGACGGATTACATCATCTGGAGGAGACAACTGTGAGCTGATGGCTGCCACCTTGTTGGTAAAGAAGTCGACAAAGTCGTCAGCAGTGAGAGGGGTAGATGCCAGAGGTGAAGGTGGGTAAATGAGTGTTTTGGAAGTGGAGAACAGCTTCCTCGTGTCTGAGGTGTCGCTGAGCTTCTCCTGGTAGTAATCGATCTTTGCCCTGGTGACACTGTGTGAAAAAGATCCAAGCAGATCCTGATACTCAGCAAGAGCAGATGGAGTCTTGGATTCGCGCCACTTCCTCTCAGCACTCCTGAGTTGTTCCAGTCGGAGAGCCACGGATTAGAAGCTGAGGGACGTTCGGGTCTTGAAAACATCGGGCAGAGACAATCCAGACACAATGAAAGTGTAATGCAGAGGCTGTCCGTGGCTGCATCTGCATCGAGGACGGAGAGGTCCTGGGTTGGGCACCTGTTGCTGTCTTACAACAGCCTTAACAAACAGAAGCAAAGCAGAAAAACAATCTGATTAATTCATCATCAGTGAAAAATTAATCAATGGAGGCCAAGCCAGGAAATGTTTCAGTTTTAGACTTTTGTGGAGACTCCTCCACAACTAAATGTTTACTTCCCCTTTTATAGACATTCTCCCATTTCTGCAGAAGTGAGAAGTGTTCTGTCACTTCCGCTAAATGACATGTTGCCAGTCTTACTGTCATTATTTACACCCGTGCTCTCTCTGCCAAAACACGGTAAATCTTCCAATGTGAAATAGGCCAATTATAAGGAAGCAATTGAGAGATGAGAGTGAATGCTGCAAAGTCTTGTAAATGGCTTGTGAGAGCCACTTAAAAACCTGACTAGTTACTGCCTGAAGCTGATGGTACACATTCAGGGTAAGTTTGATTCAGTGTGTAAAACCTTTAGATGTGTCTCTTAGCTTTTTGCAACCCTTTGATATAACACAGACTCTTCCCAGGTTTTCAGCTTAGCAGGTAAAACCACAACAGAAAGACTTCTTTATAACCAATTATGACTAAATATTGTTTTGTTTATAAGGACTTTATGTTCATATTTTGGTATTGTACCTGCATGGTGCAGAACCCAGCTTATCTTAGCCACAGTAATAGCCTAATCTAATATCTATATCTAATATTTATAATCTAATACGTGCAAGCAGCAGTCAATCAAACTCAATCTAAATCAAATAAAAAAGACACTTGAGATCAAATTTCAACGAGAACATTGTCAACAATGTGGCGACTGTGGCGCAGGAAGGTAGAGTGGTTGTCCACCAATCTGTGGAAAAGTGCTATAAAAGTGCAGACCAGTTACTACTGTTAGCAATAGTAAGGTTTGCTTCGGTGATTGATGCTCTGACCTTTCATTGTAGTACCACAGACACCTTCAAACTTCAGTATTTGACATCTCTAGTGCAAAACATAAAAGTAAAGTGCTAATCGAAATTGCTTCACAAAATTTAAAAAAGAGAAAATAATACATACAATAAAACTTCAAATATAAATTAAAATACAACTACAAAAAAGATGTACCCATAAGAATCAGTAATAGAATCAGTAACACAGAGAGACAGGGGCAGGGCATTCCACAGCCTGGGAGCCACAGACTCAAAAGAAATAGGTTTTTGAGACCACGACCATGCTCTGGAGGAGCCATAAGGGGTTAACAGGTCAGAAATGTACTCAGGAACCTTGCTGTGAAGGGCTCTATAAGTGAGCACCAGAATTTTAAAATCAATTCTACATTAGATTGGTAACCAGTGAAGAGAATATAAAAATGATGTTCTACTGGTTCCTGTTAAAAGCCTCACTGCTGAGTTTTGAACAATCTGAAGTTGATTTATAACACGTTTGTTAAAACAAGTCAAGAGTGAATTACAATAGTCCAAACAAGATGAGATAATAGCATGTAAACATCTCTAAATCTACATTGGACAACATTTTCCTCACTTTAGAAATAATCCGTAGATGATAAAAGGCAATTCAGATATAAGCCTGTAGTTTATAGGGTCTGATCCAGGTTTGGCTTTTTAAGAATTGGGTTCCCTCCAGCTTGTTTAAAAGAAAGGAGGGGACCGTTCCAGTAGAAAGAGACAAATGTATCTAATTTACCAGACAAGGACCAAGTAATTCAGTAGCATTTAACAGTAAAGTGTTTGGAACAATGTCAACAGGTCTAGAAGGAGGTTTAATCTTTTTCAATAAAACCTTAATATTCTGTAGGCTGACAGGAGAAAAACAGGACCACGTGTGGAGATGGGAGCTTCTAGTATAGGTGTGTGAGGATAGGACAAATACTGTCTCAAATGTCCTGCACTTTACTGACAAAAAATATCTAAAATCTGTTATAGTTAGCTGATGAATATACAGCCACTTGTGGAACTGAGGGAGACAATATTTTTAATGGTATCAAACAGGACTTTGAGATTTTTCTTATTTTCAGATATAAGATTGGTGAAATAATCTGATCTGGCCTGTTTAATTGTGAAATTAAGAGATATGATCAGCTCCTAAGTGTGTAATCTGTGTACTCCAAGTTTAGAGCTTTTCCACAAACACTCTACTTCACGACAATTTCTCCTAAAACTAAAGATGCTTTCATTTGGCCAAAGACAATGTTTTTGAGGAGAAATAAAGTTTTGCTGAAATGGTGCCACATTATTTAAAACAGACACACAATGGTTATTAAACGACTGAACTAATGACTCAGCATCAGTACACTCATTGAAGGGACTGTGTTGTTGAGTGATCACCTTAGATGATGGAGACTCCATATAAAAGGACATATTAAAGAAAATACAACTGTGATCGCTCACTTTTATTTGATCCATACACAGGCCCAAACTAAAAACCAAGTCCACTGTATGGCCCTTTGCATGAGTGGGACCAGAGACATGCTGTGTGGAGTTAAAGAACTCAGTCAAAGAGTTCATCAGCTGCAATTCAAATTTTGACTACAGAAGTTATGTATGCTTTGTCCCATTGGGTGGGTGCCTGGATCCTTGTGTAATACCCAGTGTGATGGTACAGTGGAAGCACCTTTAACACCTCTTGCTCTTCAAGCTGGAGCTTTAACAGTTTCCAGAACTTAAAAGCACTGTGGAGTGTGATGGCACAACATGGCTCCTGTCATTACCATCATCCTTTAATCCACTCTAAAGCTCTTTTTTTTTGTTTTCCATCATACCAGCTATTTAAACTTATGTCACATGGTTGTATTCAAAAGGCAAAAGCTAAATATCATTATTCTCAGTGTGAACAGACTTACCATTGGAGTCTAAAATACAGTTGGATGAAAATGTTTGTACATGAAATAATATATCAAGAGAGATGCAAACTCTTGCACTTTTTAAATTATACTATAACTTTTTTAATATACACTCCTGGATCTTACTTCTGATATTGAAGGAATTTGTACTAAGCTGATTGTGCATGTTAGTGTTAGGGGTAAGTTTGCATTCACCTACATGCTATTTTAATTTGCCAGGAAACCAAGCTTAACATGACTTTGGAAGAGCCAAGAGACCTGGGATCAATCCTCAGCTAAATTATTCAGATAACCTCTTAATCCACATATGAAGAACTGGGCCATGGTTATATTATAGCCTCTGTTCCCGGCCTCCTCCCTTTGAATATGTTCATTATACATGTTGAAATAGTCCCCTGAGTGACTCAGATCTTACATTGTCAAGAAAGTGTGCTTCTTGATCTTATTCCTATAAAGGAGAGCATCAAAGGGCTGGATGAAGAGATGAAATTTCAAGTTTTTTTAGGCTTTCATGCAGGAGCTTCTGCTCCTGCTGGAAGGATCATATCATACTCAATTAGTTTATGAGAAAATACAACTTACATTTCAGTAAAATGTAGGCATGGATATATAACACTAGGGCAGAAATGGTGTTCAAACTGGAAGTAGATACATGTTACTTACAAACATGAATATGAATCAACATAAAAGATCAAGTCTGACTAAAATAATGAGAGCAGTCCAAGCTCTTGTGCTGCCTGTAATATTCTTTCCAGCTAAGCTATGGGTCAGAGGTTTTATTATCTCATCAGCAATAAAAAGATTAGATTAACACATGCAACTGGAAAACAACTAAATAAAGACACATTAAAGTATGTAATAAAACTGTTTAAAAAACTCCATGTGTTAATAATTAATTCATTTCCAATAATAGTAATAATAAGTGGTGACACAGACTTGTACACAGACAGAAAATGTAATGCGAGCATTGAAAACCTGCCTTTTTCAGTCTGTGGCTCTCTTTGAACCAGAGACTCTTACCACCCCTTTCCACACCAGACTAATCCCTGGTTCAACCTTTGATTTTAACTGCAACTTTCTCCCTTGATCCCAGCGTCTCCCCAAGCACAGGGAGAGAGAGAGAGAGAAACCGAGTGAGGAGGGATAAAGTGACTAGTCAGCTTCCTGCTGCTTCGCTCTTCTTGTTCTTTGTTGGCTTTCGGCCCTTTAGCCTGGCTCTTGGCTCCCTGCATGTGCGCACACAAACCCATATGGGCACATGTTATGATATGCACAGGCCACAAATGTATATGAGTGTGTGTGGCGTGATCTGGTTTCCTTGTGGACTCTATTGTGTCTGGGCAGGAAACAACTAATCCAGTCAGATCCAACCCAGTCAGGGATCTGCTGCTCATATAATCTAACTGGCAGGAGTTCTGCAATGGGAAAGAGAAAGAAATAAAAGTCTATCTTTCCCATTCACTCCAGTCAGGCTGGTCTCAGTTGAAAGTAAGATAGATGTCATTACTATCTCTTATGCAGAGGCGCTCCATGCCAGCAGGCAAGGCAAGCAAATGCTTGGGACCCCTAGCCAGTAGGGGGCCCCCGAGGGCTGACAAAAGTTAAACTATGTACAGCACTGACTGTGTGCAAAGTTTGCAACAACAGAAACAATCCCGGACTTTCCTAAGAGGACCCCGACGGTCACCTTGCTGCAAGTAGCACATGATTCAATGTTAAAAAAAAAAAATACAGGTCTGATGAAACAACGGAAACCAGCTGATGAAAATGAAGAGGAGTTAACATTCTGGGAGCAATAAAATACGAAGAGGAGAAAAAAGCCTAAAGTGTTTTCGGGCGCCAACAGACTCTAGGATCGCCACTGCTCTCAGTTAAAAAGAAAAGAAGTGTCTGTGTGAAACTCGGTGGTAGGTCTATAATTCAAACTCATTGGTCAAGTAGGCTTTCAGTAAGTGCATACATGTGATATGTTAATGTGTGTATCCAACAAAAGAGATATTAACAAAGAATTGAATAATTTTAACACTGCTAATAATATGGAGTATATATTTTCCTTTAACATGCAATTATCAAAATATGAAAATATATAAAAACTATGTAGAGCCTTGTAAATAAACATAGTAACATATATATAATTACATGTTTTTACCCATTATCTTAAATGCTATTTCTAACAGCATCAAGTTACTTAAAGGACAAGGATACAATTTTCAAGTCTATCTTAAAACAACAGTGAGGCACCCACATAACATTTAAAATGGTTTTACTTGTTGAGATCATTCCTCTTTCATACTGACCAGAAGTAGATCACTTCCTAAAGTCCTTTTAATGGAAACCATGGTCCAAACAAAAACAGTTTTCAAATGTGTATCTGAAGCTTAGTCGGAGTTTATTAACAAGTGGATTGTGTGTGTGTGTGTTAAATTCCCATATTGGTTTCTCTATAGTGCTGAAGCTGAAGGCCCACAGAGGTCATTTGTACCTAACCTCTAATACATCCCAGTGAATCATTTGTTGAAATAGCCATGCACAGAAGTAGGTATACATATACTATTTCACCACATGGTGGTTTGGTTGGGATAAGGCACAAAAACATTACATTGAAAGTTATGTTTGGGTAAGGGACTAAATATAAATGGTAGGTGTAAATAAATCATGTCATGTATCACATAGTGTGCATCGCACGACTGTTAGAACAACAACTGTTGTGTCGCAGTAGAATCAAACTCCTGTCTCCTTTGTGAACATCCATCCACCACCCTAAGCTACCTCCTGACAAATGTTGTGAGGTCTCAATACTTTTTCCCAGTTTAAAATTCACTACAGCCGGCAGATGTTGCTAAGCATATCCTACATTTCCCTTCTTTGTTTTTGTGTGGCTGGTGCAAATGACATACTCTTTTGTATTTCACAAGAGTTGACACAATTGTTCAAGTGTGTCAGTTAACAGTTAACAGTTGTTAAAAATGTTTTAAATGAATTATTTAGACTTCTACAAGGCTTTGTTGTAAAAATGAGTTGGCATCTCCCAGTAAATGATCTCTCCTTTCATTCAGCCTTTCACTCAGCTGCATGTACAGAAATCTACCTGAGGAAACCAGGTTTCCTGTTTGCATGACACTTGATAAATCAGCTGGCTGTAACCTGGTTACTTAAGTCTATGTAAATGCACTGAGTAATGTGATGTTGTGACACCTGAATGAATATAACATTAATAGAACATGTGACCCTGTGAGCCATAAAAATCAAACAGCTAAATCAACTTCAGTAAATTTCAATATGATGTGTGTGTAAACATGTGTGTGGTTATTTTGTCTCTGTCATTTGAACCCTGATTTATTCAAGGGAAAACACAGTTATTATTTGGGGAGTGTTTAATTTAAGACGTTATTTACATTTATTCTATTATTTCTTTGTAGTTGCTTCTGCACAGTCTGCCCTTAATAAAATCCCCAAACTGCCAACATAATGAGAAATAGCAAGACTGGCTTTGCACAGGTTTATCTAAGTAACCTGGAAAATTATCTTAGCTTTATTTGAATCACTTTGACATGGCAAAGGGACTTTGACACTTAGTGATCCCCATTGAAAGCCGCACTTTAGGCAATATGTCTGAAATTTTAAAAACACATTGATAACAAGCAGAAGTGAGTACAATCAATGTTTGTCTTTTAAGAGAGAAAGTCGCTGTAGATCAGTTATGGAACTATTGTACTGAAGGACAATTTTAAGTGTGTTTCGTGTCAATGAATGAAAAAAATAAAATTTGTGCTCCATTGCAAAGCTGTAATTACTTTGAGGAATCATAATACAGAAAATGTATATCGTAAATGTAAAATATTACAAACTAATAAAATAATCAATTAGATTAATGCCTTGTCATCACAAAAAGTATTAGTTAGTTCAGCCTTTACAAGCTTTAACATTAGTGATATTTACACAGTAGTGCATCAGTATTTACACTCTTATATCACTTTGCTTATTGACTTATTTTGCTTTTGGGCTACACAGAGAATGTAAAGATCTATATATACAGACAATGCCAGTCAGCCACAACATTAATGAGACCAAGTGCTTTTAACATAAAAATATAATATGTTTTTTATAAAAATGATATTAACTATTCAATGCTGATATATCTTTACGAGTTAACCAGTTTCTAGCACCCTTAGCACTTTTATTAACCCTCTGCAATCTATCTGGTTGTTTTTTAATACTTTTGATTTCACCTTTATATTTCACCTTAAAACTGTTTACTAGGCCAATAGTTGGTGTCATCTTTTTAGCACAACCTCACACACAACCTGTGACAGTTATTTTTTCATTTTGACATAGTGTAATAACACATTGATCTTAAACCAGAAATCAGCAGATTTACCACAGGTGACTTTATGTTTCTGCTAGGACGCAGGACCACAGGGTCTTTTTATGGGACCAACAGAACTAGATTTTCACAGTGAAGATATTCAAATGAATAAAATGCCGTTTGAACATCCATTCAGAGAAAAACAAACACTTTTCATATTACAAGCAGCCTGACAATCTTACTGAAACCCACCACTGATAATACAACCCTCATTTCCATTATCACTGGAGACAATGTCAAAAGAATGAATACCAAACTGCACATAAAGAAAAGAATAAAAACACTTTTCATTTCCTGTTTGAAAACTGCGTCCTGCTATTCTTTCTCAGACAGCAAGTGTGCATGGAGACAGGTCCGTTTACACACACCAGATTATAGTCATGGTGCCCAGCGTGAGGGCTATTCATTCTACTTCCTAATTCAGCTTTGTTTAATAATTTCACATGGACCGAAGTCAGCAGCGCACGCAAAAACCCGGCACATGCAAACACACACACATACACACACACACTGACTCAAACTCTGCTAAATAAAGGAACAGCCAGGAGGATATCCTCATTTCTTCCATATCAGGGTTCCTTTGAAAGCTTCCACTCCGAGCTGAATGAGAGGTTTCACTGAGACCATTCACCTCAAGGATCTGCTCTGATCCACTCACAATCAACCATATCTGTCATACATGGCTAGGCCTGAGAGCCAGGAGAGAGAGAGAGACTAAGAAGAAAAGAAAGAAAAAAAAAAACAGATGTGACAACTCATGCAAAGCTAAATGGTGTCTAGATCCATTCACGTGCCACTTACACACAGACACACACACATACACACACACACACACGGAGTGATCCCTTACTTAAAGGGTGATTTCATGGGCATCTGTGTTGTGAAAGGTGAGGAAATGTGTACATCCAGAAACTTTTGTGCTCCAGTGGTTATCAAATCAAATGTTTATATGTTCCCACCTGTCACCTGCCATAAAATACATTTTCTTTCATAACCTTTATCCAGATCTTACACCTCCTCTGTTTTCACAGCAGATGCTCAGCTATAGTCTTATATGTGCTCAGGATTTGCTAAGATGTTTTCAGCAGTAGTGTGGCATTTTGATGCACTGGGCCTCACCAGCTGTCTTCAGCCTTTGTTGTTCACACTGTCATGGGACGTCGTGTTTCTAAAATAGATCCTTGATTAACATTTGAGCCTGTGGCATTTTGACACAAACAAATTCAAGCTTTTCATTTTGTATAAGTGTATGTATATCAGATGGGATCATGGGACAAGTAAACTGAGCCTTGTGGATCTGTGAGTCCAAGTGGACTGCCGGCCAGGATCATAGGTGTTGTAGTGAAAAGCATATTAGTACGTTTACTTACATGCAGTATATGGTAGTAAATTAAGGATTTTTTTGGCTTACAGTATGTTACAGTGAGTAGTAGAAGAAAATATAAAAAAATATAGAAAATGACCAGCGTTATCAATAACTCCCAAAACTCCGAAACTACACAGTGTAACTATGGAACAAATCTGTCACCTCTTATTTTTTTGGAAATTTAAGAAACTAACAAGAGAAATTCAGCTCTGATTATGTCCGTTTGAATTAGAAATGTTGGATTACGAGTTTAATGTGTGTGTGCGTGTGTGTGTGTGTGTGTGTGTGTGTGTGTGTGTGTGTGTGTGTGTGTGTGTGGCCTGCCCTCTCTACATCTCTAATCCTTGTAATAGAGTGAAGATCATGAAAAGCCCGCTGGCCTGGCCAAGCCTGCCCCACTTCACCATATGTAAGATAAATTATCATTCCCATCATTTACTAAAGAATCCCCTGTCCTCCATCTCACCCTTTCTCTCGTCTATCCCTCTACTGTGTTGAGATAATTGTTGCTTTTTGTATCGCAAAACAGAGAAGGGGATAAAGAGCAATTCTACATGACCGATTGCATTTCTACATAATCTCTACATCCCCTGAGAAAGTGAGAGAAAGGAGCTAACAGCTAAAGTCTTAAGCCACAGCACATTAAGTCAGTTTGAGTGACTGCATGTTCTTCACAAACAACAGTCCGCAGACCTGGACAGTCTGATGGACATGGTACAAGTTATAGACTTGCGCAAATGCAAATTCTATCGGGTAAACCCCCCCAATCCAACCCCTCCCCACAGTCGTTCACTTAGTCTTACTTATTCTCCACATGTATTTATTTATTTCATTCTTTTTCCCACCACAACTCATCCTCAGGGCACATACCTAAGAAACTAAGCATAAAGAGTTGAATATAATTTGAATATATTTGCCAAAAAAATGTAAAAAATACTAAACCTTGACATGCTTGCTGTGGAGAACCACATGCAGGCTCCTCTGTAGGTGTGTTCTGTCTGCAACAATGAAAGTGTCTGTAATTGCATGAGCTCCACTCTGGTTTATGCCAGCTGTCTCATTCCAAAGGCATCAAAAAGTGCCACTTTGTCCAGTCGCTTTTGAGTTACATGCTGACACTTGTGGTACCTGCAATCACATTGAATTTAAAATTAAACTTTTTTGTAGGGTGGTGGATGGTACAACAAGACCCAGAACTTGTCCACAGGACACTGTAGTGCGAGATGTTGTCCGCTTTAATGATAATTGTAACACAAGGTGGTTACTATGGTAGGGAAGTACCTGTGGTGTCAATATGATATGCAAAAGCAAATTTGTTACAAATACAGGATTCTGCACTTTTAGTATTAAAAAAAAAAAAAAACATGTCACGATGTGGAGCAGGTGGTGTTTTTCTATCATGGTCAAAGGATGCACAAAAGCAATAGGATTAACAAACGTTAACGAAATGCACTGCAACACAGAAATGCAGCAGATAAGCATCTACAAAAGTCCAATTTTTTTCCCAACGTCTTCCATGTACCTCCAGGCATTTGCAATGTTGCAATTGCAACATTTAATTCAACCAAACCCCTGTGAATTCTATTTTAATTTGAAATGTAAAACATATAAAACATGGCAAGATGGATCACAATTTTCTTTTTAAAAGCTGTGAATTCAGGCATTTTAGGCTATAACGATCAAAAAAGCAAAGTGCACTGAACTAATGCACTGACTCAAGAAAAAAAAATTTCTGCAAGTTTGCATCAAGCTTTTTGAGTTATGATGATGTCTTGTGAAATTAAGTAGAAACAAAAAACTACATTATGTAGCAAAAATTAGCATTTTTGCTAAAAAATATGAATTGTATTTACCATCAACTCAACTGCTGGCACTATTAATATATATTACTTATAACTAGAATGAAATTGAGCATCCAAGTGCATTTAATTAAGTTATCACAACTTAAATCTTATTTAGTAATGAATGCAGAAATTTGAGTGTACATGACATTACAACATTAGTGTACAAATACAATAAATACTTTAAACAATGTACATTAATGTACATTAAATACAACACATGAAAGTATTGAAGTATGAAGAATGTATTTCGTGAGTAAATTTGTAATTTTTTTCCCCCAAATTACTGAATTACTTTTTAGGGTGTACTCAAGAATTAAGACGGTGTTGTTCTGCCACCTTCGGTTTTCTGCTGCGTTCATGGTGTGGTGAAGAGGAGCCATAGAGTCAGAAAAAGATGTGGAAATAGCTGTAGAAACCATTAACAACAATACTTCTGAAAAAAAACAAAAAACAAATTCATGTACTGAATTTGCTACGGAATAAAAATGGAAAATATCTCATTGTGTGCATCTGCTGATTCCTTGTAATTTAAAAGCAGGAAAACCATTGTTATGTGGAAGGATTTTACTCCACACTGAAGCCTGTATTGAAAGCCACTTTCCCTTATTTTTCTTTACCCTTCTGTTTGCCTCTCTGAGGTTTGATGAAGGTTTTTATTTAAGGCCTTGGAAGCCCTGCTAAGCCTTAGAGCCCTGCTGTATACATACAAGGCCCTGCTACCAGAGTGCCTTGTTGATCATTCTCCTCGAGTGCTACTGCTGCAGCAGGACTTTGAAGTCCCACATTCATCCTTCTCATTTTCTTCTTTCCCTTCTCTCTTAGTGTCTCTGTCTTGCTCACAACTAATACCATAATGATGGAGAGGATTTAAATTAGAGGACGGTCTTTCTCTCTCATTGTATTTAATGGCTCTTATTGTGAGAGCTGTCAGGCCTTATACAGAATCTGTGAAGGAGGGACGGCTTCATTCCTTCTGCCATTCTGAAGAAAAGCTGAAGGGAAAAGTGGATCAGGAGAGAAAGACTTTAGCCTGAGTAAGTGGACCAAGACCAAAGATGTGAAAGGCAGAAAGAGAGTGCTGGAGCAATTCTCTGGTTTTAATTAAACAATCTTAAAGAATTCTAAAGTCTGTCCCTTCTGTCCTTTCTGAATTAATTGTGTTGGAAAACTCACCTGGGTTCTAATGGAGGAGATGAGGAATTGAGGAAAAGAGAATGCTGAAAGCGAACGAGAGGCTGTTTACAGATAAAGCCATTAACATTTCTTGTTAATCAATTAACTCTTTCATGGATAATGAAAAGGCTCATTAACTTGTGGTTAAAAGGCCACAGAAGGCCTCGTAACGTGGTGATGGTTGTAGAATTGGAGTAGTGCTGAGAGGTCACTGAAAAGAAAACAAAAGTTTGAGAGAATAAACCTTTTAAAACTAGACTACGCTCATTGTGGTCATGGTTTTAACAAGAATGTCTCCACTTATGTCTCCTTTTATCCCTCAAATGCTGGTGGTTTCTAGGGATAAGAAAGATTTGAGGGCTTTGCCAACGAGCTCATGAAGATCTAACATGAATGCAAGGCAGGGACATGCAGAAAATGGCATGAAGCATGTTTTAGACAAGGCTGTGCTAATATCTCGCCTCAGAACACCTCTTTCTCTTTGATTCCTGCCCTTCGTGTCCCCAGCTGAGCTTGTGACAATGGAGCATCTGTGTGGGCAGGTGCTTCAAGATCCCCTACAGACACATGAAAATACTTGATGATAATTTAATGATAATTAATTAATACATTATTAGATTAATTAATACATTTATGATAATTTACATCTGTTTACCTTTCCTTGTTGAAAAAACTATTACATAAATATGAAATGTCAAGAAGAGGAATCCAACAAGTTCTTCCTTAGCAGCACAGGAAAAACATCATTTAACAAAAGAAACCTCCTACAGAACCAGGCTTCAGGGTGGGCGGCCATCTGCTTTGACCGGTCGGGGTGAAAAGAACAAAAAAGCAAGAAGAATTAACTTTAAAATATTGGGCAGGTTGGTAGGAATAGTACCTTCCCACTAGAAACACACAGCTCCAAAGCCGGTGACACCTGCCAAAAGGGACGGAGTGAAGGAGACAGCGAGGGAGAAGGACAACAAGAGAAGATGTCCCTTAATTAACCAAAGTCACAAACACACATTCAGAAATGAATGTACTGCAATTTTCTGTCACGTAGGACTCAAATAACATGTTTTCTTTTTTTCCCCCAACATACAGTATGTGTTTTATTTGCAATTTAACATTTGTATTCCCCCAGCATGTGTTGCCCATTTAGGATATAAAATTCAGGAAAAGTGTTCCTGTAAATAATGTTAAGACTTATGTCATGATCAGGGATCATTAAGGTCTTATTAAGCATATTGATTTTTAATCAGGAGTTTGAACATTATGTAAACTGACCACATTTAGCTTTTACTGTAACACTTACTGTAACACCTCCACAGCCAATCAAATGTATTTCTGTATTTATCATCTTTTAGACAAGGGATATAAATGCATGGAGAGGAGGGTAGCTCCCACAGAAATTACAGCAGCATAACTGAGCCAGTTCAGTTTTATCAACCGAGGAAAGTTTAAAACCTAGATTTAAAAGTAGAGCGGGCGACTGCCTCCTCCCACCTTTACCTTTATCTTTTGTAATCATTACCATCATGAATGGGCCCACACAGGACTGTGACATCTTCAGATGTTCTCTGATTATATTCTCCGGAGTTAAAAGTGGCTCCGATTTACAAGTGGCTAAACTGAAAACTCTGAAGCACTGTACAAGAAAGGCCACAGCAGGACTGGTAAGCACACTTGTGTTTCAATGTCCATTTAATGTGATTATGTTGTACAAGTCTTCTTCAGTGTATTAATTATGTGTTGCTGTCAGCCATTCAAGAACTGATTTGATTTCGTTCTAGGATTTAATTCCACACTTCTCTTTCTTTTCCAGTATGTCCCCATCTTTCTTGTCCTCTGACTTGCTGCTCACTTCCTTGGAAAATGTAGTGAGTTAGTGGGAACGGGTCGCAGTTTTAAGTCCCCTTTCAGTTAGACTTCATAAAAGAGCCAGTGAGGCATGTTGGAGGGCAGAGAATGATCTGCTGGCTTCTTCTACCTGAGAGGAAACCCAGAACACCCCCCCCCCCCCCCCCCCCTCCTCCACACACACAAACACGCCACACCAAAGGGCTGTCAAGTGCAATGAGAATGGCTGTGAGCTGGGCAATAACAATGGGCCCTTGGTACTGCAGGGTGACCCCCAGGAGTCTATAATTCAGAAAGGGGTTAGTCTATCATTCACACTTTCACACACATTCTCTGAACAGATTCATGGGGGCAAGACAGGCTGTTCATTATCACGGAGGCAAAGGGAGGAGGAGGACAAGAAAGGGAGGGTGGGGGGGTGGTGAAAGGAGAGGAAAAGTAGGGAAGAAAAAGAGAAAAGGAGGTGGAAATAGAGTTCCAAAAAGATTTAAAGCAGCAAAATAAGTCTCAATTTCTGACGTTAAGAACACTAGAATCAAGAAACAATAAGAAGACCAAAGGTCAGGTCCATCTTGACCATGTTTTCTTAAGGACTTGTACTTTTGTAAGACAGAGGCTGCAAAGGAAACAGGCAAACTTCTTGGTCCATGCACAAATATACACTAACGTCTAAAATAGTTTAGGCCTGTGGACAGTGTTGGTGCACTATCACTGACATGGAAGAAGCGGAACTTTTTGTAGAGTTTTATTGAGTCTCAGTTTTGCTCCAGGTGGTCCACCTGAAACACCAACACTGGAGATGTACCTAAAGAAAAGCAAACACCATGCATCACGGGACAGATCACACATAAACACCAATGGAATTAACTTAAAATAACTTTAGAAAACTATGCTATGTTCAGGTTTAGCTGTAGTTCCCTTAGGTCTGGATCGTCGTAACATCATCGGTGAGAACAGTTGACAGAGACCGAATCTTAAGACTAAAGACTGGAACTTAAAAATTTTCTTCTCTGACGCTCTGCACTGACTGAGCCAGAACATCACTGAGCAGGACCTACAGGGTCCAACCAGTCCTCATGACCAAGTCACAATTCTAAACAGCTATAGGGTATATATGTCATATTCTAGTTTTAGGGTTGGACACAACTTCTCAGTTTAAATAGAGTTTATTTGAGAGTGTTATTGTTGGCAAGGCAGGATGATGATGTGGTTAGCCCTCCGACTCGCTAGGTGGCGCTGAGTTCCAGTTAGAGTGCGTGAGGAGACGAGCTGAGTCTGGAGGGGAGGTAGGGATCTAACGGGGAAGAGTGAAGTATGGTCCTGGCAGTGTGTGCGTGGAATGTAGCCGTGGTGGGTCTCCAATCCCTGACGTGAACAGAACTCCAAACTCCTCTTAGTGACACAATATTCACCAACTCCAAAATCCCTTTCAGTGAATATATATACTTGGTAACACTATAGAAGTCCATGACGCTTGATTCAATAATGAGTGTTATTCATGAGTACAAAGTCAAACTTTCATCTGATCTTCACAGGCAGGTAATCACATGGATTGGCAAACACTTATGCATGGTGTGAATCAAGACATGGGCGCAGCGTGGAAAACATTCTCTTGCGATGGCATGGTTGTAAGGGTCGGTGATGAAACTTGATTCCTTACGGGCAAATAGCGGTACTCATAATCCTTAGCATAATTTGTATAGTCGGCAACAGAGAGAGTCAATAGGGAGCAGCAGGCAGAGTCCGGTCAAAAAATGTAGCGTGGTCCGAACCGACTAGGAGCTAGGGTTAGGATCTTAAGGTTAGGCCTGTAGCGCCATTGTCATGAAGTGTCATTAAGAGAGACTATGTCGGACCTCCTCCGTCTATTTTAGTTTCAACATGTTCTCATCCCACAGTATCAGATATTGATGCTTTCAAGGCTCAGATATTGATGCCTCATCACCACCGTTTGAGGCCCTGGGAACAACTGCATCTGGAGTGACGCTGCAGGTGAACTTGGGTGTCAGTGTTGGATGGTACAGGAGCGTCACCTTTTTGACGCCACAGAAACCCCTTTATAAACACAAAAAAACTACATTAGGGTTGGGAAAACAACTTCAGGGTAACATTACGATAACAAACAACAACGGTAAGGCACAAAAACTTCAGGGTAAGGTAACCATGTGCGCCATGTTGTGAACCATAGCTGGCACACACTGGGGTATGAGTTGCCATCATCTTTCTAATGTGGAGAGGCAGGATGCTGTGACAGCCCTGTCATGTGGTTTCAACACCAATAATCACGAAGTGAAAACATACGTTTAGACATTTTTGCAAATTTTCACACTGTTTCTGTAAGGAGACAGGCCCTAAGAAAACCCAGGAGTTGGTTATTTTCCAAGCTATGTTGAAGGAACATACTGACATGGGGTTTCTACTGCCTTTGTTATAGTGTGTCAAACTGTTTAAGGAGTGGGGTCCTAAAGCAACAGTGTGTGTCCTGGTTAATGTGCAGAGAAAAAGGTCTCCATATGCTGCTGGTCTGTCAGCACCAGCACCTAGTCAAAAGGGCTGACCATCTGCCAATCAAACACAATGAATGGAAGGAGACTGTCTAAGCCTGCCCACACATGCACACCCATCCAGACACACACACACACACACACCGAGAGAGGCACATTTCTAAAAAACAAATCTCGCAACACTAGGGCCGATTTGATGAACTAATAGTATTATCTGTATTATTACAAACCACATAGAGTTCAACATCTTGCCTAAAGACATTCCAGCAATTGAGAAGGAGGAGCCAGGGATTGAACCATTGACGAGAAGTCGTCCACCAATATCAGGGTTGTTGGTTTTGATGCCCGAGTGCTCCTGTTGAAGTGTCCTTGAGCAAGACACTGAACCCCAACTTAGCTCCCGGTGAGTGCATGGCAGCTCCAACATCAGTGTGTGAGTGTGTGTATTACTGTGAGTGAGTGAATGAGAAGCTGTGTAAAGTGCTTTTCTCTACCAATAAGTAGAAAAGTGCTTTTCATTTAGCCTTTCATTTAATAAATGACATTTAAAAACAGTTGAACACCAACATTATTAATGCTTACAAACAGTATCAGAGACTTTCCATTTTGAAATTCAGTACCACCAATGTAATAAAAAAGAAGTCTGGTCATTTAAACATGTAGGGAATAATTGGATGTAATAGCTAAACATGTGCAGAAACACAAATTTGTAAGTCAAAAAAACCAAAAGCATGTTTTGGTGTTTTACCTCTAGCGTTATTGTTGTTTTGCCGGCAATTAAAACGTTCTTACCACAAAACCTTTTACCAAGGTCTTCCAGTGAATTCCCAGCAGTAACTTGCATGGACATCCATTTGCTTCATTTCCAAGCACTTGCATTAATCTTAGTAATAACACTTCACATTTCTCAATCGTCTTTACACTTTGGAATTGTGTTTATCTTTTCAAATGCTAGAGAAGTCATCCAATGAGAATCACTCCCTCAAACGGCCCTGCCACAATGCATATCCACTACAAAGCCTGCTAATGATGCTATTCTTTGGACATTGAATTTCAACCATTTGTAATTCGTTGGGAAGCGTTTGGCACATTTGATTAGGAGATTAGAAAATAACAGAACATTGGCAGAATAAAAAAATAAGAAAAGCGGCTTTGCTGGGTGTTTACCGATTTCAATTGTGTGCGCCAACAGAGGGCAGGGTGTGTGGTCGAGGTCTTCAAGTGCTACTTCACAGTCACACAAGATTGAGTTCTGCTCTGCTTAGGTCAGTACACTGACATAAATCAGTGCAGGTTAGCAGTCTACAAAGCCACGTATCCAAACTATTTTTGAGTCTGTATTATGTCATGTTGAAGGAATGTGAAAAGGCTGTGTGTTAGAACCAAAAGATATCAACAGATTTGTCATTTAAAAATAAAGCACTTTTTTCAACATCACTGGAAACTCACTCCAGCCTTCCCATGCCCCACTGACACTGGGTCCTGACCCACTGTGTGGTCTGACCAGTTGACCTCAATTTGCACTTAAGAGTCACAGCAGAAAGCTGTAATTTCCAAATCCTTTTGCTCTGACATTTACTGAATACGATACTGTAGAGTGAGCAGGAGAGTGTAACACTCTCATTTGTGTCTAGATATGATGTCTCTCAACAACAAACACTGACGTGCTCTGTGGAAGAAGTTTTCAGCTCATTAACTTATGTTAAAGTATTAGTGGATAGGCTTCTTCAGTTCTAACTGTTCTCTTTTTGTCAGAACAAATAAAGATTTTAGAGTGAGAAAATTTCAAGAATTTTAAGAAGGTCCAGCTGCCACTAAACAAGTAGATTTAGTAGATGAGAATCCCAACAGTTAAATGAGAGAAGGCAGCAGCATTTCTGGATGTTGTTTATATAGTTTTTTTCTTATAGTTCTTGTGCACATCTTCCATTTGTGAATGCACTGACAAACTGTGTACATTAACAATGGTTTTCAGAAGTGATCTTGAGCCAATGCAGTGATTTCCACCACAGATGAAGATCTGCTTTTGATATTATGCCGCCTGAAGCCCTGAAGTTCATGATCATTAAATAATAGAACGTTTTTATTTGCAATTATTAAATTTTTGTATTATGTTATTGATATAATTTACTCTAGAAGATAAAATTCTCCAATTCATTAACATTATAACATTATTATTAAGTTTGTCAACCCATTATTTGCCCATACAGTCTTTCACAGATTAATGAACGACTGAAAGACGTACGCTACTCTTCCAGTCTTTTGTTGCCCTTGTCCCAACTGAAACTTACTGCTGGCACCAAGTTCCGAATGAGCAAATATTTGTCAAAAAACAATGCAATAGGTCCCGTTCAACATTTGGAATGTTGTTTTTCTGTTTACAAATGATTGCATTCTATTTTTAATTACATTTTTACACAATCTCCCAACTTTTTTCAGATGTTATCCAATTGAACCTTGCATATTAGCATTATACAGCTATAACACAAGTCTTACTGAATGTCTAACAATGTCACAACCACAGTTTATTTACCATGAATTACTTGACAACCATATCAGCATCAAGTCCATATTTGTTCAACCTCAACCCACTATAGTGTGGAACAAAGTATTCTCACTTTTTTCTCTCAATTATATACAACAAAAGGAGATAACACTATGATATCGATCGGTTGTTAATAATTTATAAGCCGAGATAATAATGAACTAATCATTAACAGAACATTTATAAATGTAAATTATTAGATATTATTTGGTTATTTTACGAATTAATTCTAAGACTTCTGTAAATACTTTAGTGAATCATGAAATGATCAGTAACCAACCATTAGTACATGTATAACAAATAATTTGTTTATTTTCTATTTTTAACCTGTAAGTAATTGAAAAGACATTTTCACAGCTTTTGCAGGTCTAACATCAAACACAGGTGAGATGTGGCACCTAAATCAAGGAACTATGTAATTTCACTATTGGTTAGTGTATAATCCACAAAAATCTGGAGGCATGACCTTCCATTGAGGCTCTTTGCATGCAGGTGAAGAGGCTAGTGACTGTGTGTTACAGAAGAAAGCTGCAGACTAAAAATGGGCTATGTGCAATAATGAATGTTTCTCATCTGTTATAAATGGTGTGCATCATAAACTGTTCTTTCAATGTAAATGTGTCAAAAATCATTTCTAGATCTTCCATACCTTTACAAATAATCTACATATTGTATGTATACAACCTTTACAAACTGTTTTACATCCACTAATATAAAGTGTAAACTATTCATCCCATGTAAATGTGTTGAAAAATCAACTTTCAATTTAATTTAGCTTTATTTATGTAGCACCAATTTACAACAAAGTCGTCTCAATGCAGCTTACATAATAAAGTCAGCACAATAAAGATATGTACAGAAAAAGCAAAACAATAAGTGTCAAGGGAGGTTAAAATGTGTTATAACTATGTTTAAGTCCAAGGTTTATTAGTAAATATGATTGGGATATTGAGGCTAGTCCTCCGCCTCGTTGACTTAAACTGTGTGCTACGTACAAACATGTAGTACTACTGAAACAAAAAAACGCATCAGAGCATGAATCATCCAACAGTTTTCCACCAACCCCATGGTTTTTGGTTCAATCCCCGGATTCTCCTATCACATGTCAAAGTGTCCTTGGGCAAACATTGCACCCCAACTTAGTGGCTCCTGGTGAGTGTAGGCCAGCTGCATAGCAGCTTCCCCATCTGTGTAAAGCGCTTTGGGTACCAATAAGTAGAAAAGCACTATATGAGTGAAAACCATTGATAATTAATAATAAACATAATAAACAGACAATACTTTCTGTGTCTCATTGTGTGTCGGGGTTAGCTTCAGATCCTTGAATAATGTCTCTTATTCTCTGTGTGTCTGCCTGCAGGGCTTCATTGTGGGGGTCAATCTTCAGTGCAGCTTGGTAATCTTGTAGCCCTGAAAAAAAACATGTCAAAGTTAAATCAACTGGTAACACAGATACAGTGGATAGAGTTAGCAATTGAAAGTGAAAAGTCATCAAAAATCAAGAAATTATAATATTTAAGGGGTGACTGTGGTCCAAGAGGTAGAGCAGTCGTCCACCAATCCCAGGGTTGTTGCTTATTCTCCTGTCACATGTAAAAATGTCCTTGACCAAGACACTAAGACACTAAACACCAACTTAGTTGATCCTGTTGTGTGTAGGCCAGCTGCAAAGCAGCTCCCCCATTACTGTGTGAGTGATTTTGTGATATTGAGTGTGAATGGGTGAATAAGAAGCAGTGTAACATGCTTTGGATACCATTAGGTAGAAAAGTGCCTTATAATTCAGCCCATGCAGATCATTATTGTTTAATAATTTTCCACAAAAAAAAAAAAAAAAATGTAATTAATATAAAAATCTACAACTCAAGGGTAGAAGTGTTGTAAACCAAAAGGACTGTTTAAACCTTCTGCGTAGAGCTGTAGCTGGCAGAATGCAGATCCTCGGCGGACACTGGCTCTAGCTCTGGCAGCTGCATTGGCAGGAACTGGTGGAGTCAATAGATTGAGTGCCTGCAGAAAATTGCAGGGAAATGTTTAGTGCTACTTTGCATTAAATGTATACAATAATCATTTATGATTCATGGTTTCTGCTCAGGTGGCAGATGTGGTCTCTAACTGACTAACCTGACACAACCATTTTTCCAAGATTGGTATGAGTCAAACATTTCTGTAGATGCAATGGTGTCTTTAACACCTAATTACAGCCTGTATCTCACACATTTTCCAGTGTTCTGTAAATTACTCTCTAAAACCTGTTAGCACACGTTTTATTTTAAAAAAATGATGGAGATGTGGGTGTTCTTATGAAATCACTTTCACTTGTTTCCTAAAACAGAGGTAATTGCCACAGTTTGAAGTATACATTTTTTTTATAATAATGCGTACCTATTCTTTTATTTGAAAATGCTGTATGGCTCCTTCTAAGCAAAACCTGGAAATCTGGGTAGGATGGAGTAATGAGTTTTTGTTTGTTTATAATTTACTGTAAAGACATAACTTTTTTCCTTACTCCTTGTATAGACTTTAGGTAGATAAACCTTCTTGTTGCTATTTGCAAGTTTAGGACACTTACATGCAAAGTGAAGCTTCATTGCTGTGGTGTAACAGAGAGACCCAGATTGCATAAAACAGACAGTACAGACCTGAGATGAATCCTCAATGGCCTTGTGAAGATTTCGTAGCTTTAGATGACATGCAGCCCGGTTTGAAAACAGAGCTGGAATATTTCTGTTAAGCCTGATGGCCAGGCTGTAAGCATTCACTGCACTGAGGTAGTCCCCATTTGTAAAATATTTGCTGTAGTAGAGAGTCAGTTTAGTGATTCAGTGAGTCAGAAAAAAAAGTAAAAATATAAATCTGAGAAAAATATGAGAGTTTACTTACTCTCCTTTTTCCTTTAACCAGTCAGGATTCCTGTGCTCCTTCTTTAGGTCATTCAGCTCTTCAAAATCTGCATTTAGGACATGCCTGGCTTCAGCTTGCTTTTTGAGCCACTGGTTGGTTGAAATAAAAAAGGTATTTGAGAGAGACAAGCTTTAGACAACACTTTAGAAAATAAGATCCAAGTGTCCAATGTTCATAGAGAGAATTTCTCTGCTGATAAATTAGAGCAAATAAGAAGAACCAAACTGATGATGATGCATCATTAAAGGTGGTTGAATGATTGATTTGGTCAGTAGGAAAACACTCACAGAAGCAAGTTTTTACAACAGTATTATTTTACTGTTGAAGGTACATTATGATTCAGTAAATTGCACTTCACTGAAATGACAATACTTTCCAATGTTTTCTAGATGTATGATGATGCAGGAAATGCTCAGTGTTGGTACTGTTAAATCTCACTTCAGCGTGTCCCTCGGTTGTGTGGTGTGACACATGGTTCTGTTCTAGGTTTCATATTATTTGCCTTGGAAATGCTTCCCATTGGACAAATAAAAGGAGATTTAAAGATAGTGGATTATCAGTGCTATCAGTGCAGATCATATATATTTATGCACATCTTTTAACTATCAAAATGTGGCGTATTTTAAACATATTTTATGTGATTACACAGATATTTTATTTGACTGTGTAAATACAACAAACAAACTTGATTGCTGAGATTCCATTTGTGCCTGTGCCAGTCTTGTATATAATTCTAGGAAACTCTTCTTTATTTATCTTCATCTCAAAGGTCCTCAGGAACCTTGGTGTGTTTTTGACATTGTTGCAGGACTAGTTAAGGATTAATTTAGGAACATTGCAAACCTCAGACCTATCATGTATCAGGCTGAGAGGGACATGACTATGCATGCTTTTTTAATATCTCATATAGCTTATCATAACTTTCTTTTTTCATAGCAACCTATTCATTTCATAGTGGTCCAGAATGCTGCTGCTAAGTTCTTGACCAAGAACGATCATGAAACACTGATCCTGATCTCTTCACAATGCCTCCCCATCAAATTAAGGATCCAATTCTATATTTTTGTGATTACCTTCAGAGCCCTGTATGATCTGGTACCTAAGTACATTAGAGATCTACTGCAGCATGTACTTCTGGCATCTAAAGGAGACTGTTCTTTTGAAATTGTGGATTCAAAACTCTGGAGTTATCTTCTGTTAGACATAAGATCTGGGGACTCTTTCTGCAGAGTTTTACAAGAAGCAGTTCAAGACCAATTTTTTAAAACTTGTCTTTGACTAGTGACAATGCCCTTATTTTATTGTTTTTATATATATGTCCTTACAATTTAGATTTTTTTCTTCTTTATTTCAGTTGTATTGTAATGTACTTTGTGACATCTGATCTAGAAATTGGCTATATAAATAAACTTGACTTACTAGGATCAAGCATCAAAGTGAGAGGATGTTTGCTGTTTCATCAATACCAAACTCTTTTTAGAAAGATTGCCAGTGGTTTACTCTGGTCATTTTAGATCAGTCAACTTTGAGTGTCAACTGCAGTTTTTTAAATAATATCTTTCTGCCTGTACTTTCTCCTGAAGATGACTTTCTAAAGAGTCTTAAGACATTTTGCTCACCTCTTCCTCCTCCTGCACTCTGGATTCTCTGAGAGCTGTTGGGAAAACTCTTGGTGTAAATGTGACATGAATGTTTCCCGTGAGTCTGGGAGCAGGTAGGTCCACTTGTTTTTTCTTGCAATTTGTTTCATTTTGGTTTCTTTGATCTAAACACAGGATGTTGTTTAGATGTTGTATAGAATGTTCACTAACATACCATAACTAGTTTACCACACATCAGGTAAGTAAATATGAACCCATTTTGACATGTTCTCCACCTGAACATCCACGTTCCTTGTTCTTCGTGTTGGCTTTGGTCTTGGTTTGGTAGGCCCTCTGACTCTGGACTTTAACTTGGACTTCTTCTTCTGCTTGTTGCTTTTGTCTCAGTTGCCATGCTGCCAACTCTGCTGTGGTCTTGTCTCGCTCAGCATCTTTCATTTTCTGGATACTCTCTCTTTCTTCATTTTCAAGCTATGATCAGGTAAAACATTCTGCAATTAGGTGTTGTCGTATTTCAGATGAGATTTTTAATAAGAACTGTGTATACATTAATGTGATTTATGAGTGTGTCACACCTTCATCATTGTCTCCAGTGCATATTTTTTCTCTGTGTGCTTTTTCTCTGCCCTGGATTGAGACTCTGCAGAAAGCTTTTCCTGGTATTTTAATAAAGCCTGTTGTCTGATCTCCTTCTTTCTCTCTTTATCACCTGAAACCCAATGAATTATAACTCTAGGTTAACTGGAAAGGGATATGATACTTGGTCAAACAGACATGCAAACATACTCTCATTAAGTCATAGAGCCAAAGTTCTGTTAGCACAGAATTTGGTCATCTCTGTCTGACAACTATAGACCCTAGCCTACAATTAAGTAAGTAATTGGAATTTATTTATATACTCAACTCAAACAAAAAATAGGGTAAGTCCAAGAAAGTTCAATAGGAGAACGGTTTATTATTCACTAATGTCAAAACTATGGCCTGTTGACAATGTTCCGTCAGTCACATCTTTATCTTAGAGTATGTGGCCCATGTTTTTTATAATTAAAATGATATTTAGCCTGTGGACTATATTACTAATTGAATTCTTATTGTGAATGCTGTGTTGCCTGGCTCTAATGTGTATCAGATTTAAATTATGAATGTATAAATGAACATTTATACACAAAACTAGACAGAGTATTTTATCTGGCATAAAGTGGCAATTGTTCTCTCTACTTGTACTAATGTGCATCACATAATAAGGGGACCATTAACAGCTGGTTTAGGTAGTGACACTGTAGGTACCTGCCTGAGACAGCACGTACACTTGATCAGAGAATGAGCAAATGATATGTTTAATCTGCATCTTAAAAATATGTTGTGTCAATTTAACAATATTGTAGGTTAAGAGTAAAGAATGGTGTATTTTTTAGGGGACAAGCAGATTTATGTCAGCACAGCTTGATACCTACTGTGGATCGCAGTGAGAGTTCAAATCACCATTTACCATCAATACTGGTCTTTTTGGAAAGCAACAGCGGCACTGTTTATTAAATCATAATTCATGTTATCAAGCAGTGTTGTTTAATATATGTCAATGAGACAAAAGCTATTTTTGAGTGTTATGATTGTGAAAACAATTGTTTATCTATATGGATAGAATATATACCTACCTTTTAGGTAAAGACAGCAAAAACCCCAGTCAACATTTACTGTTATTGTCATTGTCATAGTAGGAAAAAAACAGAACATAGCTCACTATCATGGCTACGAATTACTTTGTGCTTTTAATGTCACTCGAAACCATACATATTAGGTGGTGCATAATGGAATCCAATTACATTTATTCCTACTGTAGGACCTAAGAACATTTGAAAACCTTTCTTAGCAGCAAAATGAATGATGCCTTAAAGACGGATATAGAGGCAGATATCACTATACTGTAGGTGACAAGGTCAGCTAAATACTCTTACTTGTAGTTATCATCAGATGGTCCCACACTTTATTGTTCCTTTTTTGCAAACTGATGACTACAACTCCATTTCCAACCTTTGCTGTGCTTCTATCATCATCAACAGGTTCGAACAGGAGGGCTTCAAATAGATATGGTGGGTAATGCACCTGTGCAGAGAACAAAGTAGAAAACATAATAATAAGTTACAATGTGGAGCTGAACATCAAACCTTCCTTATAGATGAGTTTAGACTATTATCATTGTGTCTAAATGTTTTAAAAAAACACATGTGAGTTGAAAGTTGTAATTGAGATGTAAACTTTTGTCTGCTGCAACTAAAAGTTGTGTCTGTTAGTCACAGGTACATCATTTGCTGGCCTTTGTATGTATTGTTTTGGAGCTCAACACCAAATTATTTATTCAATTTTTTTTTTTATATTTTATACATATGAAAGTGACTTTGATGTAGATTTAGTTTAAGGTAAATATTGTATATTTGTGTCTGTGGATGTGGCTATATGCATGGTAACATGGCAGTTTGCGGAATCATTTAAACCATATTGAAAAATTCCATTTGAAAAATTCAAGAAAAATTCAAATTCACGTATTTCTGATGTCAAAAATGTTAGCATGTACTTCCAGATCCCTAACATCTGCCATAAAATTCACAAGAGGACACAGGAGGTGAAAGCAAACAGTTGAGTGAACAACGTAGTGAAAGGGTGACCTCTGGCTGTGAACATAGTCCGAGGCAACGTCTAAACCCTAAAGATAAAAATTATCTGGTTGACCTACTCATGTTCTGTTATGCACAGGTTTCCACTGACAAAGCCTCAAATTCTCGTCACACCTAAACCACCACTCTGAAATGTGTGGTGGAGATGTACTTTCTGGTGTTTGTCATGTACAGACAGCAGTCCCATGAGCCACAGCTTGTTTAGACAGCACAGAAGTGGGTAGTCATTCTCTCAGTTTGCCCCCTACACTCTTACATCCTGAATCCTCAGGATGGTTGTATTTCTTAATTTGCACATTCTGCTGCTGCTGCAACATGGAAATTCCCCCACTGTTAATGCAGGTTTATCTTATCTAATTTTATCTTATCTTTTCTATAACTCTTGAGGGTAAAACTTTCCTATATTTCTGCAAAATCCTGTGACAGCACCAGTTCATAATATATGTTCACAGTATACTTGCACGGTTTTTACAGGTACTTTAGGTACAAACTGCCTGTAAGATAAGGTTCTCGCCTACACAGGTACGAGATGTTCTCGAGACGACCCCATCAATATAAAACACCCGCCGGTTACAGTAAGGTGTGTGACGGACCACACCGCTCTGGTCAAACCAAATCTAAATAAATAATTAATGTGTTATACCGTTAGAAGTTAAATCGATTAAGGAATAGCTATTTCAACTTTATTGAAGTTAATAAAACATGATATAAAATGTTATCGTAATAGTTTATTTGATTTTAATAGAATATTAAATAAATAATATATATTTTATAGAAAAAGAAAACAGTGGCATTAACTAATTAGTGGTGGACTACGGGAGAGACCAACGTTACAGAAAATCCACCACAATTAGCGTCAGCTGCTATCGGTACATTATTGTTCGCTTTACCTTGATGTACTCGTCTGTGGACAGAATGTCGACTTTCCCAACTTTCGCTCCTTTTAAAGGGACATTTATGTAAACCATCGAGTCGGTCTGTGTCCACGAGTAGTCTGTAACTAGTAAAGGCATTTTCACTTAATCTACCCCAACTTATTGTCAAAAGAAGGTTTCTGTTAACCTCTCCGCCGGCTAACATGTGGCAATTCAGAAACACTGCGTCTTATTGCTATGGTGACCAAAGAATCATCATGCTGCCTTCAAATTCGTAGGAAAAATCTGAATTTGGAATTGTTACCAACTTACTCAGACGTGGGAAGTAACAGTACATTGAGGTAAGCTAAGTACTTAGAGATTAGTTTTTATCCTCTAAAATCCAGAAAAATATATTGTATGTCTACTTTACTATATGTTTTTAGTGCTTTAGGTAAATTTTTAAAATATTAAATATAAATAAAAATAGAAGCAGTTAACAAATCCTGATGCATTATTGTGGATGAAGCAGCTGTTGGTACATAACGTTGTTAAAATCAGCTCCACCTTTACCTGCTGCTCTTTATGTTCCACACCAAAATGATCTAAATGATCTTTGATGCTTATTCATCACTACATATGTTATTTAACATCATTGTAATGGTTTTCTTCAATGGAAGATGTCAACTGAGGAAGCTATATTTCCAATAAAGAAAAGCTATAAGTTAGCTATAAGCTATAAGCAGGGTAATCTACAAAATAATTAACTTTAATTGCCTTTTTGCTCCAACATTGCATTGAAATGTTTCAAAAATGTTAGTAGAAACTTGAAACAAACAAAGAATTTTTGTAATGTAACGCCATCTACAAACATCATGGTAACAGGTCATTTTTCACTTTCTTCAAACCTTATTGTTTCTACTTCAGTTTCAGTTCACATATGCATGTTTACTGAAGACTTTCATTTCATTTCTTTTTCCTTGCAGTAAAAGTTATAAGTACTTTAATCAGAAAATTACGCCAAGGCCAAGGCACAAGGCCATTGGCAGTATCACCATAGTCAATAACAATATTTTATTGACTAGACACATATAATTTCTATTGCAACCACCATCGCAACCATCTAATCATTTCTTTAACAACGGCCTATAAAACTATTAAACCCCCTGATGTTTCTGACATATTGTTCTTGGTAGGCTTTTAATACAGTCTTTGATATTGTGAGATAAGCAATGGCTATAACTTTAACTGCACATTCCAAGCTCTACAGCACATTTAGCATTTCCACATCTTTCTTATCTAAGGAAATGCTGTACATTTTAACAAGAATGTATTTTATTGTTGCTGAAGGCTTGAAAGGGACAATAAACTTCAGTTGACCCCAGTTTTTTCTTTACTTTAGCAAGAGCCATATACAGTCTAGGGTGTAGAAATCTGTTCACAAATCAGAATTTTCAATTTTAGCTCATATAGCACCAATTCACAACAAGATTATCTAAAGGCAAAACATGACAAAGTTAATGATAAATGGTCTGCACTTAAATACCACTTTTCTACCTATTGGTACCCAAAGCACTTTACACTGCTTCTCATGCATCCTATTTGCACTCACAATCAAACACACACTCACACACACTGATGGGGCCTACACTCGCTGGGACCTAATAAGTTGGGGTTCAGTGGCTTGCTCAAGGACACTCCGACGTGTGACTGGAGGAGCAAAGGATCGTATCAACAACCCTGGGATTGGTGGACGACTGCTCTACCTCCTGAGCCACAGTCAACCACACAGATACAGAAAACACAACAAATCCCTCTGAAGTAAAAATAAAAGCAATGGTAGAGAGGAAAGACTACCTTTAATAGAAGAAACCTCGAGCAGAACCAGTATCAGGGTGGCCAGCCATATGCCTTGACCGGTGGGGGTTACTGAAAAGTGGAGAGAGAAAAGAAAAGAGCAACAAGAAGAAACAACAAAACAGTGGACTGTTTCGTAAGACCGGTAACAGCGCATTGTAAACACACAGTGCCAAAGTCTGCGATACCTGCAGAAAGGTACAAAGAGAGAGAGACAAAAAGGGAGATAGACAATCTGAGAAAGACAACACAATTAATGTCATGCAATAGTGATGGTCCCCCAGCATTCTAAGTATATGGCACTCAAAGCTAAACCAGCTTTTAAGTTATAGGCTTTATTAAAAAGGAAAGTTTTAAGGTTAATCTTAAAAGTAGAGATGGTGTCTGGCTCCCAAATCTAAACTTGGAGCTGGTTGCACAGGACAGGAGCTTAATAGCTGAATGCTTTGCCTCCCATTTAACTTTTGGAAACTCTGGAAGACCTGCACTCTAAGTTCTAAGTGGCCTATTAGGATAATATGGTACTATGAGGTATTTCAGATATAATGGAGCTTGACTATTAAGGGGACATCCTATAACTAACTATAAGCTTTATTAAAAAGGAATGTATTAAGCCTAGACTTAAAAGTAGAGATGGTGTTGCTTTCTGAATCTGAACTGGGAGCTGGTTCCACAAGAGAGGAGCTTGATAGCTAAAGGCTCTGCCTCACAATCTTCCTTTGGAAATTCTGGGAACCACAAGTAGGCCTGCATTTTGAGATCGAAGTGGTCTACTGGGATGATATGGTGCTGTGAGGTCTTCTATATATGATGGAGCCTGACCATTCAGAGCTTTAAATATATGAACCAGGGTTTTAAATTCTATTCTAGATTTTATGAGAAGCCAATGGTGAGGAGTTAGTGAATGTGAAATATGATCTCTCTTGCTAGTTCCAGTCAGCACTCTTGCTGCAGCATTTTGGATTAACTGCAGGCTCTTTAGGGAGTTACTGGGGCATCCTGAAAGTAGGGAATTACAGTAGTCCAACCTACAGGTAACAAATGCATGGAGTAGTTTTTTTCGGCATCACTTTGAGACAGGATGCTCCAAATTTTGGCAATGTTCTGTAGATGAAAGAAGGCTGTTCTAGAGATTTGTTTTATATGTGAGGTAAAGGGCAAATCCTGGCCAAAAATAACTCCAAGGTTCTTTGCAGTAGTACTGGAGGCCAGAGTTATGCAATCTAGAGTAACGATATGGTTGGACAGCATATATCTGAGATTTGTGGGCCCAAATACTATGAATTCAGTTTTGTCTGAGTTTAGAAGTAAAATATTGTGGGACATCCAGGCCTTTATGTCTTGTAGGCTTGAAGCTTTATTAACTGATTATTTTCATCTTGTTCCATAGATAAATATAGCTGGGTATTTATGGAGTGTTTTCTAATATTGTTGCCTAAAGGAGACATATATGAAGAGTAAAGTATTGGTCCTAACACAGAGCCTTGTGGAACTCCATAGCTAACCTTTGTGTGCATGGAGGATTCATCATTAACATGAACAAATTGAAATCTATCAAATAGATAAGATTTAAACCAACCTAGTGCAGTTCCTTTAATCCCAATTTCATGTTCCAGGCTCTGTAACAAAATATTGTTATCAATGGTATCAAATGCAGCACTAAGATCTAACAGAACAAGTATAGAGACTAGTCCATTATCTGAGGCCATGAGAAGATCCTTGGTGACTTTTAACATCACTGTTTCTGTACTATGATGAACTCTAAATCCTGACTGAAAGTCTTCAGAAGAATTATTCCTGTACTGGTGGTCGCATAATTGTTTTGCGACTACTTTTTCAAGGATTTTAGAAATAAAGGGGAGATTAGATGTTGGCCTATAATTGGGTAAAACACCTGGGTTAAGACAGGTTTTTTTCAGTAGTGCCATAATTACAGCTACCTTATAGGCCTGTGGTACATAGCTTCTTTCTAAAGATAGATTAATGATATCTAATACGAACGTATCTATCAAGGGTAAAGCTTCCTTGAGCAGCTTAGTTGGAATAGGGTCTAGCAGACAGGTTGTTGGTTTAGACGAGGTAATAATTGAAGTTAGCTCAGAGAGATCTATGGGTAAAAAGCATTCTAACAGGGATTGGGGCCTTATCGAGGATTCTAGCACTGTTGTACATGAAGATCTATCTGTAATTTTTGGGGGGAGAATCTGGTGAATTCTTTCTCTAATAGCTACAATGGTATTCATAAAGAAAGTTATGAAGTAATTATAGCTCATAGTTAAGGGAATACTAGGCTCAACAGAACTATGGCTCTTAGTCAGCCTGGCTACAGTGCTGAACATTTTTGGCTCCATAATGAGAAGCTGTCAAGCTGTCTGTAAGCATCCTTAATGATGGTGCCTCCACTGTACTTAATTGTTGGGATAATGATTTTGTGTTGACAAAGTTATGTTCTTACACCATTCAGAGTGCTGTGTGTTCTTTCCAAACAATTCTACCTTAATGTTTCAATTTTTTATTTTGTATGTATAAGTGTGGACTGATGAGTATCAAATCAACAATTCCTGATCGTAGGTCTTCTGAGATCTCTTTTGGGTGATCTCATTTCACATCATTTTACAGTGTTTAATTAAGGGTCAGACATTACAAAATTTACATCTAATGACCATTGTTCAATTTTTTTTGCCATTAATTTACAATAAGAATATTTTCATTAAAAAACATTCAACCATTTTTAAAGAAGTACAATCCAAACTATACACACATAATTTTACAATGTTTTTTTAGTAGAAATACACTAAAATATTAATTTTACAGTCAAAACAAATAATTTTATAAAATATGTAAAATATGTAAAATAAGTAAATATTGCCAATGCTTGTAATTGTACTTCCTGTACAATTTTACATATATGTATTAAGCTTTTGTTGGTAAAAACACACCAAGACATTAGTTCCACAATCAAAAGACATAACTGAAAAAAACATGCAAGGCTTTCTTTTAAAACTATTAACAGTGCTTTTGGTTATGCTTTATGTATTTTTACACAATGTTACAAAATTCATAATTAGAAAAAGGATATCTTTTATAAATACTACCAAAGATCTTGACTATACAATATAAATAGATTTTAATAATGTTTCTTTTATAAAAACAAACCAATAAATTCTTTTTCAATCAAAAAAATACAGGACTGATGCACAGGAGGTAGAGCAGTTGTCCACCAATCCCACAGTTGTTGGTTTGACCCCTGGCCCTGGTGATTGTGAGTGCGAATGGGTGAATGAGAAGCAGTGCAAAGAGCTTTGAGTGCCAAGAGGTACAAACGTGCTAAATAAGTGCAGAGCATTTTACATTTACAATGCTCATGATTGTAATACATGAACAAAGTTTTACAATATTTTAGTAAATCTGTAATGAATAAATTAACAATAAATTCAAAAAGATGCAAAAGTTATGTTGTTGAAATATTGTGAATGCTTGTGATTATACTAAACTGTAACAGAAGATGTACATTTCATATACATTTAAAAAAAATGCGTCATACTTTTTTAATTTTACAGGTAATGACATCCATTACCTGTCAGCAACACTGGTGTATCTTTATAAGATTTGTTAGTAAAAATACACCATGATCTTAATTTTGAACTCCAAATCTACAGTTTCCAAAATATGCGCAAGAGTGTCTTTTATAAATACTGCCAATGCTTGTGACTGTACTACATAAATTTATTTTTATGTTTTGTTAATAAGATGCAACACTCAAAGTATGATTCTACAAAGTATCTGTACTTTTGCAAGATTATGTTTATAGTATTTTTCACTTTGCTGTATTGTAACTACTGTAATAATTATAATAAAGAGTAAGAGGCAGGAGCATTTTTTATGTCTATGAAGTCTGCACAGTAAGCTACATGTCTAAATAGTCAAAACTGTAGTTCTATATTGAAAAATATGTTTTTACATTTTTTAAATTATAATTGTTTTAAACTAAACTTTACATTTTACTGTGGAATTTTATATAAACTTTCATTTGAAAATAACATCGATTGTGATTCTACCAAATAGATGCTACATAGCAAAATGTATAAAAAGTATAATGATCATGATCATGCAACATATTATTATTGGATCTTTTACTAGATTAAAAATATCTTATCAATGACATGTGGTTTAATACGCATTTTAGTTAATCTGCAACAAGACTGAAGCAGTTAGCTAAAGCATACACACTGGAGCTACACAGCAAGCTGCAATGCACTTTGTGTACTGACATTGGTCAATCATGGCATGCATTAAATTTTTCCCATGCTGACCTATCCACCACACCAGATGTTGATTGATCTGTATGTATATACATATTTTTTTTCAATCAAGTCTATACACAACCAAAGAGTGAAAATCTTTGATACAGTATTTAACAATGTTTTCACCCACATTTTTCCATGATAAATGTAAAGGGTAGTCTCTTGAGCCCCTTTCACACATGGAGTCCTGAAATTCTTCGTTTCACATTCTTCGTTTTTTATTTGGAGGTGGAGTTTCTGAGAATGCAAATGTCCAGTCTATGCCCAGGTCTCCAGTCTATCTTACCGCCAACACAGACAAAGACAGACAACCATTCACACTCACATTCACACCTATGGGCAATTCAAAATGCATGAATAAAGTAAAATATTAGTACTTTTGTAAAATACACATGTAGATTTACATCAATAAAGAAAAATGTGTTGGGGGATATAGCTTTTATAACACAGTGCCCAAACTGGGGTTTCAAAAATTGGAAAAAAACCCAAGTTAAAGAAAATTATGACTTTTAAATTATATCGTCATACAGGAAGCACAAAAACAAAAAAATAGGCTTGATAAAATAAAATAAAAAATAAAGAATGAATATATCTATATATGTAAGGTCATAAGTCCTGAGCTGTAGGGAGCAGGCTGACTGAAACCAAGAAATTGCACACTGTATATGGTTAGATAGCACGTTTCTGAGATTTTTTTTAGATTTTTTACAGTAACTTCCATTTGGTTTGCTGCATGGTTGGACTAATAACAGGATGCAGGATGATACATAAGGTTAAACTCTAATAAAGTGGTAAAAGAACAACATGAAATAGTGAGACATTGACAGCCCAGACACAGACACATCAACATAGCGGTAGATGTCATGTGGTGGTGGAACTATTGTTACAAGGAGATCTAGAGATATTAGTCAAAATCTTTGTTCTGGTAAAAAAAATTGCTCTTTGCTTTGTTGACAATGGTCAAACATAATAGTCAAAATCAGATCAATTTGTCCTGATTTAGGTGGGAACAAACGGACAGGTTGGATTTAAATATTTTGATTCAATGCAAAAGCAGCTACATTTAACCAGGGTGTAGTGCCTCCTTAGATAAGCTGATTCTTGAATCATCCCAGCCTTTATAAAGGGTTGTATAATATACAATATGGACATATGGGTTTGCCTCTGTACTGTCACTGGTTGGAATCCATCAATCCATAAGTATAGGCAATTCATTGTTGGATTTAGTCTATGTATGGGATTCGTTGAAAGTAAGAAACCATTGATAGAAACCACAGACCAAACTGTAAGTGTTGCTCTGCAAATTTCCGTCATACATGAGTCTTCGCTGCCAATTTACCTAAAAACAGTCCTACAACAAGTAAAGACCATGTATAAGGCACCTGGTGGGCTGGAGCGTCAGCGGAAGTGTCAGCCCTTGTGTGAATGACTGACTGTGTAAAGACGAGTTAGTCTACCTGCACGAGTCCACAGAGCGAGGACATTAAAACTGCACTTCTTTTACTTCTTCTGTTTCTTTACTTTGCATCACATTAACCCTTTCTACTGCGGAAAGCCATTTCTTGTTATACCATGCGTTTTCAGCAGATCCCTGTTCTCCACCGCAGATGTAGGACATGGCCTAGAAGACGTGTTTCTCACCTACACACTCTCACCCAGACCACTTTAACACCAGCCTCTTTTTCTCTTGCCCTGTGTAACTGCCATTTTGCAGGGAACAAGGCCGACTTCATTCCAGCCTTTGGTACACAGTCAGATGTTTACCTGCTTGCACTTACAGAAACCTGGGTCATGCCACAGAACACTGCCACCCCAGCTGCACTCTTCACCAATTTGACTGGACTTCTCATCAATGATACCTGGAAGTTTTCCCCAATAGTTCGCCTCAACAATCTGTCATCTCTGGAATATTATGCCGTTAAGATCACAGCACCGATTACAGTCCAGGTGATTGTGATATATCGAGCACCGGGCCAGCTGGGGAACTTCTGCCATGAACTGGACATATTTCTGTCCCACTTCCCTGAAGATAGCACTCCTCTCATCGTCATGGGAGACCTGAACATCCACCTGGACAAACCACAGGCGGCTGACGTGTTTGCTCTTCTAAACACGTTTGACCTGAGTCTGGTCTCCATTCCTCCGACCCACAAAGCTGGCAACAACCTCGACCTCATCCTCGGAACTGCACCACTGACAACATCTTGACACTCTGACACTCTTCTGCATTTATCCGATCATTTCTTCATTCAACTCACAGTCTTCATCCCTAGATCTTCGCATTTATGCATTTGCATAACAATATTGCTAATGAGGTCTCTCGCTCAGTTATTCAACAGCAGATGCCCTCATATGCCAACATCCAAAATGCAAATATTTTCTCGTAAACAACCAATGTCATACTTTTGTATTTTTAGTTGCAACTGAACTATAGTGTTAATGGGTGTCCATATTAAACTGTGACATAGTTTCAACGTGTGAGCATAATATCTTCTTCTTTTCCTTTCGGCTGCTCCCTTTCAGGGGTCGCCACAGCGAATCATGTGCCTCCATCTAACTCTGTCCTCTGCATCCTCTTCACTCACACCAACTAACTTCATGTCCTCCCTCACTACATCCATAAATCTCCTCTTTGGTCTTCCTCTAGACCTCCTGCCTGGCAGCTCCAACCTCAGCATCCTTCTACCGATATATTCACAGTTTCTCCTCTGAACATGTCCAAACCACCTCAATCTGGCCTCTCTGACTTTATCTCCAAAACATCTAACATGAGGTGTCCCTCTGATGTACTCATTCCTGATCCTGTCCATCCTCGTCACTCCCAAAGAGAACCTCAACATCTTAAGCTCTGCAACCTCCAGCTCTGCCTCCTGTCTTTTCTTCAGTGCAACAGTCTCTAAGCCGAACAACATTGCTGGTCTCACCACCGTCTTGAACACCTTTCCTTTCATTCTTGCTGATACTCTTTTATCACACAACACACCTGACACTTTTCTCCAACCGTTCCAACCTGCCTGCACTCGCCTCTTCACCTCTTTTCCACACTCACCGTTGCTCTGAACCGTTGACCCTAAATACTTAAAGTCCTGCACCTTCTTCACCTCTGCTCCCTGTAACCTCACCGTTCCACCTGGGTCCCTCTCATTCACACACATGTATTCTGTCTTGCTGCGGCTAAGCTTCATTCCTCTGTTTTCCAGAGCAGACCTCCACTTCTCTAGATTTTCCTCCACCTGCTCCCTGCTCTCACTACAAATAACAATGTCATCTGCAAACATCATAGTCCAGGGAGATTCTTGTCTAACCTCATCTGTCAGTCTGTCCATCACCAGAGCAAACAAGAAGGGGCTCAAAGCCGATCCTTGATGCAGACCCACCTCCACCTTGAACTCCTCTGTCACACCTACAGCACACCTCACCACTGTCTTACAGCTCTCATACATGTCCTGCACCACTCTAACATACTTCTCTGCCACTCCAGACGTCCTCATACAATACCACAGCTCCTCTCTCGGCACCCTGTCATACGCTTTTTCTAAATCTACGAAGACACAATGCAACTCCCTATGACCTTCTCTGTACTTCTCCATCAGCGTCCTCAAAGCAAATACTGCATCTGTTGTACTCTTTCTAGGCATGAAACCATATTGCTGCTCACAAATGTTCACCTCTGCCCTTAGCCGAGCTTCCACTACTCTTTCCCACAACTTCATTGTGTGACTCATCAGCTTTATTCCTCTGTAGTTGCCACAGCTCTGCGCATCTCCCTTGTTCTTAAAGATTGGTACCAGTACACTTTTCCTCCAGTCCTCAGCATCCTCTCACTCTCCAAGATCTTGTTAAACAAACTAGTCAAAAACTCTACTGCCACCTCTCCTAGACACTTCCATACCTCCACAGGTATGTCATCAGGACCAACTGCCTTTCCACTCTTCATCCTCTTCAATGTCCTCCTCACTTCACTCTTACTAATCTTTGCTACTTCCTGCTTCACAACAGTCACCTCTTCTACTCTTCGTTCCCTTTCATTTTCCTCGTTCATCAACTCTTTAAAATACTCCTTCCATCTTCCCATCACACTACTGGCACCTGTCAATACATTTCCATCCTTATCTTTAATCACCCTAACCTGCTGCACATCCTTTCCATCTCTATCTCTTTGTCTGGCCAACCTGTACAAATCCACCTCTCCCTCTTTAGTGTCCAACCTAGCATACAAGTCCTCATATGCTCTTTGTTTGGCCTTTGCCACCTCTATCTTCACCTTACGCTGTATCTCCCTGTACTCCTGTCTACTCTCTTCAGTCCTCTCAGTGTCCCACTTCTTCTTAGCTAACCTCTTTCTCTGTATACACTCCTGAACTGCCTCGTTCCACCACCAAGTCTCCTTGTCCGCTTTCCTCTTTCCAGATGACACACCGAGTACCCTCCTACCTGTCTCCCTGATCAAATTAGCTGTAGTAGTCCAGTCATCTGGAAGCACCTCCAAACCACCCAGAGTCTGTCTCAGCTCCTCCCTGAAAACTAAACGACATTCTTCCTTTTTCAACTTCCACCACTTCGTCCTCTGCTCTGCCTTAGTCCTCCTTATCTTCCTCACCACCAGCATCATTTTGCACACCACCATCCTGTGTTGTCTGGCTACACTCTCCCCTACCAATGCTTTACAGTCACTGATCTCTTTCAGATTACAACGTCTACATAAGATGTAGTCTACCTGAGTGCTTCTCCCTCCGCTCTTGTACGTCACCCTATGTTCCTGCCTCTTCTGAAAGAAAGTGTTTACTACAGCCATTTCCATTCTCTTTGCAAAGTCAACCACCATCTGACCTTCTGCGTTCCTGTCCTGAATACCAAACCTGCCCATAACAGTCTCATCACCTCTGTTCCCTTCACCTACATGCCCATTGAAATCTGCACCAATGACAACTCTCTCACCTCTGGGGATGCTCTGCATCACTTCATCTAACTCACTCCAGAATTTCTCCTTCTCTTCTAACTCACATCCTACCTGTGGGGCATAACCACTCACAACATTGAACATCACCCCTTCAACTTCCAGCTTCAGGCTCATCAACCTGTCTGATACTCTTTTCACCTCTAGAACATTCCTCACAAAATCCTCTTTCAATATAACTCCTACTCCATTTCTCATCCTATCTGACCCATGGTAAAACAACTTGAACCCTGCTCCTAAGCTTCTAGCCTTACTACCTTTCCACCTGGTCTCCTGGACACACAGTATGTCCACCTTCCTTCTCTGCATCATGTCGATCAACTCCCTAGCCTTCCCTGTCATAGTACCAACATTCAAAGTCCCTACTGTCAGTCCTACATTCTTAGCTTTCCTCTTCTCTCTCTGCCTACGAACACACCTTCCTCCTCTTCTTCTTCGTCTTCGACCAACAGTAGTCCAATTTCCACCGGTACCCTGTAGGTCAACAGCACCGGTGGCGGTCGTTGTTAACCCGGGCCCCGACCGATCCGGTATGGAAGCCTTTGTCACGATTCGCATGTTTGATTTGGCATGTGTTTTACGTCGGATGCCCTTCCTGCCACAACCCTCTGCATTTATCCAGACTTGGGACTGGCACAAGAAGACACTGGCTTGTGCCCCCTTGCGGTTGCATTGTGTGAGCATAATATAGGTGTAAAAATAATTGCACAAAAACAGAATCTAATATATCTGTCTCTTTCTGAAGGCCCACAACATGGTTGATTCAAACTGTCTGAGGGACAGGGGCAAAAAAAACAACAAAAAAACACAGATATCAGCAAATAAAAACCTTGTTGCACTTTCTCCACTCTGGGGGCTCCTTACAAGGCACTTTATCATATTTGTTCTGCTATGGGGGCATTTACAAGGCATGTTATTAGCATTCTCTAATTTGGGGGCAATTCATATTCAGTTCATACAAACCCTACATTCGTCTTCAATTAAGACATAAATGCAAAACCAAATGAGTAAATAAATAAATCATGAGTAAAATAAATATACACTGCTACAATTCCTGCAATCATGCAGCTGAAGTTAAACTAAATTAAAAGAAGCCACATTTTTTAAACGTTAATTATTAACTTGGTTGCCACACACATTTATAATTTCCTGCTAGTGGCAGGCTAATGCTGACAGCTAGCCACTTGCCAGCCCGTTGAAGCTGAAAGTCCAGCCAGCTAATGATAAGTACATTACTGCTGTAAGTTTTATTTTTAAGCACTGTCCGCCTTATTTGATGTGCCAATGTAATTTTCCCTGGTCCACTCTGGCCTCCCCTATGAAGTTTTTCTGGCGCACCACTGGCAAACAAAACAAACAAAATACATTTTTGCAAAGTATGAACATGCATATAATCCAATAATATGTATTCTTTTCAACTGTAAGAGGAAACATCAAACACAATTGATAATATTTAGCAATTAACTTTCTGTTCTGAATGAACTGAACAGCAGTGCAGTATCCAGTTTGTCTGTCTACAGTTTGTGTTTTTTTATGGTTGCGTTTAGATTCAAAACTTGGTTGAGGTTAAAGAAAAATTGTTGCTAGTCACTTATTTGCTACTGTATAAAACCACATGTTTCTCTAACCTTAAGCAAAGTGCTTATGTTACATAACCCAGCAACAAACAGGACTCTGGAGTCAAACTCTGGTCTGTCATGCGACAATCCCAATAAACTCCAGAGAGTAATTTTTATGAGAAAAGTTTATAAAAAATGTATGAAGAATGTATGCTCTTTCTTCCTATAGCCACCCTGTCCCTGTTTGAGTGTGGGCACTTTATCATGAAGCCCAACCCAGGATTCTAGTGGGATGTTTTACCTATAGAAAGCATCACTACAAGGTCAGCTTTAGAGTTCTTTAGAGGTCAGCTTAATTTACGTCATCTGACTTATTACTGTATTATTCAACTGTAAAGATTCACATATGTCAAAAACACCTAATAAGAGCAAAGATCATTTCAGTAAAAGGGGTGAGGAAGACACACACTTCATCCTCAGGTGAGGTGTGTATTTACAGTCAAGTTAATGTATCACCTGATACAGTGATTGGGAGGAGAGACGCTACCTTTGGCTTCATATAGAAACTCACCTTTTGCTCTTTCTCATTGTGGGGCTCCAGAACAGATGACCAACATGGGGAAAGGTTTCTACATTAGTAAAGCTGTTGGAATAGTGGGTATCATCCTGGGTGCAGGGGCCCTGGCTACTATCATAGCTCTATCAGTTGTTTACTCACAGGAAAAAGCTAAAAATAATGTTAATCCATCACCGACGGATGAAGGGCCAACAATAAGACCCACGGTTACGACACCTGCCCCATCCAACGAACCTTGGGACAAGTATCGACTGCCTACCAGCTTGGTGCCGGAGTCTTACAATGTCTTACTGAGGCCCTACCTGACTCCAGATGAAACAACTGAACTCTACATCTTTACTGGTATGGCTTTATGACTGTAACACTCATTTCTGATCCTCTGGAGCTAGACAGGCAAGTTTCTTTGGCAATTTTCTTTGACAGGAAAAGGGATGATGAAGATTGATAGAATGTTACAGCTTTAGGAAGAAACACCAGCTTTCAAACATCGCTAGTGTTTTGGCAGAGGGAGTTTCTTGAATCCCGAATATCTTATCAGCATTTTGTTGGGCTACTGACCTAAATAGGAAAGCGTTAGGGTTAGGATTTTTAGTGTTTTTATCTAAAGCAGTTTACAAAGTTGGTTTACATTTAATCTAGCTACTGGGAGTCGAGCCAGTGACCTTGTGGTCTGCGGATGACTTCCTTACCAACTGAGCTACATTATCCCTTTAACAACATACAAGATATTACAGTGTGAATTATTATATTTAAAACTAAAGATTAAGTTCCATATTCATATAACATTTATAATGAGGAATGTGAAATATCCATAATCTGTATACTCAAGAACTTCAAATGAAGGTTCAATTACTGTCAATGTCTATTTGAAAATAATAGCACATTTATTGTGTTTTTTGTTCAGTACTATATGCGTACTTTATGTAGTGTTGATATACTGTGAATTGAAACAAAACCATTTAATTTTCAGAAATAATAAAAAAGCTTGTTTTAGCTTAGTGATCTGCGCATTTAAAATGGTTTAGCTTATATATATATATATATATATATATATATATATATATATATATATATATACACACATATATAATCTGATAGAATCAGAATCTGATTTGAGCTGATGTGTTTGAGTTGCATAGAGCTAAGGTTTCTTACTGTCTTAAATCTAATACTGTTGCAGGTAATTCCACTGTGGAGTTTGTGTGTGTTGAGGAGACGGACCTGATTCTTATCCACTCCCATAAGCTAAACTACAGCAAACTTGAGGATGGTAAATTGGCGACGCTCATCTCACTCAATACTGCAGTCAAAGCCCCTTCAATCCAGTCTACCATGATCCAGAAAGTGACTCAATACCTTGTCATTCATCTGGATGGTAAACTGGTTAAGGGCCAGAGGTACCAACTCTTCACCGCTTTCACTGGAGAGCTGGCTGATGACCTGGGAGGCTTCTATAGGAGTGTATATGATGAGGGTGGGGTTAAAAGGTATGTTTGTATTGTTTCATATAGTGCATCTTAAAATATAAGCGTGTGTGTACATTACCAACGGAAAATGCATTTCAAGTTTAAATTTTACAGCAGAGAACATTAATCACCAATGCTGTTCATGAAGACAAACAAAAGAACACACACGCACGCACACACACACACACGCACGCACACACACACACAGATTTTGCTTGTTGCAATATTTCCTCCTGTCTTTCCTCCTGACTGTAGGATACATTTTAGAGATCACTGTATATCTTCTCGATCTGTACAAAAATAAAGTTTTTTCATTCATTGAATACTGCTAAAGCCACATATTAGTATTAGATATAAAGTTGAATACTTTTATGTGCAGAAGAAGGACTGTAGATATTGATCCTTAACATCCAGGGGCGTACCATCAGGAAAAGTGAACTAAGCAAATCTTTTAAATTTAAATTTAAATTTTGTCTTCTTGCCCTTGGTAAAACTGTATCAAAGCATTTGCTACACAATAGGTTTCTTTGTCTATTTTCTGTCAGGGTTGTTGCTACTACTCAGATGCAGCCAACACATGCCAGAAAGGCCTTCCCCTGTTTCGATGAGCCAGCTATGAAAGCTGTCTTCAAAATCACTCTGATCCACGACATTGGAACTGTCGCCCTGTCCAACGGCGAGGAAAAAGGTGAATCACAGTACCATGATTAACAGATCAACTGAACCTGCTGTGTTTTGTGAACCTGGACAGGACAGTGTGGTGAAGGGGCATGAAAAAATGTGAAATTTGATCTAAGACCTTTTTGAAGATGGTCTTAAAATTGTGAAAGGAAACTGTGACCATGTTGTACAATCTAAATAAAAACTGTTTCTATTAAATTTTATGTCTCGTCCACAGAATCAAGCAACATTAACATCAATGGTAAAAATTTGCGGAGAACAGTTTTTGAGCCAACTCCGAAAATGTCCACCTACCTGTTGGCATTCATCATCAGCGACTTTGACTTCATCAATAACACCATTGATAACGTGCTGGTAAGTAACTCCCCAAAGGACATCATTAATTTAGTTTGTATTTGCATTAAACACAGCTGTATAGGTACTGCTGAGGTCTCTTTTCATAATTCAGCAGCTAAAGGCATCAAAATAATAGTATTCGTTAAAATGGTAAATGGAATATAGGTTGACAATTTCATCACTGACAACACAGGTTACCGCTTTTACTTTAAGTTTTACCAAATTATCTAATAAGTCTTTGATCTGCATCATACTAGAGCATGAATAAGGCCAAAGAAAAATGCGTTGTTGTGGCCAAAACCAACACAAGCTGAACAAGTTAAACACAAGTAGTGTTTAATAGTACTACAAATGGGAATAATGGAGTGTGTTTTATAGTTCTAAATATTTACAATTACACCTATTTATTCTAACCTAACTGATCAAGGCCGACCTAAATCCAAACACCATTTCTAAATTTCTGTCCGAACCTAACTCTGAAAGCTTGAATATTGACAGGTCTAGTCAGGCGCGTTTCAGGTATCCACCTTCCACAACATACCATAATGTTTTAAACTAGCCCTATTTTTCAAAATTTGTGACTTTAGCTGGAACTGTAAATTGTAAAAGTTTAAACAATGAACATTAAATGCAAGTGAAAACCACTAGGACGTAAAAATTAAGTAGTAGTACCTCAAAATAAATGGTTGCAGAATATTTGTACAATTTAATATTAAAGAACACCAGCTTAACTATTAATATTTTACAACAAGAAATTAGAATCAAAATATTTTTGTAGAGGCCTTAAATATAAGTTGACACATACTGACTTTAATGTCATGCAGTTGATTAGTATGACATACATTTTTCTTTTCAAGGCAACAGAAATATGAGAATATGTCATGTGTGTTGTTTGTATTGTGTGATGTGGATTTAGATCCGTATCTTTGCTCGGAAGACTGCGATTGCTGCAGGCCAAGGAGATTATGCCCTTAACAAAACTGGACCCATCCTAAATTTCTTTGAGAAATATTACAATTCCAGCTACCCTCTGCCCAAATCTGGTAAGTCCACCACACATTATGATGTAGACATGGAAGTCTTTGTTTTGCTAAGCTTTGGTAGGTTTGTGTTAAGCAATATATACTGATATAAAGTGGTTGGCAGAATTGGCATTTCCTGAAAAGTACAAAATAATATGTGAAAATGAAATTAAAATGCTATTTGGAAAAAAAATTCTACAGAGAGGACTAACAGACGCCCAGACTGCCAGCTGATGAGCAAACAAAAAGCATTTCCAGATAGAGTTAGTGCTCTTTTTTGGTAGCACTTTATTGCTTCATATTAACAGAATAACGGTGAGGTAATATTTAGGATTTCACTAAATATTATAGAGGAAATATCTATATAATAAAGGGGTAGTAGGGCGTAATATCATGGTAATACTGACATAATAAGCAGTAATATCATTAGTAATGAAACAAAAGATGTACTTTTTTCTTTGAAGTTATATGTTCAAATGTTCTTGTTTGTATAATTTTTAAAATATATATTGTTTGGAATGTGTTGCCTGAAAACTTCTTCTTTTACTGCTTCTTGTGTAATAAATACAAAGGCAGTACACTTTCCTAGGTATTCATTTATATATTATTATCTCATCTAGTTGTTACCTTCAGAGGTCAGTTGTTCTAACACTCACTTTTACTGCCATTATATGCTTTTTATAATCATTTCCAAAATACCTGCTTGTATACTGACACATTAGCTGCCACGATCAACAGCTGTCTCAGCCTTTCGGAACATCATATAAAATTTTTTTTATTCTTTTCTTATCAAGAGTTATCTGCATAGCTTATCTGCTTTTTATGACTGAGCTTTGGGAAATCAAACACTGTATCAATTATTAACAGATAATACGGATAGTGTGATTGTTATAGTCTTTTATGACAGTTGTAATCTGTATTTATAGTCATTGTTGGCAAGCTCACATTATTTTCTTACAAAGTGCTCAAATACCCCATTTCTCAGTCTAGATGATCCTCTTTCAACATCATATAATTAACACTCATGCAATCAGAACTTTGGTCAGCTTAGTGTAAAAACAATAATAACCTCACATAACCTCTTTCCTAACTCAGATCAGATTGCTCTACCAGACTTCAATGCTGGAGCCATGGAGAACTGGGGTTTGATTACATACAGAGAAACAGCACTGCTTTACGATGAAGCATACTCCTCCAGCTCCAACAAGGAGAGGATTGCTACCATCATCGCTCATGAACTGGCTCATATGGTCAGGGTTTTATCAATGCATGCTTTATCACTACGCTGAGTTTCACTTTAATTGAGCTAGAATAACCCAAATAGAAAAGTCAGGAACCCTTGACTCGAGACCTGTATTTGTATTCAAGTCTTCAGTTTGTGGCAGGGCATTTACACCTTTTTTCTGTGTTGTCCTTCCAGTGGTTTGGTAATCTAGTTACCCTGAGATGGTGGAATGATTTGTGGTTAAACGAAGGCTTTGCATCCTATGTTGAGTACCTAGGAGCAAATGAGGCGGAACCCGACTGGAATGTGGTAAGAATTTCCCTCAATCCTTATGGTCAGTTAATAAATTGTAGGTTACAGTAACTGGTGGATTTTTGAGCCTGGTGTTTTTTCTCCATAACAGACAGACCTCATTGTGCTCAGTGATGTCCATAGGGTGTTTGCTGTCGATGCCCTGACCTCTTCTCACCCTCTGTCCTCTAAAGAAGAGGACGTCCAGACACCGGCCCAGATCAGTGAGCTGTTTGATGCCATCTCATATAGCAAGGTAACCTCAGTGTGTCTCAAACACACATACACATACATGCACATATGACAACTTAATATCTTCCCCGAAACCTAATTCTACCCTAAAGCTAATGACAACCTGAAGCCTGAAACTACATCTTAATCCTGACATTTTATCACATCTTGTTATCAGGGAGCTGCTGTTCTGAGGATGTTGTCAGATTTCCTAACTGAAGCCGTCTTCACGAAGGGACTTCAGGTAAGGGGCACTTTTAAAGGCTGGCCGGGTGCCTGGCCAACACTGTCCACTCCACAGACCACTCTACACAGAACTTCAATCCCAATTCAACAGCTGAAGCGGCTCCTCAAAACATGAAATAGTACAATCTGTTACAATTTTTTCATTAATGTTTGAAATTAATTTACGACTGTTCTGGCAAAAATTACACCAGTATTCAACAGAATAACTGTTTTCATTGGTGATTAAAGCTTCTGCAATTCAGTAGAAAAAAGCTAAACATTTCCTCCTAACTTAGGTGATCTTCATTTTACTTTTGGTTTGGGGGTGTAGGGCACCTCTTTATAAATTGTCTTGCTCTACCACTGTAAGAACATCATGTAGGCAAGTCATAACTGAAAACAATTACCACGTGTTAGCTGAGGCTTAATATAAGACTCTAGAATTATAGACTGGAATGAATTGTTTAGTTGTCGGCTGTGTCCCCAGGCATACTTTATTGTCATGACTGACTGTAGCTTCAAAAAAATAGAAATAAAAAACTTTGCAAAGGTGAGTTATGAAGGAATAATGAAGGAGATGCTGGGGTGGTGGTTGAAACCCAGTTATGACCAGCAATCACTGCTTTCCAGAAAAAAATGTTAGAATCAAGTCAGGTTCAGCAGTGTGTTGAGCAGAGATGCCTCCCAAGCACCTTAGTTTACCTGTGTCTTCTCTTTTTATTCTACAGACTTACCTGGCTACATTTGCATTTGGAAACGCAGTCTACACAGACCTGTGGAACCATCTACAGATGGCATGTTTTTTTCTATGTCCACTACACAAGATTTAGCTGTTGTTTCCTTAAACAAGGAACTCCATTACAGTCCAACCTACTGTGGCTTATTACATTAATCTTTTTTTCTGTTTACTGTAACAGGCTGTTAATGGTACTGGCACCACACTTCCAGACACTGTTGAGAAGATCATGAACACATGGGTGCTGCAGATGGGCTTTCCTGTGATTACTATAAATACTGCAACTGGATTCGTCTCACAGAAGCACTTTCTCTTGGACTCCAGCTCTAATGTCACAGCAGAATCTCCTTACAAGTATACGCTGCCTCTCTTTCATTCAACCCACAAAATAGCTAAGTTTTTAAAAAGCAAAAGAGATGAACAATAAAATAACGAATATATGTAGATTTAATACAGTTATTTGTCCTACAGCTATGAATGGATTGTTCCAATCAAATGGATGAAGACCGGAGTAACTCAGACACCAGAATGGCTGAGGGAAAAGTCAGGTAGGATATAAAGACACCAATGATAACATGGAGATTTTGCACTTGCTTCTGTTTTCCAAGTTAAAATAAAACATATTAGCAACTGAGGCATAATTGCTGCAAGTGACAATTAACTTAAAACAACCATCTTTATGGGATTTGACTAATCAGAATAATCAGCAGTCAATTGTAGGTCAAAATTATGCGCTAGAAGCACGAAAATAAGCTTTGAATGCAACAACTTTCTGTGGTTTATTTGTTAGAGCAGTCGTCCACCAAACACAGTCTCAGTCTGCTCTCCAACATCAGAAAACAATCCAGTATCACCAGAAATGACAGTTGCACCACCACTATGCTAGTTGAACTTTGCTACAGTAGTTCAGTATTCCAAGAAATTACTGGCTTTTGGGACAGGCAGCATCCTGTCTGTCACAAACTTGCATTGGTTTCCATCCAAAATCCTATTTTCCCAAAGGTCCAAAGAACTTGTCTTCCCCATCTTAATGCTACTATGATCCAGAGTGGAAAGTACACTGAAGACCTCCAGAGGTTGTTGTAGGTCCCTGATGTGTGTTTCTATGAAACATTTGTCCACTCCTGCTTCCGATAAGCATGCAGTCTAGCTTGTCATGATCCCTCTTTTGGCCCTTGTTTTTCTTTTGTTCACTGACTTCTTCACATGCACATTCATTCGCTCACACAGGCCTGCTCACACACACTCGGACTCTCCCTTGTAGCTTGGCCCCATTCTTTCTTCATTTTCCCTCCTTTGCTGCCAGACAGGCCCAAACCCAGGTGAAGCCCAGTCCATCTATCAAGCTCAGTATTTCTACTTCTCACTCCCTTGCAGACCTTGCCTGATTGTTATCAGTGCTCATGCAGCCCAAACATTGTTCACTCAGTACTTCAGCGTTCACCAGCCTTCTTCCTCATGTCCTGTTTGGAATTCATGTTCGTGATATGTTGTAAATTGGCCTCTGGTGGTATGGTCATTAATTCATGTTCATACTTAGCTTCGTGGTTTTATGTTTACACATGCTACATCCAGTTCTCTCCTCCTATGCCAGTTTACAGGGTTGTTTGGCCCCGGCTTATATTTGGGCCCTTATGCTCATGTTTCCTTTGCCTAGTTGGAGTGATTTTAGAATTTTTCTTTGCTATCATCTGAGACTGATTTTGTGTTGTTTTAACCTGATCAAAGGAATAAAACCCCTTTTTATACCACATTCAAGCATCCATCTTGCATTTGGGTCCTCCATTTTCACAAATTTGAGTAGTTGCTTGGTAGCTAGTGTGCTAAACAGGTCCTTGGCTTTAAGCAGTTTCTGTTCATTACACAAATTGCTATGGTTTTATCAACTTTGGTAACAAACATTAATGGTGGAGCCCAATCACTGTGATCACTCTTGAATGTTCTTATCACAGCTTGAAAATCATTCTTATATCTGGTGTCATCTTAATTAATGCTTTAATCTCACATCTTTGTTGTTTTGTTTTTTGTTTCTGCACAACTGTTCAAGGCAGAAAGAGAATAGCTTCTTTTTCAATTAGAATGTTCCTCAGCCAGTTCCTACATAGGAGTTGGGGGCAGCAGTGGCTCAGTTGATAGAGTGGCTGCCCACCGACCATAGGGTAGGATGTTCGTGCCCCGCTCTTCCCCAACCGCATGTCGAAGTGTCCCCAGGCAAGACACTGAACTCCCAACTGCCCATCCCCATCCCCAACTATGCAGAGCGAAGTACCAGTCCTAAGCCTGGTAGAAATTGGGGAGGGTTGTGTCAGGAAGGGCATCTGCTGTAAAGAAAACATGCCAAATCAACATGTGGACCTAGGATCTGCTGTGAACTTAGGAGATAAAAGCTGAAAGGGAAAAAAATCCTACCTAGGAGTGGTAAGCCGTTAAACTCTGGAGTCTTAACTTTTTCTACCCCCCAAGTTTAGTTCTCTTTTTATTCACCCATACTAAACAGTTGTGAAGTTTATGTACACTCAACAAAGACATGATTGTCATTGCATAATGGGCTTCAAAGTTATTTATTGGATTATTTCTTTTTTTCTTGAAGCTGAAAGATTGGACAATACAAATTTACATAAATACCCCATAAATTAGATGCAAAGGGTTCTTTAATTTTGATGGTCTGGTATCAACACAGGCTCAAGATACCTGCAGGGTCCAAAATGTACACACACTCTTAGTTCTGAAATCAGAGTTATTATAGCACCAGCAGACAGTATAATTAGATTTTAGAATTATCTTTCTGCAATTAATGCAATTTCTGCATTAATATGACCTGAAACATGATCAGTTTTTCACACACACAAAGTATATAACCCATGTTTTCATTACTGGTGTGGTTACTCTTTTGCAGTAATAATCTTAACTAAATATTTCAGGCAAATGTTTAAATATACTATAGACATAGATATATTATTATTATTCATATTATTTAAATAGTTCCCAAACATGAAAATCTGATCATGCTTTAGGCCGTGTTTATGTAGAAATAGACATAATTCCAAACACAAAGTGCCACTGTAAATACACTTGTCATCAGATTATCAGTAGGTTTTGAAAATAGCTTGAAAGGGAAGTGGTCGGGTAAGTCATATGGACTCACTTTGCCTCGGTTCATGAGAATGGGTGAATTTATACTCTACTTGCATCTTTATTTTTCTTTAAGCAATACAGTATGTTTGATGGTTTGCAACAAACCATCCCCATAATCATCAAACCACAATACTATCAAATAAGTGCTAAATAGTATCTTAAGTTTTCTTAGTCTCCAGCATGACAGTGATGATCAGCTGTGTCCTATCTTCTTTGTGTAGCAACAATTAATGCGATGAAGGCAACAGAGGCTGACTGGGTGCTGGCCAACCTCAACGTTGTGGGTTATTACAGAGTCAACTATGACACTGGTAACTGGAACAGACTCCTGAGTGTTTTAAGCACCAATCATCAGGTATGATCCATCTGTCTGATATTGAATTTGTGAAACTTAGGATAGACCACTGCTTCCTGCTGAAGTGGGTTTAGTAGTAATGACAGCTATATTGCTTTTGTTTTTCAAGCTGATTCCAGTAATAAACAGAGCCCAGTTGGTGGATGATGCATTCAACCTGGCCAGGTAAGGTAATAATAATAAAGACAACGATCCTCTTGATTTATAAGATATACACATTTCTGAAAGATAGAAGAACACCGACTGCAGTATGGTCTAATAAGTACTTGATAATGCCCCACTGAATTGTGTGATAACATCTAATGAGTTGTCACATTAATTTTTATTATCTTGTATCTTGTAAAGAGCACAGATCATCCCTACAGTGCTGGCCCTCAATGTCACCAAGTACCTGATCAATGAGAGAGAATATATGCCCTGGCAGTCAACCCTGAATAACTTGGACTTCTTCTATCTAATGTTTGACCGCACCAAGGTTTATGGTCCAATGCAGGTAAACTTCCACTCATTCAAATGTGTGACCAGAAAAATCTCAAAAGCAAAACACAAATGAGTTATTGCTGTGATTTTAAACTTTATAAAATAATCTCAAGTCCTCTGTCCTCCTTGCTTTTAGGATTACCTGAGGAACCAGGTCACTAATCTGTTCCGCTACTATGAGAATATAACTGAGAACTGGAACAAAATACCTGATGGACACATGGACCAGTGAGTAAATAAAAATACTTAAGACTTCCAATAAAAAATATGAAACCTATATACATATAGTGTATAACTTAATACTGTTTATCTGTCTTCACAAGAACTGTGTATACAGAGTATTATGGGTACAATATTTGCTCAGCAACCGTGTGATCTCTGGGTATTATATACTGTACCATAGCTCCTGCTGATTTTGGTTCAGATAAACAAGAACTCATTTTAGATAGCAGTCACCAGGACAACTGGTTAGCCTCTGAAAGAATTTTAGTCCAATAATTTTTAACATGTATCTTTCTATTCATAGCAATGTACAACCAGGGCTGAAGGATATGGCAGCTTCTGCAGTCTTATGCAATTAGCAGTAGTGGCTACATCTGCCTTTATTCTGACTGAGAGATGCTAAATGATGTGACTAAAGTCTTGTTCATTATGAGCTTGACCAGAAGCTACTCAGCTGCCCAAATTAAGCCCCGATGACCTGATTATCTACAACAGGTGTGGAGATAGCAAAGGTATTTTGCTATAGATATATAGAGTATATATATAATTACTCTACCCATATTTTTATTTTAAAATAAGTAAGTAACAAAAAGTTTAAATTTAAGGAACACCTGAAAACTATTAAAACTACAATACAGTCCATCTTGTCCACACACAAACAACACAAACAACCCAAGTGTTGCTCTTGCTCCTTGTAGAGCGTAACATCCCCGTGTCTTAGTCCTGTTCTTCCATAATATTTCTTCATGTTTATCCTTGCTTCAGGTATAATGAGGTAAACGCTATCAGCCTGGCTTGCAGGACAGGACTTGATGACTGCCTAACTCTAGCCCAGACACAGTTCAAACAGTGGATGGATTCAGATATAAACCAGTGAGTGTATTTGTCATCTTAATGTACTTGTTGTTGTTTCTAATCCACTATGTGAGTTAATCTGTATTGTACAATCATTAAACTGTTCCGCCATCTTTCTTCAGGATCCATCCCAACCTACGTTCCACTATATACTGTAATGCCATAGCAGGAGGTGGTGCTGAGGAGTGGGAGTTTGCTTGGAAAAAGTTTCTGAATGCCACCATTGCCATTGAAGCTGACAAACTCCGCTCTGCCCTGGCCTGCACGAAGCAGCCGTGGCTGCTCAACAGGTATGCGCACACACTGTAGTGACAGTCACAGTATACAACTGGCAAGTGCACTCATATATACTCTTGCTTACTATTCTGCCTGTACACTTCAGGTACCTGGAGTACACTCTGAATGCAAATATGATTCGAAAGCAGGATGCTACCTCCACCATTGTATACATTGCCAACAATGTGGTTGGACAGCCTCTAGCTTGGGACTTTGTCAGGTCTCGATGGGCATACATTTTTAATGAGTAAGTACAAAACTTCTTAGCATTTGCCATCACCCCACTTCCATGAAACAAGAGTAAAAGCAGCAGATATGTAATCTATGACTAGAAAGACCTTTAAAACTAACCAAGTCTGAAATGCGGCAGTCTCTTTTACAAGCTGCTTAAATAGCATATACAGGTCATAGTTAAAGGTCATAAATGCCAGAAAATTGTGTGTTAGGCAACACATCTCTGAAATAAAACATTTGTAAGTCATATTTTAACAGAGCCAGTATAACTTAATCACATACTAACAGATAGGTTTTACAGGGAGCCCTATTATCAGTGACAGTGTTTATTGACCAATCAATTGTTGATCAACAACTAAGGTGACCTTTGGATTTCTCATAAACCATGAAGCTCTCTTGACAGCAGATAACATGGTCCTGAGTAAATTTTGACCACAGCAGTAGTCTGATGTGGTAAAAACGCATGTGTGATATACAGTATAGTGATACTTTTACAGCTGATACTTTTCACACAAGTTAACAAATAGTCCGTTTTACATTATGTTGTGGCTTTTGTTTCACTCCCAGGTATGGTGGTGGATCGTTCTCTTTCGCCAACCTCATCAACGGAGTCACCAAGCGCTTTTCCTCCCAATTTGAGCTTGAACAGGTCAGATATTAGAGCGACATTAGAGACATTTTGTTCACATTGTTTTCCTCTCTCTCTCTCTCTCTCTCTCTCTCTCTCTCTTTCAATGTGTATCTGTGTGTGCATATACACAGTTGTATGTGAAAAAAATGTGTTATTGGACTTCACTGGATTTAGTTTTCTATTAAAGGATACCTTCACTCATATTGAACTTGGTTCTTTTGGTTCTGGTTTAAGTAGTACATGTAAACAAATGCCATTAAAACTTCCATCTAATTTACCTACATCAATCACTACTTCTATCTGAAAACCACCTCCAGATGACATCACTTGACAGGAACCTTCACTTCAGATTACATCATCTCGTTACTCATATTCTAGAGTTTGTAATCATGGTCAACCTGCTTTTCCAGACTTCCCACAGATAACATCATCTGAACTCCCCCGGGTGGTGTCATCTGTTTTTCATCTAGTTTTTCATCCAGAGAAATATTTTAATATAGGAAAGTCAGAGGGAAGTTCATAGCATTAATGTACATGTGAACTCTAAACTAAAGCCATTGAAAGCAAGCTGAAAATTGGCAAAGTTGCCCTTTAACAAAATGAAGCTATGATGACGATTATTGTAAAAGGCAGCTCTCACATATGTTAATACAGGCTTAATAGAGAAAACGTTAAAGGTTTGACCACAGATGTTTATTGATTAAATTAAACTTTAAACACACTTTGAAAACTGGAGTCAAACTTGGGTCTGTAGTGTGACAGTCCTGTGATTTATTTTGACCACCTTTTTACGACTCAGTTTCTGATGATAAATGTATCGCTTTATTCCTCCAAAAAACTGGAACATAATCCAACCAGTGATTACATTTACCACAAAAACCTAACTATATTTGCGGTTTAGGTGCATTGTAACTTAATTTTTTTAGCAAACTGTCCTTTTGTTATTCGCCAACATCATGGCGGCATCATTTCCTCAAACAGGCTACTCACTATATGTTCTGTTCTGTTATGGCAGCTGGAGCAGTTCAAGAAAGATAACGCTGATGTCGGTTTTGGCTCTGGCACCATGGCAGTGGATCAGTCCATTGAGAGAACCATCGCCAACATCAAATGGGTTAAAGAGAATGAGCAGCATGTTCTGGACTGGTTCAAAGCTGAAACTAAATCCAAATGAGGCATTTTAATACTTCTTTATTTACTTGTACTGAATGTAATTTAAAAATGCCCTTTTTCATGACAACAAATCTTCTAAGTAGTTTGAAAAGTGGTATATTGTGTATTTTATTTGTAAAAAAAAGAAAAATTATTGCCACCCAGCTTTTTTGTACCTGAGATTGGTTACATCGTTAAAGATAGAAAATACAGAAATATATGAGCGCATTTTAAATCCTTTTAAGCAGAAACCTTTATATTCATTTATAAACAGGGGGCCTGGATTCTATCCCAGCTGACACTATGTCAGGTATACCCTGGACAGGCTGCCTGTCACCAGAAATAAAAGCGCTGCTAAATGCAAATGTAGCCCATTATCATTTGTACTTTTTTAAGGGTGTTTAGTTTCAGGCTCTCATTTCTGTGCCAGGAGGTTCAATCCACCACTTCCTGTTTATTTGCAGGCTTGTCCTCTGTGAGCACTTTAAACTCATCTGATACTGTATTTTATAGAAGGCAACACTTCATTATGGAAACAAATAAACACATTTCTAAAGACTTGACTGCAGTGCTCTGTTTGTTGCATTAGGTTACCCCAGAGTATGTGCTGTTATTTTCTGAGGCTTGTCCTGTCAAAACCATGAAACAAAGGTGATAAAATGTGTACGTCATGTACACGTGAAACCTCATCAAATATGTTTTATGACCAATATATAAAAATGCACTAAATAGTTGTAGATCACTCTTATCACTCACTCCTTAGCAGTTAACAGCTTCACCATTCCCATGGAAGGGGGTGGGGGTGCTTGTTAAATGCAGACACTCACTTCTGTCTGTCATTATGGAAGAAATTTGAGACTTGGTGCAACAGAGGTACATTGTTTTAATCAGGTCTTTTAAATAACAACTATTATACAGCCACTAGGGTCAAGAGGTAGTTTTAGTCAACAAGTGTAGGCGTTTGGATTTTTCTGTGGGACAACTTGTTGGAGGACATGGGGAAAAGTTGCGAAGTCAGCAGACTGTGTGTCCTGTTTACGGTCGTAGCTGTGATTTCTGTGGCAACAATTGTCACGTTGTGGACTCTTGCCCTGATAGGAGGTGACGATGACATAGCATCTTGGGACAGGTAGGAAACCTTTTGGCACAATTGTTTGATACTTCTGTGTCCTCCAAGGATGGCATTGCAAAAAGCAGAATAAAATGAAAGACATATGCAAAAGTGCAGACCAAACTGTGCGATACGACACAAATCTTAAAACCTAGTTTCTAAAAAAGTTGGGACACTTTGTAAAATGTAAATAAAAAGAGAATTCAAATACTTAAAACTGAATTTTGATTGTATATAGCACAAAGACAACATAACATAAAATGAATGGGTATAAGAAAAACATGTTAGAGAATCTGAGTATTTAACAAGTAAGGGTGGGGGGTGAGGGTCACGTGCATCACAGACATGTGCAAACAGGCTGACATTGTGAAGTTGACATCACACTGTGTGTAGCTGTTGAGGGACATTGGCGCCATCTTGTGAGACTTTCCCATACCTTTCTGTTGGTAAGTTGCAGTCTGTGACTTCCTGTCATGAAAATGAAAAGCATCACCTTGGTAGGTCAATACTGCTGCCATGGAAGAGAAGTGCTGTCTAATTCCGCAAGTAGTACAATCTTTCAGAGAGCCACTGCAAAACTGACCACATATTTATTGTTATAATACTGCTCCTTAAAACCCTGATTTAATGGAAAACTGTCATTTGGTCTGATAAGCCAAAATGGGAAATTCATGGAAATCAAGGAAGCTGATTCCATGACATTCTAAAGAGGAGAGCAACCATCGGACTTTAGCCTATGGTGGTGGGGGTTGGAGGGGCATTATTCACACAGCATTGGTAACCTGCTCTATGAAGGCACCATTAATGTTGAATGACATCTTATAGGTTTTGAAGCATTGCATGCTGCCATCCAGGTGACATTTGTTTTCAGCGAAGGTCTGAAATGCAATCAATTGTTATGTCATACATTTTAACCAAATGGTGTGTACATGTGTATTTAGCATCAAATTACTATGTAATTACACAACTATTGCTTTTTAGTCGACTGGGGTCTATGGTAAAAATGTGATGCTGGCTTTGACCAACAGGTTTCAGAACTTGCAGTGCACCACGTCTTGTTGTGTGGGTGGCTGTGTAGCTGTAGACCAGTCAGACTGACCAATGATGACACATTGATGACAGTCAGTTACATTAGATTGTGTCTGTTTTCCATCTTTTTCATGTGCTACGTGAGGGAGAGCACACTACACCCTAGATGAAAAGAGTAAATGCATCATGTAATTTATTTTAGTCTTTGTGTGTTTATTCCCCTCAGCTTTCGGCTCCCCACTGCTTTGGTCCCTCGTTACTACAACATAACTTTGTGGCCTCATCTCAGCAAAGACTCCAATGGTCTCTACATTTTTACAGGTGAGTATTTGTGCCTCTTTTTCCTAGCATGTATATCAAGGCTGTGACTGCTTCATCACCTAATAAGATTAGATAAAGATAACCTAAAATGACCTAAGATAAACATATCATTGAGAAATTAGTAATTGGAGGGTGGGATTCAAAATTGGATTAAAAATGGAAGAAAAAGTAACTAGCAACTATTTTAATAATCAATATTGAGGAAGGGATTATGACGGCTGAGAAGATACTGCATCGTTTCCTCTGATCTTTTTTGAATTATCAATGAAAATAAACAGCTGATGAACCTTTACAATAATGAATTAATTGCAGTTCTTTACAAAATTGGTTCAACTCACAAAAAGGGTGAAATTCTGCATCAACCATTTAGAATTGGGACTGGCATTAAGGTATAAATGCTGGCATTAAAAGACTATGTAGATTAATCACAGAAGTGGTCAAAAGCAACAGAGAACTATTAGAAATGTTCCAGTTATTTATGCTTGTCCTCTTCATCTTTTCCTTTTGAAAGTTAGAACTTCTGTGGTTGGAGATTCACAGAATTTATGGATTACTGAATCAAACTATTTTGCACAGGCCCAGAATCCAAAAAGTTCAAATGACCTATGAGCCAGAGCCTCAGATGTTACTGTTCATATTTCTTTAAACAGACACAAAGGACCAAAAACAAATGTAAAAATTACAGACAAATAACACAAAAGAGAAGGTTAATGGACCTATTTCCTGTCTGTGCCCAGGGGCCCATTTTCTCATTATCTGTCCACGATAGTACAAAATGCTACTGACAATCCATCTACCATTTTAAACTCCTACATAATCTCTGCAGGTGAAGTGAGTGAGAGATAAACAGGTCTCACCCCACTAAGGCTGTGGGCCTAGATGGAGTCAGCCCAAGGATGATTAAAACCTGCTATTTCCCTTTTTTCATCCCCAGCTTTTTGCTGTGCCCAAACATATTTTAACTGGAGCCTGGAGCTGGAGAGGGTCCCCATAGGTTGGAAAACATAAAATGTGGTCCCTTTACCAAAAGGGGCACACCTCAGTGGAACTTAATTCTCCAGACCATTGCAGGCTCCAGACCATTGCAACTCTGAACAGGAGAAGCAGTTAAAGATAATAGACAGATGGATGGAAAAGTGTGACGTCTCCTGCATCATGTGCTTTCTCTTAGTCGCTGATTAAAAACAGATATGAAAGTTCTCATACTGCCTACACTTTGAACATCCCAGAGAAACTATATAAGTATAAAGGCTTCTAATAGAAAAATAAATAAATCTAAAAATGTATAAATCTGTATTTTTAATGCACCAGTGTTGTGTTATGATATTAACATAATGACAGTTATTAACATAATACTAGCAGGATAGCCAGTTAAAGTAATGGATTGGCAGTAATTTGACCTTTGCATATATAGAATAATATCTTTGCTATTTCCTTGTAATTATCAGGGAATTCCACAGTAGAGTTTGAATGTGTGAAAGAAACTGATTTGATCCTGATCCATTCCAACAAACTCAACTATACTGAGCTGGACAACGCACACATTGCCAGGCTGACTGCTTCAGGTAGTACACACATGCATAACTTTTTTACATCAAGACTCTTTGTAGCTTATGTTTATAACAAATGTCATACTTTCCTCATCAATTCAATTTCTTCTCCAGGAGATGGAACTGCTCCCAGTATTAGGTCTTCCTGGCTGCAGCCTAAGACCCAGTATCTGGTCATCCAGCTGAATAGTAAACTATCTAATGGACAGAAGTATCAGCTGTATACTCAGTTTACTGGAGAACTAGCTGATGACTTAGCAGGCTTTTACAGAAGTGAATATGAAGAAGATGGAGTTCAAAAGCAAGTCTTTTGAGTATTAATATTTTCATGTGTTTCTGTGGTAATTGGCATGTTAACATAATGGAAGGTGTCTGAACATTCATAGGATTGTAGCCACCTCTCAGATGCATCCAACTCATGCCAGAAAGACCTTCCCTTGTTTTGATGAGCCAGCTATGAAAGCTGTTTTCTATGTTACTCTCATTCATCCCCCTGGGACTGTAGCACTGTCCAATGGCAATGAAACAGGTCAGTTCAGTCTTCATGTATCACATGTACAGCTAAAATAATAAATGTGTTGAAAGTGGATGGCAAATTGATATGTAGGAGTAGTACAGTATCTAACTGGAGCTGACATATCTAAGAGTGAATTCTATCTGGAAAAAATTAATTAACTTAAACTGTGTGTGTGCTCTTTGCAGAGGTTGTTAACACCACTATTAATGGAGTAGCTGTGACACAGACAACATTTGAGCCCACCAAAAAAATGTCAACCTATCTACTGGCCATCATAGTCTCCGACTACTCACACCTGAGTGCTCAGCAAGGAAATATTCTGGTATGGCCTGCTGCACATGGGAGGATTTTTAAATCTTCACTTATTTTAAAAAGACATAAAGAAGGATTTAATAAAGTTTGTAATACATTATGAACTCACGCATTAGAAGATTCAGTCAGGAACTATTTCAGAGTGGAGATTCCAGAGAAGTAAGATGTCATACATACTTCGCAAAGTCGTAAAAATAAAACTTGTCTGAGTCTGTGCCTGTCTGAGCCTGAGCCATTAAGGTCATATCTCACACTAGAGGTTATTTGGTTCCAACCAGCCTCAAAGTGGGAAAACCCTCCAATTGTCAGAAGGGTCCAATGTGGCCCCAGCCACACTACACAGTTAATGCCATCATTTATGAAGCATTTTCATCTTTTTTATGCAATGCTTACCAAATGGGGGGAGCAGCAGCAATTCTTTAACTAGAGTTGAATAGACCCAATTCACAGCACAGTTTAACCTGTCAGGTCTAATAAGTAAATAGTAGTGCACATATTTCTGCATTGAAGTGCTCGCACATTATGGTTATAAATGTTTTAGCATTGGAAAGGGTTGGTAAATCACATTCATTTGGAAGCCATAAAAAAATGATGCACTTGATGATTCTTGCAAGGCTATGAAGATTTATATATCGATCATATGTAAACTGCAAATCAGGAATGAAGAAAAAGAAAAATGGAGGATTTAAATTAACATAACATAATGAATCAAATCCAGAAAAAAAAATGCCAAAGACCATTCATTTCACTAGAGGTTTGCCTTTTCATTTTTGTCTTTTTATCTGTCCAGTTGACAGTTCAAGCGTTATAGTGCATCAGTTCTAAAGGTTTAATAACTTCATTTTCATGAAAATGGAGTACCATGGATCATTTTTTTGTTTTTCACAACTAAGAATATTTGGGAAATATACTTTATACTTATGCCAACTTTACTATAAAAGACAGGGATGACAAAGTGGTGCTTAAGTTGTACAGATGATATATGGATAATATATTTGTTTAGTTAAAGATATTGTTTGTTAATTTTGAATTTAGCAGTTTTTTCTATTATTAGTTAAATGACAATCTGACTGTTGTGTTTTCAGATTCGTATCTGGGCTCGCAGGGCAGCAATCGAGCAGGGACAGGGAAACTATGCCATCAATGTAACTGGACCTATACTGGAATTTTTCCAGTTGTACTACAACATCTCATATCCTCTGAGCAAATCAGGTGAATTGGCTTTTATAATCATTTGAGAACAAGTCGTAGTCAACGGAGGCTCTTTTCAAATTTTTTTGCTAGTGTTTTTATACTTCAAAAACTAAATTGAAAGTTGTGTTTTTCAAAGTGCTTTACCAGACATAATCCTCATTTTAAACACATTTCTATTAAAGGAACAAATAAGCAAAAAACAAATAGACCAGGCCTGTTGAAATTAATCAAATAAAAAATAGGACAAATATTAAAGTTGGAACCAGGCTATCCCACAGGTATCAAAAGATCACTTTGACAAGTAACCAGGAAGAACCAGGGATCAAACCACTGACATCGGTTTGTGGACAACTAATTGAGCTACTTGTTGTCTTTCAGTACAAAAACTTAAAGACTTGTAATTTAGCATTAGACCTCTTTATGGAGTCTAAACATAGAAAGACTCCTACAGTAAATGTGTATACAGTATTACTCTATGTACTGTCTGTACGATTAATCCTACACAACAGTCAAAGAAATGCAATATAAGCCATTAAAAGTATGGAATGGTATGACTATACTAGTCTAGTACTTAACCTGGATCCAACCTGCTCTCCTCTATAGATCAAATCGCTCTACCAGACTTCTATTTTGGTGCAATGGAGAACTGGGGTTTGGTGACATACAGAGAAACCAAACTCCTCTACGACCCTGTGATGTCCTCTATCAAAAATAAAGAGACCACTGCCACCATCATTGCTCATGAACTAGCACATATGGTGAACTTTTCATTTGTATTATTATGTATTGCTAGATTTCTTTGATTGGACAAATTAACCTAACTGACTGATCTGCGGTGCAGTGGTTTGGTAACCTGGTGACCCTGCGCTGGTGGAATGAGGTTTGGCTAAATGAAGGCTTTGCTTCATATGTGTCCTACCTTGGAGCAGACCACGCTGAGCCTGCATGGAGTGTGGTGAGAAGACAGATTCACCATTTGTCTATTTACTGCCCTGCTAACTAATAAGATAATCTCAACACATTCCTGTCTGTCTGCATGCCCCAGAAAGACTTGATAGTACTTGAAATCCACAGAGTGTTGGCAGTCGATGCCTTGGCCTCCTCCCACGCTCTGTCTTCTAAAGAAGACAGCATCTTCCTGCCAGAGCAGATCGTTGAACAGTTTGATGTCATCTCATACAGCAAGGTACACATACATCAACAAGACAGGCTTAAGAAATACATACAGCATTAAAACATTGACATTGGCTGTCAGAGAAAGTGTGACACACAGACATTTCAGCAGCTGGACATATAATAATTGGTATTGCTAAGCTACTGTGCATTGTAATATAAATTGCCTCGCCCCCAAAGAATCGGCACTTAGATTTAGCTAAGCAGGTAGGTAAGAGCCCTTCATTTAATAACTACTGCTGTGATTGTCAAATCACAAGTTGTTCAACCTTAACTGGTGCATTCAGTAGCTGACCACCTAAATATAGTGAATGATCAGGTTTTTCCATCAATGGATTTTTTTCTTCCCTAATGAAATAGGTATATTTCAAGACGACAAAGGCAGGAGTTCAAATTGTAAGACATTCAGGAACCATGAGGCCTCATTTTTCACACGTAGACTGAGAATCTTTGGGCTGTACTGACTCTAAAAAATAATTTAACTCTGAATGGAAGCACCTTTTTGGCCCTGAAGTGTATTATTTAGCATAGAAAAATACGTGTATTACCTTACCTAAATTAAATTGACTGACTGATTGATTAGATTTGATGGATTGATCAGACTGATGATTTGCCTCTTTCTGTGTCTGTTGCTCCTTAGGGTGCAGCAGTGTTAAGGATGCTGTCCGATTTTCTCTCCGAGTCCATCTTTGTCCAGGGACTCAGTGTATGTTTGTCTGCAATTTCATTTAAACATTTAGCTGCATTGTGTATTTTGGTGTTGATTTGAAATAATGTCCTCAATCAAGTATCCACATAACTATAACAGAATTGTAAAACTGTTTGTGTCTTTCATCTGCAGAAATACCTCAATCTGTTTGCTTACAGTAATACAGTAGGAAATAACTTGTGGCAACAGCTTCAAATGGTAAGAGGAAAAACATTTATTTCCAAAAATGGTATTAGTTCACTTCATTTTTATTTTATTTTTATTACAATTACTGATTATTCACTTTGCTACCTTCAATTTCTAAAAAACAAAAATTAAATATCTACATATACCATTGTATAATGCTGAAATCCCTCATTAGTATAATACAAGTATAGCAAAGAAAAATGCTCCATTAATTACATTTACATTTAAATATACTCATTAATGTAACACGTGATAAAGATGGCAGAGGACAGGCTCATTTGTTTGGCAGAGGATGGGGAAAATTTTGTTATTTTTCAAAATAAATTCTTATTATTTGTTCACCAAAAATAGTAAGTTACATTTCAACATTAATTTCTAAGATTGTGAGTACTTTTTTTGTTGATGGCTAAGCGGGGGCACACTTGGTACGGTGGGATTCAAACCCATTGCTCTACCACTGAACCACCAGGCCTCTTGGTTTGTCCCACCACATGGGTCAAAAGATTTGCAGAAATCTTCTGGTCATGATCCTGTGCTTTTGTGAATGCAGATTTTATATATGATTATGCAAAATAGAGCTCATGGCAAACTGACTAAGTGTGTAGTTTTTTTTTCCACATTCATGTATTGTATTGTCAAAAATAATCCCTAAACTAAACATAATGCACATTTTTAACTTATTAAATTTTCTGGATTGTAACCTTTGTTCACAGGCAGTGGAGGCCAATAATGTTGCCCTTCCTCATCCTGTTTCTGACATCATGAATACCTGGGTGCTCCAGATGGGCTTCCCTGTCGTTACCATAGATACGTCCACAGGAAAGGTATCCCAGAAGCACTTTCTACTGGATGCAGAGTCTAACATTACCCTCGAATCACCCTACAAGTGAGGAACACTACTTCTTTTTACTACCAAATATTTGCACAGATTATTTTTTTGACAAATTTATTTGTCCGCAAACTATTAATCATCTATCATCACTGAATTCATTTTAGGTGACTCAAACTCATGCATAGACATTGTAAAAGAGTTGATATTATATTCTGGCCAATATTTAAAAAAAATACATATATATACATTTTTTTTTATCAGCCTATCTTTGCTTCCATTTAAACTTTCATTATCCCGAATACAATGTAGTGTATTGTCTCCCCCAGCTATGAGTGGCTGATTCCTGTGAGGTGGATGAAATCTGGTGAGGTCCAGAGAGACGTCTGGTGGCTGACGGAGAAAGAAGGTTTGTCACGAAAAAAATGTTTCATTAATTGTAATCTAATGAAAGATGCCAGCTTGTATTTTTATTATAATTTAAATGACCACATATTTTTCTTAAAAATATGGTGGTATGGTTATGATGATTTACATCACACCAGGTTAACTATTGATTTTGAAGCTCTTTATTGTTTATCTTCCCCTGTCTTTTCCCTCTGAAAGTGGTAAAGCTGGAGATGAGAACTGGTAGTTCGTGGGTTCTGGCCAACGTCAATTTAACTGGATATTACCGGGTAAACTATGACCTTGGCAACTGGGAAAGACTCTTGTCACAGCTTAATTCAGAGCACCAGGTACGGTGCCAGACTGGATATGATACATTTTCTATTGTTTGGAAATTTTGGAGAGTGTTTAATGACAAATAACATCTGTCGTGCAGGTTATACCTGTGATAAACAGAGCCCAGCTTGTGGACGATGCTTTTAATCTGGCCAGGTAGGTCAGCTTGGACAGCTGGAGTTTTGCTGCACTTTATCCAACCACATATTAGGTCTCGGTTATGACATATATTTTATTAGGACTAAACTAACAACACTGATTAAGCATACCAAACATGATACCATCATCATTTTTAAAGTCATCACTCTATTGACTGTAATATTTATATTGCCCACTAGGTATAGTCATAATAATTATGCCAGTAGGTAATAGGTAGCATACCAAACCATAAATGTGTTATTGATAACAACTGATCACGAAAAATTGTATTTTCCTTAACCAAGGCTTCATAACTCAGCTAAAGCTGGACAGACACTATGCAACTGTCGGTGTCAATAGTGTCCAATGTGTTAACTCACGCTACATGTTTTAATTGGTTTTCCTGCTCAGCCAGAAACTGAGATGTTACTCCTCACAATCATAGTGATGAAGAGCTCAAACTGAACAGTAAGTTGGACCCTCAGGTCAGCTATGTGCAGCGATAATTCCTCTAAAGTTTAGTCAAACAACTGGGGTGTATCCTTAGTAATGACAAAAAGAGAGAAATATGGCTTTTCATGATACAATACGGCTTTTATTACTTTCTGTGATTGCATAATGAAAGGGGAACAAGATGGGAACATGGAATAATACGGAGCTGTAAATGGCTGGTAGATACACACATTGTGTTTTTTTTTTTCAGCGTAGTGATATATAGCAATCATAGCAATCTATACCAATCAGCCACAAGATTAAAACCACAGGCTTGTTTAACATTAGTCACATCATGTAAAATACTCCAGTAATGGCCAAACAGTCATAGAAGTCATATCTGTCTGTGGTCAGAGTTAAAATAACATGTAACTAAAGTTTATTGTTAGCCCTCACATCTGTTTCAATCCAAACTTAATACTCTTGCAATTCACTTAACGTTCAGAAAATTCAGATAGATACAGTATCTGATAGGTTTATGAAATATTTTAAACCCAGTTTATATCTTCTCTCTGCAGGGCTCAGCTTGTCTCTACCACTCTTGCTCTGAGGACAACCTCCTATCTGTTGAGGGAGACTGAGTACATACCCTGGCAGACTGCTCTGGACAACCTGCACTATTACTACCTCATGCTGGATTGTACTGAAGTCTATCAGCCTATGCAGGTACACTGCCTAATCAGTGCAACACTGTATTTTTGTACAGTTGTTTGTGGATCCTTGCTTGGATATAGCTCAGTTGTTACAGTATGTTTATTCAAACAACCATGGTGATTCATTAATCATTATGTGGTGACTGGGAGACAAAACTATATATCATTTGCTCACTTCTCTGTTATACGTGCAGGACTACATGAAGAAGTTGGTGACTCCCCTTTTCATGCACTTCAAGAACGTGACATCAAACTGGACTGTTATTCCTGACACACTCAATGACCAGTGAGCATTTGCATTCATAGTCATATAAAACACGGAAAAGCCTGATAAGAATGATTAACAGGGGATAAAATATTAGCAACACTCTGGTGTCTCTTCCTGCAGGTATAACGAGGTGAATGCCATCCGTATGGCCTGCAGCACAGGAGAAGCAGAGTGCCAGACCTTGACCACCACACAGTTCCAACAATGGATGGACAATCCTCAGCACAATTTGTTAGTCAATTTAATGTGTAATTTGATAATGTCTCTTATTATTACAATAAGTGTAAGCAACAAACAAACTTCAGCTCTCTTGTCAGGATCCATCCCAACCTGCGCTCAGCAGTGTACTGCAGCGCCATAGCAGCGGGTGCTGAGGAACAGTGGGAGTTTGCCTGGTCACAGTTCAAAAACGCAACTGTAGCCAGTGAGGCAAGCAAACTCATGTCTGCACTGGCCTGTACCAGCAACACAACACAGCTGGAAACGTGTGTATCCATTCATACATCCTTATGCAATGATAAAATAAACAAGTTAGTGAACGTTCCCAACGCCATGAGAATGATATAAGCCCTTATTTCTAGTGATGTTAGTTTTGCCTTGGTCAAAGATAATTACACTTTAGTCTAGTATTAGTTGATGGTCTTTACATTTAAATCATTCAGTCCATCCAAAAGTTTATTATGCTGCAATTGTCCCAATTAATTCAAACAGTCCCCTATTAATTCTGCACAGCCTTGCAATTTAAAACATCATAAAGACACCAGTTTTTAGAAAAGCTGTCACAAAATCTTCATTCTAAGCTGAAGCAATGACAAAGAGGTCTGTGAATTACTAAAGTCACTGATCATTTTTGGTCATCAAGGACATTTACGGATCAAAAATTAGTTTTCAATCATACATCAGCGAACAGCTTCCAATAAGTTATATATAATAAAATAATACCAGTATATTACAAGACTAAAGTAATGGGTGGTTATGGGTGAGAGGTGGAGTAGATGTATAAAGATAATACCAAACTTAACACAAATAGAATGAATAGATAGACAGATAAGTCACCGGAAATATAGGATTAATAATATTAATTATAATATTAACAACAACAATAATGATAAAAAGAAGTAAACACTTAATAGTTTTAAAATAAGAATAATAACAAGACAAAAAATAAAACAAGCAAAAGAAATAAGATTTAAATTTTTTATTAGATTTCAATAACCATGTGTCAGTGTGAATACATAATTAGTTAGTTTGTAATATTAATACCATGAATCAGAGGTTGTAACGTACACAAATGGGAAACTCAAATAATAATTATTTGCCTAATAAGGTATTGTACTACAAGTACCACTTTAAATTCTTTACTAAAATTTAAGTACAAAAGTATATGCTCTAAAATTAGAGCATATACATCCGATTTAAATTCAATTCAATTCAATTCAACTTTATTTATATAGCGCCAATTCACAACAAAGTCATCTCAGGGCACTTTACAGAATAAAGTCAAGATTATAAAGATATATAAAGAGAACCCAACAATTCCCCCTGGAGCAAGCCATAGGCAACAGTGGAGAGGAAAAACTCCCTTTAACGGAAGAAACCTCCAGCAGAACCAGGCTCAGGGTGGACGGCCATCTGCCTCGACCGGTTGGGGTGAGTGGAAAGGGGAGAGAGAAAAGAACAGAGCAACAAAAGCAACAACAAAACATCTGACAGATTGGTAGGATCAGTAGCTTCACGCTGGAAGACACACAGCTTCAAAGCCGGGGGACACCTGCAGAAAGGGACAGAGAGAGGGGGACAGAGGAGGACAAAGACAACTACGGGAGAGAACACACAGAGTTAATGACATACAGTGGTGACAATTGCTGGATGAGAGGAGAGGAGAGATGGTCAAGAGGAGGAAAGGAGCTCAGTGCATTGGGGGGTGGGTCCCCCAGCAGTCTAAGCCTATAGCAGCATAACTATAACTAACTATATGCTTTATTAAAAAGGAAGGTTTTAAGCTTAGACTTAAAAGTAGAGAGGGTGTCTGCTTCCCGAATCTGAACTGGGAGCTGGTTCCACAGGAGAGGAGCTTGATAGCTAAAGGCTCTACCTCCCATTCTACTTTTGAAAATTCTGGGAACCACAAGTAGGCCTGCATTCTGAGAGCGAAGTGGTCTACTGGGATGATATGGTGCTATGAGGTCTTTTATATATGATGGAGCCTGACCATTCAGAGCTTTATATGTAAGAAGCAGGGTTTTAAATTCTATTCTACATTTAATTGGAAGCCAATGGAGAGAAGCTGGTGAAGGTCAAATATGATCTCTCTTGCTAGTTCCAGTCAGCACTCTTGCTGCAGCATTTTGGATTAATTGCAGGCTCTTTAGGGAGTTACTGGGGCATCCTGAAAGTAGGGAATTACAGTAGTCCAACCTAGAAGTAACAAATGCATGGACCAGTTTTTCGGCATCACTTTGAGACAGGATGCTCTAAATTTAGCAATGTTCCGTAGGTGGAAGAAGGCTGTTCTAGAGATTTGTTTTATATGTGAGTTAAAGGACAGATCCTGATCAAACATAACTCCAAGGTTCCTTGCAGTAGTACTGGAGGCCAGACTTATGCCATCTAGTGTGACAATATGGTTGGACATCATATCTCTGAGATTTTTGGGCCCAAATACTATGACTTCAGTTTTGTCTGAGTTTAAAAGTAAAAAATTGTGGGACATCCAGGCCTTGATGTCTTGTCCAGGCCTTGATGTCTTTAAACCACTTTATGTACTCACAGGTGATTAATCAATAATAAGATGTCATCATTTGTTACTTAATTAGATTTTGTATCAACAATCTCCATCTAAAAAGTAACTATTAACTAAAACTTTAGAATAATAGCAGTGGAGTAAAAGTACAATATTTTTATCTGAATAAAAGTATTGGGGTAAAAGTAGCCTAATCTATAGATGCTACAGTCAAGACAAGTACCACAAAAGTGTAAAACAGTACTTTAATACATTTAGTCTTACATCTGCCAGTAATTACAAGAACAATATAACAGTGTAAGCCACAACACTATAGAGCGGTCGGTTATGGGTGACAGATGGGGTATGACATGTATAAATAGAATAAATGTGCAAATAAATAATACATAACTAACTTTTGACATCAGATATGGCAATTAATAATAATAATAATAATAATAACAATAATAATAACAATAATAATAATAACTTACAAGGTCCCTGGTTTGAATCCACCTGCTGGCTGTGGCCTTTCTGTGACGGGTTTGCATGTTCTCCCCATGCTTGTGTGGGTTTCCTCCATGTAGTCCGGTTTCCTCCCACAACCTAAAGACATCCATGTTAGGTTAATTGGTGACTAATTTGCCTGTAGGTGTGAATGTGAGTGTGAATGGTTGTCTCTGTGTATGTCTCTCTGTGTTGGACCTATTTTTTCTTACAAAGGAAATCTGTTGCATTCAAATTTTCTAAAAATCTGTAAAAATTCTCAAAAACTGTGGTAAAATTGTCTCACACTTGTAAAAAATAAACAGGTTAAGAGTGAGTGTCTTCAGCAAAGACACTGGCTCGATAACTCCATGTGAAACGTGAAACCATTAATACAGTAAAAAATACAACTAGCATGTCTCTTGTGTTCTCGCAGGTATCTGTCTTACACCTTAGAACCGGCTATGATCCGTAAGCAGGACGCCACCTCCGTCATCACATCTGTTGCCAGCAACAGAGTGGGACAGCGTCTGGCATGGGATTTTGTCAAGACTAACTGGAAATACATGTTCACACAGTGAGTATTACACTTATTACACAAAGCTAAATAGAGTGTGGGAGACAAGAGAAAGATTAAGTAAGTTTTTTGAAACCAGTGGTTATTTCTTTTATCCATGGTCATGTTTATCATTTTTAACCATATTTATTTTTGTAACTATGTAGGAAACGTATTTCTGACCATTTGGTAATGTTAACATAAGTCAGGATCCTAAATCTAGCCAAAATGTAAAGTTTGTTTTTGCAAAAATGAATTCTAACCGTTTCTAACAAAGACAGTTTAAAAAAAAACATGCAGACCTGTCAGTATGGATTTCTGACCTGAAAATGCTTGTATTGTTAGTTTTGTGGGACATAGACATAGACGTGGTATTTGGGGGGGGGGGGGGGGGGGGGGGGGGGGGACAAAGGAATAACAACTAACTCTGTTATGCAGCATTTGAGGTGGTCAGGGACAGCACAGAGTGTTGTGTCATCCATATTTGAAAAGTACTCAGAACCCAGTCGCAGTTTGTTTTTACACTGCTAATGATTCAAAAACAAAAGAAAAACTAGTTTTGTTTTTTTTTTGTAAATTAGATCTTAGGGCTGGAGCAGTATGAGATGGAGGCTGGAGTATGTGAGCAGATTCATTGCTACACATATTTAAATGATTATCTTACCATGCCAAGACACAGAGACCCATGCTCAGATCATAATGAAAGAGCCAGCAGTGATTAAGAACCATTTACAGAACATACTTCTGGTACATTACTTCTTCTATTACTAATTTCAGGGGTTTAGATCCTGGTTTTTCTGGCAGCGACACCTTCTGTTAAGGGGAACACTGCAAGAGTTTGTACCATCATGTGTAACCACCTCATTTTCTAAACAGGGGTTTAACTGCTTTTAAAATCACAGTCAGGATCAGTGTTAAATTGATCATTTGCAGATATGGTGTGGGCTCCTTCTCTTTTGCCTCTATGATCAGTGCGGTCACAGCCAGGTTCTCTACACCCGCTGAACTACAACAGGTATGTACTCTTTGAATAATTTGGAATTAACTCATAAACACCAGCCTGTTGTCCGAACTTTTTCTCTGTGTTTCCTCTATCAGCTCGAGGAGTTTGAGAAGGAGCACAGTGCAGCAGGGTTTGGCTCTGCTACACTGGCTGTGCAGCAGGCTTTGGAGAGGACCAAAGCCAACATTAAATGGCTGCAGCAAAACAAACAGGAGATCCTGGACTGGTTCAACAGCCAGAGTGTATAACACACATGTTGATACAGGGACAAAGAGGTGGGAGCTGTGTGTTCACATGTTATTCTGTCAAATAAAAAGACCAGAAAATACCACGTTTTGGTGCCATATCTTTATGGTAGTTAAGCAGTGAAGAGCATAAAAATAATAGAATTGAGCTATTACATTTCTATAGTAAAAGCCAAATGTCACAAAGCTACTTTTTAAAAGTGTGAATAACCTCATTAGAGACACACACAATAATGCCATATATGGATGAGTTTCACTTTGTAACAGCTCTGGTTTACCATTGTTCACCAAGTTTTTTAAGTGGAATAAGGGGCAACTACTAAAAACATTAATGAAATACAACAATCAATGAGGGAGGGAAAGACTTTTCATGTTCCGGCAGGTGTCAGTTGCACGTCGGCTCAAAGCAGTCTGATACTGCCAGTCACACACGATTATGAATCGCTCTTTGGTCCATAATGAGAGGAACCAGTGACAAACGCGGCTGGTTTGAATAATGACAGAGAAATAGCAGATCTACCTGCAGCTTTTCCCCTGTCTCTCCCTTATTCTTAAGAAATAGGCAAAATGGATTTAGCAAGGCTTTTTCTGCAGTCACGCCATAAAGCAACAGCTGACTCTGTATAAACACGGACGTGTCATCACCGTTTCCGGTGAACTACACCTGTCCAGATGATTTTGTTAATTTGTTTAACTTTATTTGTTAGGATATTTTAGATACGGTAGCCCCCCTGAAACACAAAGTCTGCAAGACCGCAGTGGACTCGTTACTTAAAGACACCACTCCTGCTCCGAGGAGGCATGTTCGGCAGGACAATCTTAATGTCTCCTCCGACTATCCGAGAAACTGCTTAAGGGAACATCAGCATGCAGTGAAATTAGCTAAGGCCAAGTTTTTATCTAGAGTTATTAATGCACACACACAATCCCCAAGTTTTATTTAGAACAATCAACTCAGTTGTTCATCCTGCACTTCTTACTGCTGTTAATGATTCTGCGGACTGATCAAACTATCACTGATTGCATGCGTCACAGCCTGCCTGAGAGGCGTGGCCGGACAAGGCTGTGTGTCTTGAAGTATCCACACGCCCTGACCATGGGAGGTCATTCCCTCTACATATGGAATATGGTTCTGAGTGGGGAGATACTGTCTTCACTCAGAGAACTGCAGTTAAAATGTAACCCCCACATTCCTCTAACAACATTGTGTGGAAACTGAGGAGACAACAGGCTTTAATCTTAAGAGTTAACTGTTCTCATTCTTGCCTGAAATAGAATGTCAGCTGCTCAATTAATGGAAGAATGAGTGCTTGCAAGCTTCAGGCGAACATGGTGGAGGGTCCGTCCTGGCTTGAGGCTACATTTCTGCAAGTGATGTTTGTGATATTGTCTGAATTGATGGGGTTATTAATGGTGGACAGGTTTTGATTCATCATGGTATTCGACCTGGAAAGTGTCTGATAAAACACTGACAGTTAAGTATGACTGGCTTACACAGAGTCAAAGATTTAATTATAATAGGGCAGAATGAGATCATGTGTACAGAGAAAAACATAGATGATAGTCTAAATCTAAAGATGAACTCTGAGAAGTGCTGGAGAAAGGCTTAATATAGGTTTAATATACCAGAAGGTTTATTAGGAAAACATTCATCATAAAGAGACCTAAAATAAATATGAAATTTCACTGTCACCTTGCTAAAACAGCAAAGCTGATGGTGGCCTGAGTTTTGCACAGTGCTCTATGTTGTCTTTGTACCATTTAGTAAGTGACATGCTTTTTATGTTACACAGTGTCCCAACTTTTTTGAATAGAGAGTTGTTTACATGTGACCTAGGTGAAGATCAGATTTTATGACCGGATTATTTAGAAAATACGGTCATTCTTTGACTATGCTTCCACCCCAGGAGTTAACTATCTGATCATTAGTGGATGTGCCATTGTCCTCCTTTTTGTGTTTGGTGTTATAATCAGCATCCGATCTGGGCCTGGATCTGATAGATCTGTGATGTATTTGATCAGAAACAAATGAAGACAAATGTTAGTATGTTCAGGAAGATACTTTATTGGGCTCATTTGTCAAAGATACAAATACACCCAGTAAATGACCTTAATAAAAAAAAACATTTTGTTTTTTTTTTCTCTTCCACAGAAAAAAAAAAAAAACGTATGGCTTTTTTATATTTCCGACACAGACAACAGGTTTAAACAAAGACAGAACTTAATAAAATAAAACACTGTACTCGTAAGCATTTATTTGAGCCACTGTAACAAAGCACACCAAAAACATTCGAAAATGTAAATGTCAACGGAATTCAGTAAACCAAATTGGAGCACATTAGATTATATAGGTGCACCAAAAAGTGGCTAGAGAGTATATGTGGAAGATGCAAGCACTGTGATGAGGTGTTGCCAAAGGCTGAACACTTATTTAAATGCACTATCTATTGATGGATGCAAGAGCCTAGACTTGCTTAAAGATTTTAGTGTTAATCCATCGCTCTTTGCTGAACCTAGATCTTGATCACAGTGTTACCATAGTAATAATTTCTAATCCATTATTGTAGTAGCAGTGGCTCTCAGCACTTACACATTTCTTTACAAAAATATATGTCACTGAAACAACTAATGAATGTGGTCCTAAAGTCACCGTGCAGCCAAAGCACAACCAGTCAGATTGACCAGAGCAAAGAAAACAGCATCTGATCTGTCTCATGTAGTCAGAAGCACAATGTCTTTATTTTAAATTGTCTCTTTGGAATATTGAAGACAGTTGAGCTTCAAGTGCAAATCCAGCAAGTGATGATACATTAAGTGATAGTGTTTCGTTTTTTTTTTCTTTTATTTATGGGTAAATAAACTTAATTTAGACCAAAACTGGGGTAATTTTTTCTTGCAATATTGCAATTGTCTTTGTTTACGCACTATGTTCAAAACACATGAAATAATTACCAAGATATCCCATCAGACAAACATGCAGTCATTTACACAAACGTCTGATATGACCACTAACCACCACCACTAACCAATGCAAAGCAACATTTGGCCTTTGTTTGTGTGTTTGTGCACTTACAAATCACGGGTAAAAAATAAATAACAATGCCTTTTATGATATGAAAATGCTATGGCAAAGATTTGGTTATGGTTAGATTTAGAAACCAAACCCACTCAGGTAAATTTAGGGAAAGATAATAGTTTAGGGTTAAAACAAGTTGTTGATCATTGTCATGTCAGGTCAATGTCATGTGGCTCATGAATTCCACCTTTGCTCCTGTCAGATTTATAATCACCACAAGAACATAAAATTTGGAGATTTTGATGAAAATACATCCCCTACAGGTTACAATAAAAGTAGCTATAGGTAATTTTTAGCTGCTTGAACAAATGACTATAAGGTTGTTTTTTTAGATGGGAGAATCCCAAGTAGTCTAATTTGTAGATTGTACATTCAGTCACTTCAGAAGTACCCAAGCCATTTCTCTTTTTGCACATTTTATAGTGGTGCACTGTAAAATTATTTGGCTACATAACCACTGGACATGACAAAGTTAGTGCCTCCAGCCCTGAAAGCTATGTTCTATTTACTGCGTAAGCTTTCATCTATTCTGTGTTCTAATGCTCTCTGTTGTCTTTTAGCCTTGTTTTTCTTCAAGACTAAATCCATCCTTGTCTTGCAAAGTGAAATACAGATCACAGACCTCCGCAGTGATTATCATCTATCTTTGGGGAAAGTAAAATAATTTATCGGCGACACTTATTTTCACATTCTAAGCCTGACAAGGTTTTTTACAACTTGGTTTTTGGAGAGTCCCTTCAGTTTCACCTTCTGTTCGGGACTTTTATTTTGTAGCCCTTTTCCCCAACTTCCTGTTCCCAGTTCATTCCACCAACTTCACCACTCATCATCAGTCATAATTGTCTAAACCTGTCCACCTGTTTCATATCTGTTCCTGACTTGTTCTGTTTATGTGCACACTTCGATTTACATCGGTTTCTAGTCTGCCCTGGGACATACACTTTGTATATGACCTGCTCAGTTAGTGCCCACTTTTAAGTTACTCTTTTAACTGGTTTGCATCTGTTCTTTTGTCTGCGCTCCATGTTGATGATTCTTTAGTTATTCTAGACTGGGTTCAAGTTTATCCTTAGTTGGTCCAGCCTATTCCTTAGTTTATGTATTTGTGCTCACGTGCGGATTCTGACTTTCAGTTGACGTTATTCTCGAAATTCTGGTTTTTGGTATTTGTTTTGATACATTAGTCTTACTGCCCTAGTTGCTGCCTATGTTTTTTTTTTTTTTTTTTTAAATATAGTATTGTTTGTGTCTTCTGATTCAGGTTCACCCTTGCTAAGTTTCTTACTGCCAGTTTCTTGATTATCAGTCACTATCATCTTTTGACATGACTGTCTCTGGTCTCCTTCTGGAGTGAGTTTTTGTTATATTGTTCTTTCCCTTGTCTCAGATTTAAAGTTCTCTTATTTTACCACATTCCCTATCTGTGTGTTTACTCTTGGGTCTGTTCTCATACACAAATCTTGACACAGTCCTTATTGAATTTGTTCACTTTTGTAATCAAAAGCATCTCATGTTTTTAACCTTAAAGTGGGACCAACTTATTGGCAGGGAGGTGTACTTGTTTGTCACTAGTCTTAGGAGAAAACCCTCCGCTCCTAATGCTACACCCAGTGTCCTATAACATCGAAGTGAAGACATGTATTAAAAATCTGGTATTGGTCGATGCTTTGCTTACATGGGTGTTAAGTAGGACATTTCAAAAGCTTCCAAAGTATTACATTTGTTTTTGTTTGATGGTTTATTGTGTGTAGACCATTAGTAATGTGAGTAAATTAGCAACACAGTAAAATGTGCATAAAGTGTAAAGGTGTGAATACTTCAGAATATTCAACTTTGAAATATTTCAGACGCTTTGTAAGGTTTTAGGAGCAGTTCTGTTTTCTGGACAAAGTGGGAAAAAAAAGTCACAGCCACAAGATTGACATCAATCTTTACACCTAACTGTGGGCTTGAAAAATATATCTGTTAAAATAAAAAAAATAAAAAAATCTGTTAGATTTACTTTAAAATAGTCACATGTATGGTTGAATAATGTCATCATATTATTAAATGCATCAACTAAAAATAATGATTTATTCCACAACATAGTGCAATAATATTATTCAGTTTAGAACATAAAAAAGCATCAATGGAAAATGAGGGAAAGGTGAAACTATTGTATGTTGATTAAAATGGAAAGTGAGCAACATTTATGCACACAGACCAAATGATATGAAACACGGAGTTGTTAATATGTTATCATGATTTATTCCAAATACATCCCTCCAAAACTCCAGGTCACGTACCTGTAGACTGAAAAGTAAACTTTTACTCCTGATATATTATGTGAGTGTAAGTCAAGCCAAATGAGAATGTGTTTTCCCTGTACTTAAAAACTCCAGTACTGGAAAAGGTGATTGTACTCATGCAAAACACAGAGCTCGGGAAACACACCGCTGCATGTCAGTACAGAAATTAGTAGTTGTATTACCTCTGCATTATTCAATGATGTTAAGCCTATATTAGTTTGAGATGTTGAGAACTGCTGTAAAATGGTGCAGTAAAAACTATCACATGCCATCTTTTAAGGTTTGGTTAGTTTCCAATCATAGGATTTCCAGTTCATTCCATGGTTCTGGTTTTGTCATTTCCTCAGAACAAAGTTGCACAAAATCATGCATCAGACAACTAGTAGCAGAGGATGTGATAAGGTAAAGCATGTGATTTAAAGGAAAGGTTCCAGATTTTCAGTACAACATTGAGGTACTTAAATTCACATGTTCTTTGTCGCTATAACTGTTAATGTTCTGCACAGATGCCTCATTGCATTTGACCACACACTCTGTTTAGAATTTGTTAATATAAATCTGGTATTCCATGCAAAGTGCATGCATGGGAAATTAAACTTCAATGATAAATTTCCTTCTGTTTTACTTTCCCTAGTAGACGACTTCACAGGCATTGCCAGAGAGACACATTTTAGTATTCCTCTGTGTTGATTGTTTAACATTTACATTTTTTTTATATTTAGCATGTAGGTGTAACAAGGACTGTGCATGGTGACCCCCATTTCTTACAGTATGGTCACCATCATATGTGTGAAGTGTGACAAAGCATTTGTGCAGAGACAAAACAGAACAGCAACCAAGACCTATTGTAATGTACAAATATTCCCCTTCAAAACAACAAGGTCAATTCATTTGTTCTTGCTGTACACTGAAGACACATGGATTTCCAGAGAGTCTGAGAAAATAAGGTAAAAAGAGGCATTGGACAAGAATTGGGTACAGCCAATTTAACAAAGTGGAGCGTCCGGAAAAGGAAAGAAATCACTTATGTGTGCAGGACACATGCACATACAATTTATCCAGATGCTGAGACCAAAAAAAGTGTTTTTAAATACTGGGAAATACTGGGAAATTCAAGGAGTAATAATAAAACTCATATTTTTAGATCCTAAATACAAATGTCAGTGTACAGCAAAAACTGAATTGGCCTCATCCTTCCAATACTTGTATAGTATAAACACCTCAATATTGTATTAAGACGAGCTTGAAAAATCCTAAAACATTCTTTTTAAACTTTAGGTAGGATTTACACAAAAATAGCATTTTTACTTACTCTCATCATTTTCAGTATTCTGTGATTGATTATAATTTTTTCAGTCACATTTTCTTGAAGTAGAGTAAATATTTAAAACACTGAAACCTCCAACTGGTCCACCTGCCGTCCTGAGTGGAACAATATCGCCACCCCTCTGGAACTTGTATAAAAAGAAAATGATTTGCATGGAAAAAGGATCTCACATGACCTCACTGGAGGACTTTGTCTCTTGTGTCGGGTAGTTTGAGGGCTACAAAGCCACCGCACAGCAGCGCAGTGAAGGACAGCAGGATGGGGACGATGTTGGTGATGCCAACAAAGCTGGTGAAGATAGAGCTGCCAAGGACCGCCGCCAGCTTACACAGAGCATTCAGCACACCAAATGCAGTGGCCCTGAGAAAAAGTCAATTGAGACGTGTCATTTGAGACATGCAGTAGAAAGATAAGGAATGTCATCAATACAGGTGCAACAATAAATTTTAGAAACCTTTTAGAAGCAGGGTACAGCTCCACAGTTACCACCTCAATGCCATTCCATGCAGCTACACTGACACCACAGAACAAACACTGCAGGGCGATGATCGCTGACTGGCTGGAGCTCAGAAACAGGAAGAATGTACAGCCTGACGAAATGAGCATGGAGCCACCTAGGGACATGACAAAATTTCCTATACATTATTCAGCCCAACCACAGATGAAAAATATGGACAAACATCATGTTATCTGTCCTAAAAATCTGTGAACATAAAACATTAACATCATCAATCAAACTCCCAGAAATCACCTATGATCTTGATCCTGCCAATTTTGTCCATAAAGAGGGCTGAGATGATATTGCCCGGCAACACAGCTAGACTGCCCAAGAAGCTGACCAGGTAAATGAGAACGTCGTTCTCCTCGACGGTGTCCAGGTGGCAGCCTTGTTTGTTGTGCATAAAGGTCACGTTCTCCATTTTACAGTCAATGAACTTCTCCTCCCACAGGTCTACAGAGAACATGAAAACTATGAATCTAAAAGGAAACTGACATTATGGGTAAGCCTGGCAAATAACACCATGGTGGGTCCAATCAATAGAAAGATGCCTATATAAACAATAAAAGTGATCACAAATAATATGTTAACTTAAAACTTTATAGAAAAGTAAGAAGTGGATGTATGTACTGATATTTCCATAATACAGTATAGATGACGTATAGATGTTATACTTTCTTCTGTTCTGAAAAGAGAAACAAGCTCCATGCCAGTATGTTACACCACAATATACAGTCGCAAGAAACAGTAATGGCACTGTTAGCAATTTCCAAGTTTTCTTGTAAAACTGGCCATGTGAAATGTGATTTGATCCTTACCAAAGTCACTAGTATTAACACACACAACACTGAACAACACTGCAGCACACCTGGAGTCCACCTTAACAATCCACAACACAAATGATTTCCTATATTCATCAAGATGCCCTACAGGATAATGTCAGGGTAGCTAATTGAAAGCTGAAGGTAAGAACAAGGTGATTATAATAAAACATTATAACAAGAAATCCACTTTTTGGAGTGGCCTTGTCAGAGCCCAGACCTAAAACAAATAGAGACGTTTGTGGAATGACCCCAAGATGTTCACACCGGACATCCTAAGAATATGGCTGAGCTGAAGCGGTTCAGTAAGGAGGAATGGTCCGAGAGTCCTCCTGAATATGGTGCAGGGTTAATCCACAGCTATTGCAAGCATTTGCTTAAGGTCATTGCTGTTAAAGCTGGTTCAAACAGATATAACACACTATTGCCATTAGTTTTTCTACTTAAACTTTGTATATTTAATAGGTGTGTTCAATAAAGACATGAAAGATCATGACTATGTGTGTTTTATCAGCTTAGAAATATTGCGGGTTGAGAGTTTGGTGAAGATCAGGTCACATTCCATGAACAATTCATGCAGAAAATGAGGGAATTGCAAATAGTGCCTTTACTTTTTCTTATGATGATAAAATCAGACTTTTTGATGTTTAAATGAATAAGGAACAATCTTCTGACTCCTTTGTTTCTGATAAGCACTCACTAACAAATTGGCACAGTAGTGATGCCTGTTCGCTGATGTTGTTTTCACATAGACCCCATTTGGGAACTAACATGGATGAAGTTAAAATGTTTTTGGGATTTTTGTGATTAATGTGATCCTACAGTGTGTAGTGATGGGCTGGAATGTGTTCCTGTTATCAAAACATTTTCTGTAATTCTTTTAAATGTCTGGTGCTGCTGAACTTACCTGTGTTATAGAAGACAGTGGAGCGAATGGTACAGTTCTCAAACACTGTGTTAGTGGACCTGATGTCCTCAAAGATGCAGTCTTCAAATAGTGAGTCTTCAAACCTCATTGACTTCATTTCTATATTGATGAATCTATGGGGGATGACAGACACACACGCACACACACACACTTATACAAGCTGCTTGTAGTTGTGAAATGTTTCTACCCAATAAGAAAGAGGTCCAGTTTACATAATTCAGTCTTTGGATAACCAAACCTGGATGACAGAGAATCTTCATTTAAGTTGTCTTTATATTTTCATCACATTAGAATTGTGTTGAAGTTGCAAAAAAGAAACATTATTCCTTCAAGTGATGGACTTACAAGTTACAAATTGTTGACTAGATATAATAATAATATTAGGTATTTCATACATTTAACAAACATTTTATGAATACAATATAATATCATATAAATATCACATAATATATGATATCATATATCATATAAATGAGTTTAAAACATTTTAAATAAATATGCAAATGTGCCACCCTATTTTGAGCAAGTACCCCAGTTGGGCCAACCCAACAACCAATCTTGTAAGGCTATGTACTTCAGTGGCTAAAATAAAAAAACAGACGTGGTCTCAGACCTCAAAGAGCCCTCTATGCAAACCTTTTAGTGCCATTTTTATGCACAGTTTATCGAGGTGCCAGGTCTAAATGCACCAGACAGACCATTTCAGCAATCTTACAAGTTTATTAAAAGACACGCTGTGCAACGTCATTAGCATGTGTCATCTATGTGTGTTGTGTGTATAGAAAACAATTTGAGGAAGAGGAGAATGTTGAGAAATTTCTCCACAATCTGCCTTTTGTATAATATCAAATCACCAATATAAAAGATACTGCTACATTATGATCTTTAGCCTTGGACAGTCCCAAAACAGCTTGGACCTATATTAAAGAGCACACTACAGACTTACTTGTCACGGATGTATTCTCCTTCCTTGTGGATCTGGTTCTCCAAAGTAAAGTTAAAATGGAAGTTCTCCACTCGTTCTTTATAGAACACCTATAAGGGAATGAATCAAAAATAATCGCTTTTATAGTCCAGCTGGAATAAAATTGCTTGTTTACTTCAATACAACCAATGAAATCTCAAAGCAGTAACATCCGTGTTCTAGCAGAGCCAAATTAGACGTACAGTAGCTTTTATCTAAACTTCTTTATACATGTCCTGCACCTGCAGATTGTTAAATGAGCCACCAATCATTAAGGAAAATTGAACTGCTATTGTGGAAAACACAACGGCCCAGGGGCCCAATATTCCAGGGAGCACATGGACCAGAGTGACTCAAGTATTTGTTCATGTTTCTTGTTTAATAAAATGATGCCAAAAACAAAAACATGAGTAGAACCTATCAATCCCACACACCCTGTGTACACAAATCAGTTAGTGTACAAAATGAAATGTGATTTTGTGATTATGAGTTGTAAATGTTCTTAACTGTACCTTGACCTTGGATTGGTACTCCTCATACTGAAGGTGTTTGATCATGTCAGGGAACCAAACAGAGAGACCATAGTAACTGGAACAAAATTTAAATAGAGATAATCAATGAAAGGTGCAGAAAACAACCAGAACATAACTTTACTCCACACAGAATGACTGCAGACGATGTTTTCTCCTTGATTTAGATTTTTGCTTGCCTTGTACCTCCCTTGCAAGTCGCTTTGGATAGAAGTGTCTGCTAAATGACTAAATGTAAATATAAACACACATTTCTATATACGAATTTGTCCAAATCGGGATCCTGTATGAGTAATTCAGGTTTTTCAGTGAGCTGATTGGTCTGTGTTCAGACTGTTGACAGGTTTTGATCTAATCTTCTAAAGTTAACCTGCTCCATAGAGTTACAATGCTGAAAGAGACTCGTGGCACCTAAGCTACGCTGAAAGATATCAGGTCACCCTACAGATCTTACTTTGTAGGACAGACCACAGGTCCATTTAGCTCTGACTGTGCTCTGAAGATTGTCCTGCTTTTTTAAAAGCGTCTACTCAGGATGCAGGCATTTTTCATATCTTGATATCTTATCACGAATATCAAATTAATAAAAATCCTTAAAACTGCTTTTACCATTTCAATATCTTCCAACATCCTTCTATAGTATAATAATAAGTAATATAGTGACTTAGGTTCTGTCCAATCAAAAGAAAGTAATGTCCTTAACTTTTCTAACTTCTAAACATTTGTATTTAGTGAAGGTTTGAGGTTTTCTTATTTGTTCTTGTGTATTGTAAAATGTCTTTTGTCTTTTGATGCCATGTTTATGTGCCCTGCACCTCAAGGCCATTGTAGCTTTGCTTAATGACCAGCAGTCTAAGACAGCTACCATGTAATAACAACATGCCTGTTTTAAATCATATCATTCTCTTTTGTGTCTACCCATCATTTCTATGACACTCCTGATCGACCTGGATGTTGGTGTAAAACATGGTGACATGAACTCACCTGAAAGCCATGCAGAACCAGATGATGGCCATGAAAAGTGTAGCAAACCTCAACTCTGCAGACAGTAGAGACACTACGTTCTTCAACACCTAGTAGAGAGCGAGAACAAAGACCAAATTCATATGATTCAGCTTCACAATCTCCTTCCAAAATAAGGATATTTGTTAGTTATTCAGATTATAACATGTGAAACATTAGTAGAATGATAACCTCTACAAAAAGGCACCCAATCAACATACTTCTTCAAATGCTTAATTAAAATAAGTGCACATATAGTAGAACAGACACAAGACATTAAATGTATCTTATTTAAAATAAGGGTTTCCACTCTTTTCAACAAAATATTTTGTCTTTTTCAGCAGGCTAGTATATCAGATGGTGATAAAGCTCTTGACTACCAAGTACCTCAGTCCAGAGGTCTAATTTAATGTGCATAGCAATGTTTTAGACACGTATGATGTCTAGAATGTATTTGTATTAAAAACTATGGTGATCAGCCATTAAAACCACTTGCCTAATATTGTGTAGGTTCCATTTATGCGACCAAAACTGTTCTGACCCACTGAGGCACAGGACACACCTGAATATATCTGATCCAGGTAATCACAAGATCACACCATACATCACACCATAATGAAATCGTATGAAGGTAACAATAATCAGCAATATGATGTATCATATTTAGGTTTTGTCATCTCTGCAGGAAGTATCACCATGGGCCCTGAATGGCCACACGAGACTTTTTAAAAATGTTTCTTAGGCGAAGGGGGTTTCAAATGGATGGGTGCATTGAGTTGAGAGCATCTCCGGTCACATATCAAAGTGTCCTTGAGCACAGAACTGGCATCAGTGGACAAACTCAACATTTATTAGAGTTGTTGATCTTTAGAACACTGTAGGACAATTATCCTCCTCCTACAGTCTTAATCACAAGTTGCCAGCTCCAGTATCAGTATATGAGGTGTGTGGCTACATACCAGTTTACAGAGTGATAGTGAGCGTACAGCCCAGCGCTGTACAGCTGTTCCTGTAGCACTCTGAATCTCAATAAATTCATCCTCTGCTGTCTTGGGAGCCTTGATTTGAGTCACCTGAGGACATAAAAAAGTTGGAAGTTTGTAAAAGTGTCTGTTTTGTGTCTAGGAAGCTTCTACTGAAATTAACATTTTTAACATCAGCAAGAGCTGTTGTCATTTGGCTGACACTTTTAAACTCTCGCTTTCATCCTGTCTGTTTTCCTGAAATCCCAGTAGAACCCTTTGTTTCCCTCCCTTCCTTCAAATAAGAAAAATAAATAAAAAAAATCAAGTTGGATCTTGTCAGATATTTAAAAATACCATCACTTGCAAGTGAGACTTGCACAATCAGGAGCTACACTCATTTCCTAGGTTTGTCAGAAATAGTATGATACTCAAACGTGTGAGGGAGGTAAAAATGTCTTCTTATACAACCCCCATTTTTTCAAAATACTATAAAAAAAGTACTATAAAAAGATTCTGGGTATTCAATGACCAATTTCATTGTATTGAGTTTAATTTAGAGTTTAATGAATGCAATACACAAAAGGTTGGGATACAGATGTGTTTATCGTTGTGTTACATCATCTTTTAATGATGGTTTTGGAACTGAGGATCCTGATTGTGAAATATTTGCCAATTCTTACTGGATGCAAAACTTCAGCTGCTCAACAGTCTGTGGTCACAGTCTGATCTTCCTTTTGATAATGCACTATACAATTTCAGTAAGGGACCACCACTGTAACTGCGTCAAGTAAAAAAGCTGTAAACAAATTTAAAGAAATTATTCTTTCGTCATTTGCTTCACCATATGTCAATACAATGGAAATAGCCACCTTAATGTTACTCCTGCACAAGTAGATTATATTGTTGACAATTCTGCAGCCTCACTACGTACAATACTTGATAGTGTTGCTTTAGAAGGCAGTAAACCACAGAGAGGTGATCTCCATGGTAAAGTTCGCAAACACGAAACTTAATACAGGCAACACAAAAGTTAGAAAGGAAGTGGTGTTCCAGAAATTTAGAAGAATCTCAATTAGCCTGGAAAAACACTTTAAAAATGTACAAAAGGAAATGTGCATTAGAAATGTTCACACAATATTATACACACCACTTTACACCACTTCACTTTCATCTGAGTAATCTGAGTAATGTAATTCGTTTCATTACATTTGATAATTGCATGTACTCACAGTAAAGACTTTTTCTGGTTGTCCTTTAGCCCTCCAGTTAGTGTCATGGACCTGCTTCAGAATCATCCAAGCTTCATCGTGTTTGGCATTCTGCTCAACATACAGGCAAACACTTACAGGCATTCACACACTGTAAAAACAGCCTTGTATTAGCAATTTCATCACCATCAACATACAGTATTAATAGTATTTGAGATGCATGCATTTGACTCTACTCCTTAATACTGATAGAGTTAGAAGCAGCTAGCACTGCACTTTCTGCTTATACATGCAAACCCACCACAGTACAGTGCAGGAAAAAACTAAAAATCTAATTTAATCAAGCACACAGAATGACTTACACTATGATCTGTGTGTTAGTCCTTTTCTCCAAAGTGTTACAGCAGATGTTTTGTGGAAACATGCCTGCAGTCTTACCTCCAGGAGGAAGCGAGGGCTCTCCGGCATGAAGGTAAGTCCAACCAAAGAGGCAATCGCAGGAAGAGCTGCGACCAGGACAAACACCCGCCAGCTATGGAACTGAAACTCTGTGCCCATACTGAACCCCCAACCTGTAGAAACACACACACACACACACACACACACACACAAATTAAAAAAACTCTTAAACCTCACCTTTTAAGGCTGGCTTTTATTAAAATTATTTTATACATTTCTATAAATCAATTGCCTTTGTTTTATTTTGTTTACATGTTTTATCTTATATTTTTCTTTATTCTCTTGTGTTGTTTACCATCTCATGTTTTATCATGATCTATATTTTCATCCAAATTAGTTTTTTATCATGTTCAGTTGATTACATTCCTGTTTTAATTTATTTATAATAAAATGTTTTATGTTTTTCATATTTGTAATATACTTTTTAATGTCATGTGTTTTTGTCATATATAAATTTTTTCCCTTAGTTTTTATGCTTTATTGCTCTGTGTTATATATGTTTCTGAACTTTAGAATTATCTGTAAATCATTTTAAATTGCATTAACCTATGCCTAAGGTGCTATATGAGTAAAGTCAGTTAGATTGATGTTGAAACATAACAATGTTTTTACGAAACTGTTAAATTCCTTGATAATCAGCATGTCACAGTGAGATAAGACAATAATCAAGGCACCATCTAGTGCAACACTATAGTTGTAAATTACAATATTAGTCAAGAAATGTCAAGTCATTGTCACGATCTGGCCCTCAGTTACACTTCCTCCCTTTGGACTTCTATTTTGTAGCCCCGCTTCCCCGCTTTTGGTTTACATTTGGGTCCTTCTTGGTACAAATTGTAACAGTCCTAGTGAAGAGGCAGATCCAGTAAACTTTCAATATACCACAAATTATAGTTATTTCCAACACAAGTAAATATGTGCTTGAAATTTGTAATGGTTCAAATAAATGAAGAAATTAATATAATCACATCAAAATACTGCAGCTGAAGAAAGTCTTAACATTATCACCATCACCATGGACTGAAAGGTTACCATCCAAAAAAAGCTTGTGCTCCAAAATCAACAAGTTTTTAGCTGATCACATGGACAAAGTCAAATCCTTCTCAAGAAAAGTTTTTTTTAGTTAGATGGTATAAGATTAAGTTGTTTGGCCACAATAATCAAAACTATGTTTGGAGAAGTAAAAGTGAGAGATATGACCCCAGGAAGCATCATGTCCCAGAGTGCAAAGAACCACTCTGTACAGTATTCTGTCTTAACTGTCTGTATTTAAGTTCTTACCATATCTTGGTATGATGCCCCAGGCAGTGAACGAAGCGTAGATCCCACCCGTCATCCAGAACATACACAACCAGGACAGATGCTCACCTCTCTTGTTCATCTGAAGAAACTCTGAGAAGTATGAGTACACGATCGGCACTGTACCACCAATGCTGACAGGAGAGTAATAGAGAAAGGGAGAAATTTGTAGCTGTAAATTCAACTAATAATTGAAAAATACAGCAACAGAATAAAAGCTGTAAATCATTTTGAATAATGAAGCTTTAATTACAATGTAAGAGGAAATTGATTTCAGATATAATGAAGGTCAGATTTGGTGTGGAAGTCATGATTCAATTGGATTCAACTTTATTTATCATAATTATAAGTCATCTCAAGGCACTTTAAAGAACAAAATTTTAATTAAAATGTACAGAGAAAACTCAACAATTTCCCCTTGAGCAAGCCACAGGCAACAGTGGAGAGGAAAAACTCCCTTTAACGGAAGAAACCTCCAGCAGAGCAAGGCTCAGGGTCGGCGGCCATCTGCCTTGACCGTTTGGGGTGAGTGGAAAGTGAAGAGAGAAAGGAAAAAGAGCAACAAAAAGCAATAACAACACATTGGGCAGGTTGGTAGGACCAGTAGCTGCACACTGGAAAACACACAGAGAGAGGGAGAGAAGGCAAAGGAGAAAGACAGGAGAAAGAACACACAAAGTTATGTCCTACAGTGATGACAAATAAATGTGGGGTAAGAGGAGAAAGTGATGAGAGGAAGCTCAGTGCATTTGGATGCCCTTCCTAATGCAGACTTTGAAATGGCACAAGAAGACACTGGCTTTTGCCTCCTGGTGGTTGCATTTTTTAGATCTAATTAAGGTGCTCCTTAGTTTCTTTTACCGGATAAAAGTATTAAAACAATACAACTACATCATGACGTAGGCGGTAGATATCTTATACACAGCAGAGAGGGCATGCACAGGGTTTGCCTCAGAGTTTCATATGCAGCAGTGTTGTGCAAACTTTTAGTGCTTTAGTATCACTTTCACTTTGTGACCTTATTTCTGAGTCACTGTGGTTCCCCAAAGACTCCAGTTTTTCTGAGATGGATCTCTGCTGTGTCACTGCAATGAAACACTAACCAAACTGTATGTAGATACAAGGCAATGAAATGCAATGAAATTTCTTTTACAATCTCAATCTTAACAAGCTGCAATAATAACTCAGCATTCAGTGATATTTACATTTACATTTTACATTTACATTTAGTCCTTTAGCAGACGCTTGTATCCAAAGCGACTTACAAGTGAGGTACAAGGCAGCAAAAATATTTATGATGGCTTTGAAAAAACAGTTGAATAAAAATGATGCTGCATAAGAGATGTTACACAGGATCAGTAAAAATGACAAACTGTGACTCTAGACTGTGCCCCAGCTGCCATAGGATGAGAGGCAGAGTCCACCCTGGACAGGTCTCCAGTTTATCTCATTACCACCACAGAGAGACATGCACAGACAGACAACCAGTAACATTCATACCTGCGAGCAATTTAGAGTCACCAGTTAACATGCGTGTCTTTGGACTGCAGGAAGAAATCGGAGTATCCAGAGGACACCCACACAGAAAAGTCAGGGAATCAAACCAGGGACCTTTTTTTAATTATTTTTTATACACTCCTTGACCATATTTGTTACTTCAGATGATGAAGGAACATTTGTACTAGCTGAATGTGCAATGTTATTATGTTAGGTTTAAGGTTTATATAAGGGATTCAAACTTAATGCTAAAAAGAAAATAATAAAAATTTATATTCAGCTCGAGAAACATAAAGTTTTTAAAATATTTAAAAAATGTTATGCCTTAATAGCAAAGCTGAGAAATGTTGTTGATGCTAATGGAACATTGTTGGATGTCAGAATTACTGAGAATGGAAACCCACAGGGCGTTTTTGGCCACCTTTTCTTTTCACTGTACAATAGTCACTTAAAGTCATTGTGATTTTGTGATGCTTTTATATGCAGATGATTAGCTATTTTACTAGTGTCTCATACAGACATTAGGGGAATTTTTAAAGTTACTTAACATCCAACTTAAATATAGCTATAGCATGAGAATCAAGCACAATAATCCTGTTTCTGAGCTCTGCAGGCAGTTTCTTTGACCTCGTGGCTTTTCCTCTGACATAGTATGCATTGTTAGTTGTGTAGTTTTCTGTAGAGAGGTGTGTTCCTATCCAAACTATCTGCAGTCAATTTAATTTACGACAGATGGACTCGAATCGAAGAGTAAAACATATCGGTTATGAAAAGAAATGTGAAGCCTTTTCAAGTGTTGTTGCAAACACTTTGATACGTACATGTATTACGTATTTTAGTTTCTGAGTTTTAATACATTTTACAGACATTCTGTTTTTCCTTTGTTATTATGAGGTATTGACTGTAGATTAATGAGGAAAAACTGAAAATGAAAAAAGTTAATTGGGTGTGAAAACTTTAGAATGATCTGTTTCCTGGCTGGACTTTGTCTCGTGGTATGAAGAACTATCAGTAGGGGGTAGGAGTTAACTTTATAATTGTATGTATGTCATATTTAGTAACAAGTTTTTTTGGTTTTCTTGGGTCCATCCCTTAAAGATTAAACTAATTACATCGGAGTCAGGGTCTTTCGGCTTATCGCTTGAGTTCAGGGTCGCCACAGTGGGTCATTGTCCGCATGTTGATTTGGCACAGTTTTTACGCCGGATGTTTTTAACCCTTCCTGACGCAACCCTCCCCAATTTCTACCGGGTTTGGATCGGCACTGCACAGCTGGGGAGGGGAATGGGCTGTTAGGGGTTCAGTGTCTTGCCCAGGGACACTTCGACATATAGCCAGGGCCGGGGATCGAACCACTCCTTTACCAACTGAGCTAAATTACATCAGAGTGAATATTTGAATTGGTCCTAAATGAATGATTCCTTTCTAAATGATTTAAAGCGGACAGTAATATGCATGGGGAGCTTCAATGAGCTGAATATGAAGGTGTACATTTACTGTGAGCATCATTCTCACGCATAGAGGACCTTTTGTCAATTCATTTTGCATTTCTTATGACTTATTACTGATTCGAGATGCAAAGTTAATTTAAAAAATTGACAAAATGCGTTAAGTTACAATGTTTCATGAATATTACTTTTATAAATATTAATTATTTTATTTCTATGATAATGTGATTAAAATGGAAGCAAAGGATCTATCAACTGGCTGAAAGAAGTGAATGTGTTTGTGAGAGTTACCCAATGCCAGACAGCAGCCTAAAGAAGACGAAGAAGCCATAGCTCTGGGCGAACGAAGACAGGAAGGCAAAGACACAGTTTATAGCTAGTGCCACAATCAGACAGCGCCGACGGCCAACCTTGTCCGCAAGACCACCCCACAAGAATGCTCCCACCATCATGCTCAGAAAGACAATCAGACCTGTAGAGAGAAAGAGGAACAGAAATAGTCTTAAAAATTCTTAATATTATAAGACAAGATTTCTTTTCAGTTCAATAAAAGTGTATGAAAATATAACTAATATAATTAAACCAAGTAAACACAAGTTTGAGTTTTGCTCGTGCTTATGTGTGAGCTTGATGCTTCTGGAACCTCTTTTATCAACCTGGTGCTCCATTTGCACACAGAAATATTATTACATTTCTACTAGTGTTTGAAAATGTGTGTACATTTAGAACTTCTACAGACCAGCATAATCCCTGTGAGATTCCTGCTGTAATTGCTGTGAAGCATGTGATAATGGATGCAGCAAACTACCATTTTTGCATTTTATTTTTTATATTAAATATGAGATCCTTTGAAAACAAAGATTAAAAATACTTTGAATGCATTCATTTTGTCTTATTTCAAATTTCGTGCAACTCGAGCTGGTGTGCTGCCACTATAATCTATTTTGGCCATTTATTGTGTGATTTGAGAAGTGTTACATTGAAAAAGAATGGTGGCCAATTGGTGCAAATCACAATAATATTGAACAATACACATCAACATTTCAAATAGCACATCAATGCACTGGTAATTTACCAAAGGGATCTATGACAAAGACCAATGAGGATGAGTCATGATCTGGACTATTAAGATGCTACAAGTGCATTTTAAAGTCTATTGTAAAATAACACAAAATGGTCATTTCTGGTCTTGATTACTGCAACGCTTTGTTAATGGGGTTACTGGTATCCACAATCAAACCCTTGCAGACGATGCAAAACCCAGCAGCTCGTCTCAATTTTTATTCAGCCAAAAAGGACCCATGTCACACCACTTTTCAGATCTCTACACTGGCTTCCTGTAGCTGCTCCCATTAGGTTCAAAGCTCTGTCTCTTGCTTACAGGGTCATTAACTCAACAGCTCCCGCTTACCTCAACTCACTCATTCAAGTCTACAATCCTTCCCGCCTGCTGCAGTCTGCCATCGAACGACATCTGGTGGTCCCAGCACCGCACAGAAGACACCAAGCAAAACTCTTCACCGCAATGATCCCACGATGGTGGAACGAGCTACCAAACTCTGCACACTCAGCAAACTCACTTCCACTATTAAAAAAACTGCTGAAACCACATCTTCCTACGCACTTAAATCTATTTAAAAAAAAAAAAACTACTTTTCTGCTCCTTCTCGCACTTGCATCTAGTCAAACGTGAACACTTGTCTGATAGGACTTTGCTTTGTAGTTTTCTCCTTGACTTAGATTCTTGCTTGCCTTGTACCTCACTTGTAATTCCTAAATAAATGTAAATGAAAAATAATTGACCTCGCAGATGATGAAAAGTTAATGGTTGCTAGAAAACTGAATTTAACAAGCAAAAGACAAAAAATAATTGTTATTCTGTTGGGTGTGCTGTACCTACAAACTCTGCTAAAAGCTAGACAGTGGCTTAGAGCTCCCGCTTTAAAAACCAGGCCTTACTAAGTAAAAAAGCAAGGTCAGAATGTCTGGGAGAAAAGGTGGCAAACTATTTAAATTAGTGGTGAAACTGATTGTCTATGAGAAAATATATAGTCAGACCACATAGTCTGTATGTGTCAGACTCTGTTTGTGTCACCTTCAAAAGGAAAACACACATTGATGAAAAAAGATGCAGAGAGGGGAAAAATTTGAATCCAGCAGCAGCAGTAAACATCATACCAGTAGATGAGAAGCTCCAGTCACTATGGTAAAATTCACTCATCACTCTGTTCATAAGACTGGTAGGATAATTCACCCTGGTGTCAGACAAGCTTTAATAGAATTTGATGCTACACTTCATGAGAAATTTAAAACTAATATTATTAAACAATATTACTGAAAATGCAAAAATAAACAAATGTTTATTTTGTGTGTATATTTAATACACAAAAAAGTCACATTATTTATGTCTGTTCACAAAATGGCCTAATTGGTAAAAATATTTGTATCACTGCCTTTTACATAAAATTTGACAATCTTAATACAATGCACTATAGTGTCTGTGTTAATGAAGTGCACTGTTGAATTTTCCTGAGCAGTAGATTGGTTTTTAGACAACACTTTGAATACTTTTGTCATAAACGTACTAAAACCAAAAGTAAATTTTTTTAAAAATAAAACAAGATAGAAATGGGTCCATTAAATAAAATTGGAAAAAGAATTAATTGATAAAAACACTGATAAAACTTTAAAATAAAAAGGAAATTCAGTTTGAAATTAATATAATATAATAATTGAAAATAAAACAAAAACTAATTCTAAAAAAAATAATACTGTCAATATTCTTGTTTTTATTGAAACTATGGCCAGGGCTATCTTTGATCCTTGACCAAATTAGCATGAGGAGAAAAGACCCCTAAACCTAGCAAAGTCAAACCAAGATCTTTTCCTCACCGTAACAGCACAGTTTTTTCCTAAAGGAAACCAATTGTTTTTGCACCTAAACCCAAACATAGAATTCAAATTTTACAACAGATTTTTCTAGTGAATGGGCTATGAAAAAATATTGTACTCCCTCCTGATTAAGCAACCTGAGCACACGGAAGACATACATTTAAAATTATTGTATTTATTGGGGCAAAGAATGTGATGGGATGAAATACCAACTAGGCCCACAGAAAATATATCTTCCCTCTTAGTTACGACATCCAGAAAACTACCAAACGCAAAACCATCAGTCTGGAAAGTGTTACAAAGCTATTTCTAAGGATTTTATTTTTAGTGAAAACAAAACACAGAATTCCCCAACGAGAACATCATAACTACTGTCAAGCATGATGGATGTATTTGTGATGCTGTGGGGAGGATTTGCTGCATCAGGATAAGGGTGACTTGAAAACATGAATTCTGCTCTCTACCAGAGAGTCCTAAAGGTAAACTTTAGCTTATCAGTCTGTGAGCTGGAAATCAAATGTAGCTGGTTTATACATCAAGACAATGATCTCAAGTGTAAGAACCCTATAATGGTTGAAAAAGAATAAAGTGGAGTGGAGTGGCAGTCAAATAGTTATGGACTGGCTTAGTCAAAGTCCAGACCTGAGGGGGTGGAAACTTTTTTGCATTGGTCATTTGAGTATTACATCAACATTTTTTATCCTGCAACTTCCATTTTGTGTTTGGTCAGGTCGCCAATGTTTAATGTTGGATTTAGTCTGAAGCTTTTAAACTGTTTACACAATTTAAAAATACTTTATCACAGCACTGTGGCTTTGGAAGGCACAGGTAAATTATGCCCTGTTCTAGAAGGCATAGAAACAAAATGTTTTGTCATTTAATTTGGAGGATGTGCTGGATGTTTCCCACAGTTCAAGAATGCATTTGGTATTGATATTTTTGATGTTTAAAGAATGCACTGTTTTTGGGATCATACATCTGAGGGTATGAATTTTGTTAATCTGCCTTTTGCTTAATTACATGTGTGGTTCTAAAAATAAAAGCATTGTGCTGCTCTATAAAGAATCTGAAAAGGGCACTAAGGATAAAATATCAGTGTGAAAACTGACCTATAGTGTTTCGCAGGTCTCTATGAAATAAATACCTGTTATTTATTTTCTCATCCTGTCATTTCTTTTAGTCAAATTCTTGTGGTAGATGTGTCAATACACTCAGCTCTGCTTGGTCCTAACATTTAAAGACCTTTCACAAGCGTCATGATTCTGCCTTCCCCGGTGTAACAAGTGCCAGAGATTGGCAGCAGGGCACTCCAGTATGCAGATGGCTACACAACAGGGGAGAGCTGACTGCATGACTAATCATATAGTGTCTCAAATTCTAAAAATGTATCCACACGTATTTAACTCAACTACAACTAACACATCATTATAAATAAATGCACATAAAGACCTAAGATGACTTGACGATTAATTTCTTGGCGTTGGCCCTGGAAAGATGAGCTGTAATGTATATTATCTATTTTCAAATCGTTTCCCTGGAATCTGGGGCAGCACTGAAATGCTGCCCAGTTCTTCCCAAGGTCAGAACAGAGTATTGATTATCCAGAGTCAGAACTCAAATACAGACACACTTGTCTTGTCAAAAACTCTGCCTTGCACCAAACTGTGGTCAGGTGTGAGACAGCAATAGAATAAAAGATGAGAGTAGAGGAAAAAGAAGAGGAGAATGAAATAGAGTAAGTATATAAGTATGTATATACTGTATGACAGGGGAGTGAGGGTTCAATCACATTGTAATGAGAGAGAGACAGAGACAGAAAATTGAGAAAAATGGTGAGAGTATATCTAATTAGTTTCTCTGAACCAACACCAGGCCTGTCTGATGCTGAGTCAGGGTTGCAGAGGGGAACACAAGCTTTAGGAAAGATTGCTGATGATAAATGAAAAGAAGGTCTGCCAAGCTCCAAATGTACTTTTGGTCTATTTATGCACAGTGTGTGGTGGCCAATAGGGTTTTTAATTAAAGCAGTATCTTGGCAATTTAATTGTTATTGCTCCTGTGAAACTGCGGCAGATGTCTGACTCTAATCTTTGACACAGAGATTTTTTTCTCGATGATAAAGATGCAGATTTATTACACTTATTTGAAACAGTACGTTTATTAATCAACCCTAGACCTAAACATAGTTGTAACTAATTTGAAAGCCTTCCTCTAGAAGTTGACAGTAACTCTCTCAATGTTGCATTTATTTCTCTATGACTGATTATTATGTTTTTCACACCCTAGATCTGTTCCTTATATACACCATTAAAACTGAAAATCTAACAATATTTCCCCATCATTCTTTTTGTCTGACCTTTTATTAATACCATTTGAATTTACAATAACAGATGCCGTTTATTTGAAAATACAATGGACTGTAGCCACTTTAACCTCAGTCCCATACAAATTGATTATGTTGATGATAGTTCTGCTGCCTCACTGCATATAATACATGATACTGTTGCCCCACTGGAAACAAAAAAGGTGAGATCCATGGTGCAATTCACAAATGCGGAACCTAAAACAGGTGTCATAAAACTCTGAAAGGAGGTGATATTTCAATAACGTAAAAGAAACATCTTTAGCCTTAAAAATAATCTATAAAAATATATAAAAAAGTATAAAAATCCCCTTGTTATGCCAGAACAGCATATTATTCATTATTAATAAAGTAAAAGGAAAACAACCCAGGTTTCGTTTCAGCACAGTACCCAGGCTGACAAAGAGTTATCGCTCTGTTGAGCCTAGTATATCCTTAACTCTCTGCAGCAAAGAGTTTATGAGTTTCTTTACAGTTGACTATTAGAGAAAGAATTCACCAGCTCCGTCATTGAGATAGATCTTTATTTATACTATATGAAGGAGGCACAACATGATTCTCTCCTAACTTTTCATTCATTCCAAATAATCTAGGCAGATTTTTTTTCTCTCCACTGTCACCTACACACTCAAGGGGGCTTTATTGGCTTTTCTCTGCATATCTATCTAAAGTGCCTTGAGATGGGTTTGTTGTGGATTGGTGCCATTTAAATAAAGATGAATTGAATTAAACTGAAATCAGGGTTGACCGACATGAGAATTATTAACATTTCTATTAACAGTAGAAGATAACAAGCCTTGTCCAGTCTAATTACTTCAGTTATAAATGTAAAGGCTCTGTTTAAAGACAACTTTTTCTCCATTTGGACTCAACTTTCCTACATTCTCTCCTGTTGTCTCAGTCGGAGTGTTTCTCCATGATGCATCCTGCTTGCCAGAAATTGTTTTTCAAGTTGGCTTTGACGAACTAGAGAGAATCCATGTATCAACACATGACTGCTTACATAATTAAAGTTCTTACCTAGCATTCCTTTCTCTGCGTTGGATAGACACAGATCCTTTTCTGCAGATGGGAGAACAAACGCAACTACAAAACAGTCAACTCCATCAGCCATGAGAGCCAGGCCCAGCACCACGAAGAGCGTCCACTGGAACCTCCCGTGACCACAGTCCTCCATGATGTCCTCATATTGTTCAGATAACTCTTCAAGCTCAGAAGCTACACTTCCAGCTGCTCGAGCTTTAGCCCTGGGGAAAAAGAAGGTAAGAAACGACGATGGTAAGAAAATATAGATGTGTACTGATGTGTTTATACTGAAAACAACCGTGATTGTTTTCACATCATGCTGAACATCTCCAACCAAAAATTGTTAAAGCAGAGACTTTGGTAAAACAGTCTTATTGATTGCTAAAATAAATATGACTGGTTTGTTTTGCTTTATACTTTATGGAAAGATTCTTCTGTTCAGTTTGGTTCATTCCATGCAGAGCAGCCATCTGAAGGCAGTGGAGCGGATGTTGATAAATCTGTGGTCCCTGTCTCTCCTAAAAATGTTGACCTGGCTGCTAAAAAGGAAGCAAATGCAATTCTGTGCAATGTACTACAATCATTCTGAGAACTTCCAGATTATTCACCACTGATTGGCTAAATTACTTTATCAATATCACATATATCAAAGAGAGCAGATTTTACATTTTGAGAGTGCAGACTTCAAATCCTCAGGTCTTTTGGAAGAGTAACATAAATTCATGTAGGTCATAAACATAGACAGAAAGCCTCTAAGGAAATGATGACACTTATTAGGGGGAAAAAGAAATAATGTAATAAATGGTATTACTGGTAATACTATGGAGCATGATTCACTGATGGTATATAATGTTAATGAAGATCCTAATGATGTGATTTTATTAGAAAAATCCAAGAGGCCCTAAGTAAAGCAAAACTAGGAAGGGCCACTTGTATTGATGAAGTGCCAGATTAAGTCACTTTGTCTTCTACGCATCGTCCATGCTCTTTTTGATAAATCTTTGCAGTTATGCCATCTCCCCTCAGTTTTAAAAAGTATACGGCGTGTGTTGCTCATATTTAAACTCAATTTGTACAATAGTTAGAAACAGACTAAATGTGTTAGAAATCTCCTAATGTATAAACTAAATGTAATTAGTGTAAATTGCATTTCCCCATTATTAGATCTTTATAAGGCTCCAGAAGCCTGTTTAGAGATAAATAAGTAAATCACTTCCAGCACTTTCTGGAGTAAAGCAAGGTAATGTTCTTTCTTCAATAATGTTTGCAATTTATATTAATGATTTAGTAAATAATGTTGATCAACTGAAATATGAAGAAAGGTGTAATGAATAAACATTGGTCAAAATCGACAGCTCACGCATACCACAACTCTCTTGTTCAGGTCTACAATCCCTCTCCACTGGACTCTGCAAACGCATTGTCTGGCCGTACCATAACCACATAATAGATCACAAGGAAAGCTTTTCAGCTCAGTGGTCCTATGATGGCGGAACAAGTACCCAAACTCTGCACACTTAGCAGCCTTACTCCCACAATTCAGAAAAACTGTTAAAAACACAACTTTTTTGCAACTTCCTATTTACTCAAACCTTAATAATAATAATAATTGAAAAATACCGATTCTTATCTGTTCTGTCTTGCACTTGTATCTCATAACACTTTGCTTTGATGTTTTCTCTTTGTCTTAGATTTTTGCAAGCTTGTACCTCACTTTGTAGGTCGCTTTGGAAAAAAGCATTTGCCAAATAACCAAATGTAATTGTAGGCTAAATCTTTTGTCACTGTAAATTTAGAGACTGTAAATACCATTTATGTTGTGGTAGAATCCATGTTTGAATTTACACTATATTATATTTCTACAAATTTGTATTACTTTTTTGGATTTTTCTGTACTGTTGTTTTGTTTTTTACTTTCGAGCTTCAAACATTTATCTAAATTACACCAAATGAAACATTCAGAGGGGAAATGTTTTTTGGTTAAACTGTAACATTTCATTAAGATCAAACAAATATTGGGTGTCTCACCGTGCAGCTCTCTGTGTAGCTTTCATCTCGTCAGGATGTGGTATCCCCTGATATTCTCCTTCGTACATCTGGTCCTCTTCATCGTGTCCTTCAGTCACATCACTTGCTGCGTCCTCTTCCTGAGAAGGGTAGTCTGCTTGGTACCCATATCCACCTCCACCTTCTCCATAAGTCCCATAGCTATCAACATCTTCTTGTTGGTAGATGTTGTTTTGATGAGACATCTTGGCTGAATAAGCCTGTCAGGCTAGCGTATAGTTTTTACAGTGAATACTTTTATTTCGAATGTTAGAAGCTGTTGACTTTTCTAATCTGGGGTTAACTTTTAGAAATAAGTGAGATAAGTGAGAAAACAGCTCTCTTAGTCAAGTAGCATGAGTTAATTAAGCTAAAATGCTAATTAAGCTACTGTCGTTTCTCTCACTGACTTTTAAAGCTAATGGTGAAAATGGTGTTCAAATCTAATAATAGTCTGCAAATTCTCTTTTTTGCTGTTCATTGCAGATGCAAGATGAACTCTTCTCTGCAGTAATGTGTACCTATCTCAGTTTCTGCTTTTAGTTGTTGTGGTGGTGGTGACTCTAGGCTCCTGTCAGATCTTGTTGTCAATTTTCCCTCCTGAAAAGAGAAATTCTGGTTACTTATTCTCAAAAGACAGAGAGAATCCTGAGAAGAGCTCAAATACCAACATGGAACAACACTTGGCTCAAAAGTCAGTAAGCTTTACCTGCTTTCAATGCATTTTCATTCACAATTGTGTACACATGCATTGTTGACAGGTTTATTACCAAAGCACACAGATATTTCTGTTGATTTACTGTATGCCCATGTTTCTGTCTGTTTTATGCCAAGCTGAGTGCTTGCAAATGTAATTGTTTTAGTGCCAATAACATCAGATTCTCCAAAACAATTTCCAAAAAAATTACCAAAATTACAACAAAGCTATTCTGGGCCGAGGCCTATGACGACAGTGGTTGTATTTCTCCATTTTTCATACCCAGTGGTGCCATGCTGATTTTTTAATTTGTTGCTTGTCCCCATACAGATGAAGAACATGTGGAGGTAAGAAGGTAAGAAGAGTTCTTGGTGTTACTTGACTGTGACGCACAGTCTTCTGCCTTAGGCCTTCTGCCTAAGAAAGCATCTATATGTAAATGGAAGCTATTATCCAGTCAACCGTATGACAACATGAACAGGAAGGAAGGGCAACCTGTGTTGCACCAAGTGACTGTTATTTTTCCTCAGCATGCTGAGGTCATCTCCTCGGTTGGAACTCCTCAGTGGTGACCCCATGTGCACCCCAGTGGGAGACAAAAGCTGGTTGGGTTGTGGCAACACCAGTCTATGATGCACTAATATGTTAGTGTCACAAATTAGTGTATCTTGCATAATCTGCTGGTCATAGCAGGTCGACAAATCTGCACAAATTGTGTTATTGAGGCTTTAACCATATAAAAATATAAAGTGTATGATGGAAATAGTGTTTAGTGTCACTGTCTCACTTAAGTGTCAGTTTTTTGTGCGTTGTTAGCAGTGACTGTTATCCTCTGTCATGTGATGAGTTTGTGTAAAAGCTGGCAAAACATCTGTTTTCCATCTTGATATGTCTATTGCTTGAATCCTGCCAATATGTGTGGGTCACATGTGACCACAGCTCTGATTTTCTCTTTCAAAGTACTGTTTGTGTTTCTGTTAGGCAGGCTCAGATGTTAAACTGAAGCCTAAAATTTATGAATAAATTACGTAAAGCTATTTATATTTATGCATGACAGGGTGAGAGAGACATGGGACCATATGAGAGATGTATGGAGAAATCTCTATGAGAGAATTGTATTCCCACCCTGGAGGCAATTGGATCGTCTGTTAATGATATGAAAACACAGAAACTGGCAAACCCTAGTTTCACCCACAGTGTCTAATGGGAGTAATGTTGCACACTACAAAGCCACAATTACATGTCATATTATGGCCAAATTAACACTCCTTTGTAACTACTTCCTTGTGAGTCTCTATTCCTCCCAATCCCCGGCCAGCATCTCCCTCTAAGAGGAAGTCTGGATGCTCCACATCTTTTTTTACAGAACTTGACAAGTTCACCTTTAGCCATTTTTGATACTGAACAAAGGCATTTTACCAAGCAGCTTCACCAAACTGAGTAAAACAGATTTAGAAAAGCTTCACTACTTTTATTAAACGTAAGAGCATGGATTTGTTATGAAAATATATCAATCAAAATGTGGCACCCATTATTTCACTTTTTCATGAAACGTTCCTCGTGGTGGATACTGGATTCACGATTCCAGCCTATAAAATTACTGCGATGATCTTCACCCCTCCAGCTTTTTTAAATAGCTTAAAGAGCAGGTGCACCACGGAACTTCTCCAGTCGCGCCTCTCATCTCCTTCCCCACAGATGTGTTAATATGAAATACTGGTTGTCGGGTGATTCTTTTAGAGTTTGAAATAAAACTAAATTCTGATGATAAAAAAAATTGTATAATACGAGTCAGCATTTTTTAGTGATCATTTTCTTTGGTGTTTTGATGCTTTTTCGGTCAGTGTGTGTCATGTGATGAGCACAGCAGTTCCAAAACCATGATTTGGCCACTGTAAAAATCTGCCGTGCTTAATCTGGGGCATTGAGTTTGACAGCAGTATATGAAAGTAAGCTATAATTTTACACAGGCAAAAGAGTCTAATTCACTATCTATATTTTATATAGACAGTGTGAGGGTGACCCACTGACCCTGTGATTTGTAGACAACTGTTCTACCAACTGAGTTACACCCCCCCAGCCTATAAAAATAAGTTATGGAACTATTGCAAGTGACCTTTTGACAATTATAAATGAGTCTGAAAACTTATACTACATCAGCAGCAAGATGAGAAATAGCTTCAAGCTACGTGCCACCATCATTTTTCCGTACACCTGAGAGCTGGAGAGTTGCTAAATGTGGGGCAGCAGCACCATCATCATTCACTCCACCATCATTCCTTTTTTTTTGTTGTCATTCCAGTTTTTGTGAGGATTTGTGAATAGGAAGTGATGGCGAGGGCTTTTAAAAAATTATTTTAAAACAGGATTTTATTTGTGGGCATGGTGGATCAGTCGAACAGCATTGGGTCGGGAAGCAGAAGGCAGCGGGTTCAAATCCCACCAGATAAAGGATCCAAGCAAGGAAATGTTAACTAACAAAAACTGTGCCCACATACACAAACACCCAGGGTAAAAGCAAAATACTAAACTAACACACACAGGGACCAACCATAAAAACAATCAATATACAAATAGTCCAAATAGGCAGGGGAACAGGTGAGACTAACAAGAACTAACAATGTGAGAAAAAAAGCAAAAAGACTAAAAGACCAACAGGAAGTGGGGCTGAGGTGCTACAAAATAAAAGCCAGAACAGGACGTTAAGCTAGAGAAACCAAAAACAAACTGATCATGACAGTTTTCTTCCTATAAAAATATTTTCTTCACCACTATTGCCTAGTGCTTGCTCAAGAGATACATTATACTAGATCATCACTAATATAATTTCAGTGATTTAAATTTGAGCTAAAAAGCGTATTCTTTCGATTTACAGGGTTCCTCTATATGGTTAGCAGAGCTCATCTTTAGAAAAAGTACAAAGTCCAGACACCTACAAGGAACTTGTAATAGAAAAAAGTTTGTTGAGGTTGCTTAGGTATCTTGTAAGATGTTGGATGTCATCCAGGGATATGTAATTGTTAAGAAAGACCTGTGACCTATGAAGAGATTATATATCTCAGCTGGCTATGCACTGAAATGGCTGCAATTTTTTCTACCCAAATAGTCAGTAACACTTCTTTACATATAAGTGTGTAAATATAGCAGCTTGGTTAGGTTTAGGCACAAGGACATTGGGGTTAGTTTTAGGCACAAAATACATGATCTATACTCTGCACTGTCCCTGAATGCCTCCCACACAGCTGTTGTCTGACAAAACACAGATGACCACACTGTAATGTCCCTGAATTCACTTATAAGATGCAGCACACTTGCAACTTCTGTCTGACAGATGTAGATGCTACACTGTGTTGCTTTATATGTAAAACTTGTGCACAAACAGAAACGATAGGTCCACTGATGACAAGAAGGAAATATTCATCGAAATTACCATCAAACATAAATTCTCCCTAACCGACTGACAGACATTCCTTTTGCCAGCTTACAGTTCTTTCTGTAATTTTGGCAATGCAAAAAAAACTCACCATTGGTTTTTACATTCACTCTAAGATGTCACCTAAATACTTTTTAATGTTCATTCGGCTTAAGGTATTCCACAAAACCACTTCGACACTGTGACTCTGCAGTATGGTAAGGAAAACCCTGGTCTCTATCTGACACATTTTGTCAGCAACACATTTGTCACATCAGGGCTGAATATCATGGTTCACAGAGGTAAACTTTAAGTTTCAATCTTAAACACACCAGAGCATCTCGCCTCCTGGGCTGTTTAAAGGGTCAGTTCACATACAGTTTTGTAGGTAGATGGAAATTCCTTCATGGTGCTCACTTTCCACTTTGGATCACTATGATACACAAAGAAGTGCCTTGTCTGTGGTTTTGTTTACCTCGAAGACTCTTAATGATGACAGGCCATTATTCCATTAGGATAACAGTAACACACCATTAGTGGTTGGGGTAATGGCTACTAAAGCTATTACTCCACTTTGTTCCACACAGTTTCATTCATGTTCACTGCTTGTTCAGCTGTTTGTTAAGCCTACCTGTGTACTGCCGAATTGTCTTCTGTTTTACAATGGATAACTTGGCTCTCATACCCCTGCAAGTTAGCTTCGTGTGTTACATTGATACACAGGAGAAAGGACCTGAATGCATAGGTCCTTCATATCAGGAGACTACCATGTTCTTACCTAAGCAAAGAGCAGAATGTTGTGAACACCTGCATTGTTTGCTCAGGTTAAGCTACAGTGGCTGGTCTGGCTGGGCTGCTAGGCAATTTTATCTCCAGGGGGATGGTCAGCCATCAAAACATCATAAGTGTACATTTCCGGCGGTTTATACTTGGCTACCCATTGAAAATTAATATACAGGGTTGTTCAAAATAATAGCAGTACAATGTTACTAACCGGAATGAACCAGGTTTTTAGTATATTTTTTATTGCTACGTGGCAAACAAGTTACCAGTAGGTGCTGTAGATTCTCAGAAAACAAACAAGATCCAGCATTCATGATATGCACGCTCGTAACTGTGCAATTGGGCAATTAGTTGAAAGGTGTGTGTTCAAAAAAATAGCAGTGTGGCATTCAATCACTGAGGTCATCAATTTTGTGAAAAAACAGGTGTGAATCAGGTGGTATATTGTATATATACAATATATAAATGTATAAAATGTTGAAGGATAAGCAACCAGCACTTGTGGAACATGCATTTGAAAGCCTGAGGAAAATGGGTCGTTCAAGACATTGTTCAGAAGAACAGCGTACTTTGATTATAAAGTTGATTGGAGAGGGGAAAACCTTTAAAGGGGTGCAAAAAATTATAGGCTTTGCAGCTAAAATGATCTCCAATGCCTTAAAATGGAGAGCAAAACCAGAGAGACGTGGAAGAAAACGGAAGACAACCATCAAAATGGATCAAAGAATAACCAGAATGCCAAAGGCTCAGCCAATGATCACCTCCAGGATGATCAAGGACAGTCTGGAGTTACCTGTAAGTACTGTGACAGTTAGAAGAGCAGTTAGAAGCTAATCTATTTTCCAGAATTCCCCGCAAAGTCCCTTTCTTAAAAAAAAGACATATGCAGAAGAGGTTACAATTTGCCCACTCAACTGGCCTAAAGAGAAATGGAGGAACACTTTGTGGACTGATGGGAGTAAAATTGTTCTTTTTGGCTGCAAGGGCTGAAGAGGACATGCTTTTGAAATGGTTGTTTCAACAAGACAACGACCCCAAACACACTAGTAAACGAGCAAAGTCTTGGTTCCAAACCAACAAAATGAATGTTATGGAGTGACCAGCCCAATCCCCAGACCTTAATCCAATGGAGAACTCGTGGGGTGGTATCAAAAATGCTGTTTCTGAAGCAAAACCAAGAAATGTAAATAATTTGTGGAATGTTGTTAAAGAATCATGGAGTGGAATAAAAGCTGAGAGGTGCCACAAGTTGGTTGACTCCATGCAACACAGATGTGAAGCAGTTTTAAAAAACTGTGGTCATAGAACTAAATATTACTTTAGTGATTCACAGGATTGCTACATCCTAGAAACAGAAACAGTTGTACAAAATAGTTTTGAGTTTGTACAGTCAATGGCAGACACTGCTATATTTTTGAACACACTCCTTTCAACTAATTGCCCAATTGCACAGTTACGAGCGTGCATATCATGAATGCTGGGTCTTGTTTGTTTTCTGAGAATCTACTGCACCTACTGGTAACTTGTTTGCCACATAGCAATAAAAAAATAGACTAAAAAACTGGATTATTCTGGTTAGTCACATAGTAATGCTATTATTTCGAACAACCCTGTATAACCAACAACAGGTCAAAAATTGAACATGATGTCAAAAGGGATATACAACAATATGGCATAACATTATGATCATTTTATACATTTATATATTGTATATATACAATTTAAACATTTTAAACACATTATAGAAATATCACCTTTCTGACAGATTGAACTTAAAAACATGAAAAAGTAGAATTCATGGCAGAGCCACTGTATTGGATTGTATTAAATTGGACAGGCGGTCATAATGTTATGCCTGATCAGTGTATATACAGTATCACATGCTGACCAATGACAGCATGTTGGATGGAGCAGCATGCAATTTATAGAGACCAGTTAATGTAACTGCAGGAGAAGCATTGCCACACATTCCACCTTTCTTTTGGCCTACTTTCACCACACTTCTGATCTTGCCATTTGGTGGTAGTGCTTCTTCTACTTTTTCAGAAAGATGCCGACCTCCTGACATTCACTTTTCATAAAGACATAATGGAAAAAAATGCCACAGGTTTTTTTTATAGATGGCCAGAATTGAATTAAAATCTGGACAGACTGGGTTCCATCCATTTTAGACTCTTCTCATGACTGACCCAGCTTCATCAGCTTGGACTGACATCTAAGTTAGTTAGGTGTCTTCAAGTTTCAGCATGTTTAATTTTAGCATTTTTTTCACCCTGTAAATAGTGCCTTCAGGAATTGTGGAAACATTAGAACTTTGAATTTCCTTCAGATTTAAAGTGCAGGTTAACAGCCACTGTGAAAGTAAGAGCAGGGAAGCCAGCACTGACTTAGGAGAAATTACATCCATCACAGAAAATCTGAGAGGTGGAGCAGCAACTGCAGGAGTCTAGTGAATGATCGGCATTAGCTGCAGTTAACCACAGCTGAGCTGAAACACACTCACATCAGTGTTGTCAAGTTTTCCATCCCATACCAGCATATAATAAAACTGTTGTTGGCCTTCTAATACTGGCAAGACAATTAATACTTGCCCATGACAGAACTTAATCTACACAGAGATCAGCTTTGTTACATACTGGAACATTCATCCACAGATTCATAGAGAGGGAAGAGTGGTAGATGTATTCTAGGTAAATAAAATCCTTTGTTATGTCAGAATTTTTGTAATAATGTAATTACTGATGCCGAGGATTCCTTTTCATTCATGTTGAATCTGTGAACAGGTACACTGCGAGATGAAATACCTGTCTGCACAGCAGCCGTCAGTCTGACATGGCCTCAACATCACATCCTAAACTCCTAAATGAAATGGTCTGAACATAATCCTCTTGTCCTAAATGAGCAGTGTACAGGATATTGTGCACTGTTGCAGAGACAGCAAAGTCCTGTCTTTTCACAGCTCCTGCAGCCATGACAGCTAACCTAGCTCCTACCTGTACAGTGATAAACAGTGAAACGCAAAGTATCGAGTGAAAAAAGACCAACTACGTATGTTTTATCCATGTAGACTCAGCAGTATCTATTATTTGCTAATGTTACTTAAATTGACGTTTCTTCCCTCGTGTCTTGAAAAAGATGCAACACCATGTCACAATTTGAGTTTATATGTATGGACCAAAAGAATGTGAAAAATGAATTTATTGCGATTTTCAACAGAAACTAAGGTAACTACTAATCACTCCAAAAAGGGGGACAGAATCCACATGAAAGTAAAAACATAAGCAGTGGGAACACAATAGCTACATTAACTACAACAAAAACATAGAGAGAATTTAATTAAATAATCTAAATGTGAAGAATGAACTAGAGACTAAACATACAACTGATTGAAGTGAACTAGGAGGCTAAGATACAACAGATTAAGCAAAGACTAAACATAAAGGCAGGTAGAAAGAAATCTACACAAAGATAGATTAAGGGTGACCTAGTAAACTAAGAGGAGTGAACATGATTCAGACTAGGGGAAGAAAACAGGCAGAGAGTTGTGGAAAATAATAAGCCTTAAATAAACTAAACCACAGTCCATAAACCAACTGACAATGAATCTCATACACAAACATGAAGTGGAAGTGGAAGTGGAAGGGAGAGTGCGAGCCAAAGAGAGACGGAGAACGAAGGGCAAAGACTAATGGAAAGGGAGAAAGAGACAGAAAAGAAGAGGCGGAGATAGAGCGTGCAAGGAACAGACAGTGGGTAGTGTGCATGAGTGGGAAGACTGATGCAAGGAGGGCGAAAAGGAGAAGGTGGGCAGAGTCCAGGGTCAGGTCTATGACACACCATGCATTTATATTTTAGGTGAACATATCCAGGTAACAATATGAATGCACAAAATGGACACTGGGAAGAAAGGTGTATTTTAATGTTGTGTTAGACTAAAACTAGTTTTAATAAACAGTGACTTACTGTATATGTGAAGTGGTTGAAGCATCGTGTCAGCAGCACTTTCATGTCTTTGTTTGATAGTTTTATCTAACCAAATACAGCAACATGAAAGATTAAAATTTAAAAAATGATTAAAAGATTAAAAACATTCAACATTTGATAACAAATGTATGAATAACAACATGTTCTCAATCCTTAGAAATATTGTCCTCCTCATATTCTGTCAATGTTTTTTCCATCTGTGCAAGTTATTGTGTGTATGTGCATGGTAGTGTGTGACAGCTTATTAGAGGCAGAAGAGAGGAGCTTTGTTTGAAACAGATGCTGGGTCAGACTGAGATCTGATGGTTGACTGGTTTCACACTTTGTTAGTGATTACCCACAAGCATGCATCTGACTACACAGACTTTCTGCAGAGCGGTACAGAGAAACACTGCATGACTGCACTCTAGAAGTTCAAAAGCACAATGGATATGTGAACTTAATGTACAGTCGCACCAAAGAGTTTACTAGTGCTCATTACTCCTTGTCACCCCTCTGTCTACACATACTTCTTAAATCAACATAAAAACCAGAGCTCTCAATGGGAGAAAAGCATGAATCTCAGAAGAGAGCAGAAAACAATCAAATGCATTACATGAGCACTGAACATAGCAAATACATAAAGTAAAATGTTGTGAAAAAAGAAAGAAACCACTGGTGTACTGAGCAGCATAAACAACACCATCTGATGACAGATATATTAGGCCTCGTTTACCAATGTCTTCCTAACTTTTGTCTCAAATTAGTAAATTGGATTCTTACTTTCTGTGTGGCCCCGCCTTCACCCCCACCCCATGGACCCTCACCTTTTCAAGGTTAATTTCACACGTTTCAGAATAAACTTTTCCTATATATCTCACTGACTCTGAGAAACCCTGATGAGGATAGTCTAGTGTAGGAGACAATGGCTACAATCACTACAGCAGACATTACATACACTTGGCACTGGAGTGAAGAACCAAGTCTGAATCACAGAACAACATATTGGTAGCTGTGCAGCCTTGCCTATACTTCTGCTGCTGTAAGGCACAGTGGTTATATATTATTTAAGAACGTCTTCAAAAGAAAATGCAAATGGAGCATTTGTGATCTGCAGCATAGTCTTCAGTCTGACCTACTGCCTTAAACTACATTCTACTTAGAGAATTCTAGACTTTTCTGAGTTAAGTACTACATCATAGCTAATGATGAGTTGCTGAAGAACAGGTTGGGGTACAACATATTATTGAACGCTGGTGAAGGTTCCCAGTCAGGTGAGGTTAACTGGAGAATGAGTAATTGATAGTGGACTTCTTTCTTGTTAAGTTGACCTCTTGATTCGCTGCAAGGTGGCACAAACTATGAAGCAGCTAGAGCTAGTTAATTACGTAATTACTTGACCATCAATTATTCTTTATCTGTACCCTCACATAATTACTAAATAGCCCTTCATGAGTTCATTAACATTTAATTAATGCCTACTACTTTTGTGTAAAGATACATATTAGACTGAGTAATTACAAAGTAGTCTATCATTAATTCATGAGTCTGTTACAAAGATATTACTGTTTAGTTCCCCCCAAAAATCAGAAAAGGCAGAGTTCTTTAAAAAGAATAAATTAAATTCCAAATTCAATGGCCTTCAGCTTGTCCCCTGAGGGGTTGCCACAACGGAACATGTTCTGCATTTTGATTTGGCATGTTTTTTATGCCAGATGCCCTTCCTGCCACAGCCCCCCCATTTCATCCGGGCTTTGGACCGGCACCAGGGTAGCCCTTGGCTGGGCGGGGCCACCCTGGTGGGGTGGGATTTGACCCTGCGTGTTTCTGCATCCTAACCAGATGCTCTACCCATTGAGCCACCAGTTCCCCCAGGTGTTCCTTCAGAGGTGTAGTTACTGAAGTGTTCCTTAGGTAGTAGTTACTACTGTGTAGTTACTGAGGTACCTACAAAGTTTGCTCACTTTATCCATCTACAAAATGACTGTTTGCTAAAGAAAGTACTGAGATTGTGTTCCAATGTGTCTTCTGTCACCAATGGTGTCCCCACAGTGGTAATGTCCCTAATAATGTCCCTGTTTTCATGCTTCTTCTTCTAGTGCTTCTGTGTTTTCATCAATATTTTCTCAGGTTTTCATCACCAGTCCAACAAACATAAGGGATGCATCAAGAATCAAGAACTGCTCTCCACTGCATTTCCTTCTAGAATCCAATGTCCTGAAGCAGGGAACTCATCACCCAGGTCAGTCCAGACATTAGTAGTCAGGAAACAGCAAAAAGACCACAAACCATGACTCTATAAAACACTTCACTGCCTGTGAACTAAGACACAATAGAGGAAACACCATGCACAGTGCCAAATGTCCGTCATACTTGAGATGCCACACCTCATACTTGGCAGGCTGTCTGCCTTCATGACAACCTTTTCAACCTATTGATTTGGAAAGAAACTGATGTGATAAACAGCGTGAGCAGAAAGACAAAAACAGCCCTGCTTAGGCCACTGATAGATGTGATGAGAGGAAGCTGGGGAGAAAGCTACAGAGTCAGCCCAGTCATTTAGCCAAGATTAATAATTCATCATGTTCCTATCTACAGCAGGAAAAGACCTCATACACACACGCACACACACGTACAGTGCAGTCTACTGTTTCAATTCAGGGCAGAAGGATGCTGCGCTTTGGCTCAGTCTTTTTCAATGTTTACCACAATGTGTATTTCACTTATATATTTATTGCACTACATTGAAAGTAATTTACCGGAGCAGCAGTATAAATTAAACTGCCTATCAACTAAAGGCTTAGATGTCTGCAGCCCGATTCCCCCTGGCCATATGGCAAAATTTCCCCGGGCACATGAAACCATCGAACTGCCTAACCCCAGCCATAAGACAAAACCCACAATCACACATCTGCGCGGCAGTCCCAAGCCTAGTAAAAACTGGGAAGGACTGCACTATGAGCATCTAGTATAAAGACATGTGCCATGTGATGGGCTGTGGTGACCCTGAGCTTACAGGATAAGTCAAAAGAGAAAATAAATAATTTAAAAAATCATTTGACTCGGAGTTTCCTTGAGGTCCTAATCCATCTTGTCTAAACCCATTCTGTTCTTGTACGAATGTGGAAAGAGTGAGGCCAACTTGAGTCTGTCGTTAAAGAAAGGTATTTAAATTCTCCAAAATAACATGACCATGCACCTTTGGCAAAGATGTCCATTGGCTGGGTGGATCTTGATGGTGCAATGGTACCGATAAAGTAACATGGAGGTTTGTGTAGGTGCTGTGTAGGCCGTATTTTTTCTTTCTTGTCGTACAATCTGGGTAACTTGAAGGGTTATAGAAGACAATACGGTCTCAGAGACTAGTGCCCAGCTCTGTTCTACATTGCGTGCTCACTGTTTGATGTGTCCATACACAGCAGCTGAGTCAACAGTAACAAAAAAAGTCCTGATCCTATTGTCCAAGAGCTTGTACTATTAAATGGAATTTAATGCAGATAAAGAATGTAACATGAGGTGTGTTTGTGTATGCATTGATTACATAATGCCGCTGGCAAGCTTCCCTGCTGAATAGCAGCCTTTTCATCTTCCTGCTTGTTATTTATAGATTCATGTCCCCATTTACTTTACACCTTTACCTGCTATGTCTCATAACTCACTGCTTTGACAATATTGGTGAACAATTTCTACCCCCTGTACATCCTATACAGCACTGTCTGTGTATATATAAAACAGCTTCTGTCCTGCCACTGGAGCAATAGTTCAAAAGTCTGATCAGCTCATGCTGCAAACAACAGATTATCTATTCATCTCATGGCTTGAACTTAAAAACAAGATATAAAAGCACATGTAATACTATATTTTGTCGAAGAAATGCACAAACACATCCACAAAAATTATAAATATGTTGTGTTGCAAAATGTTTAAATTATTCATATTGTAAGTGATTTTTTGCATTTACATTCAGAGCACACTAGAGCTTTTGCCATCTAATGCAAGTAAAACTACAGTAATAAACACTTCTCTTACCAGAGCAGAGTCAAGTTTACATTCCTTTCATGATGAGCCGACTTCTCCACAAGTCTAGTTTAAAATTCAGTCCTAGCCTTAATATTCTGGTCTGGAGTTTCTACACACTATCTTTAAAGAGCATCAACAGACGGAGACAGGACTGAAGGATTAGAGCAGCCAACGACACCACCGCCTCCCTCTCTCCCTCTTTCTCTGCAGCGCTCCTCCCTCCTCAAACACCCACCCACCACACGCACAGTGGTTCAGTCCACTACTGTACTGTGCAACGTGCAAGAACATGCCATTTGGCTGACTGGTAGGGAGTGAGAAGAGATCTGGGTGGGGATGGGGGTGGGCATAGAGAGGGATTGAAAGAGGCATACGGCCGGCTGGTGGCAGGGGGATGGATAGATGGATGGATGGAGGCAGAGAGGGAGGGAGGGAGGGACAGATAGATGAGGAGGTGGTGTAGTGGAGTGACAGATGTGTTGACTTAGTGTGAGAGTGGCAAAGCCTGATGCCATATTTTTTCTACAGTCATAATAACGTCCTGCAGCTTTAATGTATAATGTTGACCCTCAGTCTAATTGTTCTTAGATGTGGATTCTTTATCTTTCATCTCTCTCTTTCTATCTCTGTTGACCTGCAACAGCAATCTTTCTTTATGTAGTCAAGCATCATCGTTAAATCATGAGGGAGGCAGAGGGAGGCTGTATATTTAAATACACTATTTTTATGCACAATACACAGTGCACAGCGGTAATTCATTTGAAGAAGTTTTTGTTTACTATTACAGTTTTTATATTTAAAAAAGTAATGGTACTGTTCGCAAGGATGTATCATACCTGGGTTAACCACCTGTCAGCACATAGTGGTTAAAACCATCTCCAACAGTGACCTTTGACCCTTGTTTTTTTAATTACAGTACTTGTTTTGCCATTATCACCATAATCACTGTTATATATCATTGTTTACTTAGTGACCTACTTTCACTTTTGTGAGTATAATGTTTACCTGCTTAGTACTTTTATTTGAGTAAACATGTAAAGTGGTACTTGTAGTGGAGCATTACACGTTTCCTTTAGTATTGAGTTTGTGTACTTCTACCACTTCTGCACACAGTGTATCACATTTTGCTGTCTATGAGGCTGTGTAGGGGCAGATTGATCAGAACTGTCATTCATCACATTATGAAGACCTAAAGTGTTAATGTTGGGGCTGATATGTAAATATATAAAGTCTTTGACCCTGTAAATCCTTTCAGCCACAATACAATCAACCACTCTTGATGCTGCTTGTGAATAGCACACTGACACTGTTTGATTGGTTTTATAGGTCAAGGTAAACTACACATCCATTCTTGTTTTATTGACTGGACTCCAGGTTTGGTAACATGTGACTCCAGTTGATGTTTAGTGACATCAGAAGGCCGGTGTTCTCAATGCTTTTTCTAACTTTGTATGTTTAATGGATGTGTTCAGTAAAGACATGAAACATCATGAATATTTGTTTTATCAGCTTATAGTGTTAATTTGTGTGAAGATCACGTCACACATCAATTTAAGTAGAAACCTAGGAAGTAAATTAAGAATTCGCGAATGGGAGTACTGGCTGAAAATGACTTTTTCATGCAGTACTCCCATAAACAGGTGTATACATTATCAAGGGGTGTACATGAGTTGGGGAACTAACAAGAGCTGGGGTAAATAACAGAAAACCAGAAAAACTGTGGGGGGAGATGGGTTAAGTAGGCTGGGGAACAGGTGAAAAGAATCAGGATTAATGAGGGGAGTAAAATGAGTGAAATGACTATGAACAGGAAGTGGAGCTGATGGACTACAAACTAAAAGCCGGGAAAAGGAAGCATTTATGGCTCCTCCTATCACAGAAGCGTACTTAAGCGAGGCACTGAACCCTTAGTTAGTTGCTTCCAGTGGGATGGGCCACCTGCATGGCCGGCCTCCCATCTCTGAGTTTGTGTGTGTGTGTGTGTGTGTGTGTGTGTGTGTGTGTGTGTGAGTGTGAATGGGTGAATAAGAAGCAGTTTAAACCATTTTGGGCACCAATAAAGTACAAAAGCGTTTATTGTTATACTTCAGGAGTGGGCACATGGTTCTTATGGTACTCACTTAGTGTAGCAAATGAACTAAGCTGCACTAACAGCGTTAAAAAACGTAATGGTGTTATAAGGAATTTGCATTGACGTGTTATCACATTAACACTGACAGTCATGGATGAATGTGAAGGAACATTGTAAAGTGCTTTGGATAAAAATCTAGAAAAGCACTATATAAGCAGACCAAGCTCCACTTTCATCCTCATTGTTGTTGCTTTTTGAGCGCTGTCAACCTTAATAAAGCTGATGTAGGAGAAGAAATCAGGCAAAGCACAATGTGACAGGTTCTTATATATGAGGATCAATGTCCTCTGAAGTCTGCAAGAAGCCTTCTAAAGTGGGGGGGGCTGTAGCTCAGTTGGTAAGGTTGTCATCCACAGACACAAGGTCAGTGGTTTTATTCCCAGTCTCCCCCTGGCTAAGTGTCCCTAGGCAAGACACTCAACCCTTAGTTGCTCTTAATGCTTCAGGTGATGTGTGTGTGAATAAGAAGCAACATTTTTAAGTGCTCTGGATAAAAGTCTGATATAGACAGACTTTACTTTTCCTCCAATACAAAACAGATACTGATACGGTCCAAATAGTCAGTAACATGGTTAAACACAGGAGCAACATGTAGATATCAATGAGCTTATAATTTCAGAGCCAAATTATACTAAACATTAGAAGTGTTCAATTCAATTCAATTCAATTCAACTTTACTTACATAGCGCCAATTCACCACAAAGTCGTCTCAAAGCAGTTTACAGAATAACCTAAAGACTATAAAGATGTATAGAGAGAACCCAACAATTCCCCCTTGAGAAAGCCCTAGGCAACAGTGGAGAGGAAAAACTCCCTTTAATGGAAGAAACCTCCAGCAGAACCAGGCTCAGGGTGGGTGGCCATCTTCCCTTACCAGATGAAGTGAGTGGAAAGTGGAGAGAGGAAAGAAAAGAGCAACAAAAGCTACAACAAAACATTGGGCAGGATGTTAGGACCTTTAGCTTCACACTGGAAAACACATCTTTTCAAAGTAGTCATTTAGCAGATGCAGATTTTATCCATAGTGACTTACAATAAATGTTTCCAGTAAATATTTATTAGCCCTGCACGTCAGCTTGGAGGCAATTTAGCCCATTCCTCTTTACAAAGCAGCTTTAACTCAGGGATCCTTTCCCAGCATTTCTATTGCATTAAAGGAACAGTTTGAGACTGTTTCAAGCTGGTTGTAATGGAAGCTTTAGTTCTATTTATGCAAATGGAGCAAACTGTTTGTGGTTAAAAAAAAAGTTTCTACAGTGGAAAGGAGAAAAACACTTTTAATTTAAGCCAAAAAGCGAAAAGGTTTGGTCTCATCTGTGCACAGAACATTCTTCCAACATTCTCCTTTTTATAGTTTATCCACAATCAAACTAAATCAAACTGGAGATGTTCAACAGCATTCTTTTTGGAGAGTAGCAGCATCCTCATTGCTGCATTGTTGTTCAAAGCTCTATTGACGGTGGACTTGTGAACACTGATATCAGCCTCTGCAGCTCTGCAGGTAAAGCCTTTAGTGTTAGAGACACTACCCTGAGGTTACTTTTAACATCCTGGACTGTACATCTTGGTTTGACCTTTGTTTCTCCACCATTCCCGGGGAGAAAAACAATTGCGACTAAATTTCTCCATTAGTACACAATCAGCCTGACAGTTGAGCTTTCCAGCCTGGGGAATATCAACCCTTCTAAACTCTACAGAAATATTCTTTGTTCAATCCATGACATATTTGTACAAACTTGTTTTGTCAAGACCAGACTTTAATGATAAATTTAGCTTGTTTAAATTTGGCAGGGCCTCCCAAAATCCCACGTTATTGCTTTGATTGAAACAACAATTTCCCCTGCTTATAACCGTAGAGGGTCACATATTCCCTTCCACACATAAATATTTTGTATTAGATACTTAAATGTATCAAACTTAAATGATTAAATGAAATACTAATTTTTTGGCTGGAGCCTATCCCAGCTGTCATAGGGCTAGAGGTGGAGTTTTTACACCGGATGCCCTTCCTGCTGCAACCCTCCCATTTTATCGGGTGCAGGACAGGCACCAAGGTGGCCTTTTATGGTTGGGCAGGGGCACACTATGCACAAGTAAACTTTATCAGACAGCACCACGAATTACAATCTGTCTACACGTTCCTCAGCTAACTCACATTATGTCACATGTATGACTGAAATAATTGTATGCCAATGCTGGTATAGACAACTAAACTTGGCTGTGCTAGGTTTTTAATCCACTGTGAGCACTGCAGATTAACTGAAATGTTTAGACATATTATCTTTATCGAAGAAAATCAAAAGAAGAAAAAAGATTTCTGATTTTAACAAGGCTCCGGATGGATGAATCTGCAAATCAATATCTGTCATGAACCCAAAAGGTTGCCATTTTGGAGATTGATCTGCTTGATCTGGCACGGCACAGCAAATTAGATGGGATTAGATTGAAGTGTGCTGCCAAATCCTTGTGCCTCAGCAGACTAAAGAAAATACCAATTAATGAAAAGGGCTTTGATTAAAATATGGCCCCGTGCTTCTAGCAAATTTGCCCTAGCTTTTCTGCATCTCATAAAATCACAGGTGATGTAAGGACATATTTATGCAGCTGTTTTTTTGGGTGGGGGGGGTTTGTCCTTTCGGCTTATCCCAGGGTCGCCACAGCAGATCATTGTCCGCATGTTGATTTGGCAGTTTTTGTGCCGGATGCCTTTCCTGATGCAACTCTCCTCAATTTCTACCGGGCTAGGACTTGCACGGGACAGCAGAGGATGGGAACGGGCATTTGGGGGTTCAGTGTCTTATCCAGAAACGCTTTAACATGTAACCGGACCAGGAATCGAACCACTGACACTGTGGTCCATGAACGACTGCCTTTCCAACTGAGCTACAGCTCTGTGATGATGCAGCTGGTTTCCTTATGATTAAAAATCTGAGTATTTCTGTTCAGATACATTTATTTACAGTTTATATGTATATGAGCCACAGTCGTATGTGTTTGACACACTGTACTATCCTCCAAGTAAAATACACCGGTATTGGTAAAGTAATGCTGAGTCATGTTTATTTTTATTTTTTATTCTTTTTTGCTGAATAATGAAAAGTAGATGGATGACCCAAATATTAAGTGAGCAAAAGTACTGGAATGGATAGTTGTAATGTAAACTGAAGGAAATGAAATTGATTGGAAATCCATGTTTGCACTGACTGCATCAAGGCTGTTACTCAGCAATGTCATCAAATTCTTGGTTTCTTCTTTTGATTTACTTCTCAAGGCTTTTACTGCAGTCTCCTACAGTTTTTTATTCTCCCTTTAGTCTCCTCTTCTACCCTCCACCTTTCCCCTCTTATGAAGTCTTTTGTTGAGTTTTCACTGTGTTTTGGATCACTGTGTTGCTGCACGATGAAGCTCCTTCATATTAGTTTTGTTGCATTTCTCTGTAAATTTGCAGACTACCTATTTCTGTTAGATTCAAAATGACTTGCTTTTCTCCTATAGACGTCCCTCTGATTCGCATGTTGGGTTTTCCTAACAACAAATACTGGCTTCTCAGGTAAAACAAAGAAAAGTCAATATAACAGCAATTTAATTTTGGAACAATTAAAGTCACAGGATAATGAGTAATGATAAAAACACTTGTCAGTCAGACAAGTACAAATATAATAAGAGAAAAATAATTCCTAAACGTTGGCCTCATATCCATCTTTATCCATCATCAGCAGAAAAAAAAAAAAAGAACTGGGCCATGCTGTTCCCTTTTTGCGAGGGACTTTAACTGGTTAATAAAACTGTCAGTCAGCGTGGAGCAAGCCAGCCCTTCCCTCCCTCCTGCTCCTCTGTGCATAGATCAATAGATGGCATCTGTGCTTGAATAAAGAATCCTTCTATTAATCAGATTTGCATTTCCAAAGACTGCACCTGCATCAATCAAACCTTTATTAACTGACCCACCACACACTAAGATTCCACATCATGAATGTACTTGCTATACAGCCTGCATCTGCAGAGAGAAAACAGGAAAATGACACAATCCCCAGATTTCCAGTGATCTTTTTTTCATTCCTTCATCACTGTAGCTACTTTCTCCTTCTCTCTCCAGCCTCTCCTTCCTGCATTACAAAATAATGTCTAACCCAAAAAAGCTGTCTCTCTCATTTCATCTGCAGCGTGTCATTCCATTAGCTTGTTTAACTTATAATTTATGATTTCAATGGGGACCTCTAGAGAATAGAAATACTCACTGTACTGGCTGAAGGAATAGGGCTTAAGCATTTCTTAACATACAAGTAATGTGGGTTTCCTTTGCAAACGCATAAGGACAGAGTGATAAAAGTCAACAGAGCTGCTGGATAACTGCTGTGTGGACACATTACCTCCAAAACTTGTTAAATTAAACAAGCAACACTTTTAATAAATCACCAGTCACATATCCAGGGGAAACAGTTTTTAGAGGAGAAGGTAATGATGTGAAGGAGGGGCAGATCTCTGTGGTCCTGCTAGACTGTTCAATGAGTCTGCATCATATTAGCCTTTATTCAGTTATGTTTTGGATCATATTTCTACTAAAAATGTATTAGAAATAGCTCTCTGTGGAGAATATCACATCCAAAGAGGACAATTTGATGAAGAAAAGAAATGAAATTGACCACTTCAAAGAGGATGAAGATGAGAGGTAAAGAAATACAGATGCTACTAAATCTGCATTTGACATTTTGCTTTATTTAGATTTTTACAAGTGACATTAAGTTACTCTTTAATTGCATGCAAAATACTGTAGTGTGTACTGTACATGACTGTAACTTGGAAAGAAAATAAAGATCATTCTCCGTTGTATTTTCTCCTTGTTTGTCCTGAGGTGATGAGGATGCATTGTTAGAGCAACTGCTTTGTCAAATCTTTTCCACTGATTGATGTTTAATTAATATGAAGCTTCTTAAACTGCAGGTGTCAGTGATTGGAATGGTAAAGGGCTTCCTGAACAGCTGTTGCACAAAACCAGATTAGGGGGTTATCCAGAGTTTATAGGACTCAGCTCTTCTCGTGTAGCATAAAGCTGCTTCACTTTCAACCAGGTAAAATCACTATGTGAAGCTCTGCTGCACAACTAAACTGCTCCAGAACAGAGGATCTAAAAACTGACCAATCATTATAATAGGATCCTGAATGGGACACAATAGACTTTCTGATAAAGTGACACACAATAAAGAGTAATGGCAATATTAATATTGTCATTCCATCAATGCAGCTCAGAATAAAATACAATTTTGGGACAACTGATCATAAAAACTGAACCATTTGGATGTATTGATGTCTGAAAAAAAAAAGACATTTGTTCAGGATCACCACAGCAGATCATTGTCCAAATGTTGATTTGCTACAGTTTTGAAAAAATAAATAAATAAAAAAATCCACACTTTTTAGATTAGCAAATACTTCTTGAGCAGGGTAGGACATTTGAGAACTGCCTGGTTCAGAGACACTTTTGCAACACATCTTTTCCACACTAGGTGGCACCGATTCTTTTTAAATGATTCTCCATCCTACTTTACATCTATAAAAAGACCAAGATGCATCAACTAGCTTTAATCAAATTTCAAAATGACAAATACAGTAAAATGCTTACCTGCTCTGCCAATGACACAACCTGTCCCTAAGCATTTAATCCCTCTGGAGTCCTGTGGTCTGTATGAAGCAGCCTGCTGTGGGGGAGATGTGGCCAACTGTGGCTTTTAGGTAGAGTAGTGATCAATCCAAGGGTTGTTGGTTTGATTCCTCCAGTCGTGCATACAAGTGTGACCTTGAGGGACATGTAGAAATGTGCATTATGTAAAGCAAACAACAATCTGAATGTCTGGAAAAGATAAGAAACCACTGGTGTACAGAGCAACATCCACACAACAGATCAACAAAGGAAAATCACTGTAACACCCAGTAAGGAATTTGCAAAGAAGTACAGAGATGAACCTCCAATGCTCTGGAACAAAGTTAATTGTGAGACCAAAGTGCAGAGGACAAAAAGTTCATGGTGTGCATGATCCAAACTATACAAGCTCATCTGTGAATATGGTGGAGCTTCATCCTCCAGTAAAACAATGATCCAAAACAGTGTTAACTTAAAAGACTTCTTCAGAGGGAAAGGTGAAAGGTTTTAGACTGACTAATTCACCAGTGATTTACAGGTTGGATGCAGTTGATGATTTTTAACCTAATGTAAAATTTTGTTTACTTCAAAACTCTGTTTCAATAGTTTTGGAAGAGATAGAACCCTTAAGTTGAGCAAACAAATAAATAAGCTTTGCTATTTCAATACTTTTAAAGAGGACTGTATTTTTGCTGAAAGGAGGCTCATTATACTTTCTTTTAGTCTTAGCTTATTTTCTTTCCAGACTAATAAAGACTGACTGAAAGTTCTTCAGTGTGTTATTCTTGCACTTTTCAGGGTCAGATCTGTGTTTATGAACATCATGCCACCCAGAGTTGGGGATCCCAGGCATATTCTATAGCCCCGCTAGAATGTGCAAAACATTTATGAATTTCAAGTTTTTCCCCAGTTGTCACCCATTCACTAAAGTAAGACTATTTAAAGATACAGCATGACTGTTGGCTTAGTGGAAAACATGTGATGCGTGTCATGCTTCAGTAATCTTTCAAAAAAAAAATTTTTTTTTATTATTTAAAAAAACAAAAAGCAGCTCCCACAGTTAACAGTGCACATCAGAGCACAAACCAAGCCATGAAGTCCAAGGAGTTGTCTGTAGATCTCCGAGACAGGATTGTATCAATGCACAGATAATTTGCTGCAGCATTCAAGGTCCCAATGAGCAAAGTGGCCTCCATCATCTGTAAATTGAAGAAGTCTGGACCCACCAGGAGTGAGGGAAAAGTAGGGGACGTGAACATGAGCAAGAAATTAAGCAAAATGAACTATTGCAGGAGAAACTATTCCCAACAGTGATGAGAAAAATAGAGAACCAAAACTACCACCGGTACAAGCCAGGATTAACAAATTACTAAATAAATAGACCAATGGGTTTGTGATTCCTACCCAAAAACTATACATTTAAAACCAGGTAGGCATAAAAAGTAACTACATGAAAGCTTAACAGAAGCTGACAAGCAGGAATAAAGAATTAACCAAAACCTCAGCAATCAAAAAACTCAATTCTTAACAGAGATAAACAAAACCTCAGACAGAGTGCAGCAAACAGAATTCAGGGAGAACCAAGCAGAACTGTGTCCAAACAAGAAAACGCAACACCCAGGATAATAGGAAGTGCAGAGAGAAAATCTGGCAGGCGACTGTGGGGAGAGCCAGCTTTAAATAGGCAAGGGAACAGGTGAAAACAATCAGGGCTAAGGATGAGTGGTGAAGTAGCTCAAATGACAGGAAGTGGAACAGAGGGACTACAAAATAAAAGCTGGGAAACAGGAAGCAGGGCTGGGGAAAACAGGGTGAGAGAGGAACTATGGAACTATGTAGACAGCTCAACAATAAAATTCTTACATAGTATTAACAAAATGAAAACCGAAAACACTAGATGAGTAATTATTGCAAAAAATGCGAAGGCACTGCCCATAAAAAATCACTATAATCTATGCAAATCTCTTCAAGGTAGAGTGGGAAACAATAGCTTGTAGTAGTATATTGTAGCAAAGTAGAATATGATACATGGGTACCTGGACACATTCCCTCTGTGTTAAAACAACAGATTTAGCAAAAAAATTAAACCGATTATGAATCATTTCTGACTTCTCTGAATCCTAACACTCCTTCTATTCCTCAGAATTCTAACAACAGTGAATAGATGTGTGGAATTTCTGGGTAAAAGGAAAAGGCCCAAAACTCAGGTCAATGTGCTACAATGCAATACAAGGTGGATACTGCAACACTGAGCAAGAGCAAAGAAAATCTGAATCCACAAACCAAATACTTTATAACCTACAGGTTGAAACATGAGACCTGAGGATTGTATTCTTTTCTTGATAATGACATTACTCATTTCAGATGAACTGAAGTAACACTATCTTGTCTTTGTTAATTTAACTACTCTTGGTCAGCAGTTACAGGTACTTCTGCCTTTTTTCACCTGTTCTTGTCTGAACGACTCACTACACAAAAAATTGGTTAATACAGCCTTTGATGCACACAGGAAGTTGTTGTGTTAAATATTCAAAGTTTCCAGGTGTTTCATAATTCCCAAGTCAAAACAGTCACAATGGCAATTGAGTTACATCAGGAGGCTTTCACACATAGTACTGATAACAAATGATAATAGTGTTGGTCTGAATCAGGACTTCCACGCCAAAAAGTGACACTATTTTGTCTGTACATTGCCCACTGGAGACAACGCGTTAACTCACACCACATGTTTCAATCTGCTCTACCACTCAGCCAGAACCTCCAGCTTCACTGCTCACACTGTCTGGGTCAGTCAGTCAATGAGCTTCAGAGCATCTGCAGAGATTCAGGTCAGGCTTGTGCAATGACAATTCCTATTAAAACAAAATAGCTGAACTGTCAGCATTGACATGAAAAAGAGCTATAAGTATGGCATTATTTTGCTGGTTCCACAATGAAAATGAATACTATAGGCAACTTTGAAAATATAGATATTCTGGTCGTCTGTTCTCCCGCCAAATTGTGTAACTTTGTAACAGCCATCTGTACACTATTTAGCCACAACATTAAAACCACCAGCTGGCATCATCCTTTTCTCTACAGCTGATGGAAACAGACTCTGCTGGAAAGTCTCTGAAGCGTCAGCTTTAATGTTATCCACGGACCACAGGGTCAGTGTTTCAATCCCTGATTAGAGCAATATATCAAAGTGTCTCTAGGCAAGACACTGAACCCCAGACAGCCAAATCACATCCTTAGCTTTGCAGGGCCAGTCCAAACCCGGTATAAATTGGGGAGGGTTGCATCAGGAAGGGCATCCAGCATAAAAACTGCGCCAATTCAACAAGTGGCCAATGATCTGCTGTGGATCATTTTTTTAGTATTCATGAGAGTGGATTACTGGTTGGAGAGGAGACCAAATGCCTTACTGACAACCATTTTACAATATTAACTTCATTAGTTTTCTGTTACAACTTTCAGTTGCAGTTTTGATGTGGAAGGGAAGGTTTTTAGTGGAGGGGCTGAAGAGAACACGATTTGCATACTAAGGAGAGAAAATGAGTGTCTGCATGTACTTTTTAACAATTATAACAATAGAAAGAAACCTTGTTTTAAATTTACTAACAGAACAAAAAACATTACTTCTCTTGTTTTTATTCAAAAACCAAATCATTATTGGATTGTATAATTTTTACACTTCGCTGCTCACACTGCAAAAATTGTTTTGTTTCTGTTGCATAAATCAGAATATGCATTAAATTTTCTTGAGAGGACACAAAATCAACCTAAATTAGAGCCTAATTTCCTTAAAGAGCCTAAAAAATAAGTTAATGCCTGGATTCTCAAGGGGACTGGCACTTACTTTGAACCTCATGTTAAAATTAGTTGCCTTTTACTTTTAGTAATGGTATCAAAGGGAAACTGTAAGTTGAGAATATGTATAGTCTCAGTGGATTGTTTTGTATTGCATTGATTTGCTGCACATGCACACAGGCACACACAGACAGACACAAACAATATAACTCTTTTACTAAAGAACTTTTGATCCATTTTTTATGGAATAATCCCAACATTCAGTTCATGTAACTTTTGTTAGACAGATTAATTTTGTTATGCAAAAACATTAAAATTCATTGAGGTTTTCTAGAGCTTCCGTTCTAGCGTGTAAAGGGTGCCATGATATTAAAAGCCACTAGATGTCACGGCATTTTCCTTGTTTGAAGCCTCAAAGCTTATTTATCGGAGCAAATAGAGAGAAAGGTTTAAAGCTTTATAAGGTTTATCCGGTCGTCACTACGTTTATTGCAACTAAGTGAAATAATATTTAAAAGATGTCAAGTAGATTACTGCTTGACAGGGAAGATATTTTTAAATGAAAGTGCTGTTGTTTTCCTGCCGCCATTAACGCCACCTCTCAACAGTAGCTGATTGGTTGATACTAGCATCGAAAGGCCGCCTACTTTAAGGCAAAGTATTTAATGGGTTCTGGCGCTGGATTTGCATAAAATAAGCGCACGCTGATTAGTCAAGGCAAATGTCAGTTATTTCGAGAAAGCCGTTGAAGTCCCGCCTACGCTCACTTCTATTAGCCGAGAGGCCCGCCTGCATCCAGCTGGCTCTGAGGATTGGTTAGCAAGACGTCAGTGAAGATTAAAAAAAACCCAACAACCATTGGTTAGTGGTACCTGTGCAGTTTTCGTGGATTTCTTCTGAAACCAGTGAGATAGGCAGGGATGATTAGAGGTAGTTCAGCTTTTGTCACAGATATAGGATGATTTTATCAACGAAGGCGAGACTTTATTTTCTGCAGATTTAACTTTACAACTACACAGTGTAATGTGAGTACTATAACCCTTTTTGGGTTTTTATTTTTCACGCGGACAGTCAGATGCAGAGACCAAGTGGAATCGCAGTGTTGCTATTCTCAACTAGTTATATTGTAGTCAGTGAAAAGAGCTAAGTGGACTTTTGTGTTTTTATCGGTTTAGTCCTTCTGCTTCGGGTTTGTATCGAGTATTACTTAACAGTGGGCGAGTTTTGAGCTTAAGTTGAAGAGTGGCTATCATTAACGCTGAAGTTGGTGCATAGCAGAGCTAGCACAACCTCGTTTACTGCAACGTTAACGTTGTGTACTTAACCCTAACGTTAAACAGAACTTGTTTCCCATTTGAATATGGACACATGTCTCTGTAAATGGACATTGTTGGCCGCTGTTTTATCTGCAGTCTAGTTTCATACATATTTAGAGTTACTCAACAACTACAACCAGCTGTTGTTGGTGGGAGAATGCAATGAGAGCAAGTTATTTAGTTATTAGATTGGGAGCTAATACTGATCGCTGAGCTTGTTCTTTTTATCTGGGCCAACATGCCTAACTAATTAACATAATTAATAATATATGTAACGTTGGACTTCTGAATGTAGGCTGCGGTCTTAATGAAGGATGGGGTTCTACCAGTTTCAGTCTTGGCTTGCAGGCCATGCATTCCTTTGTTTACGTTTCCTCTTTAAATATCCCTTTTTTTTTTGCGGCAATGTCGTGTTCATGCAACGCTATTCTCTCATTATGTAAGACTGCTGTTTCATTATTTAACATTGAATCTAACCCTCTAAAGATAATTTTAATGATCAGCAAGTTGCTTTATCTGTAGTCAATCGACACACACACACACACACAATCTTCAGAGACATTAATATAATAAATAAATAAAAATGTTTTGTATTTATTTTTTAACTTGCAGTACACTTTGTTTCACGCTTCTCAAATGTGTGAAAATTTTGGTATTCATTTTAAATTTATTGTTTGGGTGAAGGTAAGGGATGTTGGGATGGTTGATTGTTACAAAATTGATAAATCACATAATCACTTAATGACACACCTCATCAGCCATAAATCTGTCAAAGCCTGTATTTCTCTTGTTACTGGGGTTGCCAATTGGCATAAACTAGCATTCACTTATACTAGCTGATTTTAAAATACATTTTTATTTTTTAAAAATTGTGGTCTTTTGAACCAGTTATTTTTCACAAAAAAGAATAACGTAAAGGAATTATATTTTTTAAGGTTTATTTAATAAATTTGTATAGTTGAATTTTTGCTTATTCCGAGTTAGTGTAATAAAGGGCTGACAGACTTTAAACCAATTCAGCTACCTTTATACTAAAGATTACTTTGTCTGGTATAAATGGGGGGTAAACAAACAAAAAAAATTGTCCAAAGGTATTTTTAATCATTAGTATAAGCCCAGCAATTGGGGCGGCTATAGCTCAGTTGGTAAAGGCAGTTGCTTACGGACCACAGGGTGAGTGGTTCGATCCCCGGCCCTGGCTATATGTCTAAGTGTCCCTGGGCAAGACCCTGAACCCCTAACAGCCCATTCCCCCTCCCCAGCTGTGCAGTGCCGGTCCAAGCCCGGTAGAAATTGGGGAGGGTTGCGTCAGGAAGGGCATCCGGCGTAAAAACTGTGCAAAATCAACATGCGGACAATGATCCGCTGTGGCGACCCCGAACTCACGGGATAAGCCGAAAGGAGATCAGTATAAGCCCAGCAATTGGTGCATCCCTATCTAAAAATAATATGTAGATTAATAAGCAAATTAAACATTTTTGTTGTGTTTTATCATACCTGAACACTGACTGTAGCTGATGCTGACTGACTGAGCTGTTCAGTCACCATTATATAAAATCTTTAAAAAGTCTCTTAAGTTTGACAGAATAAATTAATATCACTGTAAGTACCAGCCAATATAATGTCAGTGTTTATGTTGTTATTATACGTTTGATTCCTTCTGAAGTTCTAGCATTCTATGTGCTCTGTTTAGATTGAACTTAATTGTACATGGCTACATCCCTTTTGTAGAATATTTATTATGCACAGTTTACTTATTGGATTGTAAATTTTACCACATTGATGTCTCCTTAACATATTGAAATTACTCACAGCTCATAGTGTCAGTGGTTGGTTGTCAGTGAGGTATACAAACCCAACAGTAGGACAGTTGTTTGTGAAGGCGTACAACAAACTCACTTCTGTATGTACTTAGTAAGTTGTCTTTTATTTTATTGTCAGCACTGCAGTAGAGTGTATCTTTAAATTGAGTAAAGTATCGAGTGATGAGCTGCAAGTAATGATTCTTTGCTAAAAAATATAATAACTTCTGAAACCAAAACTTTTTATCATTATTGTAAGAGCTTTGTCTGCCTCTTTCCTCTCACTTAATTTCATTAAAAAAACATTAGTTCTGCAGGCACATTCTGTACTCCCTTCACTTCCTTTTTTATCCCAGCTATTTGTAGCTAAATTTAAAAGGTCCTAACATCTTTAGGTAATACTTATATACTGGTAAAAGAAATGTCCGATTTAATAGAGAATGAGAGCAGATAGGAGAAACAAGGAAACCAGAAAAAGAAAACGTTTAAAGGAATTGTTTGGGGAAAGCTTTTGTCCTATTTATGATTTTGGTTGTTAAAAATGTTCCTGCTTTCCACAATGTCTGTGAACCTTTTCACCTGGAATGCAACTACACAATAGGAATGAGCTCCATTTGTTTACGGACCTTGTTCTGTCTAAAAAAGACAAAAATTAGTTGTCATACCAGGCTATATAGATTATGAATCAAAGTTACAGCATTTTTATCATCTTCTGTTGTCCTCATCTGCAAAGGAGGGATGAGTTCTACTAACTTTTTACTTGTGGTTACAGAGTTTATTGGAAATATTGTGTCGACAGGGCTCGAAATGATCTTTTATTTTATTTTATGGTCAGTGAAATCAATGACTATCGCTCACTGATCTCTGACTTACTGTTTGTGCTGCTGAAAAGGTACAGCTGCTACAGGTTCCCTCCTGGTTTGGAGTGCTGTTGTTTCAATGTGTCCATCAGAAAATGCTCAGTGTTAAGATATATGGCACATAAGACTGAACAGTTGGTGCCTTAGGTACTGCAAATTAAGATTTACATAACTGACAGCTTAAGTTTTATGTATGCTAGTGAGTTTATACAGTAGCAGTTAGCAATTAGATCAAAAAACCTGTTGAGATTTAAAACATAGCTGTGGATGATAGACTGCAGGAAATTAAACTTTCTGGATGTTTGTGATCATTTCATTTGGGTATTTTTTTTTTTTTTTTTTGCACAATCTAGGTAAAAATGTGACTGTTCTCTATTGTCCTAAAATTGTCACAGATACTGAATCTTTCTGTCCTTCATGCTTTTCATTGAATTTTTTGAATTTTTGGAGGACTTTGCATCGTATTACAAAACACACATGTATGAACCAGTGCACATAGATAAAAAGGTAGAGTAAGGTAATCAATTAGCTTCTGCAAAGCTGACAGGACAAACAACAGAGGCCATATATTTCTCTCCATTTACCTGTGTCAGCTATTGTTAGTCAGAAATGTTACAACTGACATTTACACATAGCATCAATCCTCTCCACGTACATTCATGGCCAAAAATATTGGCACCTTTTCTTCTCTGTTTTTTTGTGGTGTTCCCGTGCAAACAAAAATAATAAGCACGTTAATACCAAAACATTGCTACTGCAACAATTTTCTGAGATAATTGCAAGTGTGCTGATATTTTTGGCCATGACTGTACATGTAACAGTCTGCAAACAGTGTAATCTGTCCATTCTGATCAATATTGGCTAACTCTTTTACCTAGTCCCCTGTTTTTTTTCCCTTCAAAACAACATAGAAAAATACAAACATGATCCATACTGGCAGGAACAAATCCACGTTGTCTGAATGACAACTTAAAAAAACAAAACAAAATGCTGGCTCAAATCATGCACTTACAGATATTATCCAAACACAGTTTGGGGCTAGTTTTTCACATTGTTTCAAAACTGCTTGCTAGAACAACAAATAAAGCACAACTTTTGTGTTATTGTACAATTTGTTTTGGCTTATGGTCCTGGCTATTTTTGGCTCAGGTGGACTATGAAGTTAGTTAGTTAGTTAACAGATACATGTACAGTATGGCCCTCATTTCTAATGGTATAGTTGAGTTCTCGGTGGAAGTGCTTGTAGAAAATAAACCCAAACTTAAGGCCTGTTTCATATGCATAAAAATCACTTACATTTCTTTTAGGCCGGGTTAAAAGATTCTGAAGTAAAAACTTCATTAGTCTGTTGCAGAACTCTTGTTCTTTTGTTGCTGAAGATGACTTGTAATTCTTAATGACCTTGGCATTATTTTTATGCTCCTTGTCAAGAAACATTCAATTTTAACCATTCAGATGCCTTCTTGATGGGCTTTTGTGCTGATAAGACCTTAAACATCTGGTGGCTTGTGTGTTGGTAGATGGAGTTCTTACAGAATGAACTTTGGACTTTGTGCTTTCTCAACATGTGAGCAGGGTTCCAGTATTGCTTAGTGTGTTACTTTAAGATAAAACTGTGAGACTTTGTCATTTGCACTCTGATCAGGATGCATGCACACAACTTTTTATTGAAGTCTTTTTATTATGAAAGTGCATTTGCTTTATCCTTCTGGAGTTGGCTGCAGTATTACTTTTTGATAATTTAAGACAAAAACAATTACAGTTCTGAAAATACTATGTAGCAATTTATCACAATTGAATAAACTTTATAAGAAAGATTTAAGATTTAATCTAAGGTGTTTAATTCTCTTGTCAACTGTCTATATGCACGCAAACATACCTATACACATATTGAGTTGCCACGGGCAACAAGTCCAGTTATGCAGCTATGCTAGCTGTGGGTAAACAAAGTCAGGCCTTCTGACTACCAGTGTCTTTACAAGGCTTTAGTCTATTCAGCTACTCTGTTGATATTCTGCTGGTGAGCTGTGCTGCTGCAAAGATATTGTGTGTGTCAGAGATAGAAATAAGTGTTACGGTGTAAAAAAAAAAAAAATCATTGTTTGAGTGTTAATAAATTATTAGCAAAAAGGTTAATTGTACAAACTGTAGTAATTATTACTGTTTTATTGACCTGTTTTTAGATATTTTAAAAAAATACATAAAATATACATGATAATAAAGCAACTGATTTTCTGTTTTTGAATTCACCTTTTGGTGTGAAAGTGTCTTGGATGGGATGTTAGTTGACCTCCTTGCATGAACTGCCTGCTTTGTCCTTCCACTGCATTTCATTTCTGCAGCGGGATCAAAACCCACCCCACCAGGTGTGGCCCTGCCCAGCCACCTAACCAGGATAGACTGGGAGGGTAGGAAGGGCATCCATGTAAAAATTCATGCCAAATCAACGTCTGGCGACCTCTAAAGGGACAACCCCAAAGGCGTTGACCTGTCTATCTCTTACAGTGGCTCTGTGATTAGAGTGTGCCCCAACCCTAAATGGGATATGCAGTTATGAATAGATGGATGTGTTGATAATGCTAGAGTTTTTTTTTTTTTTTTGCAAGACTCAAATATTTAAGGTAAGATGTTTTTGGACTGTAAATAAATGAATTAATTACTTTTTAGGTCAAATTCATCCAGAAATAGAGAAAATTCTGGTGGGTTCACAAACTTTCACAGACCTCTACAAACAAGAAACAACATGAAATTTGAGTTGACAAACTCAAAAAACACTATATTGATAAAATATATCAAATAGATTTGCAGTCCTCTCAAAGACAAAGAATGCGTCACACACATGTACACACAATAGCACATACACTGGTGCACACTGATGATGTGTTTGTGTGTGTGCGTGTGAGAGAGAGAGGCTTGATTTTTATCTTTTATATATTTACAACACAATGCAGCTACACTTGGGGTCTTGACCAGTTTGTACTGTAACACATGTTACAGCACCCCGTCCCTGAGGGGCTGTGGCTCTGGTCTAAAACAAACATGTCAGCAAATGTAGATGGATGCACACAAACAAAAGCAGTGGTGCTGCTGAAACTGCATTTCATCTAATCTGTTGTGTTTTGTTGAAGTCTGTGTCAATTAATTTGCCTGTGATCAACACAGTGTAATAATATCAACATAATAATACTAGGGCTGTCCCCTACTCAGACTTTTGTCTGTAGAATCAAATTTAGTTGTTGAATACAAATGTTTGACTTTTAGTGATGATTTTCACCATATTAACATGGTCAAACTAGGGCTGGGTAATATTTTAAAGTATTTTTCAAGTTATATTTATCAAGCTTCTCTGCTTGGGCCCATACTTGACACCCTACTAAGAGCGTTTTTAGAAGCAGGGAAGCTTGTTGTGGTGCTAACTTTTGTTTTATTTTTGTTTTAATTCTTGTTTTTTCAGAGCTTTTACAATGACTGTAGGCTATGTATTTAGTTTTATGGCTGTTTTATTTTGTGTTATTTCATTTCAATGTGATGTAGCCTTTAGACAAGGTCTACATTTACACAGCTGGCCCTAGTCAAATTATGGGGTAAGAATGCGGGTTTGTCCAACCGTGGATCAAGAACTGCAATTTATGCTGTCTCCACTATAACAATGCCATAAATTAATTTACGGTCTCATGTGACACTTGAGTTTGTGTTCATACCAGGCTTGTCTTTGTGCATGTGTTCACTCAGGCATGATTATATAGAGAACATTGGATGTGAGAAACTACTGTTCAACACCAACAAGTGTTATCTGTTTTACCACCATTACTATTATCATGTACTATTATAAGGATTGTATTTGTTTAGGTAGTCTGTAAAAGAGACCAGAGAACAAGACACACTTACAGTAATTACAAAGTTAAAAACAATGTGTGAACTGCACTGCTTGATAAATCAATATCAAGATATACTTGTCAGCAAAGGAGTCGGATGCTAATCAGTACGTTTACTAAAACATTTATTTAGGGTCATGTATTATGATGAACAGCATTGAGTTGTTAAAGTTATATTAAAGCATTGCCTTGATACAGAAGATTACTATAATCCAATGCAACATTTAACAGTTGTAAAAACATGGACTTATCCAAAAATATGAATAACCAATAAGCAACACTGTTACATCTAAATTGGTTGAGATGGGATGTATTAAATGGCCGACACTTAGCTTTTTTACCAGTGCTTTAGCTACTTCTATGAATAATGGACTATACAGTTTATCCTACAGAGGAGCATTGGGGGTTGGAGCTTACTCGAAACACGTAGTGAATAAGAAAGGAGAAGATGAGATGACCTTAAAATACATTTATAGATAAAACGCAACATTTTCATCAGCATAAGCCTAAGACAGAATTTGACAGACTGAGAGCTGTGACTCTTTCTCGTTGTATTGAATCTATCTCCAATGACTGTTGACTCCAATGGCAGACTCAGAGGGCTACAGTATAGCACTCACTTTGTTTTGTTAAATTTCTAGCTTTAAGGTGGGAACGGGAACACAAACACTAGCTCCACAAAAACTGGACAGTCAGTTTTCACCAACTATCATACATTTTTTAGTCTTTGGGGGGTCAGAAAGGACCATGCTCTTGATGAGTGAGTAAACACTCTGGGCATCACACTGAATGAGTAATTGGTGAATTTCTGGTTGTAGACAAATCTGCAGATCGCTAAAGAACAGACATTATTGCATCGCCTTGAGCCAAAACACACATGGGTGCCAACTGGCTGCTTGCACTGTTTATATGCATGAAAAACAACCAACTCCAGGTTGTACAGTTGTTAAGTGACAGTTGTGTAAGCGACAGTTAAAAACAAACTCACATTGCATTACATACTGATGCTATTTATCCAAAAATGTGACTCATTTCCATGTCATTGCCTTTTGCCTGTCATTGAACAGTAGTTCAAGACGTTGTTCCCAGTGACTCCCTGGAGGTTCCGGACGAAGCCACCATGTCAGTGACTGTTCATGAGAATCGTAAATCCCGCACCAGCACGGGCTCCATGAATATCTCACTGTTTCACAAGCCTTCACATCCTGACAGTGTCCTCACCCACCTGAACACCATGAGGAAACAATGCATGTTCACTGATGTCACTCTGTGGGCTGGAGATCGTTCATTCCCATGCCACAGGTAAAGTCAATATTTGCATTTACTCGTCAAATGTAATAGACAAAACCATCACCATATCAACTACCACCAACAACTAGGTTATCTATTGACACTTTTATATTCCGTTTCCACCTTTTTTTATGACTTTGTTGTTTTTTTTGGTGCCCAATAAAGCACTGTATTTGTGTGTTACAGGGCAGTCTTGGCAGCATGCAGTCGATATTTTGAGGCCATGTTCAGTGGAGGACTCCGTGAAAGCCTGGACAATGATGTCAATTTCAGAGACAGCATACATCCTGAGGTACTGCTGCTGCTACTCAACACAATTATACTGTCTATTTCCTATTGAGCATTAAACCTTTTGACAAAGTGCTATAATGTTAAATTACATCAAAAAGCACTTTGATAAATGTGTTCAGAGTTGTTTCCAGACATTTAGAAAAACAAAACTTGATTTTCACTTTGCTAAAAAAAAACAATAATCTGTCAGAAATGGGTCCTCTTGATGTTGCTACATCCCACTTTAAGTGGCCCAGTGCTGTTGGATGTTATTAGTCAATTGAGTTGGTACTTACATGGTGTAAGTGAAGAGAGAGACAAAGAATGACGTATGACAAACTTTATTAACTCTAAATAATGCTCATTATAATAGAAATCCATCTAGCAGGTAATTGATTGTGATTAATATTTTGAAGTAGTTAGTGTTTCTGTGTTTGAACAACAGAAGATGTTTCACTCTGATAATTCAGAACTGTTGAGTGTTTACAGAGTGGGTGTTGTTTTACACCTGGAGCTATTTTACAGAACTAAACTTAGTCTCAGAGTTGTATCGATTAAACCAAGTTTAAATTAATTCAGTTTCTCAAAAGGGTCTTGGTAACTGAAACATGTAAACACAGTATTAAGATTTTGAATAGTTAATGAAGTGTTGTTAAAGCACAGTCTGAGAACAACATTAGGGTTTTCAACCAACAAGTCCTAAATAGCCATATAACGTTTGTCAATTGTCAGTTGCACCCCTTTGGTGCCTGGTGTCAATACAATAGTGCCAAAACAACAGGTAGCGAACAATTTTTGGCTGGATTACAACTGTGCAAACATAGAAGTATGGCTGGATTTAGGCACAAATAAATATGCTATAGTTTATAAATAATATAAATATAATTAGGTTAAGAAAAAAATGTTTTATGCTTTAATGCTTTAATTCACTCCAGTGTCTAATGTCTGTCTAGTGTTTAATGTTTAATGTTAAGCAATGTGCATCAAGTAGCGTTTTGTACATAACATCTAATACAGTGGGTGGAACTGTTTGAATCCCCTTATTTTGAAAAAGTTAAACTAAGAAGATGGCTAGATTTACTGTCAAAAAAGTATTTATTTTTTCTACAACCTCGATCTTTTTGTTTTTTAAAGGACTACTCCCCAATAATGTCTGTGGTTTAAGTTTGTAATTCTCCGGTCCTCCAGGTCTTGGAGCTTCTGCTGGACTTTGCCTATTCATCTCGAGTAATCATAAATGAAGAGAATGCTGAGTCATTGTTAGAGGCTGGCGACATGTTGCAGTTTCATGACATTCGGGATGCGGCTGCAGAGTTTTTGGAAAAAAACCTGCACTCGTCCAACTGCCTGGGGATGATGCTGTTATCAGACGCCCATCAGTGTAAAAGACTATACGAACTGTCATGGAGGATGTGTCTGTTACACTATGAGACAGTAAGATGACTTCACTTTTTTTCTTAGTGTCCCTCAGTGTGTACTTGAATAATTACTAAGTGCCTACAGCTGTGACATAATGTGCAGCCACAAATATGTACTTTAAAGTGTACAATTAGGTGTGTTTTCTGTTTTAATAGCATTGGGCTAATGCGTCATTAAAAAAAGGCAAACCAAACATTTTCTGGTCCAGTTTCTGAACAGTGAGACATTGATTTGGTTGAGTGTTCTCCTGTCAGAAGAAAATCACTCTGTTGTCCATGGCACCTGTAAATTTCTGAAAGGATATTTAAAACTTGAGTTTCAGTTTACAACTACATCAAACTGTAACCACCAGCGCTGGCAGCCTCTGTTTAAGCCTTGTGGGTTGTAGAGCCTCAGCCTTTGTGCTCCCACTGTATCAGCACCAAAAAACCCCATAACGGCTTCATCTCTTGCTTCATCGAACTGTACAGCCGCATCAACGGCAACAGGTACTTCCTCCAAAGGGTATATCTTGTCTGTGCCTGACTAAGATTGAAGTTGTCATCGCTGACATTCAGACCACATGAGGCAACGTGGCCTGCCGCAAGAGCGGCGTTCCCTTCCAATTCGTCTTTCTCTGCTCCGATCCTCGCTTCTTTCCACACCCTTTCTGCCCAAGGCCTGCCCTCTTCTGCCTTAAGCCTAGCCTCTCGCTGCTCTAGAGTGTGTTTTTTGCCCTAACAATCTTCATTAATAGATTAGCTCTCTTTAGTTCGTACCTCAAGGCATGCCTTTAAAGGTGAATAACCTATTCTGGACTTCCTAGATCTCCTTAAAGATGCCACAGACACACTGTCTTCAGGAGCAACACTTTCATTTTCCTTACGTGCTTCCTCAAGACGTTGACTCTGTTAACCCAAGGGCAACCTTGACGCCAAATCTTCTGAGATCTTTCATGAAAGAGCGCATGTTGGTCTTTTGTTTCACCAGCTGGTCCCACCTGGCCTTCCTTTTGTCTGTCAGATTTTGCAAAGCATTCTCCATGGCCTCGAGACATGGCTTTGCCTTTCGTTTCTCCACGCTGTCTCGATCAACTACTCCTTCCATCATTCGCTGAGTAGTGTTTAGCCCGTGTAGAGATGGTTTCTTAGTAATGTAGAGGCGACTCGAATCTGACGCTCCAGCAAATACTTCACTCCAGAGATCGTTGTATGATGAACATCGAACATTTATTGTACTTTCCTGTCAACTTAGCCGATGACAGGTCAATTGTCCCCACAAGTTTAAGTACAGTAATCTCACTAGCACGTTCGCAAACCGCTTCATCAAACAAGTTTGTCAAAGTATGGCTGAAGTCACTGAACTCGCAGAATTTGGTAAGAAACCATGTGCCTCCACAGCTACACACTGAAATTTTTCTTCTACCTTGTTGCAGTCCAAACCCCCTAGTCAGTTCCTCTGCTCCAGCTACTGTGTCACGTCTGCACCCTTCTGTAGCTGAGCTGAACTGCCCTCTCTTGTAACAAAGTCATTGCTATCCTTTGTTTCCTTGACAACTGAATAAAAAAAACCGTAAAAGCTCAATCAATCAAAGCTATATGATGTCATCAGTATACAGAAACATAACACAAAACAAAATACAGTACAGTTCATAATACATACGAGATTTAAGTGCATAGGAAGATGCGGAAGAGTTCAGTTTTCAGCAGTTTTTGAATATAGAGTCAGCTGAGCATGCAGCGTTTGGTAGCTTGTTCCACCATCGTGGGATCATTGAGCTAAACAGTTTAGCTTTGTGTCTTCTATGCGGTGCTGGGACCACCAGACGTCGTTCGTTGGCAGACTGCAGCGCAGTATAAGGACAGGTTCTTCCATTTAATTATGTGTAAACATACTTCTTTTCCTTTCGTTTGTTCCCTTTTAGTGGTTTGCCACAGCAAATCATGTGCCTCCATCTAATTCTATCCTGTGCATCCTCTTCTCTCACACCAACTAACTTCATGTCCTCCCTCACTACATCCATAAATCTCCTCTTTGTCCTCTAGACCTCCTGCCTGGCAGCTTCAACCTCAGGATCTTTCTACCGACATATTCACAGTCTCCTCTGAACATGTCCAAACCACCTCAATCTGGCCTCTCTGACTTTATCTCCAAAACATCTAACATGAGCTGTCCCTCTGATGTCCTCATTCCTGATCCTGTCCATCCTCATTACTCCCAAAGAGAACCTCAACATCTTAAGCTCTGCTACCTTCAGCTCTGCCTCCTGTCTTTTCTTCAGTGCCACTGTTTCTAAGCCGTACAACATTGCTGGTCCCACCACCGTCTTAAACACCTTTTCTTTCATTCTCGCTGATACTTTTTATCACACAACACACCTGCACCTGCCTCTTCACCTCTTTTCCACACCCTCCGTTGCTTTGAACCTGCACCTTCTTCACCTCTGCTCCCTGTAACATCACCGTTACTTGGGTCCCTCTCATTGACACACATGTATTCTGTCTTGCTGCGGCTAAGCTTCATTCCTGTTTTCCAGAGCAGACCTCCACCTCTCTAGATTTTCCTCCACCTGCTCCCTGCTCTCACTATAAATTACAATGTCATCTGCAAACATCATAGTCAATGGAGATTCCTGTCTAACCTCATCTGTCAGCCTGTCCATCACCAGAGCAAACAAGAAGGGGCTCAGAGCCGATCCTTGATGCAGACCCATCTCCACCTTAAACTCCTCTGTCACACCTACAGCAAACCTCACCATCTTCTTACAGCTCTCATACATGTCCTGCACCACTCTAACATACTTCTCTGCCGCTCCAGACATCCTCATACAATACCACAGCTCCTCTCTGAGCACCCTGTCATACGCTTTTTCTAAATCTACGAAGACACAATGCAACTCCCTATGACCTTCTCTGTACTTTACATCAGCATCCTCAAAGCAAATAGTGCATCGGTTGTACTCTTTCTAGGCATGAAACCCTATTGCTGCTCACAAATGCTCACCTCTGCCCTTAGCCGAGCTTCCACTACTCTTTCCCACAACTTCATTGTGTGGCTCATCAGCTTTATTCCTCTGTAGTTGCCACAGCTCTGCACATCTCCCTTGTTCATTAAAAATGGGCACCAGTACACTTCTCCATTCCTCGGGCATCCTCTCACTCTCCAAGATCTTGTTAAATAAAGTCACCAGAAACTCTACTGCCACCTCTCCTAGACAGGTTTGTCATCAGGACCAACTGCCTTTCCACTCTTCATCCTCTTCAACGTCCTCCTTACTTCACTCTTACTAATCTTTGCTACTTCCTGCTCCACACCAGACACGCCTTGTACTCTTCGTTCCCTTTATTTTCCTCATTCATCAACTCTTCAAAGTACTCCTTCCATCTTCCCATCACACTCCTGGCACCTGTCAATACATTTCCATCCTTATCATTAATCACCCTAACCTGCTGCACATCCTTCCCATCTCTATCTCTTTGTCTGTCCAACCTGTACAAATCCACTTCTCCCTCTTTAGTGTCCAACCTAGCATACAAGTCCTCATATGCACTTTTTTTGGCCTTTTCCCCCTCTACCTTCACCTTACGCTGCATCTCCCTGTACTCCTGTCTACTCTCTTTAGTCCTCTCAGCTGAATCACTTCATCTAACTCACTCCAGTATTTCTCCTTCTCTTCTAACTGACATCCTACCTGTGGGGTATAACCATTAACAACACTGAACATCACGCCTTCACTTTCCAGCTTCAGACTCATCAACCTGTCTCTTTTCACCTCACAAACTCCCCTTTCAATATAACTCCTACTCCATTTCTCATCCTATCTGACCCATGGTAGAACAATTTGCACCCTGCTCATAAGCTTCTAGCCTTGCTACCTTTCCACCTGGTCTCCTGGAGACACAGTATATCTACCTCCCTCCTCTGCATCATGTCAACCAACTCTCTAGCCTTCCCTCTCATAGTCACAACATTCAAAGTTCCTACTGTCAGTCCTACATTCTTAGCTTTCCTTTTCTCTCTCTGCCTAACAACACACCTTCCTCCTCTCCTTCTTTAACCAACAGTAGTCCAATTTCCACCGGTACCCTGTATTTCAACAGCACTGGGAGGCTGGAGTCTTTTCCAGCTGCTATTGGGTCAGAGGGGTGGATACACCCTGGAGAAGTCTCCAGTCTATCTCAGGGCCAACATAAACAGACAACAATTCATACTCACATTCACACCTTCAGGCAATTTAGAGTCACCCACACAAGCACAGAGAGAACATCGAAACTGTGGGCTGAATGTCTCGCATCTTTGAGATTACTCTATAACCCTTTCCTGCGGCATGTTAAGTCTTTTGAGACACTCTTTAATGTGTGTGTGCGTGTGTGTGAGACATAGCTCACTTCAGCTGGTGCTGCTTGTTATTAGCATACTGACACTGTCCAGGATCTCACCTCTATTCGTGTTTCATTGATTTACTGTGCCCTCTGAGACCGAGGGTGATGCACACTGACACTATGTTTAAAAAAGACATGCAAGATCATGACTTTGTTTTATGAGATTAGAATTAGTGGTTGGCTGATTAAGTGGGTTGATCTTTGACCTTTATTACTTCATCAGCATCGGCCAATGTCTTTGCTCATGTTGATTGCAATGTGGCTGCAGAAACATCTGCTGCCATTTCATCTCACATACTATACTGAAAATTATTTGGTTGTATTGTCATTGACTCACCTGGATGCATTTTATTGGGACTCAGAGAGGCTTCATTGAGAGTAGCTCATCTAAAAATATAGATCTGGTGTGAACTAATTTGTCTGCCATATTAGAGCAAAGAAAACAATGGGAGTCTGTTTTGTGAGGTGAGACTTCTCTTGTTTACGACTGTATGCTGTTACCTTATGATCTGTTACCCTGTGCAATATCAGCTCTGTGATTTTAAGTTCATCATCATGTTATTTAGAGCAAGGTGTTGCCTAAAGGTAATTACTGTGAACACACATTACTAAAAGCTTACTGTATGTGGGCTACCGTAGAAAACCCTTTTTTAGCCTATTTTGCCACAAATTTCAAGCCTGAGAAAGGTCTGGGTGACTTTGTCTAACAGCAGCCCACACTCTCAAAACAACTTCTCCTTCTGCCAGGACAAGACTGCGTGCTCAGCAGAGAGTCGCATGACAGGGAGCGAGGAGGACAGAGGAAAAGTCATAGTGATTCTAGATTCAGCTTAAATACATTATCTCTAACTAACAGCATTACAATCAATTCTACTTCCATAAAGTTTTAGTTTGGTTTGAAACCATTTAAGAGAAGTTGAATTAACTGTAGGCCTTTGTGGAAGATCACATTGTATTAGCAATAATTAACATTTTCTTGCCACTGTTTGATAAATATCTGTGTTTGTTCTTCAGGTTAGAGAATCAGAAGACTTCTACAGTTTATCTAAAGACAAACTGCTGGAGCTGATTCTTAGTGATGAGCTAGAAATAGAAGATGAACAGGTGAGGTATCCTCTTATTTTCTTTCTACTGTTTTCATTTGTTCTCTTCTGTTATAAACATTGTGGTCATGCTAATTTAAATAAATGGGTTTCACAAGTTTCCATTCCATTTTTAAAGCCTTCAATAATATTTGAACTGTCAATGTACATTATTAAAGTAGTTTCAATACAAAGTTTTCATTTTTGCAAAAGAGAAAATATTTTTATATTTGCTAAATTGATGACTTCCTGTTTGCCAGGTTGTGTTTAATTCTGTGATGCGGTGGGTTCGATACGACTTAGAGGGTCGGCGTCATCACTTACCAGAGCTGCTGAGGGGCATAAGGTTGGCTCTGCTGCCTTCTGAATGTTTGCTGGAAGCTGTAGCCTGTGAAGAGCTTGTAATGGCTGACAAAAGGAGCAGGTAGGTTGTGTTCAATCAGTATAAGGCTCTGGTGTCTGTTGTCTGTATTTGACTTTGCTCTTTACTTTTAAAAGTATCTACAGAAATGTACATGTAGTCCCAATGTATGATGGTTTCAGTGGCTTGTGAAAAGAAGCAAACTGTTACTCCATGCGTATTACAGGGTGCACGTTAGCCTGTTTCAAAGCAGATAGATTCATTGATGACTCTGTATTATAGTAAATGTTCCCATCTTCAATTTCCATCTCTTCTCAGAATTCTTTGATTTTAATCTGAGGAACTGCTCCATCTGGATATTTAGTGCACTTGATGAGCGTCTAAATCTTATTACAGTAAAACTAGCCTTTCAATGAGACATGTGAATGAAGGTGTGTCAGCAGCCTTATCTGTTGATAGAGAATTAGATTTTAGCTAGGACATCATACTAGCATTTCTTAACCTCATCAGTTGGTGCTTGAACTCTCTTCTTTAGGACAATAGTAGAAGAGGCAATGCAGTGTAAGAAGAGAATTCTTCAGAATGATGGAGTAGTAACTAGTCCCTGTGCTCGACCACGTAAAGCAGGACACACACTGCTTATACTGGGAGGTCAGACCTTCATGTGTGACAAGATATACCAGGTAAGATGAATAGTTGTGAATTGAATAGTTGTGCGCAATATAAATAAAGTTGAATTGAATTGAATAGTCCTTTTTACTTGGTGTGTGGCAAGATACTACATGTGCTGTAATGAAGTTGAAGTAACTGGAAACCGAACATTTTGTCAATGGAATTAAAACCCAGACTAGAGTCTAAATATTTCTCTAAGAATAAGTGCATCTATTTATTGGTTTTAACTTATAATCAATTGATGAATAAAATAATCAATTTTAGGTGGACCATAAAGCCAAGGAGATAATACCTAAGGCAGACCTTCCAAGCCCCAGGAAGGAATTCAGTGCATGTGCCATTGGCTGTAAGGTTTATGTGACAGGTGGAAGAGGATCAGAGAATGGTGTGTCTAAAGATGTCTGGATCTACGACACTGTGCATGAGGAATGGTCTAAAGGAGCCCCGATGCTAATAGCCAGGTGGGATACAAACTTTATGTTATTTGGTATATATGATATGGTATATAGAGTGATATACTATAATGTAGACTGGTGCTAAATTATAGTCCTATTCACTGAAAAAAAATTTGTGATTGTAATTGCTATTATTCAACAGATAAAGGTAATTGCTGGATACTAAAATTTAATTCAATGTTATGTGTGCCAAGAACAAAAGCTGAACTTCCCAAATTATATTGAGTAACTTGTTAATTGGTGAGTAGGGATAGGTATCATTAAGGTTTTAATGGTATTTGTACTCTTACCAAAATTGCTGTTGGATCCAGTACTTTAACGGTTATCCTACAGAATCTATATTTTATTTTTTATTTTGTAAACAATTTAAGAACAGAATTGATATTGATTCTCACATTTACTCAAAACATAATCACTGTTTTGAGCCTATTACATACGACACTATAGACTAAAATGTGATAGATTTATTCTAAAATAAATATTGCAATGTATCAATTATTTACTGTAAAAGAAAACCCAACATTGTACAGCAACATAAGTAGTGCAGGCATGTAAGCTGTTTATTTTTGAAGATGGCCATTACTATTTACACAGTGTTACAGACTTTACTCAAAATATTGGAACAATGATATGTTTCTTTTTTTTAATTGGGATCTGTACACCACCACATTGAATTTAAAATGAAACACTTAAGACTTGAACAAAGTCAGCACTTTCAGCCAGATATATAGCTCTGTTCCATAGAGCTTCACTGCTGCCTACCGTTATAAAAAAAACCCACATTGCTGTTATGCTGTTGCCAATGTTTCCTCAAAGTAAAAAAATATGGGCTTTGTAGTTTATCTATAAACAGCTCTACAGACTAACAGTGGCCATCACTTTCACAATCTCTCACAGTCTCACACAGTTATTTTTCTAACTTGAACCTTGGGCAATGTCCGGAGAATTCTTTTCTCATGTTACCACACAGCTAGAGATTGTCAGTCAGAAGCATTCTCATGGGAAAAACTCAATTTGATTTTAGTGAGGGATTTTAGTGAGGTGCCTTACCATAGTTTACAGGTGACGCTACATGAAGTACAACAGATGCTGTGGGAAACTGTTTATAAAACATCAAAGCTGTGTGACTTAAAAAAAAACCTGACCTGATAGAAATAGAAGTGGACGATATGGTGTTTAAATACTATTGCAGTCTTTTAAGGCTACAACGCCATACATATATACCGATAATATTTTGTAACCTGTCTATTAAGGGTAAAGCTTCCTTGAGCGGTTTAGTTGGAATAGGGTCTAGCAGACAGGTTGTTGGTTTACATGAAATAATAATTGAAGTTAGCTCAGCGAGATCTATGGGTAAAAAGCAGTCTAAGAGGGATTGGGGCCCTATTGATGATTCTAGCATGGTTTTACATAAAGATCTCTCTGTAATATTTGGGGGGAGGATCTGGTGAATTCTTTCTCTAATAGCTGCAATTTTATTCATAAAGAAAGTCATAAAGTCATTGCTGCTCAAGGTTAAAAGAATACTAGGCTCAACAGAACTATGGCTCTTAGTCAGACTGGCTACAGTGCTGAAAGGAAACTGGGGGTTGTTCTTATTGTCCTCTATTAGTAATGAATAATATGCTGTTCTGGCATCACGGAGGACTTTTTTGTACATTTTTAACTGTTATACCAGGCTAAATGGGAATTTTCTAAATTAGGGCAACACAACTTTCGTTCTAACTTTCGTTCTAACTTTTGTCCAACTTTCTGGTGCCTGCTTTCAGTTGCAAGTTTGTGAACTTTACCATGGAGATCGCCTCTTTCGATTTACTGCCTTCTTTTGCAGAGGGGGAACACTAACGAGTATTTTATGTAGTGAGGCTGCAAAATTATTAGATAAGATAATCGACTTGTACATGAGTAAAGTAAAGGTGGCTATTCTCCATTGTATTGACACATAGTTAAGAAGTATAGTTCGTGATATAGTAATTTAATACACCCCAAAGAGAGAGAGTCACAATATATTAAGTATATTTGGGACATGCAAACCCCCTAAATAGAAATACTGTCCACAATTCCATTCCCTCTTGGTACTTTAGGACAGAGCAGCATGTAATCTGGACTTTGTGCTAGGGGCTGGCAGAATAAAGTCTGGGTAATCTCTGGGCTGTCTCACTTGGACATTTGTGTTTTCACAAGGTCTAAAAAAGTAGCTTAGAAATATTAGTTTTACTTAATTAACCGATGAAACCGTGGAGGTAAAAAAAACCTGGGGTCATTAACAACAAACTGATGGTTGTTACAGTCTGACAAAATGGAACAATCCTCATTAACGGAGCAACACCAATTATTAGCCATCTACAATGGCTAATGAAGTCTTTCAGATCTTTCAAGAACCTTGGGTGGGTTCAGTTGGCACTGAACAGCACTTACAGGCAGATGTGTCAGCAGAATATATATTTATTGTTGGAATTCAGGTGCTCAACTTAAATAACTGCACTGATAAACAGAATTCAAAGTTTTTGGGAGACATCAACAAAAAAAGAGGAAACCTAGTAAAAACTTGTATTTGATCATTTTACAGGTCATGTAATGCCAGCACAGTATCTGTCCTTTAAAATCATTACAGAATACATCTAAACACCACTGCAGTGACAGACAGTGCTGCAATTTGTCTTGTTAGGCAGAGTGGAGGAAAATAATGACTCTTTAAACATACTGACAGTTTGCTGTCAGACTGGTTTCTCGTCATTGTCAGAGGTAGACCACATTATAAGGTTTGTAATGAATAGCTAACCTATAGTCTAAAACACACAGACACACACACACACACGCAATATACATATTGTGGTTATTCTCTTCTCCAGGTTTGGCCATGGTTCAGCTGAGTTGGAAAACAGTCTCTATGTGGTTGGAGGTCATACTGCTATAGCTGGAGTTTTTCCTGCCTCTCCATCTGTCTCCCTAAAGCAGGTTAGAAAAGCCATCACTACTTTCTGGAGAAAAAAAATAAAAATCTCAATTTTAATTTCTGTTTGTAAATGTTGTTATATTTGGATGTACACAAGCACATAGAACATGTAACATGGTTGTTAGCATGTCAACTCTGTTACTGGTCTAACTTTGTTAATGGTTTAAGTCTGTTTGAAATCAAACATAAAATCTATATGTTCCCAGGTTGAGCGCTATGACCCCCTCAGTAATAAATGGACTATGATGGCTCCTCTAAGAGATGGAGTCAGTAATGCTGCTGTTGTCAGTGCCAAACTCAAACTCTTCGTTTTTGGAGGGACCACCATACATAGAGACAAGGTCTCCAAGGTTAGTGGATTGGAATTCTTACCTTCCTTACAATTCTTTACCAGCTACCTGTCCACAAGGCTTCTGATAAACTAACAAAATACTCTCACTGAACCCTAATTGCAGCAATAACACACTCTGTCCAACTTGTTGTGTCTTGTTTAATTAGGTTCAGTGTTATGACCCTGTGGGTAACCGCTGGAATATTGCAGCTGAATGCCCCCAACCATGGCGCTACACAGCAGCTGCTGTCCTAGGAAGCCAGATCTTCATCATGGGTGGTGACACTGAATTCACTGCTGCCTCTGCTTATCGCTTCGACTGTGAAACCAATCAGTGGACTCGAGTGGGGGACATGACATCTAAACGGATGAGCTGCCATGCTGTGGCCTCAGGAAATAAACTCTATGTGGTTGGAGGTTATTTTGGGACGCAGCGGTGTAAAACATTAGACTGTTATGACCCCACGTCCGATAGTTGGAACTCTATCACTACAGTGCCTTATTCGCTGATACCCACCGCCTTTGTCAGCACTTGGAAACACCTACCTGCCTAATTGGAAGACACCAGGAGCCACTAATTCCCAGGTACACTGTCACTGACTGACACTAACACATGAGAGGAGGGTTAGACTTATTAGGCAGCTTTCTGAAAAGTGTGTTCAGAATAAGAAAATGTGTTTCTTTTCATGACAAACTTTTGTATTGTCTTTTTTTTTTTGTTGTTGTTGTTTTTTAAGCTAAATGTTAGCAGCAGGTTTCCTTAGCTCAAGCTAAAGCTAACAAGCTGGCTTTCACTGGATGTATCCCTCTCTTTTAAGCTGCGTAGGTAGCTTCTTTCTATGGCAGACTGCAGACAGGATGGTGATGACAACAACAGCAGACTGATTTCCAATCCAGAGTTAAGTAACAGTTAGTGCATATTGGTTTTAGATCAATTTTATAGTTAATGCACATATCGAGTAGTTTTCTCTAAGATCACACACTTCTGTAGCATAATGCTTTATGTGAAGGCTATGGTTGTCTGTCTCTATATGGGGTAATAGACTGGTGATTTGTTCAGGGCATACATATGGTAGTTTCAACTACTGGTAGATTCAATTTGCTAAACAGGGGTCAGAAGGGACATTGACTGGTCTGCAGCCACGCAGCTCCATGCACAGAAAGTCAGATTTTGATCAGCTAAAGTTATATATCATACACATGAACTGTGTTTGTGTATGTTTGGACTCTGTTTGCGTGATAAACTAGACTGACTAAACCTTTCCGTTATTTCCCTGTAGTCTGCTCTATCTCTTCCTGTCTGTTGATGGTTATAAATTGTAGTCATAAAGCCCTGAATTAAGTTCAGGTTTTTTTTAGTTTTTTTTTTTTTTTACAGGAGATAAAGACATTCTGTTCAGTGACGTCTCCAAAAGTTTACGCATCTTGTGTGACCCTACTCATGTTGATATTTAGTTTTACATTTCCTGTCTTGTTGTAGCTCAACATGTATCAGCTGTGTAACCCAGTTGATGTGCTCAACTGGGTTACAAATGCAGAACAGATATATTTATAGTCTGAATATTACTCAGCAGTTATTGTTCTTTGTTTTCATGGAAATTTTCTATAATATATGAAGAGAATTTTAATGCTCAGAACTAAGTTGAACTGAAGCTGCTGCAGATTTGCTAAGTCTGCTCACTGATCCATCTTCACATTTTCAATGTCTCTCTGTTGACTAACCCTGTTTTATCAAAGCTTTCCATGCTGATTTACCTTAAATGAAGCTAATGTATTGAAGATGTCCATCGTTAACAGTACTAGCTAGACATTGGAGAAGATTTCTTTCTTGGCTTGCGTTCTATTTTTCCATTCTCAGGCGAGAGAAAGACAGTGCAGAGAGACAGCAGCATATAAATATACTTCGTACATATCCACACAGTGCCGCATCCTCCTCTACATCATCAGCCCTCTCTTCCCTTTTTACTTGCCCCCACCCCTTCAAAAATTCATGTAATGAAACTGGATTCCCAGAGCAGCCTCCTTCTCTCACATCTGCCTCCTTGTGTACTTGCAGCTTATGTATTTCTCTCATTCATTTATTTGTACGATAATCTATTCGTTCACTTCATGTTTTTGCTCTTTAAATTATTCACCTACATAATTGTTCCCTCTCCAGTATGTTTTATGTTTATATGGCTTTTAGTTGTCTTTTTTTAGCTATGCCTCAATGCATGGTGTGGGATCACACTGGAGATGAGTACCACCTCCAGAGCTCAGAGCAGCTGTAACATCTACCGCCCCCATGGGTCCCCACTGAGCTGGGATAATTGAGGATTGATTGCTCAGTGTAGGCAGTGTTTGCCTTACTTTGTTTTTGTGGTTATTATTTATTCATCATCAAAACAGGACACAAGGTAAAGGCTTAATAATCCATTCAAAGTTATCATTAATTTATTTAAACAGCAGGAATGAAAGTGAGCTGAACAAATCCCTTCAAAACGGCTACAGGCTTTTAAAAGGCTTATTGTTTTCTGGAAGTTATTGTCCAGTTCGTCCATTGCATTGTAGAGGAAAAGTGGTAGAGCTGTTAAAGATATCGAAGGGACTGATGGTGTTTTCATCATCATGTAATGAGCCTGTGCTTTCCAGCAACTCCATAATACTTTGTGCATCAAAATCTAGATGGGGAAATTTCATAACATTTTTACTTGGGACATTAAAAGGCTTGAAGAAAAAAATACTTCATTAGATTAGCAAGCAGAATTTTCAATATGTATTTTATTTATTTATATATTTTTTATTTGTATATTTTAGCAGGCAGTCTTCCTCTAGACCTCCTGCCTGGCAGCTCCAACCTCAGCATCCTTCTACCGACATATTGACAGTCTCTCCTCTGAACATGTCCAAACCACCTCAATCTGTCCTCTCTGACTTTATCTCCAACACATCTAACATGAGCTGTCCCTCTGATGTCCTCATTCCTGATCCTGTCCATCCTCGTCACACCCAAAGAGAACCTCAACATCTTAAGCTCTGCTACCTCCAGCTCTGCCTCCTGTCTTTTCTTCAGTGCCACTGTTTCTAAGCTGAACAACATCACTTGTCTCACCACCGTCCTTAACACCTTTTCTTTCATTCTTGCTGATACTGTTATATCACACAACACACCTGACACTTTTCTCCACCCGTTCCAACCTGCTTGCACTCGCCTCTTCACGTCTTTTCCAAACTCTCTCCGTTGCTCTGAACCATTGACCCGTAGTACTTAAAGTCCTGCACCTTCTTCACCTCTGCTCCCTGTAACCTCACCGTTCAACCTGGGTTCATTGACACACATGTATTTTGTCTAACCTTCATCACTCTAGATTTTCCTCCACCTGCTCCCTGCTCTCACTACAAATCACAATGTCATCTATAAACATCATAGTCCAGGGAGATTCTTGTCTAACCTCATCTGTCAGCCTGTCCATCACCAGAGCAAACAAGAAGGGGCTCAGACCCGATCCTTGATGCAGACCCACCTCCACCTTGAACTCCTCTGTCACACCTACAGCACACCTCACCATGGTCTTACAGCTCTCATACATGTCCTGCACCACTCTAACATACGTCTGTCCCACTCCAGACGTCCTCATACAATACCACAGCTCCTCTCTCGGCACCCTGTCATATTTTTTTTCTAAATCTACGAAGACACAATGCAACTCCCTATGACCTTCTCTGTACTTCTCCATCAGCATCCTCAAAGCAAATACTGCATCTGTTGGACTCTTTCTAGGCATGAAACCATATTGCTGCTCACAAATACTCACCTCTGCCCTTAGCCGAGCTTCCACTACTCTTTCCCACAACTTCATTGTGTGACTCATCAGCTTTATTCCTCTGTAGTTGCCACAGCTCTGCACATCTCCCTTGTTCTTAAAAATTGGTACCAGTACACTTCTCCTCCAGTCCTCAGGCATCCTCTCACTCTCCAAGATCTTGTTAAATAAAGTCACCAGAAACTTTACTGCCACCTCTCCTAGACAGGTTTGTCATCAGGACCAGCTGCCTTTCCGCTCTTCATCCTCTTCAACGTCCTCCTCACTTCACTCTTACTAATCTTTGCTACTTCCTGCTCCACGCCAGTCACCTCTTCTACTCTTTGTTCCCTTTCATTTTCCTCGTTCATCAACTCTTCAAAGTACTCCTTCCATCTTCCCATCACACTCCTGGCACCTGTCAATACATTTCCATCCTTATCTTTAATCACACTAACCTGCTGCACATCCTTTCCATCTCTATCTCTTTGTCTGGCCAACCTGTAAAAATCCACCTCTCCCTCTTTAGTGTCCAACCTAACATACAAGTCCTCATATGCTCTTTGTTTGGCCTTTGCCACCTCTACCTTCACCTTACTCTGCATCTCCCTGTACTCCTGTCTACTCTCTTCAGTCCTGGCAGTGTCTCACTTGGGACTGGCACAAGAAGACACTGAATTGTGTCCCCTTGCTATAAATACTATAGAGGAAAGTTTATACAGTATATGCAAAGGTAGTAGTACACAACTTAATACTTCAAGTACTTGCCTAAGTACCTGGCTACTGTAATCAGGATTGGGAGTTAGAGTAACTTGATTTCTCCTGGAGAATGCAGAGTTTTATTTACAGTCTCCTGGAACAAAAGGACTAATACATTTGTTTTTGCTGTACACTGAAGGCATTTTGTTCAAAAGTTGGATATGAAACGATTTTAAGTTTATTTAAGTGCATGTAAACAGAGTGTTGTTGCAAAGCCCATTGCTGGTGCTGGAAATGCTAAATACCAATTGTTGATACAGAGTGCAGCTGTGATCACACATGATTGGACAAAACATGGATATCAGTAGGTTTTCAACTTTCACCTGCAGTCACAAGATGCGGTGCGTTTGATCATTGACCTTTCCTGTTGGATTGTGTCAACAAAACAAAGGTAACAACAGAAGCCCAAGACAAAATGTATACTTATATTAACATCCAACACAACGCAAGAATTCATAAATGTTCAGGGGTGAGAAAATGTGGAGTATATTTTGATATATTAATAGGCTTTACTTCTTTAGGTTAGAATGTTGACATGTGCTTAAGATCACTTGTGAATATAATTGCGTTCAAGTGGTTCCTGTCTTCTCGCTGAAACGTGTGTGAGCACACACAGACACTCACTCACTCACTCGTTCACTCACTCACTCGTTCATTCAATCAATCCTACTCCACTGCATTTTTAGCCAGGCATCACATCGTTTTCCCGATGGGACTTGTTGGTACTGATAAGTTTAGGTTGGTTTGGACAAACATTTGTGTTTGTGTAATTGTTAATATTTAGAACTATAAAACAGACTACATAAATCCACATTTCTTCTTTTTTTCTATTTGTACTAGGAAAAAAAAACACAAACATGGCTGCCTTAAGGAAAGAATGTCCTTAAATACACGCTTAAACACAATGTGCTTTTCAGCATTGAGTCCGGTTTAGGCACCACATGATCAGGTAGTGTTTAGATTTTAAAATGCAGCCCAATCCATGCTCTAGTTTGCATAAAAGTCAATGTGGACATCTCACATGAGCCCCAAACAGAAAGTTTGATTAAAGGTCAAGTTCATACCTTTTAATTTTAATAATTGCCTTTGTCATTGGGGAAACTGAAAGTGTCAGAACCCTGAACTAACAAGTGGTACAAGCACATCGAAACAAAAACAGCACCAATAAAAGAGGATAATGATGAGCAACAGTGAGCTCAGAAACCTCTGTCAGCAACTTTAAATAAAAATGACCTGAATAATATGGTGATAATTACAGATATGAATCAGTTTTGCCATATTACACTGCCTTAGGGGCAAACGTACTGAAACTGTTGAACGCAAACAAAAACCAAAGGCAAAAACGTAAACATGGTATTTAAAGATCTACATGTTTAAGTGTTTTTCAATTTTCAATTTACTCACAATTAAGATTCTTTTTTACACAATAGAAAAATGAGATTTGGCCAAAGGCACTGGAGAAGGGAATACTAACCTAGTAACATATTTGCATCAGAATTTCCTGAATGATCATTTGGCCTCCAGTAATAATATATTTTTTACAAAGTATATCATAAAAGTTATATAATGTTTGTCTGATGAAAAACAACTCTAACAAGATGACCTGATAAAATACTGTTTGTATTTCTAGTTGCCTAGCAGATCAATAAAAATGTGTCTCTCCTTGAACTCTTTGAACTCACTGAACAGAATTCAGATAGCAGCACAAAAACATATGTAACAGAGAAGATTCATACTGTTGCCTAAGTGCTCACACACACAGACACACTGTAAATGATGATGTGTCAGTGGGTTATTTCCAGAAGCAGGATTACTCAATAACACTAACCTCTGAAGTGTCACTCACACAGTCATCACCCTGTATTTATTAAGATTTAATTTGTTACTGATGTGAAAGTAATTAAAGGCTGAGCTATGAGACTCAAGAACCAGAAGCAGGATTTGCGATTCTGTTTGTTTGCTTTTTAACTTGGAGACCTGGGTGTACATGTGTACAGGACAATCATGTGTTCAGAGTTTCATTATATTTATTCTTTTGTGATGTCGGAAACCATGCAATGTTATTTATATTACTATATAAAAACATTAATTTATGGGATGTATGACATTTTGAAATAGTCCAACATTGTAGTTTGCAGTATAGTAAACAAGCTCTATAAGCTCTAATTAGGATATGGTTTGCTGCTGTTTCCTTTATAGAGATTCAAACTTTGTTATTCCTGTTATCTTCTGATAACTAACAGGAAACTTTGACTTTTGAATCATTTATCTGCACTGTTTGTTTGTGTGGCTATACATATTTAATATTTGACCACATCCATTATGGGCAGAAGGCACTTTCCAGGCTGCTATAAAAAAACAAAAGCAAAACCGTTTGGAAAGACATGTCAATAGATGTTTCTAGTAGAGAGGACACCTTCAGTGGCTTTGAACCATTACTTTGTAAAAGTAGATAAAAATATAATGTGGAAGGATGTGTTCACCGTATCACAGATAAGAGAAGGTTCTTATGCTGGAATACAGTCAAGTTGTCAACATACAGTAACATTTCTTGTTCATGCCAAGATGTTCTATTTTGAACATTCTTCTAAAAGGCCTTGATAGAACTGTAGACAGGCTGCAGTGTTCTTTTTAGAGGGCAGCGCTTTTGTCCTTGCAGTTCTGCCATGTTTACCATTGTTATTCAGTCTTCTGATGGATGCCTTTGCAATATTTACATAGAAATGGAAAATTATAAAGGCTTAACAAAGTACCACTATCTCCAATGATGTAGCAACTTCCAGAGGAAGCTTAACAAAAATCAATAATAATGATGAAAACAGTAGTGCAGCTGTTTCGACTTTTATACGTTCTCTCCCAGATAATATGGTAACAATAAAAGCCAGTGGATTAATGGAACCGAAACTTCACAACAGCTGTTGTTGTTTTGGCTGCTCTGTTGATTTAGACAAACAGATGTAACAGACAGTGATGTCTTTGATGATGATGATCTAAACATTAGTTTCTCTTCTCCATTTGTTCTTCAGGAGCCGGTCTCCAGTTAGATGGGACGTCTCGCTGGAGGAGAATCTCTGAGGCTGCAGCTCCACACAGGACCAATCCTTACAAGAAGAAACTCCACTTCACTGACTGAGTCCTGAATGGTGGCGTTAACAAGCAACAGTAAACCACCACGCTTTTAACAAATACAGGCAGAATTACTCTGAACATGAGGCTTCCAACATAATGTGATATTACTTTTATGGACACTTTGATAAACTGATGGATGGGTGCTTTTGTTTACTGACTGATCATACAAGATGATGAGGTGTGTGTGTGTGTGTGTGTGTGTGTGTGTGTGTGTGTTAATGTCGTCTTTGTGCTGGAATCCTGTAAATTCATTCCAATCTAAAGGCAGAAACTGTGAGTGCTGCCACTTAATTCCCTTTTAAAAATTCAACAAATCAGAAAAAAAAAACCAGGATTACAGTTTTGTGGTAGTAAACCTATAGTACTTTTTTAAATGTGGGACTTGTGAGTTAACAGCACGTTCTCAGTGGAAGAACACAACAGCATTTTCAAGTGTCTGTTTTTTGTCTGATGTTTGTAATATCAGAAACTCCGCAGCATTTTACAAATTTCATCAGTGCTGTGAATTGTACATACAAAACCTGCAGAGGAGGAGATGAACCAAGTCCTCTACATACAGGGTATGATAATTCTCACAACACATCACCAAATACACTATATAGAAACCTTAGTGATCAGTGACGTAAACTGTTCACCTATCAATACCCAAGCAGACTGTTAACAGCCAGTATCTTTAAAAAAAAAACAAAAAACAGTTAATCTTCTGTAGTTAAAAGTCCTGACTAAAACTGAAGGATGCAGCACAATTCCTAACAACTAGAACTATTGGAGGTGTCAATGAAAGATCAGTTCTTTATTATAAATGTAATTGTTACCATACGATGATCTTTCCTCTGACCTATGTTTTAGTGCTAATGTAGAAACAGTTTGATCCTGATTGTGTCGTACTCGATTCACTACGTTAACTTAATGTTATCATTTGGGTGGTGAGGATGGTAACAGATCTCTGCTGATGCCTGCTGGACACTCATGAGACTTGTGCCCAAAAGTAAATAACAGTATTTGGTTACTACTTCTTCTTTCTGCCTTTGCTGAGTGCCAAAGTGTGGAGGCCTTTGCTACCGAACATAAAACCATTAGGAAATACATTTTAGTGGATGATTGGATTTAATTAAGATTTACGTGTGAGTTTAACACTTCAAGTGGCACATGAGTGTTTTTGTAGTTCCAGTGGCAAGTTTATTCTTAAAGGAGGGTGTGCAACTGAAACAATTAAACCAGAGCTGTGGCACAAGTCTTACAAAGTATTTTGTTTTTCCAGACATGCCCTTAGTGTTTTTTTTTTTTAAATTGTACAAGACGCACAGAAGAGCTACATGTACGGTGTGTCCTGCAGAAACCACCACTGCCAAAATTCTGCCAAGATTTTGACTCCTTACCACAGCTATATTTTATCAGTACCACCGTGTGTGCTTTTGTTGTTTATGAATGCATAAGTTAGCGGTGGTGTTTCTTTGTCCCAGAGGTGTCAAATATCTGCAAGCAGGAGGTAACAGCAGCTGTCACTATGTAAATAAAAAGGTTTCTGCAGGACAAATATTCATCATTTTTGAGAACTTGTATTGTCTATTATACTGTACAGTATTTCTGGTTCTTAAGTCCTTTGCATTTGTCCCCTGTCCAACTCTGCAATGAGCTGTGGTCAAGACACAACAGACTGAGAGTGTAGAAACTTTTGATTGAAGTTGGATTTTTATCTATTGCACAACTGTTTTTAGAGTTTTGAAAGTTAAGGAGCTTCTTTGAGGTAACAATATTAGATACTGTATCTTTGTACTGGAGAAAATAAAAGTGGTTAACTGTTTGAACTATGTAGCTCTTGTTTGCGAATATTTCTTTAAAACATTAGATAAGAGACATGGGGAAGTAAAAATTTTAAGTTTCAATGTTGAAGCTTATGTAGCTGAATAAAAAGATGATCAATTCAGAGCAGGGGTACCCAAGCCACTGTGCCAATCCAGGTGTGTGTAGTCAGTCAGAAGCTAGAAGATTACTTGATCCAGACTAGTTTGACAGTTTATGCACTCAAAATTGGGCTGGGTATAAAAGACTGCAAGATACTTAACACCCAAACCGCCCGCCACCAGCTGTTCCGGGTGTGCAAGGCCCAAGCCTGGAATAATTGGAAAGGGTTGCCTCAAGAATAGCATCTGTCATTTAAAAAAAATTAAAAAGTCAAATCAACGTGCAGACAAATGATCTGCTGTAGTGACCCTGAGCTTACAGGATAAGCTGAATTAAAAAAAAAACAGAAAATTATTTTAATCCACAAATTAAATTTAAGGAGCAGAAACTAAAGAGATTTAAAACATTAAGTAAACTAAAGACAAATTTAAACTAGATAAAATTTTCTTCAGATGTTCGAAGTTTTCTACTGAAATGATATCTGACTGCAATCCTCCCTTATTCATTTTTGCTTTAGTCAGAACAGAGAAGACCATTAGGTATATTTAGCTGTATCAAACAGATCTGGGCACATTTGAATGGTTCCATCTCAAAATGGGATCCTTTCTTTAGTGAACTCCAACATGTCTGTGTCCATCTAACCCTGCTGGTATTTGAGTATTGCTCTCCTTCCCACAAATTGCATGGATTTAGTGAACTCCCAAACTCCCCATGTGTCAGACCATACTGCACACCTTTATTAAACCTGACAAAGGAAACAGAATTTGAATTCCTGTTGTGTATATATTTAATTACATTTATCCCCCACATGACAAACCCCTTCCATGTCAGACGTGGAGTTTCCTCTAGTACCTCTATAACAAATATTGCACATTATAAGCTTTACTAGTACAGTAAGTCATGTTTTCTCTTGTACATGTTTAATTTGTTGTGGTAAATCGTTTTCATCCCATTTAGTCCTTCCTTACATCAAAACACACACAAACTTCACATGAAAACAGCAAAATTATTTATTGAAGAGAAAAAAAAAATCACTGTACATTTTCAAAACAGCAAAAGGACAGATAAATAAATCTTATTAAAATCCACAGGTGGATACTTTGGAAGTTTGGATTTTTACATAAAGTATTTACAACAATTTAATGTATTGCTTTTTTAATACATAAAATTAGAAAAAGAAATTGTACCTTCTTGTTTTAGTACAAATACAGTTCAAAGGCTCTAACATACAGTGCTATAACTGTAAGGTCTAATGTGGTTTTAGAAAATTCCTTACGAATTGGTTTAGTAACATCTTAGTGCACACAAAATGCGAACAATAGAGGAGTGAACATTTCAAGCTTTGGTTCCTCCTCACACTGATATTTATGATCAAGTTTCTTTGGTGATTTAGCTTAATGTATTTCAGGGATTCAATATCAGAACTAAACGGTACAAAAGGTAAACAACAAAACAGTCCTCAATATGTAATTCACTGGACTAATTTCTACTGTTTGAAAATGCAGCCAGGATGACACTGTGGGGAGTTGTCTGATTGAGTGAGGTGGGTGGATAGTAAGTGTTAATTGGTATTGAAACTAATCTCCCTGCTTGGGCCAGTACTTAAGGCTGTAGCCTTAATGGCATTGCTGGTGCTGCTACAGGGGAGTGTGTTTATTCCAAGTATCAAGTATCCAGTACCTTAAGGTAAGACACGTTTGAGTCTTACCTTAAGACCTTAAGCTGAACAATCTTGTCTCAATGCTAACATTCTGGATTTTATATCATTGTCTCACCAGCACATGCAGCTTGCTTGAATTTTTTTTTTTTCAGGGCAACTGTCTGTCAGTAAGGCCTGAGAATCCTCATGTCCTTATCGTGAAATTGTTGAAAAAAGATTAATATATTGCAGTAAAAGGAGCAACACTTTTTTTTGCTTGTTAGTTCTTAAGTTTCAGACAACCCTTTTTCTTCGACTTAAATCATGTGACAAACTGCTACAGAAACCAATGTCTGGATTCTGTATTTTAGTCCAACTAAAATTACAAAAGCAACCAGTAAGTAACTAAAGTTACTTAGCTTGTTCGAATGTCAAATCGATCCTTCCATTGGTTAATCATGGAAAAGAAGTATAGCAGTTTGATAATAACTACATGGTGGTTGGGATACAAACCTGCAGGAAAATGTTCACGTTGACTACAAATAAGTGTCCAAAGGAAGTATGTGCTTATCATTCAGAGGACTGAGGAGCATTAACCGCTGTAGGTAATTTTGCTCTGATTACTGGGAGAGGCAAGAGAGAACTGCAGCACAAATGTGCTCTCCTCAGCAGAAAGCTGGGATTTGACAGCTAGCTGAAATATTAGTCTTTATATGAGGCCTCATATGAATTCCTCCTCTGCAGAGAATAAGAGAAGAAAATCAATGTGGTGCAAATGTAAAGCTATGACTTATTAGTGAAGGATGAGAGGGGAGGAATATGAGCCTCAGGGCATTTGCAGTGTATTGGTGTATTATCAACACCAGCAGGGCTGAGCTGCACAGAAGATGAGCTCAGGAAAAGTCACAATATTTGGATTAAAGGCTTCAGTCTGAACAACAGATGCTGCTCTGAGTCATAGTTTTTGTATTTTGTCCTTTTCAGATACAGCACGTAGACTGCAGAGGTACCTCAAAGGGATGTCTGTTGTGAAAGAAAATGTTTGAATCTTTATACATTCAACTCATCATCCAATGCAATGCAAATGTCTTCCAAATAACATTTCAAATAGTCCTCTGTTGGAACTGAAAATCCAAAAAGTTGCTGCTCAGCGGCAACTGGACTTCATTGACATTTTGCCTATCATCTGAAAGGTTTCAGCAGTTTTAACTGACTGATGGGGAATTTCAGGTATTTAACTTTAAGTAGTTAAAACATGTTCAACTAAAGCAACTTTTCATCAAAACCAATAAACTGGTTACTAGGTGTGGAACCTAGCACTGTGTTACTACCAAGGGAATCAGGATTTAAATTTAGTTGCAGGTTATAGCTGTGCCCCCATTAAAAGCAGGTACTGTCCTGCACTGCTGAGTGGCAAATAATGGCTGATGAATACATACACACCTAGTATTGAGTGAGCATCCTAGGTGGGAATTAGCCGATTTATCTTCCTGGGGCTTTGGCTCTGCTGTCAAAATACATATCACAATGCATTGGAGCGACTTTTACCCCAGGCGAAGATCTTCAATTTTAGTCCCTGGGACAGAAAATGTCAAAAACTTTCTGGTGGAAATGCTGCTCATCACCAAACCGAGTTTCAGCATTAACAGCAGTTTACACTTTGACATGTGAAAATACACAGATTGGGGGGCAGCGCTCCACATATGACCTTAACAACCATCAATGTGTTAGTGGCTCTACAGAGATCAAATACTGAAACTCCCAACTAGTCAGTCAGAAAACTGATAAAGTCTTTTAAATAAAAGATAAAACCTCAAGAAACAAGTCCAGTTGCCATAAAAAAGTACTTTTGGGATAACAGAGTCTGAAAATACTGCTGTATATATATCTTGAGTTCAGTTCACACTCTAATTTCAATTTATTCAGAAGAGCTCTACCAAAATAAAAGCATGACTCAGGTGAACCCTGACTGTGGGGTATAAAGTAAAGTGTCAATAACTGGGTGTAAAATAATGATCAGGGGACATATGGGACGAAAGTTAAACACAGCGATGCTTTAACAAATCCAATTGGTTTTCTTTACTTCCAATGTTGAATATAAACTTAGTGATTGTCTCGCATTAGAAAACTTACAAAATAAGGCTGGGTGATATGAGTGATGCCAACATCACAATATTAATGTATACACTTTTCTCACTGCCAACACTTATCAAAATGAGGCAAATATTAAAGTTAAAATTGCATTTAAAATATTCCATATTGATTTCTCTTCATGCAGGTTAAGAGGTGCTCAAATAACCCAGCAGGTCTGACCTGATGTACTGGTCCACAGAGGTGTGTGGAGGTGACACAGTTCAGTCAAACTGATGTTCAACACAGTGAAGTGGAGAAAAGCTCTTTGTACATCACTAACATTGTTCTATAAGACTATACCTAATACAACATGAAACTTGAATTTACTCTTCTGTCATTTTAAGTCATACTACTAGGACAAAGAACTGCATTATTTGACACTAACTGGAAGAAAACCGTGTTCAGTTGGTACATTTCTAATTCATTAATTGCTTTCAAGTAGATGGGCGAACAAAAGAATAACAATAAGTGACATGCATCTACAGGCAAGCATGTGTGCTTGAGTGATGACAGTTATTTTGAGCACGAAATCAAATATTGAACTTTCAGGGCTCCATATGAACAGGCAGTTAAAAACAAATGTTGCAATAATAAAAGAAGTTGTGTTTAAAAAGAGCTTTTCTTCCAAGATGCTCATATTTTCCATGTAACTGGTGCCAAAATATTGAAAAGAAAGTCTGATTGATTCTTCGAAAAGGAAAGATCCTTAAAATAAAGCATCACTCTCTCATATATAAAGTGCTTGTTAAAACCTTTGTATTTTGATAATATTGGTTGGATGACTCTTCTACAGAGCTCTAACATTTCACAATTGAAGGCAACGATCATCCACCAAACCCAATTAATTTCTGAAAGTTATTATCAAACAGCTGCTTTGAGCTAAGGCACTAAGTATCAACCAGGTTTTTAGTAATGAGCCGAGCTCATTACTATTCATTCATCCATCTCTCTTTGGGCACTGACCTGTCATTGATTGATGTGCCTGTGTCCTCACGGTTCACTGACCTCGGTGAGACAGTGAAAAACGGTGGACTCTTACAAGGGTCTGATAAAACTCAAACAAATCAAGTTTCCCCACACAAGTTCAGCCTGGGAGCTGACCTGCAGAACTGCTTCCTGAAACTCAGCAACAGAAGCATCTAAAGCTAACATTAGCAATATTTCATTTATTATTAGTTTGTGTTAAAGCTAAGGTTGGCTACAGTTTAAAGTCTTGAGGGAGAGTTGACCCAAAGCACCATGTGAAACTACCACAATGTCAGACTCACTGATGAATCGAGGTCCTATGTTCCCCACATGGATTATGTTTGCTCCTTGGCTGTCGGTCACATCTGTGTGTCGGGGGAGTAATTTTTGGCACAATAAGCTTCTCCTGATTAGATGATAAGTTAGTCCTTATTCCTCATCCACGAAGGTCCTGCCGTGGTCCTGTTTGTCTGACAGGAAGGCTGAGACAGTGTCGAGTGGCTGGACTGTCAACCATGAGAGTCCTGTTTGCTGCATTAGCTGGTAGGAAGGTTAGAAGCTTCCATCTGCATCATTCAAACCTTCAACAGAAGAAGATGTCCCCATCATTCTGAGGGTCCAACATCACTGTCGATTTGGCTTCTGAAGATACAGAAAGACACAACTAAAGATCTGGCTAACAAACAGTCAATGTTCTCAGAAACCTTAATTATTTTCTAGTTTTTCTTTAAAACTCCAGGGTTGGTTGCCATCACGGAGGCTAGAAAGAAGGTTGAATCAGATGAGTGACTTTCTGCGATGAGAAGTGCTAATGACCATTTTCATTGTGTTTTTTTCTGGTGGCACAAAGAGCTAGAAGCTAATCCTGGAAACCAAGCAACAACTCAGAGGTCAGAGGTTTTAATCCAACTAGGATGTGAGCATCAGATCTGTCAGCAAAGTGAAAACTAAAGAGCCTATAAGCAACTTCAAAGTGCTTGAACCAAGTTTCCAAAAATGAGCCTCTACTAAATTCTCAGTGAAGTATTTAAACGCACAAAGAAGTCTCTTTGGCAAGTTCCTCATTTCCTGTAGACAGAAAATGTGGCACGTGTCACATTTAGAAACAGTTCATCTAGTGATGGTTTTCCTGAACTCTAGTGAGTCTCCACTTGGAGGAAGAGAGATGAAGCCTCAAGGTGAAGGAGTATATATTGAGATCAGAGATTATGTGGAGACAGAGTGAGGACTTTTGAAACTTCCCTTGTATCATTTTAATACTTCACTTTTTGTACAGGTTCAACAAACCAGGTATCACATATTAATCAGTGAGTTTTGGGAATGGTACCTCTGGACAGAGTGAGGAAAGCTGGTCCCCATTTTCAGTCTTAGGCTAAGATAACCAGCTAAGTTTAGGTTTATATGTGCTATACTGAAGGCCTAACTCTCTACCTGTATTTCCCACAGATAAGCTTTTTTAAAGAGTGGGGGGATACACAGATAAGAAAAGATCCTAAAGACATCGGAGACTTTTGTGAGATAAAATTCCAGGTTCACCTGTCTGTGCCGGCTCCCCTCCCTTCCCCTTCTTCTTCTTCTTGTCTTTCTTCTCTTTGGGTTTGGCCAGCTGCAGCAGTCTGGAGGGGAGCTGGGACTCCTTCTCTGCTCCCTGAGACTTAGAGGAACACGAGGAGGAGAAAGGGTTGAAGTTTTTGCTCATCCTCTTAGATCCGATGCGGAGGAAAGGTTCTTTGGTTGGGGCAGAGGATGACATCTCCACCTGTAGAACATTCAGAGGAGACTTGTTATAGTTCAAGAAACACATGGCTTTGTTCTCCATCTGCACTTTTCTAAAAATAATATATTCACCTCCTTTGGTGGTTCTGCTGCTTCTTTTGAATCCAGATCCAGAGACCCGGAGCTGTGAAACTTTATGGAGTCATCAGAGGTGGTAGAGGGAGTCCTCTGGTATCTCTGGAGCTGCTCCGACTGGAAATAATACACAGAGAGACGTTAAGAGAGACATGAAGCCACAAAGACATGTAGCCAGTGTTTCATCTCTAATTCTGTAGGTGCACCCTTTCAGGAGAGCTCTGATTGTATTTCTGGGTCCAGATCTCAGACCATAATTTGATATGTCTCAGCATTTTGAACCATAGATAAACTCGGAGCTATAAAACCTGCCACCACAGGAAGTGAGCACTGAGCTGAAAGAGCAGCTTCACACAGCGGGTAATAGGTGACCTCAGCTGTACAAAGGTTAAATGTGCTTAAAGAGAGCTGCTAATGACTTCTGCATCCTCGTCAAACTGACATACGAGAGTTCCAACAATCCCTGTCTAATAATCAATCAATGAATTAATCAATCAGGAACTGTGACTGGTAATACTCACAGGCAGACTGAGGTTTCTTTCCCGTAGCTGTGGACATTTTTGTCTTCATTCAGAGCTCAAACTGAAAGTCAGCCATCACTAATAAGTCTACAAATTTTAGGCTTATAGGCTTCAGATTTGTATATCTGTTAATGGAATTGGAATCTGTATCCCCAGAAGTCTAATATTAAAGCAATGGGATAAGGAAATCCTCAGTGTTAATTATCGCTATCCTCTTTCTCACGAATGGCCTTTTGCATTTTTTGCACCACAAACTTAAGAGCTCTCATCACACACACAGACCTGTAGAGGTGGACGTCTGTGCTGCTCTCACTACTGCTGATGACTGAAGAATGAAGTTAATAATGCACTAATGTGTTTCTGCCTGCATCCGTGTGAAAATCCCCCAGACCCTGACCTCATCTCTCCTCAGGCCCTCCAGTCTGTCAGTGTCCCTCCTCAGGGTCTCCTTGTCTCTCTCCAGCCTTCTCTGGGCCTCCTTTAGCCTTTCCACTTCTCTCTGGAACTCCTCTTTCTTGCTCTGCAGAGTCTCCCTCTCCTCCCACAGCTGCTGTTGCCTCCTCCTGGTCTCCTCCTCCTCCTCTCTGAGCCTCTCCTCCCGCTCTTCCATATCTCTCTCCTTAACCTCCCATTCCCTCTCTCTCCTCCTTTTCTCCTCTTGATATGCAGCCTGCTGCTTCTGAAACCAAACACAAGGGAGTATCAGGGTTAAACAGAGTTAGGTGTACTACTATTGCACTGTGCTTCAGATAAATATGTGTGACACAGATTTGCATTGAACAAAGCACTGAAAGAACCTGCAGGCTGGCTGCTTCCTGTCTCTGTCTCTCTAGACTCCTGTGTTTCTCCTGCTCGACGACGGAAGAGGGACGGGAGGACGACGAGGATGAAATTGAAGAAGATGATGAGTGTCTGGAGAAGTTGGCGCTGAGCCTGTCGTTCAGTGCCTGACGCTGGTCCTCGATGAAGGAGTCCTGCTGGACCACCACTGCCTGTAGTCAGGAAAAGGTTTGAGCTGAATTTTAATAAAAGGTGTAAACAGGCTAAAATGATGTGTGTGTGTCTGTGTGTGTGTGTGTGTGCGCGCTTCTGGTACCTGCAGTAGAATCAGCAGGTCGTGAAGATGTGTCACAGTGTGCTGGACCTGCTGGAGGAAGAATTAGAGCATGAAATGACACTGAGCAGAGCTGCACATTTTTAACCTCAGTCTGGATAAATGTGCATTCTCAGACCAATCTCTGGATACAAAAAAAGATTTTTCAGCCCAGATCTCCCGCACTGACGATGCAGGGAACTGTTAATCCCAGCTGTACATTAATTAACAGCTTTTCAACAATGGTGTGACAATGCCTGCTGAGAGCAGTGTAATGGGAGAAGCCGACAGGGGATCTGAAGGCGGACTGGAATTGCACTTTCCACTGCACTTTTTGTTGTCTCACTGGGAATGTTTCTGTAGGGGAAACAATATGCCTCTTTTGTAATTTTGTAGAAAAAAACCCACTGAACTTCCACCTGCTTTACTAAAACGGATTGCTTCATGTTGTGTAAAGATTTTATTCCCGAACTTACAAATGACGAGAGGGTGGCAGAAAGCATTGACACAGTGTTTCTGACTGCAGTATACTGAGGGCCTAATCAGACAGATGCTTTTGAGCAGCTTGGCACAGGTTTTTGTAATTTATTTCTATGACAGTGAAGAGTTTGATACACTGCTTTTGCAATGGAACACCTCATGTTTGTCCACACTATGCACCTTGGGTTTTTTGCAGTTAAAAAAAGTTGTGTTTTTCAATCAGATGAACTGAGAGATCTTACGATTGACAGCAGATTACCAAACTGTCCGCACTCATCCATGTAGTGACCATTACTCAGGCAAATCTCGTGATGAGCTGATCTCCTGCCTTCGATCTCTCCCCTTTCTGTCCCATGTACCCACATCGATCTCTGTTTCTGTGTCATAGTTGAGAGCAGTCTCTCACTCTGTACCAGAGCCAGAGAAGGTGCCCTCCACTTCTATTTTGCAGATTTTCACAGAAATGACGAAAGTCTCTATAACAGAGATGTTTACCTATTTAGTGGTGGGTTAGGATAAGGACAGTGATCTAATGGTTGTCTAGTAACAGTAAAACAAAAACATGCAGTAAGCATCTACAAAGCGTTCTCTCTAATTAGGGCCCTTCAACATAAAAAAAGTCAGTGTGACACACCTCGGGTTTGTGAACCAAAAAGCTTGTCCTGCAGAGTTAAGTCTGCTGAGTTGTAAACAGAGGACAGGGCTGAAGAATCTGCTTACCTCATTGCTCCTCTTCAACAACATCTGTAGGCTGGCTGTAGCTCCCTGTGACACACACACAGTGTTGATATTAACATTTTGAGCACATTTATAACATCTATGTTGCATAATGTAGCAGAGAGCTGTTGGAAAGACACAGAGGAACTATGTGACTCTGTGGATGAAGCTAGTGTTTGGAGAGCTGCTTGGACTTTGGAATTATACAATGCACCTCAATCCTCAATTATGTTAGTGTCACACCATTAGCTCTTCATCAGTAACACTCACATAAAACACGAGATGAGCGTCATCTAGAGCCTAGTGGTTATTCAATGATGATTAAACTCTTTTCTGACAAGTTTTCCTGGATGGTGAGAAACATTTTACGCACAAATTAACAATCAAACAAATAAAAAAAAAGATTTATTTAACCCATACAGCATGCTGGAGGAAAGAGCAAATCATTTCCAGTTATTTTAGAGTCAACAACATGCTGAATAAAATGGAGAAACATGGGTGGAAAGAAAGAAAAATAAATATTTGCTGAGACCTGTAGAAATGCTCCTAAAAACTGGGCCAAAGAAATATCTAGTGTGGATAATTGGATTTCCTCAATATATAACATATGCATTATGTGACGGAGATTACTTAATTACTTTTGACCTAATAATATAATAAAATCAAATATTTATTATGATCAGACCAGATCAGTGATAGATTTAGTTCCAACCTTGCCCTCCCACTAGTGCTACTACTAGATGCAGATACTAAGGTGGAGCTGGATCAAACTACGGATTATTTACTCTGTGTGACTGTGTATCGCCCACTGTGGGACTCAGCAGATTTATGACAGCACAGCCTGACAGACAGGTCAAAACACAATTTTGAGGTCAATAATTCAGTACTAGGCCTTTAAATAACTCTCAGCTAAATCTGGGCATTAATAACCAAGAGATATTCCTCTCAATAACAGGTTGACCTGGTAATAATATGTTCCAGTATAACAAATATTTTAACAAAGGGGAATAACAGAGTGTGTAACTTCCATAGTGCTACTGTAATCAGATAACATCACACTGATGTGCAGGGGTTGGTTAATCACTGGCTTTAAGACATTTCTGCTTCATGCCTATTTAAGCTTAGAAGGAGCTCTGGGAACAAGATGCATTCATAAATAATGCATCGTGGAGACACATACTGTATATAGACACAAACAAACACATACCTTCTTCAACACGCTGTCTGACTCAGTCCTGCGGAGGTCCAGTGATTCATCCCCCTCCTCCTTCTCTCCATCTGAGGCCAGAGAAGGAGAGAGCAGAGGAAGGATTGAAGGAGTTTAGATGTGATACAGGTTCTCTCTCTGCAGGATAAACCTGCTGTAATGTAGTCATTTTAAAACAGCTTCTCAAAGGAAACTGATGATTCACAACTGACTGTTACTGTATAGACCTGCTGTCAGTTGGAGCAGCAGGATGCAAGAACATTAATAGAACTTCTGAACAATAAAGACTCAAATCTTTATGTGTCTTAAATGTGTAGTTAATAGCCTGTGTGTGTCTCCCAATGTGTTAGTGACTTACTCTTGCTGCTGTTCATCTGATGACTGTCAAAACCTCCGAATGTCTCAGCTCTCCGGGGCAGACAGACCGGTCCCACATTGCCCCCTGTCAGGACAGCTACTGCACTGCAGCTTGCTCCACCAACACCACTGTTGACTAAAGCATGCAGTGTCTCCACTGGACACACAGGAGAAAAAAAATAACGCATCTAGCAGTAACATTTTATTTGTGACACTCACACAGCCATTCAATAATGAAAACCATGCTCACCTTCTCTCAAAGCATCCTTTATGATTGGCTCCCCCTTTGTGACATCATCAGGTGTGGCCCTGAATAACATCTGCTCCCTGACTGGTATGTTTGTATCCTCAGATGCAGCATTACAGTCATTTAGCTCTCTGAAGATGTGGACTTTCTCTTCCAATAAGGAGATGATCTGTTCATCTTTTTTTCGTAGAAGCTCTGGAGTAAAACACAAATGCAATATATGTATAACATGAGTAGAAGTGCAATAGGAAGGAATTTTAGACAGATATTCTGCCCAATACTGGTTTGACCTTAGAAATGACAGTATATTACAAACATTTAGAATAACTTTGGTCATTTTTTAATTTCATCATATTTTCAACAATGAAAAATGTGTTTGTTTTTTTTCTGTTGTTGCCAACAATGTCAGTCACAGAACACAATCATCACGCTAATCCAGGTTAAAGACTCAGAGTAGAGAATCGTTTACTTCCTAGGGTTTTAGGGTCTGTATGCAGATTGTTGTGAAAATCTGATTAATTTAGAAAATGGCTGAAAGGAACCTTTTATATTACTAAATGAATATTCTGTTAACTGTATTTTCATCATCATGGCTGCCAGTTTATGTCTCATGGCTGAGACCGCTTTGAGATTCTAGTATTTAATTGCCATTTGTTCCTGGCAGCTTCTACATGTCAGTAGATTTAAATAATGAAGAAAAGAAGGTCATTGAGAAAATAACAGCAACAAAGGTCAACTGTTGCATCAGCTGACATCTCTGAAAAGAAGTCAGTTGGGCTTTTTTCGAACTATCCATCCATTCATCTATCCACATTAGGTCGGATAAGCTGCAAATTATAATGGTGCTGTTAATACTATGGTCTCTACTTGTGTACTGATTTGCTAAGCTGGTCTCTTTGACGAGCTGATGACAATTCAACATATTCAATGAGGTGAAAAGCAGCCGACATGGGTCTGACAAGCACAGGACACACAGCAACTGTAGGCCGCCATACACTACCCAAAGGTAGACATGATGTGTCATGGCCATGACAACAAATTTGTGATTTTGGTCTATAGGTATAAAACTTTTTTTTTTTTTTTTTTAAATGAAGAGAATTCAGAGAAATTCTCACCTCGAATCTCCTTTGCTTTGTTCTCCTGCTGCCTCCTGTCTTCTTCTGTCTCGCTTGGAACTCCCTCGTCCTCATCTTTCTCCCTAGTAACACAAATTTATCAGTCTTTTTTAGTCCATGTTTTAAGGAAAGAAAACTATTTTTATTAACAATTTTATTAACAATTTTTTATTAAGGGGACACAAGCCAGTGTCTTCTTGTGCCAGTCCCAAGTCTGGATAAATGGGTTGTGTCAGGAAGGGCATCCAATGTAAAACACATGGCGAATAAAAAATTCGAATCATCACTTTCACACCGAAAATGACTCCCATTGCGGATTGGTCGGGGTCCGGGTTAACAACCACCGCCACCGGTGCTGTTGACCTACAGGGCAGCGGTGGAAATTGGACTAATGTTGGTCGTAAAAGGAGAGGAGGAAGGTGTGTTCATAGACAGAGAGTCGAGAGAGTTCTCAATAGACAAAGTGCTTCAGAGTTGCCTGTCTGTCCACAGGGGGGGGGGTTTAGGTCAAATCAACATGTGGACAGGAGGAGGAGTGGACATACACATGCTCCTCAAACAACTCTGATGAGGTTTGTTACGGTAAGAACAACGTGTGTATGTGTGTCCTCACATGCAGTGCATGGCATCCTGAATAATAGCTCGCCATGTGTTGCGCTCCTCCTTGCTGCTGGCTAACACTTCCACCATCTCTGGGCTCTGTGTACCAGCTGTGATCAGAAAGAGACCTGCAGAAAACGTCATTAGTAAACATTTAGCTTTCAGAACTGAGCTGCTTTAAATTTATCACTTTAGATGTTTCACTCTATACAGAAACAGAATGAAAGCAGACAACTGACCTCGCTCCTCATTAGCCACTTCTCTGACAATGAGATTCTGTAAAGAGATGACCGTAGAGCGCTGGTCCTGAGGACAAACAGCTTTAAATCAAACTCATTTCTCATGGCAATGTACAGTATGTGGACAGGCCAAGCATAATGTGTATACTTCTAATTATGCGATACTTACCAAGGAGGCAAAGACATATTTCTGGTCCTTTTCCTGAAGAAAGACCAACACGTCAGACAGTAGCAGGGCATGGACATCTGTAACATAAAGAAACAAAGTCATTTACAAGTGAAATTTATCAAAAGTAAAGTAAGATGATGTAAGGTAGAGGACAGAAAATCAGACTGAGTGAGTTGGTGGAAGAAGCCATCAAGAAACAACGTGGACAAAAAAAACACACAAAGGGAAGAGGTGTTGCAGCTGGTTTCCTTTCAAGGAGGAGACCACAGGAAAAACAAATGTAGCGAGGAGCAAGAGGCAGAATTTACAGCAGGTTTAAAAATAATAACACAGCAGAGTTGTAATTGCATAATTAATCACAGGACCCAATGCAACCGCAAGGGGGCACAAGCCAGTGTCTTCTTGTGCCAGTCCCAAGTCTGGATAAATGCAGAGGGTTGTGGCAGGAAGGGCATCCGACGTAAAACACATGCCAAATCAAATATGCGAATCGTGACAAAGACTTCCATACCGGATCGGTCAGGGCCTGGGTTAACAACGACCGCCACCGGTGCTGTTGACCTACAGGTTACCGCTGGAAATTGGACTACTGTTGGTCGAAGACGAAGAAGAAGAGGAGGAAGGTGTGTTCGTAGGCAGAGAGAGAAGAGGAAAGCTAAGAATGTAGGACTGACAGTAGGGACTTTGAATGTTGGTACTATGACAGGGAAGGCTAGGGAGTTGATCGACATGATGCAGAGAAGGAAGGTGGACATACTGTGTGTCCAGGAGACCAGGTGGAAAGGTAGCAAGGCTAGAAGCTTAGGAGCAGGGTTCAAGTTGTTCTACCATGGGTCAGATAGGAAGAGAAATGGAGTAGGAGTTATATTAAAAGAGGATTTTGTGAGGAAGGTTCTAGAGGTGAAAAGAGTATCAGACAGGTTGATGAGTCTGAAGCTGGAAATTCCAGGGGTGATGTTCAATGTTGTGAGTGGTTATGCCCCACAGGTAGGATGTGAGTTAGAAGAGAAGGAAAATTCTGGAGTGAGTTAGATGAAGTGATGCAGAGCATCCACAGAGGTGAGAGAGTGGTGATTGGTGCAGATTTCAATGGATATGTAGGTGAAGGGAACAGAGGTGATGAGAATGTGATGGGCAGGTTTGGTCTTCAGGACAGGAACGCAGAAGGACAGATGGTGGTTGACTTTGCAAAGAGGATGTAAATGGCTGTAGTGAACACTTTCTTTCAGAAGAAGCAGGAACATAGGGTGACGTATAAGAGCGGAGGTAGAAGCACTCAGGTGGACGACATCTTGTGTAGACGCTGTAATCTGAAAGAGATCAGTGACTGTAAAGCATTGGTAGGGGAGAGTGTAGCCAGACAACACAGGATGGTGGTGTGTAAAATGATGCTGGTGGTGAGGAAGATAAGGAGGACTAAGGCAGAGCAGAGGACGAAGTGGTGGAAGTTGAAAAAGGAAGAATGTCGTTTAGTTTTCAGGGAGGAGCTGAGACAGACTCTGGGTGGTTTGGAGGTGCTTCCAGATGACTGGACTACTACAGCTAATTTGATCAGGGAGACAGGTAGGAGGGTACTCGGTGTGTCATCTGGAAAGAGGAAAGCGGACAAGGAGACCTGGTGGTGGAACGAGGAAGTTCAGGAGTGTATACAGAGAAAGAGGTTAGCTAAGAAGAAGTGGGACACTGAGAGGACTGAAGAGAGTAGACAGGAGTACAGGGAGATACAGCGTAAGGGGAAGATAGAGGTGGCAAAGGCCAAACAAAGAGCATATGAGGACTTGTATGCTAGGTTGGACACTAAAGAGGGAGAGGTGGATTTGTACAGGTTGGCCAGACAAAGAGATAGAGATGGAAAGGATGTGCAGCAGGTTAGTGTGATTAAAGATAAGGATGGAAATGTATTGACAGGTGTGATGGGAAGATGGAAGGAGTACTTTGAAGAGTTGATGAACGAGGAAAATGAAAGGGAACGAAGAGTAGAAGAGGTGACTGGTGTGGAGCAGGAAGTAGCAAAAATTAGTAAGAGTGAAGTGAGGAGGACATTGAAGAGGATGAAGAGCGGAAAGGCAGTTGGTCCTGATGACAAACCTGTGGAGGTATGGAAGTGTCTAGGAGAGGTGGCAGTAGAGTTTTTGACTAGTTTGTTTAACAAGATCTTGGAGAGTGAGAGGATGCCAGAGGACTGGAGGAAAAGTGTACTGGTACCAATTTTTAAGAACAAGGGAGATGTGCAGAGCTGTGGCAACTACAGAGGAATAAAGCTGATGAGTCACACAATGAAGTTGTGGGAAAGAGTAGTGGAAGCTCGGCTAAGGGCAGAGGTGAACATTTGTGAGCAGCAATATGGTTTCATGCCTAGAAAGAGTACAACAGATGCAGTATTTGCTTTGAGGACGCTGATGGAGAAGTACAGAGAGGGTCATAGGGAGTTGCATTGTGTCTTCGTAGATTTAGAAAAAGCGTATGACAGGGTGCCGAGAGAGGAGCTGTGGTATTGTATGAGGACGTCTGGAGTGGCAGAGAAGTATGTTAGAGTGGTGCAGGACATGTATGAGAGCTGTAAGACCGTGATGAGGTGCTGTAGGTGTGACAGAGGAGTTCAAGGTGGAGGTGGGTCTGCATCAAGGATCGGCTCTGAGCCCCTTCTTGTTTGCTCTGGTGATGGACAGGCTGACAGATGAGGTTAGACAAGAATCTCCCTGGACTATGATGTTTGCAGATGACATTGTTATTTGTAGTGAGAGCAGGGAGCAGGTGGAGGAAAATCTAGAGAGGTGGAGGTCTGCTCTGGAAAACAGAGGAATGAAGCTTAGCCGCAGCAAGACAGAATACATGTGTGTCAATGAGAGGGACCCAGGTGGAATGGTGAGGTTACAGGGAGCAGAGGTGAAGAAGGTGCAGGACTTTAAGTACTTAGGGTCAACGGTTCAGAGCAACGGTGAGTGTGGAAAAGAGGTGAAGAGGCGAGTGCAGGCAGGTTGGAACGGGTGGAGAAAAGTGTCAGGTGTGTTGTGTGATAAAAGAGTATCAGCGAGAATGAAAGGAAAGGTGTTCAAGAGGGTGGTGAGACCAGCAATGTTGTTCGGCTTAGAGACAGTTGCACTGAAGAAAAGACAGGAGGCAGAGCTGGAGGTAGCAGAGCTTAAGATGTTGAGGTTCTCTTTGGGAGTGACGAGGATGGACAGGATCAGGAATGAGGACATCAGAGGGACAGCTAATGTTAGATGTGTTGGAGATAAAGTCAGAGAGGCCAGATTGAGGTGGTTTGGACATGTTCAGAGGAGAAACTGTGAATATATCAGTAGAAGGATGCTGAGGTTGGAGCTGCCAGGCAGGAGGTCTAGAGGAAGACCAAAGAGGAGATTTATGGATGTAGTGACGGAGGACATGAAGTTAGTTGGTGTGAGTGAAGAGGATGCAGAGGATAGAGTTAGATGGAGGCACATGATTCGCTGTGGCGACCCCTGAAAGGGAGCAGCCAAAAGGAAAAGAAGAAGAATCACAGGACCCAGGATCAGCATTTTAATTTTAGCAAATTATTTGCAAATCACTCTTTATTTCCATTTTACACAATGTGCCAACTTTTATGAACATTGTGTTTGCATAGAACTAAGACAAACTATTGCTATTCATTTGGGGGATACGGAAACATTTCATCATATACTGTAATGTACAAAGGGCTTATCTGTCAAATAAAATGACTCTTTGGTAACAGTAAATTACTTCAGGAAAGTCTGCCACTGAAGGAGACTTCTCCCCAGAACTGTGGAAAAGGAAATGGAAAGACAAAACAAACATGCTAGCAACACATCACTTACACAATGAAACAATGACTGTAGGTGCTTAAAGATTTGCTCCAAACCTTTGAGTCTTCCAGCAGAGTTTTTCAGCTGCAGTGCTCCATCATGCAACAGCTTCTTCCCTCTGATCAGGTCCTCTTTAGCAAACATCTGGCCACTCTTCATCCTCATGATGGACTTACTGTCAGTGCGACTGCAGATCACAGAAAACTCAGGTTAACACTGAGGCCTCAAACAGAGCACTGGTATAAGACTTAACGATTCTGTGCCACTTATAGACGTATTTCACAGAACAAGGCTTGTTTCTGAAAAGGTTTTGCACTCAACATTAATTCACAGTTGTGCGATTGTGCACAGTTGGCACAGTGTGTGTTTGTGTGTACCTGTAGACCTCCCTCAGTCTGCGTTTCTTCTCTTGCTCGTTGACTTTATTGTCCACAGCTGTGATCAGCTCCTTCACACATCGTAGCGCTTTGCAAATCAAGCCGTGGTCTTCATCTGACTCTGTTCCGGAGAAAACACATGTTCCTCTTATTTGTTTTATTCTGCCATGTACTGGATGGGACTGTGGATCACCATTTTGCCATTCTTTCTTTCAATTAACACCTAAACACCTTTCATTTCCTTCTGTGCTTACACAGAGGTTCTCAGTAACATATGACAGGATGTGTCTTCATCCTTACCTTTAGTGTGCTGGAGAATCCTCTGGATCAGAACAGGATATTTAGTGATTCGTTGAGTGACCAACAAAACACACTCTGGAATACTAAGCCTGCGCACAATGCTGCTGCTCATCATCTTCTGCACACAGACAAAGGTCAGGACAAATTAAACTAACATGAACTGAAATCCACTTAATATATTATATTATTATATTATATAACAACCATGTATCCAAAATCACAGTGGACACAGCAGTTGAGGAAAATGTAAATAAAAAGAGAATGCAGTGATTTGCAAGTTTTTTTTAAACCTTTTTAATATAAAAAAAGAGAACATATCAAATGTTAAAACTGAGAAATTTGAATTTAATGCCAACAACATGTTTTCAAAATGTTAGGACTTGTTTACCAATGTGTTTCATTGCCTCAACACTTCCAATCCCACATAATTCCTTGCATAAATTATACTTCTGATTATTGATATCACACCCAAACCCCATTTAGTAAATAAAACCTGTGTGAGCCCAGTTTGTTACACCTTGGACAAGACCATGTTTCCATTCCTCTCAATACGTTATAGGCCTTGGAAACTGTCCTGATGAAAGAAACAATCCCCTCAGCCTGGTTGTTTATAATGTTACAGGAGCAAACAGGTAATTAAGGGAACAACATTATGGTTCAGTAGCCTTTAATAATACTCTTTAGTCTTTTCAGTGGGTAATAGGTCATGTAAGTCAGTTTAAAACTTAAGACTCTTAATACTGAGCCATGCTGTTGTAATACATGCAGAAAGTGATTTGGCATTGTGTCGATGAAATAAACAAGACCTTTTCTAAAAAAGATGTTGGATGGCATCACATGTTGCTCCAAAACCTGTAGATATCTTTCAGAATTAATGTAGCCTTTTACAAATGTCCACGTTACCTAAACTGTGTGCATCAATGCATCTGCACACCATCACAGATACTGAAGTTTGAACTGTGCACTTATAGCGGATGCAGCATCCATGACTTCCAAAAAGAATTTTAAAGAAGTTAGACCCTTCAGACCAAAGGACAGTTTTGTTTCACATCAATCCATTTTAAATGAGCTCAGGCTCAGAGAAGCTGGAAGCATATCTGGATCTTGTTTATATAAATTAGTTTTTTGCATGGTAGAGTTTGAACTGACAAATTGTGTTCACCGACAATGGTTTTCAAGGTCTTCCTGAGCCTATGCAGTGATTTCCACTACAGAATCACGTCTGTTTTTATGGTAGTGCTGCCTAAGGGCCCTAAAATCATGAACATTTAATACTAGTTTAATATTTTTTTCAGATTCTCTATATGTTTTAATGATAGTATGAACAGCAGATGAGTAAATCCTCAAATTCTTTGCAGTTTTACATAATTTTAAGCTGTAAAACTATTTGCCCGTGCAGTCTTTCACAGAACTTCAAAAAGTCTTCACTTCTCTGACATGCTTTTTTTTTTTTTTTTTTTTTAAAACACCCAATCATGAAACTGACCTTTTGCTGACAAACCTGTGAGCTCTTTCCTCACATATTCTTTACAAGGATTTCACAACTTCTCTGGGCTTGTGTTGGTCCCATCCCAAAGTTTTTGAAAACTGTTGCTTACAATTCAAAATTAGTAAATAATGATTTGCAACTCTTTGCATTCCGTATTTATTTCCATGTTACAATATCTTAGAGTGTATGCGAACATGCTGTGAACAGGCACAGAGGAGCTGTGTTGGGCTCACCTTGATGAAAGCCTGGAAGCGTTTGTCTTTGGCATGTAGCTCTTTGTAGAGGTTCACAGCTTCATTGTGGCGACTACAAAACTTCCCATAAACTTTTTTCATACGATCAGCACTGCAGTCTGAAAACTGAATGTTAAAAACAACACACAAACATAAGGAAGTGAAAAAAATTACAATAATGCTTTCAACCCTTTTAAGTCCAACATATGCACTGTTGGGTGTAGTGTGGGGGCTACTACACAGGTTAAGACTGTCATATTTGTTAGCTCTGTTTAACCTTTTACCACTTGTCCTCACCTGATTGACCAGGATGTCCCCGATGTGGCAGATAAGGAAGCTGTTGTTGTTTTTCCCTTCGACTTGTGATGTTCTCTTTGTCTCTAGGAGCCGTGTCAGGAAATGTGTGTGTGTGTCCAACAGTACATCCAGAACAGGAAACATCTACAGAAAATACCCAACACATTAGACTTTAATGTATGTACTCTGTGTGTCTGTGAAATGTCTCCTGAGCTTGTTGATCACCTTGTCCAGAGTTTGAGTGTCGAGCTGCACCTCCCGCTGAAGGCCTTTGTAGTAAACTTCAGACATGATCTTCAAGGTCCTCACATGGTGGAACTCCGTCTGGTATAACTCTGGAGAGGAGGGGACTGTTATGTTTACATGTATGGTGGCTATGTCAGGAGCTGTGTATGAGGCTGTGAAGCACAGACAGGTCATGCTGTCCATGTTGACCCCTGTCCACCTCAACAATAAATCCAGCGGGTGGTTTTTATGTTGCAGCTGATCGGTGCATCTTACCATAGATGACATCCTGTCTCTTGATTTCATCTTTCTTCAGTGTTTTCAGGAACTTCTTATCCATTGTGCCACTCCAAGAATCAGCTTCCAGATCTTTAATGCCACACTCAAACTCTCCCATCAGCTGACTGTCCATCATCTCAGTACCTTCACATTTAGAAAGGAATAGCACAGCACATGCAGTTGTTTGGCTTGTCTGGCTCTTTGCCTGTTTTCATGATGTGTGTGTGTGTGTGTGTGTGTGTGTGTGTGTTCATACCTTCATCAGTGAGTGACTCAGTTGAGGCGTTAACTTTGCTCCCCTGATGGAGATTGTCAGTGGACTGGGACAGAAACTTCAGGCCTTTCAGTGGAACATCATCTAACCTGCATCAAACACCATTTTTACCCACTCCAGTTACCAACAATTTAGTTCCACAGAAATACAGAAGTCTGTCAAACGCTGATTATGTTCACACCATTTTGCTGATGTACTGTGGGACATAGTGGGTCTAAGACCTGTCAAGTGATGGCATAGGTGTCTCTAAAGACAAATGGGCCACAATTTGCTTCCTTATCCCCACAATTCAGTGTTTTATAATTGTAAACTTTATATCACCAGTAGGCATGCAAAGTTAACAATACTCTGTATGTGTATAAGAGAGAATGGAGTTAAATATCTGCTGAGGATATAAAACTTGACACGTTGACACGTTTAAAACACCAAACAACAGGGACAAAATGCTGAGAACTAATGATGACCCATTTGCTGTTTATCTGTGTTGCAGTGTGTTTGTATGGACTCTCATTACCCTGCTATATTGCTGGTGGAGATGCTCTTTGCCAGGTTGCTGTGCGAGTTGAGAATACTGGGGGATTTCCTGGGAAATATCACAGGAAGCTGGTCATCAGGAGAGGTTACAGTCAGCCATTGTTCCCGTGATGACGAGGGCAATGTGGATGATCCAGATGATCCTGATGAAGTAGCTGGATATATAAACATCACAGTGCAAATTTAGGACTCGGATGACTAAATGGTAAATGGTCTGCACTTATATAGCGTAGAAAAGTGCTGTATAAAGTGCAGACCATTTACCATTTACAACTGTGGGATTGATGGACGACTGTTCTACCTCCTGCACCACAGCTATTAGGAAATATTGAGGGGTAATGTAGCACTCTCAGTGAGATGTCTTTATCAACAGATCTTTGTCACTGTGGCCCATGCAGATTAAGATTTACTGTCACCATATTCTCGAGTGAATAATATTTACAGTGCAGCACCAGCAGTATAAACAATTATAGTGTTAGTTCAAACTATAAGTGATCTGCTTTTTAATATCATAAATGATTGAAAAATAACTCATTGTGTCATATTATCATAGTGTATTAATTATATTTATCATTGTATTTCACTGTCAGCTACTAATGATTGGAAGGAACATGATTTCCTGTGTTAGGAGGAATTATTACAGACATTTCATGTGACTCACTTTTAGCTTAGATCATCTGTATAAAGTGTTGGCTTGTCTGACTGGTTGTGCTTTTCACTATTAGTAGCATCACTGGGCAGCTGGGTTGATTGTGCATTATCAGAGTAAACCTGAGTGTGTTTGTTTGTATGTGTTCTTACATTTGCTCCTCATGTTACCAGCTGACCCAGGAAAGGCTTCTGGCACCAATGACTGCTGTTGGAGATAAATACGTGATAATATTAGGGGAAAAGCAGGACCGTGTCTGTCAGCAGTTTTATCAGTATGTGATCCAATGCCTTCACTAACTGCTGTCACTCCCATTTGCAGCAGTAACTTCAACTAAATGTGTCTAGTTTATTAGGGCTGCACATTAGCTTGTAAAAGATTTTAGGCTTTATTTCCATACGTACAGCTTTAATTGAGGGATGCTTGGCTTGCCTACCACAGCATTCACTTGTACAACTCAAAATTTATGGCGCCAACAAAGATGGCAAGCTGTCCTCATCCAGCAGCAGGAAAGCAAGTCCATATTAAGATACTGCCACCGCCATTTTTTCACAGATGAGATAATGTTCATATGTTTGTTGGAATGCAGAATGTGGTCATCACCAAACATAACACTTCTCATTTAGACTAAAAAGTTCTTCTTTGGTTTCATTATTCCAACAGCTTTCTGAGTTAAGTACATGGCCTTGAAAAAATTGTAGCTAGGCAGCAATGTTTTTTTCTGACAGTAGTAGCTTCCTCTTTACAACATGTTCACCACTGTTGTTCTAAGTTCTCCTGATAGTGGACTTATTGCTCTTTGTTTGATCTTTGTTGGTCGACCATTCCTGGAGATGGCATGACAGTCGTGATAAATGTTTTCCATTGGTACATAATCTGACAGTTGCCTTTGTTTTATTCCAAACTCGTTAGAAATGCCTTTCCAGCCTGGGGAGCAACAGCAACTCTTCTTTTAAACTCTTCAGAAATCTCCTTTGTTCGATCCATGACACACTTCAAAAACCTGTCTTGTCAAGATCAGACTTTGATAGTGAACAACCAGATGTCTCCTCTTTAAGTACAGCAGACACTTACACCAGATTGTGATCCCACTGACTAAAGCACAGCACTAAATTCAAATAAATTAATAATCTTTGAGGTTTACATACTTTTGCCACACAAATATTTACACATCATCTTGCAGAATTAACAACAAATACATAAATAAATAAATGTAATGTTTTTGCCTCATTTGTTTACATTTACATGTGTTTCCTTTATCTATTTTGCAAGAAGGAAGCCTCACGTCAACTGTGCAAAAACGCTACCAAGTTCTTGAGACCTGAGCTCTTGTCAGATGGATATGATCTTGTTTTAGGTCATACTTATGAAGAAATAGATAACATTCTAAATGTTTCACACTTTTATAGGTCCCCATAACTACTGTGTATGAGGTTCACTTGTGAATCAACTGAAGATTATTGGCCAGAGGACTTATTTTTAGAGCGATTTTAAATAATTTTTATTTTGCTGTAAAACAATAGAGATAAATTCAAAGAAACCTCAAATTTGACAAATCAAAGAAATAATGACCTATAAATATGAATCAGACCTACCTTTGCTTTGATCTTTGAACAGGCAAACAGACTCTCTCTGCAGCTCTTATGGACATGAAGTCCACAATCTGCAAACAACATATGATGATCATTACTACATCATTGAAATTTTAGTATCCTTTTAGTTTTAAAGTGTAAATGGACCTGTCAGTGCTGTACTATTCTTAAGTATTACAGATATAAAAACCAAAAAATAAAGCTACTGCAGTGTCAAACAAGTATCACAACAAGCTATAACCAGACACACACAATGATCTCATCTTTGTTTCCTGTTCACACACTGCACTGTTCTCTGTGCAGTTTTCCTACACACTAACAACTTAACTATTTGACACTTACACACACATACACGCCAACACATCTCAGCTCTTTGTAATAACACACAAATGCACTGTGTCAGCAAAGAATTGTGAAAGCTGGCGTCTTTGTCTGTACACACACACAAATTGATTAAATTTGTTTGTGCCTCCTTAAACCTACAGCTTCCTATTAATATCACTGTTTTCCTGCAGATTTTTTTATAGTTTCACTGTTAGCCACATTATTACCAAATTTTATGTTTATAAAAACATATTCTAAACCATTAATTGCTGACGTATCATTAGGGGTTAACAAACTGTCTGTTCGAAAGTGGTTAAATCAGTTTCAGTTTTACTGACAACGACCACTGACCTTTTTAAAATAAACAACATGTTTTCCCATAATCATTATCATTAGTATTGCTTAACATACATGGTTTACTTTGGAGTACTTTTTACTATTGTACTTTAAGTACAATGTAGATAATCTAAGTAGTATTGTTTCTAAAACATGTGGTACTTGTAGTGGAGATTGTTTTTTTCTTTTTTTTTTGCGATGCAAAATGCATTAGAATTAGACCCTTGTTCTCCCTCTCTTCTAGCTGGAAAACTCATGCAGATGAGCAAACCTGCCCCCAACAGAGCAACTCCATTTTCTGTTTGTAGTTTCAGCAGTTAGCTCCACAAAAACAATTACAAAAAAGTTATTTAACTACTTAAATGTAAGTATAAATGCATGTAATTGAACTACCATAAAGTTACTGCAAAATGCAATTTAACTACTAGTTTGGTTATGCGTAGTTCACTACTCCTCAAGTACTGTGTGTGTATCAAAGTCAGGTTTATCTTCTTCCTGTGTGCCATTGTGTTTAAATATTTTCAAAAAAAATACTAAAGCATGTAAGTGAAATCTGACACAACACACTGTGCTGCTGCCCCAAATATTCCAATGAGCACCCAATGTAGATTAATCTGCTGCTGGAAAAACGCACCATCCTGGTGCAGCAGCAGAACACAATGATTTGTTGTGGCCTTTGTTGCCCTTTACTTTTCTCTCTCCACTTTCCACTCACCCTAACCGGCCAAGGCAGATGGCTGCCCACCCTAAGCCTGGTTCTGCTGGAGGTTTCTTCTGTTAAAGGGAGTTTTTCTGTTGCCTAGGGCTTGCTCAAGGGGGAATGGTTGGGTTCTCTATATATCTTTATAGTCTTTGACTTCATTCTGTAAAGTCAGATGACTTTGTTGTGAATTTCCGCTATATAAATATACTTGAATTGAATAAATTAATAATATTTAATAAAAAAAAAAACTAAAAACTTTGAACAGCCAATTTAGAAAATCACTGAATCGTATTTTTAAATGTAACTATGAATTTTTGAGGAGTTTATTTAACCATTTATAAATTGAGCAAGAACCAGTGGGCTTGGAGCTGAGGCAGACTGGGACTAACACATCAGTTGATTGAGGTTAAAGCAATTTAATTTAAATACAGCCACAATATTAGCATTCAAGCAGTTTTAGCTTCTGAGAATGTTCAAATTATAAGAAAGAACAAAACCAACTGAATAGGAGGTGTGAGTGAAAAAAAAGTCTTACTGTTGCAGAGGAAGGTTTCCTTGTTGTGAAGAAGTTTGATGCAGTGTTGACAGGTTGCAGAAGGAGGCGGACTGACTTGGACGAAGACATGACCATTTGGATTCTTCTTTTCTCTCTCTTTACTCTCTCTGTCTTTTTCTCCTCTCCTCTCCTTCTCCTGAAAACCATAGAGACACAGGAAATGAGCAAAGAGAATATTCTGTTGTTTGTACCTGAAGCAGTTCTTCTTGGTAATTTACAACACTCCCCAAAATATTCTCAAATACCCAAAGATGTCATCTACTGTTACCGTGACGGCAGTGTAAAAACTGTACAAATGATGCACCATTTATGTCAGCAGTAAAACCTTTAATGAGTGCCGCAGCTAATTCCAGAAGCAAGGTGCATAGTACTGTTAACCAGTCTGTCCCAGTTCACAGCTGGTTTAAGGAATTTTGAATGTCAGTCTCTCCTGTGAAGTGGTGTCATGGTTATGAGCTCTGAACTAAACAAAGGATGTTAAATATTTCAGCCGCTTAGACACTAGGGCTTGAAGACAAGGGTGTGCCTTCTAGACCAGAGATCCCAGAGATGCCCTCTTTATGTATGTTACAGTAATGAATTAAAATGTTCTACATGAGGTCTGTCCCTAGCATTTACAAAGTTAAATTTCAATTACATCTCCTTTTAGAGAATAGAGAGGTTTAGGAACAGGTTTGCACACAAGAGACAGGTCTCCAGGTTTACAAATAATGTGGAAAAGGTCTAGTTTGAAATGCTGTTAAGGGCATAGAAGATATCATCAGCATAGGATTTTTTTCTAGTTAGAACAAGAATGATGGAAATAAATACAAAGAACAGTTTGCATGTGCCACATGACAGAATGCAAAATTTACCAGATAGAAACACAGGACTGACTGGGCAGCTATAATCTGTCATATAGCACATAAACATACAGAATAGGGAAAACAAACCAATGTGGGGTACAAAGATGTTTTATCATAGTACTTTTTGTATGCATAATATTGTATTTTTTTAATAGTAATACATTAGCTGTGAACAGTAATTATTTGTTATACATTATATCATGGTCAATAATTTATAGATAACTTTGCATTTATCTATAAATATCTATAGCGTGATTTACAAATATTTTAACTTTAATGAAAATCACACTCAATACTGGAACCTAAATATCACACAGGCTGCCAAAGACTATTTAAAGTTAAAAAACTAACCTAAACTGAATCCCCCTGTGGGAACCATGAACATCTAAGAAAACTTTCACTACTTCTTCTGCTTTACAACAAAGTGTAACCAAAATATTAAATTTAAACTAAAAACATCACATCAGTACCATAAAGACAAATGTACAGCAATGGATCCACTACAAAAAGTAGTACCACTTTCTATTCAATATAATCACTGTATAAAACTAGTTTAAATTTATTTAATAAAATTTTAAAGTCAAAATATTTTTTTAGTTATAAGAACAAATGTGTGAAATAGCAGCACGTACATGTGGAGATGATTTAACCAAATATATCTACTGGAAACTACTGTTACTAAGGCCAATAATTCAGTGTTATCTTTCAGAAATCAGGATTTCACCCACAAATCCTACATACAACCTAAATAACAATGAATGCATGTTTTAACAAGCCAAAGTGAGTTGACTGAAAAAAGTGAAAACGATCTGTGTTAGTGTCTTTAATGAAAAGATATGCATTCACACAGTGACATGCTCCTTTTACTACATGTACACCCGGCTCTCACATCACCATCCAGTGTTTGTAATAATGAGTGACTACTGAATATGAATATGAACGAATAATGACGTCATGTGAAACTGGCTCTAGGTGTGAGAGGTTTTGGTCAATGCATTGTTAGTGCATTTTTTTTTTTTTTTGCGCCCTGTTACTAACAAACTGCGTGATTTAATAAAACACATAATCTACTCTGAAACTTCTGATGAGAACTTTCCTTACTCTTATCAATACACACACACAGAGTCATCTTCTTACCCCATCTGATCCAAGTTCTCCTCTCCACCTCACTGAAAGACTGAACCTCTTATTCAACATGGCTCTTACTGTCCCCTCCAGTCTGTCTCTTTATCTTTCTTTATCCTTCAGTGTAAAACCCTGGCTGCATTTTGTTCTCTGATCGTCTCACGTTCGTCATTTTGATTCTGTCACTGTACAACCGGGTCCTGACTGCTTTCAAGTCAGGAAGTGAGTGAGCAAACATCTTCCCTCACACGCACAGTTCCTTTTTTACTGTTTTACTGTCTGTCTGCAGTGGTTTGCACCATCTTCACAAAGCCACAATTTCAACATAAACTTAAAACTGTTTTCTGGTGTCTGATGACGAAATTCATATTTCATATTGGAGCATTAGTTTGAATCATGTTATTTTTGCATTTTATTTAATTTTTATAGACTACATGTCAGTAAAACCCTCCCATCTTTTCTGTTCTGTTTCCATTTATTCACGTCTTTGAATATTTTGTTTCACTTCAGTTTTTGTTTAGTTTCACTTTATTTTAGACTTGCTGTACAGGAAATATTCTGCTGAAGTTAAAATGAAAAAGGACCTGGGACATAAACATGAACGTACTTGAATTTAGACTACAGAAAATCTCTAAATGATCCCAAATGAAGCACTTTTTCCCAATTATTTCACAGTGTAGTATTAGTGATGCAGTGAAAAAGCTGGAAGTTATTTGATAAGATGTTCCAAAACCGTGCTCTTCCAGAATTTGTAGAAGAGAGTAAAAATGCAGGCAAATTTCTCTAGTAGGTAAGTCATGTAAATGGGAATTGTGCAAGAAAAAAAAAAAGACCACAATGTCTTGGAGCTATTGTCTTTCTTCACATTGCACATCCTGTGAAGATACTGCAGAGCATGTGCAAAGCAATAACGATTGAGACAGATGAAATACACAGTGATGCCCCCTCGATTTATAAAAAAACTTTATGTACTAAAACTGAAACTAACATAAAACTTCCTTTAAAAATATAATTAAGTCCCTCCTCTGGGGGTTTTATTCAAACAGCACCCCTGTTATACTCTTCCTGTGCTACAGGCAGAGCAAAAAAACTATACAATTCAAATCTGAGAACCATATTTCTAAAATAAGTCAGAGGTGGACGAAAAAAATCTGAAGGACATGCATATATATGCAGAGTGACTGATTCTTTTGCTAACACTTCAAATACACTGCCAAGAAAAACTTTGTAAACATATACAAACTTTTGTATTTCTATTGTGTTGTGTTGGTTTTATTTAAATGAATGGGTTTAAACATCACAAAACAAAAAATGAAAAATATTTTTAAGCATATTTGAGCACAGGAAAATAGTCAAATCAAATTTGCGTTTAAAACTTTATTTTATCCCCCCAACAAATTGTATTCTGTGCTTAATACACGTTACATTTTTTTTTTCAATTTTGTTGAGTGTTTTACACCCATGTGATTGAATAAACCAACAGAAGAAGACACAAATTCAAAAGTGTGTAGTTGTTTTCAAACCTTCTCTTGGCAGTGTAGATGTTTATAGTTTCTTATTTCATTTTTGCTCTACATTATAATTATTCACACTACAAAAACAAATGTTAGAAATAAGAACTTTCTCCCAATCAAAGTCAGGAAAAAAGTGCCACGCTCTTTAGTCACCATGGTTTACCAGCAACAAACAAACCTTGACAGGAATCCCATAGACAGACTGTGCTGAAAGAATTTGAAGGGGAGAAGGAAAACCACAAAGCTGTTTAAACTTCCTCATGTCAGCTGCTTATGCTGTTTCAGTGATGACACCATCTACCCTGCTCTGTATGTGAATTGTGCTAAATATATTATGTGGCACAGTAACCTTTTGCAGTCTATAGTAGCTTATGTATTACCGTGCTAAGAAGTATATAACACAGTTGGGTGAAGTAATCTGCTCCATCTAGAATGTCCTTAGTTGCTGTAATACAGCTGCAGAGCATTTAGTGAACGCTAGAGATGTATCTGACTGAGAATTATTTCAGTCGAATCAGATCCAGTTGTTGAATTTGAGTATTCCACTATTTGCACGTTTGTCATATCAGATATGTGGCAATGAGACAATGCAATGATTTTATTTCAACCTCCTTAATATACTCAAACAACACAAACACAAGAACATATTTTTGACCATTTATAAATTAATTAAAAAAAACTCTGTATATGATGTGAGATTTGACTTCTGACCTATTTTTTTATTGCAGACAAATAAAGAATCTCTGTTCATTGAATCTCTGTTCATTGAATCTCTGTTCATTGAATATATATATATATATATATAAAGATATGAAATACACACACACACATACATATATATATTTTGGGGTTTTTGAGGTGACATGGTGGTCAGATGTAACGCCTAACTGGTTGGACATTACCAAAAATAGCTGACCACCTTTGTCTTTGTGTTTAAATGGTGTAGTGTATGAACATTGTTGTAGTGGTGTATGTGTGACTCTGTGTGTAACTTTTAACAGGAGTTCTCACCTTTCCTTTCTTGGTCATCTTACTGCGGAGGTAGCTGAACGTCCGGCTGATTCTAGGTCCTCCTTTTCCCTCGGTTTCGCTCCGCAGAGGGCCAGGCTCCTCCTCTGAAATGCTGACAATCACACACAGCCATTATAAAGCCAGCTAATACACACAGGAGTTATCAGTCTGCTTATTTTATTGTAAATGAATAATTTTTACCAGTGGGTAACCTCAACATCTTGTCACATTTTATACAATTCATGGCACCATGCATTTAATTACAGTTTAATTCAGTGTGTGGTATTGTCGTTTCAAAATTAAACTTGATCCACAAACAGACTTACCTGTACTCCAGGGAGCTGGCATTACTGGAGAATGAGCTGACCCCTACAGAAAGAAAAAAGGCATAATCATCATCTCATCAGGTCAACACAATTGCTACACTACATGCTTTTACTGTTTCCATGACACCTGAAACAATTGTTTAAAGTTAAATTTAGTGACATCTGCTCAAACTGCTCAAGAGTTGAGATGACAAGCTTGTCATCAGCTTGTCTCTGTTGGGCCTTTAAATCTAAACTCCACACTTTATGCCTAAAGGGGTGAGGGTCTTATTCTTTGAACTCTGAAGAGTTTCTACCTGTTACTAACCTCTTGGGGCTTGGTCTCAGTCTGAATAAATCTATTAACCAAAGATAGTACGAACAATTTAATCCGTGTTGTCATTCCCAAAATCACAGCATGTTCATTGTTTTTTCCCTAGAGTATATGAGCATCCAGGCTGTTTGCCTTTCATTACCCCTTCTCCTCCCTTTCACTCAGGCTCTTTATGCTAAACATAGAGCCATCTGGGATGTTTCTCACTCTTTCTTCTGGCTGTCAGTGCCATATATGTATAGAGGAAGGTTTATGAAAGGGTTTAGGCGTGGTTAATACACAGTAAGCCTAAAGAGGAATTTTGTTCTAGTAAAGAACCACCAAAGTGTATTTGTGACACTGGTGAGAGGTACAGTGATCTAAAAGGTAGGCCAATGTTAGACAGGAGAAGGCAGAAACATTTTTGTGAGCGTTTGTTGTTTTGTGGGGCAGCGTTACAAGACGTCACACCGACAGAGGACACAAAGGACTACAGCTACACTCATCATACTTACTCCCTCCCTCCTCCTCATCACTGGAGGAAGAGCCAATAGAAAAGAAGCGTCTATTTTTGTTGAGGAGCGGGGAGATACTTAGGGAGAAGCTGATTCGTCGCTTTGACCGAAAAAATCCTCTTGCTGAAATGTGTGGGTGGGGTGTAGCAGGATGAACAGGTAAACAAGTCAAAGAACGATCTTACTGCATGAGCTCAAGATTGCAAGGATGAAGAAGAACAAAAGAATCATTTCAAAGCGGAAACTCACCATCTAGATCACGGTGACTGATGGTTACCATGGAGATGGATTTGGTCAGGGTTTGGTGATGAAACATGGTAGGACAGCTGCTTTTCATTGACAGTACCTGACATGAGGTCTTAAACAAACAAGAGGGGGGAAATATCACAAGTCCCACAATGGCATCAATGAGTTGTTTTATGTGATATTGTAAAATTAAGCATGTCATTACATCTCTAGAAGAAAAAGAAGCTATATCGCCCAGTCCTACTATACAGTGTATCAAAGGACGCGCACACACACACACACACACAGACACACACACTCACCTGGCTATCGATGCTGAGGCCTTCTCCCTCTTGCTCCTCCTCAGTAAGGGAGATAAGGGAGCCTCTCTCCTGGCTTTCCAGACACAAACTTCTACCTGAAGTCATCTCCTCCCGATCGCTCAGAATGGAATGCGGAGTCTGAAGCCCTCCCCTCTGCACCTCCAGACGCTCTAGACTGTAGCTGGGTGCAAACACAAACATGAAGCAATTTTATTATGCTGTTGTGCATTTCTGAGCACGTTCATGTTACATTACAGTTAAACATTTCCGCTCCAGAAGCAGCACTGTCTACTGTTTACCTTCTGCTGTCTATTTGCTCCTGATCAGGATGACACTGGTTGGATGGACACCAGCTCATACTGGAGAAGTGGAAAGACAGAGGGATGAAGGATGGATGAAGGAAAGAGAACTGATTAGATGTGTGATGAAAGAGACACTTTAAATCTCAAATGAGTCAGAAGAGATGAATTAATGATGTGATGATAACAGCCATGCGCCTAAACAGAGCACTTCTACGGAGCTTATTCAGTTGTCACTATGTGAAGTAAAAGGCTTTACAGGCCTCCAAACAGACACTTTCTGCAGCATTTATCAACTTCTTGCTTAAACTCTGTCCACAGAATCAGCCTTCATAGCACTCATTGGTGCAGCAACAGTCAATAAAACCTGCTGCCAGACTGAATGTCTCTCTCCACTGTGACACCCATGGCACCAAAGAGAACACCATGGCACACCTGTTCTGCAGAATCTTAGAACAAATCCATATTCTTTCCCACTCACTCTGATTGCCACTGTAAAATAAAATGACTCTGTTGTAAGAAGTGATCAAGTGTTGAAATGTTTTGCTGTCATCCAATTAAAAATTAGCATACATTTTTCAACTTTTTTGGAAATAAGATTAGATTGTGATCATTTGAGATATTTATCAGTGAAACTGATCCATACAATATGTGTGCATAATGTCTTCATTTGTGCGTAATGTGTGCTGACAGGACACACAAATACTGGAATTGGCGAAACACTGAAGCATCAGTCTCAGTTTAGATAATTGCAGCTTACTGCTGCATGTTAAAATATCTATATCTCTATCTATCTATATCTATATATAGATATAAATATAGGGGCCCTATTAATCCCTGCAACAGAATCATGTGCATCTTTAAGTTCACAATAAGTAGTTTGTCTCCTGTCCTCACTGGGGTTAAGCAGCAAAGACATAACTGATTCCACGTGTAGATGATATGCAGACAGATGTTTGTGTCCAGCTGCTGAGGTGCTGATGAGCTGGACCTGACACTCATAACTGCACCATATTAGACTGAATGACAATGATTTTTCCATCCCCATCCTCACTCCTAGGAGACTGGGTTGAGGTGTTTCTTTCATTCCATTATTGACTTTTTCGTTGGATACCATGCATAGCACTGGGTGTGTGTGTCTAGACTGTCATATGAGCAGGCTGATGCTGGGACGATTAAATGAACAGATTAAGACAGATTAAATGTACTTCAGTAATAATATACAACAATGGCAAACGCCACGCAAACGCTTCATGTGGTGCCTATGAAGGAGAACAATGAAGTCGTGTTTTTAAAGCTTCCCCTTTTCTTACAAATCACTGGCAGACTGATACAAATTATGGCACACAGTCATCCTCTACCATGTCTCCAAAAGTCTTTCTGTTGTCTGAAGTGCCGTGTGAAACACACAATACGCAGCAGTAAAAAGACAAATGTGGACTGGGAAAGAGACAGAATGATGTGTGGGGAAGCAGGTAAGGGATGTAAGGTGTACCTTCTCCTGTGGAGGGGGGGTTTGGCTCTCTTCACCTCTCCTGACAGACTCTTCAGTGAGCTGGGAGAAGGGACAGATGGGCCGTTAGTGGAAAGAGAGAAGGGATAGACGTGAAGAGATGAAGCAATTGTGTCCTTTAAAGCCAGTGTCCATGATAGCTGCTCTTTTTAGCTTCTTAATTCTGAACTAAACATGTAACTGGTGATTTTCCACCCATCGTGATCTATAATTCAATCAAATCAAATGTTATTTCAGTAGCAGATGTCGGTCTTATTCCTCTGACAGGTCTCTGGTAGCTTGGTCAGTGTGGCTCTGAAAGATGGTATGCCATTACAGACAGCTGTAGGTTATAGTTGAACATCAACATTTTCCCCACCTCAGTTTTCCCTTCAGAAGCTGTGATTTTGTGCTGAATGAAACTCTGCAAAGTCAACATGTGATGAGTCTGACCAGTCATCCAGTGCAGAGCATGTTTTATGCCGATTTTAAAGGAGTCATATTTCTAGTTGCATAGCATAGCTGGAGTGTTGCTGAGTATCTGCGTAAAACAGATCACCCAAATCTTAATTGTGTCTGTCATGAGACCTTCCTGACACTGTAATCTACAAATGTCATGGATGTTCAGATATACACCTCGGTTTTGGACCTGCACACCTACAAAGTGCACAGTGGCACCGACTCACTCAAGTGAGTGACTAAATGCTCTCGCTGCTCTGCTTAGTTTTTCAGTTGTGAGGAAAAATTAGGACCATGTCTTCATTAAACCAGGTTTCTAATGTGGGTGCACTTGCTCGGCAATAGTAAGTAGATGTGGCATACACCTCTTCCTGTGCCAACTTGCTCTATTCTGTGTGACCTTTATTCTTCTCTGTGTGCGTTAATGTCACTACACTGCTGCATCAACACTGTGTTAAAGAATGCTGCCTCATATTGTTTTTATTTGGTCACAGCCCTAGTTCATACCTAGCAGGCTTTCTGCAAGCTAGTGAAAGAGAACAGATCGGGCTGGGATGTTCAGAATTTTTTGAAATAGAAAATCACCCAAAACTCTTTCAGTACAGCCCCCAACATAGAAATTATAAACCTGCAAACTACAAGCCCAATATCTCCTCTTAAGCTAACAGATGAATAAATGAGAGCTTTAGTATTTAATCTCTCCTTTTTATAGGCAGAACTGTATTTACAAAAGTAATAATTATTATTTTTATAACTCTATTTGATAGTTACGATATTTGTAGGGACAGTCAAGGCAACTGAATCGTGCTGCGCTAACTGATGTTGGACAGCTGGCTGAGTCTCTGGTCTGATAACTAACACAGGTATAGAGGCATCAGCACCTTAATAGAGAAGAGAACTGGGCCTTAGCACTGAAGATAATCCATTGATTCTTTTATTAGCTTTTGCTGTCACCATGTAGGGTTTGGTGCAAAAGTGCAAAAAGGCAAAAAGAGAAAAACGATTTGTTTCCATCAACATAATATTTAATGCATAATCAGTAGTAGTTTCTTTATCAGAAAGAATGGTAAAATAATGAGTATTGGAGCAAACACTTGATAATTTAATGTTTGATTAAGAAAAAACTACTAGCTGAATGTGTATTAAATATCATATTGATGGTGTAAAAAAAGGCTTTTTGCATTATACTCTTATACTCTTCAGTTAAACTCCATTAGTTATAAGCAATTTCAAAATAAGGGTATGTTAACTTCTGCACCCAACTCCTGAATGGTTCCTCTGTGGATAAGGTACAGCACCAAGGACACTGAACAACTCTTACCCAATTAACAGATAAAGTACCAGATGAGGTGTTTGATGAATGATGAAAATGAGCAAATGAAGACTGCAGTGATCCAGCTGAGAGAAGCAGGAAACATGGATAGAGATAGAGAATGGAGATAAACACTGATAGAGAGAGATAAAGCTGAGAGATAGCACCCTATGTCTAAACTTCCGCCGCACAACCCACAGCTCAGAAAGTTCAGAAAGCAAGTTCCCCTGAAGTTTCCCACATTATTAACACAACGTGGTGTGTCATTAATCTTACTCTATGTCTCTCTAGAACAATCTTATTCTCTGATGGTTCTTTAAAGCCTAAGCAGCCCTTTGAGGAGCTTTGGCTCTAAAGTTTAATGACTAGACAAGTTTCAAGACCAGACATTTTAAACTCAGAAAGCCTGCCATGATGCTGATGGCCAAATGTTGTTGGAAACCCAGTACCTGCGCTGTGTGATTTCGGTATCTGTAGCAGAGCTGCTCCTGCCTGGCTCCCAGCTGTGACGTCGAAATGGAGACAAGGAACGGATGGAGGCTCGCAAAATGGCTGAGGAGATGGGATTTTCTAAAAGCTGATCTTTTTTCTCCTCTTCTTCTCCTCCTCCACCTCCTGCTGCTGATGTCAATCCTCCGCCTGGGATTTAGATTTAGTTTGTTAAACTATACAAACTATACTACAAATAACTGATAACATAAAAGCTATGGATGTATGCTTGGAGTCACTGGACTTCAAGACAAATCAGTCAAATCACTGTTATCTTGCAGCTCGCATCAGGTTTGCCTCCAGCATTCCTCTATATTTTGATACATTCATTTTCCCCTCTACCTTTACAAGCCTTCCAGTACCTGCTGCAGAGAAGCATCCCGAGAGCATGAAGCTGATGCTCTGTTTGGGATGATGTCCAATTGGCTACACCAGTGATGATTTAATTTAGTTATTTTCTCAATTTCTCAAGTTTACAGTTTATTTCTGTTTTATATTTGTAATTATATTTGGATTATTTAGTAGAGATCTTTTTTCAGTAAGAGATAAAAAAAAAAACAGCACCCAGACCAACTGTATGACAAACTTGAACAAACTGAGGAGTTTACCTCTGTCCTCTGTTTCTGACTTCCAGGACAGTCGGGAACTCTGAGGGGACACAGGATCAGCTGTTCCAGCTGATGAAGCCCCATCACCAGGAAAGACCTCTGCTTGCACTGATGCATCATCTGATGAGACGCAAACCTTTCTCTCCCTGTGTCCAACAGAGGGGGGAGGATTGGGCTAGAAAGGAAAATGAGACAAAAGCTGTGTCACTGAAGTCTCTATCACAGTTAATAATGGATCTTATCTCTCTCTCTCTCTTTTAAACTCACGCACGCACACACACACACACACACACACACACACACACACACACACACCCCTTCTACAATCCATCCTAATCTTCTAAAACCATTTGTCTGTTTCATAACTGGAGTACTTGTCAGATTCCAAAGGGATTCCAAAGGATCCTGCAAGACACAGTTCTGGGAAAAAGCAGCCATAATTTTCCTAGCCTATATTGCCCCTGGAGTTGCAGGGTTATGAGAGAATTCAGTGGAAAAAGGCCTCTTCCAGAACGAGTGAGTCACACTAAGCTTCACCGATCACACACAAACACAACTGAAACCATGTTTTTGTACCATAGTAAAAAACCTCAAAGTTGTGTGCAGTATCCAGTAAACCAAAAGACCATGCACTGTACGTGATCTAAACTTCCTGGTTCCACAAGACCTGCATGTTATTCAGTTTCTGACTCAGTGTCCATGGAGTTGCATGGAACAGCCAAGTCTCATGTCCCTGCCAAGCTGCAGAGGCTAAAATGTGTTGCAGTCTGTTACATAACACTTGTTTCACCAGAGGTTTCCCCATCCCAGTTAATTTTAGAAAAACTGCTGGAGTGCACTTCTTTCTGAGCCTGGCAGGAACACAGCTGCAGTGCTGACATCAAATCATCTGACACAAGTGTGTTTTTATACAAGCAGCCATAAGGAGCTCAGGTCACTCCGTATTTTGGGGGTTTGCTACCTTTTTAAAGACGCTGTCATCCAGTTTAGCGCTGACTTCCAAACTGTCGCCGTCTCTGTGCAACACACACACTGACACACACTCTTCTCTGATGGGATGTACGTCTGGGGAAAAATAAGACAGAGAAAGACAGAAAAGTGAGCAGGAGAGACAGAAACACCTGGGTCGGTGAGCAACAAAAAACAGAGGTGGATTGTTAGATGTTACAACATGTTTTAACATGTTGTGGAGCTCAACACACAATCCTTTGAGACAGGAAGCTGTTCTCGTACCATCAAAACTGTAGACACCCAGATTGAATGTGTGTTTGTATGACAGACAACACAATGTCATCTGTTGCATGGTTCCTGCTTAGAGGATGTGAAATGACATGAAATGACTCTGGTTCGTTTGCACAGGTCTGACCAAAGCAATCTCATCCCAGTTTGAAACCAAACAACAACAGAGACTCTTTAGTCAGAGTGGTCTTGGTCTGGTCCCAAACGAACTCTGAAGCGGTTTGTTTCTGGTGAATATGTTTGGACCTCAATTTGTATATTTTTTCATTTAACATCTGCTGCATCCACTTTACTCTTAGTATTTCATATTTAGCTATACAGAACAGGCCAACAGTTCCTATGTTTCTAGGAAACCAAAGCAAGAAAAAAAACAGACCAAATTTACAAGCTGGTCCATTGATCCAAATCAGAACAAACAATATACAGGTTGGAAAATACCCTCAGAGCATTTGAAACCTATAGTTCCTTTGCTCTGCTCTGAATCAGTGGACGTCTGTGTGAAGTTTGTAAATTGGCTCTGTTTTCCTCTTGGTTCTTTTTTTGTTTGTTTGTTTTTTTCCCCCGCACGCGGATTTGGTAAAACTCCGGTACTGAGTGCAAACTGCAACATGGAAAAACTGCACAACTGGCATTTGTTAATAATTGTGGTGATTACGTGAGCAATAAACCAAGAAAAAAAGTCACTCTGCGCACACAATAACATGTTAATATACAACACAGCTTCACACTTCGTAAGGAAATCACACTGTGAAATGGGCGTGTAATAAAATCTACTGATTTGAACTGGATCTTATTTGCATCACATTCCCACCAGAGTTCGTCTGGGCTACATCTACTAGCAATGAGCATTAGTATTATTTATTTTTTAAGTTGAATAATGCATTTAAAGTTGATTATTCATATAATTGTGTTGTGAAATCCATTTGATAGAACCATAGAAAGGTAGCTTTGTCCTGCATAATGATTACATACTCTTTGTCCAGCTGAGTAAAACATTACACTTTTTTTTTTTAACCAAGTCTGCTGCTCTCATACCTCCTGCCTGCTCATGCACTCTGTGTGTAGCACACAGAAACAGTGGCATAAGGTCAGTTCCACTTCTCTATGACTCTCTATGGCTCAAAATGTTTTTTCCAACTTTTTATACTAAGTATTTGACTACACGGAATTATAAACTTAACTGTTTTTTCATGCACATCCCTCAGGTTTCTGAAGCGTGTGTTATGTTTCATGGCATCTCTGTTTCTGTCTATCCTGTCCCAGTGAACTTATGTCCATGTTCTGTTGGTAGATTCAACTTGTACATAATATTTACTGTAGGTCCCTGAACCCCATGAAGGTGGCTAGTTCAGTGCTGAGGTGTAAAGATTAGCTTCACATTGGTGATTCCCTTCACATACTGACAAATAAATTATTCTGTACCGTGTTTCAAAATAACTAATTTGCACTCATGTCATCTTCCCTCTGAAGGTCTTACCTGTACATAATGTTACTGTGGCAGGTTGAGGGCAAGACTGGACAGGCAAGCCAACATCCCTCCCCCTTTGGATCTAACAGGGAATGAAGACAGAAAGAAAGAGAAGGAAGAGTCATGATAAACAGACTTGTTTGGATTAGGTTTTTAAGATTCTTTGTAGCGAGTGTAAAGTTTTCTGCGGTCCGTGAAACACATTTTTAGGCACATCTCATTTATACATCAGTATTAAGCTATGATGCTGTCACACACACACACACACACACACACACACACACACACACTCCCACCCAGTCTCCACATATGACTGCTGAAAGCACACTCCCACCCACACAAGTTGCACACAGCATACTGTGCATGTCCCATGTGTTGTGAGCATATCAGCATGTACTGTACCACCGAAAAACCACACACACACACAAACACAGGTCACAAGTGAATGATTGTTCCACCCCTGCAGCCAGACACAGCCAGTCCACTATAAAGTCAGAGATGTAGGAGGGGGTTCTCTGCAAACCTGACTCTCTTACACACACACACCAGTGTCTAGCCTGTGTGTATCACAGACCAACACAATGATCTACAGTTCAAACAGCAGCTGTTTTGAGCCAAAAGACTAAACCCTCTGACTACTGCATATGTGAGAATAAAAGTGACATGCCAAAACAAAACACAATTAATCTCCAACACCCAGCAGAGATTTCTCAGTAGTGAGTTTACTGAGGCAACAGAAATGCTGCTCTCTACTTCATCTACTTAAAACTGAGTTTAATTGAGTTAAAACACAGTTTATCAGAACTCTGATGTCTGAGAAAAGTCCCCCATACCGACAGTTCAAATCACTAAAAAGCAACAAACACCTAAAAATGGGCTTAGAAATAAAACTTTATTTTATTTGATTTATTGTATAACTTATTCAGTCAGAGTGACTTCACATTTACTGTGGTAATGTCAGTAACAATCAGTGAGGCCAATGACTTCTTTGTTGCCACATCCACTTGTCTCAATTGATCTGTTGTCCTGGCTCTAAATTGCCTTCTCTGTCTATTATCAACATCCCGCACAAAAGAACGGCACTCCAACACGTAGGAGACAACAGGCAGCATTTACCAGTCTGGATGTCTCTCATTTTAATCTTTCATATGGTCATAATTAGGAATGCTCTGTCCTGAACTTCCTGGAAAAGTGTAGCAACAACACAACATACTGTATTATTTTGCATCAATATAGTCTTGATATTTTTAAATCGATTTTGCATTTGACTAATAGTGTTGAATGCATGCTGACATCAAATTATTTTGTTCCATCTTGTTAATAAAAACTAGATCTTTGTGGTAAATGTTGATGTGAGCAATCATCATTCAGATGTGTGTAATTTGGCAGAAGTGTTGGAGCTATTACCCATACAAATCAAATGATTTGACATTTGGTGAACAATTTGTTGTTCATTATAATAAGAATTAATAATAATAATAATAATAAGAAGAAAAAGAATAGGCATTATAAAAAGAAGAAACTAAGTTCACTCACTCAATTCTAGAGAGATTTTTCTTGAACTGGGGGAAAAATATTTTAGTCACTGAAAACTGTTATTTTTGTGCTCACTTAGAATGAAGCAAGCTCAGAAATTAAATCAGTGATAAACATTATTAATTAACCAGATGTTTCTTTGAATCAGGCTTTTGCAAATCCACCACCTTTAAAAGAACTCTTGTTACCTAACAAGCTTGTTAGAACTGTTGTGTTCTCAGCTAAAAGGAGACATTTTAGATATCACTTCAACAGCCACTTATCATTCAATAGCGACTGTGGTGCAGGAGTGTCGGCAAGCTTTGCGTGAGTGTGTGTGTGATTGTAAGAGCAAATAGGTGAATGTCAAGAAGTGTAAAGCGCTTTGAGTACCAATAGGTAGAATGCAAGTGCAGACCATTTACCATTTGTAATTTTAAGAGTTGGAGCACTGTTCTTGAAGAGCTAAATCAAATCAGGTGCTGTTACAACTATTCGACGGTGAAGAAGGCACAGCCAAAACATAAACTTTTTCCACCTTGTGCTGAGGTCTAAATAAATGCAAGAAAGACCTCTGTGGACGGCGTGTGAAGTCCTCCATATCCATCATTTTATCTCTATCTCTATCTCCAGATAGAGATAGATATCTAGATACATCATCTACCTAGATATATCTAGATATCTATATCTATAGATATATATAAATAAATGTCAGACTTTATCCTGCTCTGAACAACTAATCTCTTAAAAACATTTTAAGGTTAATTCTAACCTTAATACATATTCATATTATATTCTGCATCATGATCCTGAGGATGAACCCTTTTACTTTGGCTGCTGGTACTGTTCACAAAGAAACCATAACAACAGACGCCAATGAGCTCGATTTTTCTGACGCTGAAGTTAAAGTCTGCCTCTCTTGTTGTCCATGTCTGTTCCTTTCAGACCTGCCTGCCTGCACTCTTGTGACAAATTGCAAACTCTAAAGGCAAAAATCAAAGCCATATGATGTCATTAATGACATAATCAGTACACTTATACATATACTTCTTAATCTCATTAACCTTACAATACATAACAAACAAAAAAAGAGGGAACCCTGGTTAGCTCATATACAGACACCACTTTAAAGAGTCAATGTCTGTGATGTCTTTACATTTGCAAATTACTGAATTATCAATAGTTTAACGCACATAAAGTATAGGTATCAACTGACTAGTACTAAAAAATATATGACATTTATACTTTAACAGTAAGCTTTGCACAGCTAATTAAGAATGAGAAACTGTCTAAAATCTCAAATCTAAAAAAAGGCAAGGGAGACTTCAAATAATATAAGGGCATGGTGCTCAGAGAGCAGAAAATAGCATGAGGACATCTTCCAGATGAAGAAAGAGTGTGAGCAGCGTGGGAAAAAAACACTAGCTCTTTTCTCTGCACTGCTACTTTTAGTGTGGATGACAGTACCACATCAGGCTGGACCAGTAGTTTCATCCTTCACCACATGCTGCCTTTACTGACCTGCTGTCCATTCATTTGTACAGTCTTGAGCTTTTCAAGGTCTTTTAACTGGAATAAAAAAAAATAAATCTATTCTCTGTACCCTTTTACAACAAAAAAACTGCAAAGATCATGATGTGCTGTATTAATATACACTCACGGGCCACTTCATTAGGTACACCAGCACAATCAATTTCTACTTTTAGAAATGGTAAATGGCACTTTTCTTTTTTATTGGTACAGTAAAGAGCTTATTCTTATTCACACTCACAATGATACACAAACACACGCACAGTTGGGGGACCTGTTATGCAGCAAGCCTGCACTCAACAGGAGTTAATTGTCTTGCTCAAGGACACTTGAGTAGGAAATTGAACTAAAAGGCCAACTTATTTAAAATGAATGAAAACTTTAGAACCAACTTTAATATAATTAAATCCAGATTGACTCAATTTTCTTAATCATAAAGACATAGTAGAATTATCACTTTTCTGACAGTTTAGAATTCATGGCAGAGAGGCTGTATAGAATTGTATGAGATTGTACAGGTGTACCATACTTAATGAAGTGGCCAGTGAGTGTATGTGTGCATTTTAAGTGCTAACTGACCAGTGTAATGCATGTAGAGTTGTACTGTATTATTTCTTCCACCAATCTGGAGCCTTTAATATAAAACTATAGATAGACTGCAAATTAGATTGAATGTGCACAAGCACCAAAAAAATGATGCACGGCAACAAATATTTCAATTATTAAAATTGTGCCTCTATGCAAATCTACATTTATACTCAACTTTAGAATGTTCACAGGTTACTGAAAATCATATTCTACCCAACACACAGTGGCACAGGAAGGTAGAGCGGTTGTCCACTAATCTCACAGTTGTTGGTTCAGTCCCCACCTCCTCCGGTCACATGTCGAGGTGACCTTAAGCAAGACACTGAACGCCAACTTAGTTGCTCCCGGTGAGTGTTGACTACATGCTAAAATTGAACAATTAACTTCCGTTAATGCTCTGTGCCATGAATAAAGTTCATTCCAAATTCAATCAGTGCTTTGCTAATTACATATAAGGATATTATAATGGGGTTGCTCTGCTCTGGAATTTTTGCTGCAAAAACCCTTCAATGGAAAGCTAAATCCACATTTGAGAATTTTGTAGTACAAAAACTATAGGCACTGATCTGCAAAGATGTGGGAAAATCTGATATGGTCGCCGCTTCATTGGGGGCAGCTGTGGCCCACTTGAGCAGTCGTTCACAAACTCCAGGGTTTGATTCCTAGAAGCCTTAGACAAGACAACAAAACCCCTTAATAGCTTCATTAAACATTTGCAGCTGTTCAGTGCAAATCAATAAAGCATATCAAAATTTTAAAAATTCTCCATAAGTGGGTGAGTGCACTTCTGGTGTCCACCAAAAAAGGGTTCAGGACAGAATACCTGATTCTTAGAGTGAGGGGATCCCGGGGCTATGCACTGCTTTTCAGTTTACTGTCATGGGTTTACGGCAGTTTACTGTGATGGGTTGTCACAGCAGTGACAACACATAACAAGTCCCAGCAAAACAATACTATGGTGTTTTGAGTGATCACCTTTATTTGTTGGATCCCCTTCCACAGGACACCAGAGGTGACTGAATGCTTTGATGCATATCAAAATTACATAAAAATTACATTACAGTTACTAGATTTTAAACAGCGCACTTAACCAACATCATCAAATGCGGTAACATCTTGTTGAGGAATGGTGTTCATCACTCTGCCAGCACATGGTTCCCCAACACTTAACTCAGAGACAGTCACATGCTTTATTTATAGAAACTGTTTTCAGATCCTACTATTGTCAAGCAGAAAGTGGCCGTTTTTTTTTTTTACTGCCACAAGTGATGAGATGTTGGGTGTCATCCTTCTGCAGTGAATACACATCCTCCTTTATGTCTAAAGCTTTTGCCTCAGACCCTCTCTTCTCCACAGGGAGGAGCTGACATATTAATGATGGAAGAGGAGCCACGTTAGCCAAATGGAAATCGTGCTCCATCTCCATGGCAACATTGTACTTCCTGTTTGCATCACACAAAGCATGGATAAGAATATTAGTTCTAAAAGTTCCACTTTGGAACTAATTGAAAATAAAAATAATAAAAAAATAACTACTGAAAAAATACTGCAGAGCATTTTTTTTAACAATAATGAGATTCTTCTCTATCCATTTACATAGTATTTAGAGTCTGGAAATTTCACTAATATTGAGACACCTATGGCACATATTAGCCCAGATTATTGTTAATAAAAAACTAAATACTGCACACTCAGGTGACACACATAAACACATTTCCAACATCAAGGCTAAAGTTGAATTGACATTGCCTGTCAAAATCTACACAGAGCCACAAAAAAGGCAAAAGTTTGTAAAAGTAAAAGTTTGTGCCAATATTTAAACATGTATTCTTATCTGCACTTTTTGTATGGTCTCTCACTCACACACACACCCTCCTACCTTAATCAGCACTACATCCACAGTGGTCTCTCCTTTGGCACAGAAGCTGTACCTCCGCCTGTGCCTCTCATACATCCTTCATCGATGTGTTAGCAAGCACACTGTTTATGTGGAACCATTTCGCTGGTTAAAACCTCCACTAACACACCTCTCTCTGCAGTCCTCTCTCTTCACTGCAATTCAAACAAATAACGGCTGGAGGGTGGAGTTCCTAGAAAAAAAAAAAGCAGTCTGCAGAGCTGCAGGCTGCTGATTTTCTTGCCACCAAAGGAGAAAAAAACCCACCACAAATCAACTGAAACCAAACATTTTTCTACCACTAATAGGCAACAGAAGCGGAGAGAAATGTGCCGAAACGACACTTAATTTCACGTTGACTCTGGTGCCGCATAGTCCAAACCCAAACAGCATGGTGTGTAATCCAGTAAAGTCTACGGATCTGCTGTTCCTTCTTAGTGCAGTTTTGGGCTGGAAAATGAGCCTCTGTGCCCACATCTGTTCATAATGGTGGCCCCTCCCTCCATCTCTCCTTCTCTCTGCTTATTTCTTTTTTCCCTTCCAGTTCCTCCATTTCTCCCTCTCTCTCAAACCAAAATCTCAAGCCACCCATCACATCTGTCCTTTACTTTGAAACAAACTCCCTCTCATGCATCTGCTCCGTCACAGCACAGGAACAATGGAGCTCTATCTGATACATTCCTCCCCACTCTGACAGAGAAAAGACTTTTAATTGGGCTGGAACACGCAAAAAAAGGAAGTGAAGTAGTCAACTGCTCTTAGTACAGTCTCATCTCTGCATGAAGCACTCCCTGATGATGTGCCTCGACAGTGGTGCAGTAATTACATGTGCTTTATTTTTAATCTACTGTTACACCCACATCCACGATCAAAGCAAAGTCAGCCCTTTGACTCATCTGTGTTGGATTGTGTTTCGTCTTCTTTGCACATAACTGGAACAAGTTTAAATGTAAAGTAAACAGCTAGTATTTTCATGTAAACCAATGCTTGTGCTGCTGTTTCCTATCAGTAAGAAATGGTGGTAGTAACGGAACCTGCAGACCCTTCAGAAAAGCCTTTACGTCCGATTTTCACAGCTGTACACCATCCAGCTGTGATGCCCAGAGAGGCTAACACACATCTGGAAGTAGTCAAGAGTTCCTTTGACCACAGGGAGGCAGCACAGAACACATGAACACCCTTCTACACCTAGAGACAGAGAGCAGGTGACTTTCATTCACACCTTCTTAACTATACAATTATATTCTCCAGTTCCTGAAAGACAAATCATTCAAAACCAGAGCTCAATAACATGCACTTTATCATTTCACACCCACCATTTTATTTTATTTTAAAATTATTTCTTTATATCCCAATAATGGTGATAGTGTGTAAAGCCACCAATGAATCTGCTGAATGCAGGGGTGGATTTCAAATAAAATGCAGAATAGGAATTTGCTCAAACCCAGTTTGACCTGTGAATTTAAAACAGCCTCAAGTTTATCATTCAACGAATCAATAAATAACAAAAGACAACCAGTTAATTTACGATGTATACAGTTTGTGTTAAGGCTTATATGTAGCATCATAGACCTGATTTTCCAAGGTGTTGAACACCAGGTTTATACAACATGGCTCCAACAAAGAAGGTTTCTGAAGAGCTAAAACACATGGACCTTTTCCCACGTGTTAGACATGGTGGGAATATCATAGTATGGGCCATGTATATGACATCATTGATGGAGCTATGAATTCTGGGTGATACAAGCAAAATCTACTGTGAACAAAAGCTCAATAGAAAGTGGATCAAGACAATGATCCTAAACACACAAGTTGTTCAAGAAAAAAAAAAACAGTGAAAAGCAGAAGAAATGTACAGTTGTTGAATGACTAGATCAAAGCCTGTACTATTACAGGGGAAACACTGTTGCAGGTCAGATGGTCCCTCTCCACTTTTGAATGGAGGACACGGACTCCATGATTCCCACTACCAAATTTTGTCTTTCTAATGTATTAAGTATTTATTTTTTTGCCTTGTCTTTAACATATAGATTTCTCCATATTCTCCAAATCTTTTAATGCCACTGCAGATAACAAATTTTCCAAATTTTTAAGAATAACTTCACTCAACCCACAATTCTAAAGTTATTGCCTGTGCGCTCTCACGGCACCCTTACTTATGCTTTTTTTTTTTTTTTTTTTACACCTGTCATTCAACCTGACATGCTGTTTGCATTATTTTATTAAATCATGTATAGGTTTTCATTCATTTGAAAATTATTGCATTCTGCACACACCTTCCTAACCTTTTCAGAAACTGGGTTGTACATGTAAACTATACACATATGGATCAACAACAGGGTTTAAGCATTAGTTCATTTGACACTGAGTCTTGTCTACAGTACAGTTTAGCTGGTACTTTTTTTCTTTTGCCCTCTACTGTGCTGTACTTCTTTCTTTGATATTGTGTAAATTACACAAAATCAGTTCTTTAATGGTAATGCCAATTTGTAAACTTACTGCAGAAGTTATTGTCCTTTCTTACTTTGCTTCTGTCATCTCTACCGCAGTTTCCTGTGTATTTATAACTCCCTCTTCCTTCCTCTCCTCTCTTTCCCTCGGATTACATCATACAGCTAAAAAAAAAAAAGGAGTCTAACACAGAGTACGATTCAGGCATAAATGTTCTCATGTCTTCTCCTATGACCCGGTGCTCGATCAGACCAAACTTGTGCGTCATTAGATGACACTGGAAAATGTCTCATATGGATTCATAGGAGACCTTGGCCTGGCCTGGCCCAGTCTGACCTGGTCTAATTTCAAGTAAAGATCTGAGTACACCTCACCTATAAGCCTGATCAGTGGGAGCTCACTCTTATCTTGAGGTCAATTTACACAGCTTGTATTTGCTTTCGTTTGTTTGCTATGCAGCCTGGTTTGTCTGCTCTTTGAGTCATATTTAAATATTTTCCATTAACAAAGCAAGTTAAATTTCTTAGCTAGGGCCTTACGGGGATTTTAAGTACTTGTCAGAGCAAAATTTCACAACCACACTTCAGTCTGACGTTTCAGACATACTCTGCGTCTAATATAATTTCTGTATGAGAATAAACTCACCTGCTGAGTGTGTGTGCTGTTAGAATCTCGCGTGGAATCTTCAGACTCTTCGTCAACTGTTGCTAATATTTCAATCTCTGTAGTGGAGAGAGAACACGAGTTCAACATTACACAACATCATCAGCTTAGTGTTTTGCTGATTTACATTACCTATTACACATGCTTTTGGGGAATATTTTTCTCCACTAATAAACAAGGCATTGATAACAAAAATGCATTTGTAAATGCAAAGAACATAAATGTGTCAAATAAATGTAAATATGTTCATACTCTGTGGCATAAATTGGAAATTTTAATAAAAAAGGACTCCATAAATTGGAGTTAGGATATATTTCCTACTCCTCAAATATGCTTACAAATTAATTGTTGTTCTGTGTTTTGTGATCTATTTACATCAGTTTGATTGAATAAAACCAACAAACTATATGAGAAATACAAAAGTGTATAAGTATTTCCAAACTTTTTGTGGCAGTGTATTAGGGTAATGTGTTGTAATCAACAGCCATTTTCACACACAACCAGCTTTAGGGTTTGCAGAGAATATTCTGAAAAAAAAAACACTCAGTCAGAAGTTCTCTGGGTTAAAATATGCCTTGTTGATGCCAGAGGTGAATGACCACACTGGTTTGACCTAATAAAACAACGTTACAGCTGAAATATGCAGAAGAGCCTCTCTGAACACACAATACATCAATCCTTGAAGCAGACTTGAGTAACACAAGAACACAACAGGTGCCACTCTTGTCAGGTAACAGGAAACCAAGGCTACAATTTGTAAGGGCTCAACAAAATTATACAATAGATGACTGGAAAATGTCGTTGATCTGATCAGTCTTGATTTCTGCAGCAATATTTGACCAGTGGGATCAGAATTTGGCGTAAACAGTATGAAAGCACAGATCCATCCTCTCTTACTTTGGGCCCCTCACTACCACTATGAATTTTGTCATGGCTCCTTCCAACATAATAATGCAGTATGTCACAGAGCTAAAATCATGTCAGACTGGTTTCTTGAACATGACAATGAGTTCATTGTATTTAAATGGCCTCCACAGATACCAGATCTCAGTCCAATAGAGCACCAATGGGATGTGATGAAACACAGAGACTCACATCGTGACTGCACAGCTGACAACAGCAGCAACTGTGTGACGTTATCATCTCATTATGGACTAGAATTAGAAATGTTTTCAGCAGCTAGTTTAATCTATGAGAGAAAAATTTAAGGTAATTCTGAAGGAAAAAAATGAGTCCAAGTGAATAATAGCAAGGTGTACCTAATAAAGTGCCCAGTGAGTGTATATACCTATGAGAGAGATACTCAACAATTGTCTGCTTAGTTATTGCAGACAATGATTAAAATCTACAAATTAGCTTAAACGATAATAGCCTGTCCTTCAAGAAAGGAAGTCAACACAGCATCCTCATTCTCATATACAAGGTTTATTTGGTGCAGGTTAGCAGTGGCTCAGTTGATAGAGCAGCTGCCTACCAACCATAGGGTCGGAGGTTCACACCCGCTCTTCCCGACATGTTGAAGTGTCCCTGGACAAAACACTGAACTCCCAAAGCGCCTCCCCAGCCATGGAGTGCCAGTCCCAAGCCTGGGGAGGGTTGAATCAGGTAGAGCATCCAGCATAAAAACTGTGCAAAATCAACAAGCGGACAAATCCGCTGTGGTGACCCTGAATAAAAAAAACAAAAAAAACAACTCTGGTTCATTTGGTGTTCCCACAATACTGCACATCTACCACAGCACGTGGTCATATAACTGTATTATACAAACCATTATTTATTCTTTTTTAATACTATTTTACAGTATTTTATTATAGTATGGATTGTCGACTAATAATATATATGACTTGTGCAGACAACCAGATTTTCAACTACAGCAAGTACCTACTGAATAAATAGTAAACCCTGAGCAGAGGCATCAGTTACTCTCCACAATCACCCCCGTTTAAAACATTCATATTTTGTTGTGTTAAAGACAAAAATTTATGAATTTTTCTAGTTTGATCTACTCAATCCAGGTATCAACATACAAGTAATTACAAAAAAACTCTGAAAATCAATAAAAATAGCTTATAGCTTCCTTATTAAATGACATGTGACATTGGGTGCCTGGTAAATGGTGCTTTGAAGAAGAACAACTTAAGTGCCAGTCCACAAGAGAAAAAACTGTGGCCACTGCAGAGCAGGTCTAAAAGCTGAGAGGGGTGAAGATTGAGGAGATCCTCTTGTTAGGGATGAGTTTGCTCCTCTTATGGTGAGTCAGTCATGGTTCAAATAATTAGGGGCTAAAATGGAAAACTGCTCCCTGATCCAGCCTGGCAGATAATGGAACATTACATGCTTACTGTACATAAAGCTACAAGTCTGGCTGACTGGTTCATTTCTGGTAACTGGAACCTAGTGTTGCTGGGAAGTCAGTCATTTTCTAACTGCTTTGACTGCATCAGCTTCATTCTGTTATTATTTGGCATAACTGTAACAGTTTTGCCTTTTTACAGGGTTCTTTCCATTTTCACCAGCAGACATACATACATACATTCACTTGCAGGGATCTAGCATGAACAAAACGAAGCAGGAATTCATTTTTATAATTTATACAAGTCTAACTAGGTCTTCATTAGGCCAGCTCCATTCATAAACCTCTTATTCTCTCAGTTTTTCTGCCTCCCTTCACCTAGATTGAAACTGCATTGGTGAACCAGAATGAAACAGTCGTCCATAACACTGTCCAACAGACAAGTTTAAGAACGATACTCAACACTTTGGTCCTCTGTCCCATGTAAGAAGTCTTTTATTTATTCATTTTTAAACAAATTACCTCCCCTGTGAGCACAAACATCTTCAATGTTAGATCACTTGCTAAATTAAAATATGTACTTTATGTAAATAGATTAAGGAATCACAGCTAATGCTATTATTTCTTCTTTCCTCAAATTCGGTATTGCAAATCAAAATAGAAAATAATAAGCTTTTTTTAGCCTTCAACTGCTTCAGAATGCAGCAAAGAGACTCCTCACTGAAATCAAAAATTAAAGCTGCAACTAGTCTATACTACACTGGTCCCCACTGCTTCATTTAGATTCCTTCCTTAGCTTTTAAAGAGGTGTGGTTTGTCATTAGGTTACAGCTCTAAACTCCTCATATCATACCCCCCCCTCAGACCTAGATTTACTAAACAATTACCCCTCTCTATTGTATTCTCACAGTTGAAATTAATAGTTATTAATCATTTTCCATAGCTGAGCTTAAAATGTTTACCACTAATGATTAAATATTCCCCTTCCACTGATATGTTTAAACCTCTCATTCAGACCCACCTCTTTTCCTTAGCTTTGTAATTGTTTATATGTAGATATATATGTTTACGCCATCTAGTTTACAAAAGGTCTTGTTTTTGTTACATCTTCTATGTATTTATTTAATAGTAGTTAATGTAGTAATTTAATCTATCTGTTACGCACTTTTTACAGCTAGTGTGCTATACAAACACACTGCCTAGACTATATTTGGAATTATTCTAAATTCCTGAGATTCTTCTAAAAAACTAAAATTAACAGCACAACACCAATTCATATTCTGACTACAAGCTGAAGTCCTGATACTGTAGTGCCCATCTTAGCGGTTTAACTCCTACCTCAATAAAAATGACAAATGTTATAATTAGCATCATTACTAAGAATGAACACAGCCACAGGTTAGACTGAACCACAGGACCTTGTTGCTGCGAGACATAAGTGTTAACCACTGCAGCTTCCAAACACACTACAGCTCAGTCACTGACTCACATCTATTACAAGATGATGATGTGGCTCCAGTCTGAATCACTTAACACGCACGCTCACAGACACACACAGGAAAAGTACAACATTCCATTTTTATTTCAGTTTTGCTGTCACATATGGGCTGAGTGACAACATGAAACAAACACACATACATACACCTAACCACTGAACACATTTGTGCACAATAGCACATTCACACAATAACCATTTGTCAGTCAAGCTCTACTTTCAGTGTCTTCGGTTAAGACTTAGTGATATCATGATGTTGCCTGGAGACAGTGCCCCCTCACAAACAATGGACGTGAATCAACTGTCGAGCATATCACACACACCGTACTCACACAAGTCTCTCCCACATTCCTGATATAATTTCTCTGTCTTTTAACTTCCCTCTATTCACTCTGAAAACAAAGCTGCAAAAATATCCACAACTTTTGGGGGTAAAATAAGTTGTCACTAAATGTCAGAGAACAATTAAGTCACACTGAGCAATGATTACAAAAAAATACTTCTTTTTATATCAGTCACTATTTAAAGGACTGTCTGAACAAGTGCTGTGAGTCTAAGCCACTGACACCAGTCCAGTGGTCTGTTCTGTGTTAAAGGTTTATTTGGAAATTCATCTATTTTAATCAGCTGACTAATTTAGTTAGATACATACAGTCTCTAACACATTATTTTGTGTAAATTCTATTTGAATTTGATACAACTGCATTTTTGCCTAACAATTAACAATTGTTTTGCAAATGTATTAAAAATGAAAATAACGTAAAATAATGTATGACAAGGTACAGATTTGGGTTAGGGAATAAACCCACGTCTAAAGCTCGGGAAAATCAGGACTCTTGTCAGAGATGATCATCGGGCCAATCTGTGTAACTGGACAACATAAACCTTGCTGAAGGAAGGGACCTGGAAACTAATATTTACTCTTACAGAACTTCAGGTTATCTGCAGAGATGGAAGAACATAAAAGAAGGACGACCAGCAGCAGTGGAGCTTGAAAATACATTTCCTAAATCTATTTCTGCTGCCAAACAAATTTCTTTTTTTCACCCTTTAGGAATTATCTAAAAATAGATTAATTGAAAAAAAAAATGCAATTTTATCTATTTTAAATAAAACGTAAAGTAACACAATTCAATGAATTAGTTGCATACTGTGGGACAGAAATGCCTAATTAAGTGTAGGAATTCGGTGAATTCCATTTGAAATGGGAAGACTGAATTCTGCAAATTTCAATTGCCAGAAATTTTAACCTTGAAAGATCAAAATCCAATCCAACCTTGAAGCCTCAAAATCCAAGATGGTTACTCTGTAGTAAAATATAATTTAATAGCACTTCCGTCTTGTGTCATTAATATTCATCATACACAAAGCAGTGCCTGGCTTCAATTTCAGGACATATTGCTACAAAATATGTACACACAAAACACTGTGCCGTGCTTTGTTATAAATCAATGCTGCTAATAACTCATAACTTGGCTTGATTTGGCATTGTTACAGAAACCCAGCTGTTGTACTGGAACAGAGTCACCTCGCGAGTGACATCATTCCCGGCTTGGATTTGGATCCTATCCAAAGAAACATAAAACTGCCTGTCAAGATCTTCACCAACACATTAAGAAGACAAAAATGCACAAAAGTGAAGGGGCTTGATTGCTTCTGGAGTGACAGTGTTTGGTAAAAACATACCTTGTATCTTACAAAGTATTATTAGAGTATAAAAATTGGCAAATATTCACATTTAGTACATGACAACAAAAAAGGTTAATGTGTGTGTTAATGTGTTGAAGATGGATAGTGGTGAACAGGAGAGAATGAGTCCACTAATGAAAGTGGTAGAATTGTGATGTGTTTAAAGATATACAGCATGGAGTAATGTATACCATTATTTACCTGTGTGAGATGTGTCCTCCACAGTGATCATGTCTTTCCTTACTTCCTCCTCAAGTTTCAGCGTTTTCCTTTCTCTATGCTTCCATCCATCTACTGTATCCAAAGAGTCAGAATCTTTATCAAACAACTCATTCTCCTCGTGCACAGCCACACATTTGTGACTGGTGTTGTCGAATGCTGCAGCGACAAGCTTCGTTTCTACCGGCAGTTGGGAGGACTGGAATTTGCCAAATTCCACATTGACTGGGGCAATCGGTTCCTCTGGACTGGAATCAGCTACAGGAGCTGAGTCATGGGGGGTAGCGGGAAGTGTTGGATTGCATGAGAGCAGCAAAGTGTGACTCTCCCACTCACACTGTGTTTGAAGCAGACCCATCTCAGGTTGTTTAGCTTGACTTTCTAAGCTTTTTACACTGTCCAGCCGATGGGCCTGCCCACCCCCCTCACCTTCAGCTGTTAGAAATTCTACAGAAAGACTACTACCTCTTCGAAAATGTGAAGCTAACAGCTCTGCACCGCTCTCTTCCTGATAAACAGACTGCTCGTTAGGACTGTGCTCAGACTCAGAATCAGGGCACAATGTCAAACTGGGTAACTGTGAGTGTTGTCCTGTGTCTACAACAGGAGAGGGCAGCTGGATTTCCATCTGCATGTGACCATGGCTGTCTACCTCAGCTGGATTCATGCTATTTGTTTTTGGAAAAGATTCTAAATCCACTTGCAGTAGTTTTTCCTCCTCTTTAGACTGTGGGTGTGTGAAAACTTTGTCTTGTTTTGTTTCAGTTTCTAATTCCTCTTTGTGGACTCGTGGTAAACTAGGAGAGTCTGTCTCAGTTATAGACTGTAACTCTTCAGACTCTGACATTTTAACATACGCTTGTCCTTCACAGCTAGACTGACCAATAGACTCAGATGGTCCATTAGGATCTTGTCCATAAACTGGACAATTTGCTGACAGACTATCTGCTGGCCCCTGGCTCAGTTCTATTCTAGCCATAGCTGATGCTATTGCTACAGTCACAACTGCTACTGCTGTGATAGCCAGATCTTCATTGTATTTCTGCAGATTTTCTTGGTCTAAAGAAGAAAGTTCCAACTTTTTCCCACACTCTGTGGAGGATAAGTCCTCACCAGGCACCACCTCATACTCTTCATTTGTTCCCTGCCAACTTGACTCCTTACCAACTTCCTCTTCACCCACCCTCAACTCACGTCTCTTTTCCTCCTTGCTTGGCTGATCTCTTAGCATCTCAGAAACCAAACAATGCTCTAAATATTCCTTTGCAGTTGTCTCAGTGCTTCCTTCCTGTATCTGAAACGGTGAAAAATCTTTTGCACCTTCACAGAGCAGCCCTGCAGCTTCTGTAGATAAACAGATGCCCTTAGGTCGTTCCACTAAATCCTCAGGTTGTATCGGTTTGTTTGAATCAAGAAACTGTACATATTGTGTAGTCTTTTCGGGAAATACCACAGGAAACAAGTCCTCTGTGACTTCTGTAGGCTTCAAATTTGTGATAGGAAGTTGCTCTGGAAACTTATATTCCACCAATCCTGTCCAGTCCACAAATGTCACCCTCTCATTTTTTGCTACAGTCTCTGACGCTATCTGATCCAGTGCTGGATCAGATAATTCTGGCTCTACAAAATCAAGTGGTTCCTTTTCTATGGGTTGCACAGTTGTAATATCCACCGTATCTGCCGTTCTATTGTCCGTGTCAGTGAGTGGTGAAGCAGCAGCAGTAAAATCCATGTTAAAGTCATCAGGTTCATGGGCGCTTACATTTTCATCCTTGGATAGTTCCTTACTTTCTATTGTCTGTAAGGCTGTAGCCTCAGTCAGATCTATTTTTCCCTGGTCTGTAAGGGTAGTATGGGTAGAATCCGAAGTTCCAACAGCACAGTCGGGTCCATGCGTGTCTCTGGTCTGGCTCTCTGTTTGGCTGGGTAGATGCATAGCATTGTCAGCTTCCTCTTGCTGGCTTGGCTCAGAAACAGTGGGAGACTGAACATGTGCCCTTCCTGTTTGATCCTTCGCTTCAGATTCTAACTCTGAGTGAGGGTTCAGGTTTGTCACTTGTTCTCTCGGTGTCTCACTCTGACTCTGATATTCATTACTAGAGATAGAGCTTAGCTTGGCCTCAGTGACTCCTCTTCTCCCCTTCTTCCTCCTGTTTTTCCTGCCCTTTGCTCCTTTCTCTTCAGCCCCTGGCTTTTCTTCTCCTCTCTCTTCGATGTCTACTGTGGTCTCTCTGTTCCTGACCTCCTCCTCCCCTCCCTCCTTCCAGTGTGGCCCTATTTCCTTCTCTCGCTGCAATCCCTGTACTTCCTGTCTTTGTGTGGCAGGCCCATGTGACTGTGCTGGCTGGGCTCCAGCAGCATGTAGCTGACTCAGAGCTGAATGCCGTTGACTAGAACTGAGAGCCTGTTTCAACAGCTGTGGAGGTCCGGGATCAGACCCTTGCAAATCACATTCTGCCTGCTCCAGCTGTGCAAGTTTTCTCTCATCCATTTTGTCACCATCATACCAAATGGACTGGGAGTTGACTTCCTTTCTTTTGGAGTCTTCACTGGCACCCTGGTTTACGTTTTCACCCTGATACCAGACTGATGTTGCTGCTGTGTCTGATCGCTGTGGGGGGGACCCCATTGGGCTTCCAATCCAGCCTCCATCACGCCAAAGCCCTCTACGGCCTTTTTTTTTCATGTCTGGAGACCCGGGGCTTGCTCTGCTGCCAGACTGAGGAGTCTTGTTCAATGAGTTGGGTTGGCTTTGTTTTTCTGGATCCAACTGGCTTTCCTGGTGATCCTGAGATTGTTCCTGACCCATTGTTACTGAAACAGGACAAGTTTAGATTAAGATTCCACAGAAATCTTTTTTTCTTTAACTTTGGTTTGCTAACTTTGGTTGGTCTTCATAGGTCTGGTATTGTTAGTTAACAATATCAGATGTGAAAACACAACAACATTGTTACCAGAAAGCACGATGCATCAAGAAACACACTTTCACATGATCAGTAATAAGATGGTAATTAGATGGTCTGATCTGGAAGTTTGTTTTTCAGCTAGAAAAAGGTCACTGACTGACTACAAAATCTGACTTTGACTCAGATCGACCCTGCAAATCGTATTTTGAGCCAATTTAACATATTACACTAATCACCCAAAACATTAATATCACCTGGTAGTTTGAATATAGAAATATGATCAGTTTTAATATCATGAAGATGAAGTAATAAATGCTGATGAATCATTCTGGGTTAACTGCGTGTTAGCATATAAAGTGGTCAAAATCAGCTCCACCTTAACAAACAGTGACCTTTGACCCTGATTTTTATTAATTACTATACGAGTTATACGAGCTATATTTTGCCATAGTTACCACAATCGGTAGTGTGTAAAATATTTTGTTTTCTTAGTGGAGTACTTTTACTGTTGTACAGTAAACTCTATGTGATTAGTACTTTTTCTTGACAAAAAGATTTACAGTGGTACTGTTTTTGTAGTCGAAGTCCAATACTTGGACTTTTAGTTGAGTATAGAGTTCATGTACTGTACTTCTACCAACTCTGCATACAGTGAATTACTTTTAGCAGTGTATGGGGCTATGTAGTTACAGACTGCGTAGCGTGACCATGCTAAACCTGGTTCTCAATGATATTATTAGGAACTTCAGTGGTAAAGTTATGGGTGATCGACTGATCTTTCGTAATGTTTTTTGTACAGTTCCATCCATCATACAGTCACAGACCTTTTATTCCTGTAGGTTGTGCAAACCATTTTTTTATATTACAATCGAGAAGTGCAAGAACAAAGTACCTAAAGGCTCATAAATGACAGAAATGACGAAATTTTCAACGTTGAATCAGATTAGTAAGGTAGCTTGTTGTTCAGTTTGTATGTTTGCCTATAGTAAGGGTGAGTTTAGAATTCAGACTGGATCAATACAGCAAATACAGCAACAGTCATCTTTTTTCTTACTCTGGCGCTTTCTGTAACAGGTGGTTGAAACTAAGTACAGTAAGCACATATAATCAAGTATTATATACGTACAATTCTGAGATAGCTGCACTTTCACTATTTGTATTGTATCTTACATTTGTTCTACTACTATCTAGGGGGAAAGTTTGTGCTTTTTAATTCACAAAATTTATTTGAGATTGATCTTTAATATTTCGATTTTTTTTTTTTTTTTTTTTTGCATGTACATGTACACTTTATCATGAATAAAAATTTGGAAGGTACAGTTTTACCTAAATCTTGATTTTTGCTTGGGCCATTAACCACCACACAACCACATCTGTATTGGTGATGGCTGTGGCTCAGGAGAAGCACTCTTTCACCAATCTTAGTATCTGCAGCAAACTCCAGCAGGTGAAAACAGCAAAGCAGCTAAAGTCCAGGCACAGGCACTATTAGACTTTTGCTTTATGATGAACCTGCCACGCTCTAAATGCTGTTTGCTAATCCTTGTCACAACTTACAAGTGAGACTGTTTCACTGCCCTTTGATCATCTGTCAAAGAAGCTTCAAGTTTGCTTGTTTGGTCTGAATAACTACCCTGAGGGTTATCTGCTTTTTATGTCTTACTCTACAGCTCATCCTAAGTTGTGTAAAAGACAGTGTCACTATGACAAACAAATAAATGACTATGTTCTTTCCTAAAATAGCAGCAAAAATTAGTTGTTGCAACTGCATAGCAACAGTACATATCGTGATCAAATTTAAAATGCTTATTGGGTGACAAACAATGTAAGGAGGTGATCAATCATTCAATTACCTCAACTGTTCAAGCACTCTGAGAAACTGACCTGTCTCGTGTTCAGCTGCTTCCACAGTTGAGATGAACTGATCTCGTCTTGCTGACGGTTTCTGGATGTCTCCCTTTTTTGACTCTGTCTCTACAGCATGCTCATAAATTGGCACAGCAACTTCCCAGTTCTCTTCTTCCTGTTTTTCTATAATGTTTGTGGTAGGCGTGTGTACCAGCTTCCTGCTAGTGCACTTCCCATCACCACCTGGTGCAGACACTGGCTTTATGGGTAAAGGAGTCTCTCCAGTAGCGGGGATTTTTGTGGCTCCTCCATCAGTAATCACAGATGCCACCACTAGTTTAGTGGGTAAAACACTTCCTCGTGCTTTGGGTGCACTTCCTGTTGAATCAGTGGGCGTCTGTGCAGTTTCTCTACCGGACTCTAAGTTGCTTGTTTTATTTCCTGCCGATTCTGTTGAATGTCTTTTGGCTTTCACAGTTCTTTTTTTGTTTCTCTTTTTGCGACCAGCAGGAGATTTGGTAGGTGGCACACTCCTCTTTCCTTCCCCTGCATCGAGTCTCTGACAAAGATGTCCACTAGTACACGACATATGAGTGACAACAGCAGAGTGTGTTGTGTTCTCTATTAAGGGAGGACTTCCCTGAACCTCTGTGGTTTGCACAACCAGGCCTGCATCCCACTGGCTCTCCTGTTGTCCGTTAGAGCAGAGCAGCAGCTCACAGGCAGGGCCAACCTGTGGCACTGTAATGGTGCCAGTACAGGGTTCCCTCTGAAAAAAGAATAGTCAGGGTCTGAAAGCTGAAACAGGCAACTACGACTGGGTTGTGGTTTCAGCCTCTCTCTCAGAATGACTACACATCTAATCCCTTTACTACCTCAGACATTACGGATAAATCGAAACAAAATTATTTATATTAAAAAAAATACACATTAACCTTTATAATACAAACTGTGCACATACACCACTCTGGTCAGTATAGTACAGCTAAAATAATTTAAGAGATTAGATAAATACTGTTTCACACTATAAAAGTCATACATAAGGTGCTTTAGATAATATAGTTAAATTGAGTTGTTTGCCTTGTGCATCAGGAGTGCAGCTGCTGAGTTAACTGTTCTTTTACTCCTCCACTCCACTATGAGCAGGAATTTAAAACAAAATAGAGGAAAAACTAATTGCTGCAGTCCCTGGCTTCCCAACTCAATTTAACGTCTCCTTAATAATACAGTAATAAAGAACTTCCCATGGAAACACATCACTCATATTCTTGGTGGCAGATACGTCGGAAAACAAGTTAATACTCTAAAGGATGGATGAGAGAGGACGTTAAAGACAGATACTGCTTAATATAACAGTCCCACAACTTCAGATCAACGGGTGAACAGATACCGTCAGTTAGTTTCTATCTATGTGTCTGAGGCTATTTGCTCACCTGTGTGTCTCTGTGAAGCTGAATCAGTCTCCTTAGCTCCTCTACCTCCTCCCGTATGATGCACTGTTCTCTGCTATCTGTCTTTGCCCCCCCCACACTCTGCTGCCTGCCGGGGAGTGTTAGGGTGTAGGTGCCAAGGTTTGCATGATGCTCAAACACTCTGCCTTCACGGTAGCAGTGCTTCTTTGGTTCCACCTGTATATCTGAGGACGCCTCATACCTGTGATGACACAAAATAATATATCCAATGAAGAAACGTGGAATATTAAACACAAAAGTATGCACACATAGTCACAATGGTACCAATAACTTTTGATGTTTTACATACCTGTCCACTCTGAGTCACTGGCTGTAAGTGTGACTTCAAGAGCTCAATGTGTCAAACTGCATTGTTAAAAACTAAAATTAGAAACTACAATCTCATCAAACTTGACAAATGTAAATAGAAAGAAAAAAGTCCAAACAAATACTCTGAACACTGAATGTGCGACACACACAGCTCTGTGTGGTAGAAGACATCCCATTACTCATTCAGGCTTGGAAACCACACCCACCCCAAATCAACACACACCCTAAACTGCCGATCGTCACTCTGACATTCACTGTTCTCACAACTCCTCTCTCCATTCATCTGCACCAGCCACAGCAATATGTACCAGAACACAGAGTCCACAAAGGTCCTGACATGCTCCTTTATCCCCAACCTTGCACTGTAGTGTGTGTCTTTACATTCTGTGGTAATGTAGGGAAGCCACACACACCAGTACGTTCTCAGGTACTCGGGTAAAAACACAATCCAATCATTCGGAGGCAGGTGTACTCTAGATTAACAAACACCCGCCCAGTGTTGTAAACCGGTTTCTCTAGATATGACAACATTAATGCTTTTAAGTTTCTGTTAGATTGTCTTGTACACCTTTACTGATAAAAGCATAATGTATGGGCCTGTTTTGTCAGATCAATGACAACTAACCAGGAAGTGTGGTAGAACAAGGTCATGTTTTCATTTTAGAATTTGGAGTACATGTACATAGAGTACACAGTGGGTGTACTTGTTATAAGGAAACTAATGAGTCAGTGAAGGTGGGGCTTTGGGTCTATTTCAGGTGATGTCCTTTGTGTCTCATTCTTACTGTACCTACTGTAATGACCAAGCACTCGGTTCAGTGCAACAACCTTAAAGAATAAAAACAATCAAAATAAATAAAAATATTCGTATTATTGTGGTAAACATTGTTCTAGTGGGCTTCTTGTTGGTACTGGGGGTCCTCAACAGTCTCCCTTAGGTGGAACCCTCCCAGAGCCTGGGATCACCACTGCTTTGTCTGGTCTCAATATGAGGTTAATTTGTTGTTGTAGAGCTTGGAAATTCAGAGACATAAGTAAGCTCATTAGTTTCTCGTTTCCTCAAACAGTGGTCAACACTGATTGGCTGTGCGCACAAAAGTCATCGAAGCATGGATCATAGTTAGGACCATACTTTAGCATGCATCCACTTCACTCAGGACTATGGATGTGCACAGAGCTGGATATGACAATCAGCCCTTCAGCCAAATGTTCAGAATGGCCACTCATGATACCGCAATTAAAAAAAGTGTTTTCTCCATTGGCTACAATGATAAAAGAGGTGTTTGTGAAACTGTAGATAAAACAAACTACAAAAAAGTCCAAAGGTATTTTTGCCAGGTGATCTTTTTTTAGTCCAGTTACTATGCACCATCTTTATTTATTGATTTTTAATTAAAAGACAATGGACAGAAAAATACAACAATGGTCCTAGACTCAAACTTGGGACATTTTGTGTTGTGTATGTGTTAAGACTACAGCTCATCATATCATATCACAACACTTATTAAAAAAAAGGATTAGATATACAGTAGCTCAAATGAAAAATGTAAAAACAAATCACCAGTTTTCAATAGTAGAAAGAAGATGTTTTCAGAGTAAAAACTAAGAAATCCACTGTCGACTACTTGCTCAACAGCTAAAAGCAGACACACGTGGTTAGAGTTTAGCTGGCTTAGTAGATAGGGAACACAGAGGATACACAGCATGCACCGCAGCACCCACCACCAGCTCATGAGGGTAATATCTGACTGTTTAGCTGCTACACACAAGTCAATAAGGTCCAAATGCTATAAAAATATTAAAGCAACTAAAATCTGTGCAGTGCCACAAGGTTGAGGATGATGTTCTGTTAGCTCAAAATAAATAGCAACAGTTATTAATTTATTTAATGGCTAGCACAAGTACTGTTTAGTTTAACAATAAAACTTATATTAATGTTTGTAAAACTGTTTACAGCAGTGAAATGTACTTAGGGGCTATAACTAAGTAAGTTATTATATTTTTTTGAATGTGTTACTTTACACTTACAGAGTGCAATTTAAAAATCTGTAATTTTTCCCAGCTGTCATAGGGCGAGAGACAGGGACACCTACAGGCAATTTAGAGCCACCAATTAACCTAACATGCATGTCTTTGGACTATGGGAGGAAAACCAGAATACCCAGAGGAAACCTATGCAAGCACAGGGAGAACATGCAAACCCCACACAGAAAGGCCACAGCCAGCAGGTAGATTCAAACCAGTTACCTTCTAACTGTGACGCCAGTGTGAACCACTCCACCACTGTGCTGCCAGCTAGCACAATCGTCAAATTCAAAATCAGTCCTCTTCGATCTGCTCATCTCGGTATGAAACGGCATTACTTAGCATTTTTACAATCCACCGTGCTCTGCACGACCCTTCAGGTAGTTGTAGTTATCAAATTACAATTAAAGAAAATTACAAATGAAGCAGACATTATTGCTCTTCTTTGATTGGTCCACAGGGAGAGCCTCGTTCAAAATGTTTTTAGAAGTGAATATCTCAGTGCACTGCTGCCACCACGCCTCTCTATAGGAAAGATGTTGAACACTGTAACCACTGTGCATTTCCAGCTACTTGATACTTTGTTTTGATTACAGTCAAGAGGCAAATATTGTACTAATAATCAGCTATGTTTATTTGAAAATTGTACCTCTTAGTAAGATTAAGATTCAGATCAAGTAAACAAACATTATAAATAGTCAATATAACCCATCTTTACTAATTAGTGGGAGAGCTGTAAGCACAGCTCTCACACTATTGAGATCCTTTTCTTTGTTTCCAGTATTTAATTTCTGAAAGCAATCACACTATTGTTGTTTCCAGTATTTAATTTTATTATTATTATTATTATTATTATTATTATTATTCCGTATTCTTCCGCCCGTTTTTCGGCGTGCTGTAAGTCCTGAATGCTAAAAGCTGCAAACATGGTTCCAACTGTAATATGTTAAGCATGGTTGGGAGAGGTGTGCTCACTACCCTATGTGCTGTCAGCTAATGTACTGTAATTATTATGAATATTAATATGATATTTTTTTTTAATGGAAAGTCTATGGTAATGATGTTTAAACTGCAATATCTCAAAAACTACACATGGTAGCATGATGCAGCTTTGTGGGATGCTGTCCCATGATGAAGTGCTTCACATGTTACAGCGTGGGCTCTATAGCGCCACCGTGTGGTCAGATATCAGCCTGTATATGTTAGTTGTTTTGACATGCTACTAGTCCTACACGCTTACAGCTAGAAACATGGTTCCAACTGTAATATGTTAAGTACAGTTAGGAGAGTAGATGTATTACTCTGTGGGCTGACAGCTGATGTACAATAATTGTTATGAATATTTGTATGATTTTTATTTTGCATTGCCGTCTATGAGAGCAATCTTCACACGGCTATATCTCGGAAACTATGCGTGATATTTTTATGAAACTTTGACCCATGATGCCCCATGATGAAATGCTTCACATGTTACAGTGTGGGCTCTCTAGCGCCACCGTGTGGTCAGTTATCAGCATGTTTATGTTAGTTGTTTTGACATGCTACTACTCCTACACGCTTACAGCTAGAAACATGGTTCCAACTGTAATATGTTAAGTACAGTTAGGAGAGTAGATGTATTACTCTGTGGGCTGACAGCTGATGTACAATAATTGTTATGAATATTTGTATGATTTTTATTTTGCATTGCCGTCTATGAGAGCAATCTTCACACGGCTATATCTCGGAAACTATGCGTGATATTTTTATGAAACTTTGACCCATGATGCCCCATGATGAAATGCTTCACATGTTACAGTGTGGGCTCTCTAGCGCCACCGTGTGGTCAGTTATCAGCATGTTTATGTTAGTTGTTTTGACATGCTACTACTCCTACACGCTTACAGCTAGAAACATGGTTCCAACTGTAATATGTTAAGTACAGTTAGGAGAGTAGATGTATTACTCTGTGGGCTGACAGCTGATGTACAATAATTGTTATGAATATTTGTATGATTTTTATTTTGCATTGCCGTCTATGAGAGCAATCTTCACACGGCTATATCTCGGAAACTATGCGTGATATTTTTATGAAACTTTGACCCATGATGCCCCATGATGAAATGCTTCACATGTTACAGTGTGGGCTCTCTAGCGCCACCGTGTGGTCAGTTATCAGCATGTTTATGTTAGTTGTTTTGACATGCTACTACTCCTACACGCTTACAGCTAGAAACATGGTTCCAACTGTAACATGTTAAGTACAGTTAGGAGAGTTGATGTATTACTCTGTGGGCTGACAGCTGATGTACAATAATTATTATGAATATTTGTATGATTAGTTTTTTGCCGTCAATGAGAGCAATCTTCACATGGCTGTATCTCGGAAACTACACGTGATATTGTTATGAAACTTTGACTCATGATGCCCCATGATGAAATGCTTCACATGTTACAGTGTGGGCTCTCTAGCGCCACCGTGTGGTCAGTTATTTAACTCGTTTTTTAACTCCTAAAAATTGTTTTTTTTTTTCTGATTTCACTTCTATGTTGTACAGGGCCTTTAGTACTACCACGTGCACCTGGCGGCCGTTCGCGGTACTGCAACTGTTTCGATCTTTTTTTTTAAGCTAATGCAATGACTGACTTGAATGAAACTTTACAAATATGTGCAGGACACTGCCCTAAACACGCGTGTTAAACGTTTATCCACTAGGGGGCGCTATTGTGGGTGGTTTTTTTTTTGTATTTTATCCTCAGAACTTCATTAGTGTTGAGAGGGCAAGATGGCAACAGTTGATTCCTTTGGACAGGCTGCCATCTGCTGGAGAGTTGGTGAATAACAATTGAAAACTTCTTCATTGTTTCATGAGCTTTCACTAGTTGTTTAATATTTTAAAAAACTACACATGTTACAGTGTTGCCTGTTGCTTCTACAACTTTCAGAGCTGCAGATTCGGCGATGGCTGCAGCAGGTGCAGCGGCTGGCTTTCAGCAATCACACGCATTTTCTGCAGGAAATGCCCATTCTAGTTAGTGGGAGAGCTGTAAGCACAGCTCTCACACTATTGAGATCCTTTTCTTTATTATTATTATTATTATTATTATTATTATTATTATTATTATAGCCCGTTTTTCGGTCGCTATCTAGTCCTAGACGGTTTGTCGTAGAAACTTCGTTCCACTTCCTAAACGTAGGTCCCTTTTAGGACAGGGGTGGTATTACTTTTCTCATTAATAGCTTTTATACTTTTTATTATATTTCACTTTTTATGAACTTTTTTTCCCATAGAAAATGAATGGAAGGCACTTAAAATTTCCCTTCAACTTGCCACTTTTCATCTGCCTCTTGTGTCGTCATACTTTGGAGTAGAAACTTCATTTAAAGTTTATACGGGTCTAGTCCCTTTCAACTTTTTCTGGGTGGATCAGCTTCTTTCTATCTTTTATACTTTTTGAATAATCGCAGTTTTAGTTTTAGGCAACTTTTGGAGCTTTTTCAACTTTTCCATTAGTGTGTATTGCGGAATGTTGGAGCAGCTAGAGTGGGTGACATCACACGCACTCTAACTTTTCAGCTTCCACTTTTAGCAACTTTTTTCCTTCTTTTCCTTCAGTCAACTTTAATCTTACATAAACAAACTATACATCAGAATGTAGGTATTTTTGTCTTCTTTCAGTAAATGTAACTCTCATAGTCACAGGACTGACGGTTCTTTCTCCAAGAGTCCAGAAGCGGAGAGAGTGCCGTCTGAAACTCCCATTGGAGCCCATTATAACAGAGGTTCTTAAATTCTCCTCAAATCACAAACGGGGGGCTGTTTTCAAATTGCCACCACGCCTTCATTTTATGGAGTATATTCAAATAAAGTACATCAGTGTGTTCATTGAAGCCTTTTGTCACTCACAGTTTTTGAATTGTTTCGATAGGACTAATACTTTTTCATATTTTGAGCATTTTGCGAGGCATAGTCTCAGCACTTTTCCAGCCTGCCTTTGCATTTGGCTCACATGACTCAGCAGGCGGGCAGCGGGCAGCAGTCATTGTCATGGTAACGGACACAGCTGCATGACGTCATGTAATCAGCCTCAGAGCTGTGTCCACACACTTTACCTGAGTTTTTCTCCCTCAACATACACAGTGGAGACACACACAGACACACACCCTCACAGACAGGAAATACCCTTTCAAAATAAAAGCCTTTCATAATATGTTATCCACTTTTTAGCATTTAAATGCTAAAATGACTTTGTGGTGAAGTTTCCCTACACACACACCCTCACAGATATGAAACACACTTTCAAAATAAAAGCCTTTCATAATATTTTATCCACTTTTTAGCATTTAAATGCTAAAATGACTTTGTGGTGAAGTTTCCCTACACACACACCCACAGACAGGAAACACACTTTCAAAATAAAAGCCTTTTATCATTCTTATTTTAATTATTTAGCATTTAAATGCTAAAATGAGTTTGTTTTGAAGTCTCCCTACAGTGGACACACAAACTACCACGCAGACACAGACAGGAAACACACTTTCAAATTAAAAGCTCTTTTCAACTTTTTTTTTTTTCAGCAGTTTTTCAGCATTAAAATGGTTCCTTCATTTCTAATTAGTTACTTCTAGCTTTTTTCTTTACACTTTAATAGCAACTTTTTTACTTTGCTTCTTTTTTTTGTTTCTTTCAACTTTGGGAATATTTACCTTTTCCTTTGTTTCTTACTACTTCTTTCCACTTTTGTTAATCAAGTTGTTGCTTTTTCACTTCTTCCTTTACACTTTTAATAGCAACTTTTTTACTTTGCTTCTTTCTTTGTTTCTTTTAACTTTGGGAATATTTACCTTTTCCTTTGTTTCTTACTACTTCTTTCCACTTTTGTTAATCAAGTTGTTGCTTTTTCACTTCTTACTTTTTTCTTTACACTTTCAATAGCAACTTTTTACTTTGCTTCTTTTTCTGCTTCTTTACACTTTAAATATCAACTTTTTACTTATTTACCTACTCCATTGTTACTTTCTACTTTTTTCTTTTCTTAATTCAACTTTTCCTGGGATTTTGGATTTTTTCCTTTTCTTGTCATCTTCTTCTTTCTCTTTTTGTTTGTATTTATCTCTCTTCAGCGTTTGCGGCTTTGAACGTACAAACGCCTCTGCTCTCAGCCGCTTCTGAGCGGTCGGCCTCTACCGGGCGACTTAACAGCTCTCCCACGTAATTTCCTTGGAAATTGCCTTTTCTAGTTATTAGTGGGAGAGCTGTAAGCACAGCTCTCACACTATTGAGATCCTTTCTCTTTATTATTATTATTATTATTTTTATTTCGCCGTTTTTCGGTCACTATCTCCTCCTAGACGGTTTGTCGTAGAAACTCCGTTCCACTTCCTAATCGTAGGTCTCTTTTAGGACATGTGGGCTATTACTTTTCTCATTAATAACTTTTATACTTTTTATTATATTTCACTTTTTATCAACTTTTCTTCCCATTGAAAATGAATGGAAGCCACTTAAAACTTCCCTTCAACTTGCCACTTTTCATCTGCCTCTTGTGTCGTCATACTTTGGAGTAGAAACTTCATTTAAAGTTTATACGGGTCTAGTCCCTTTCAACTTTTTCTGTGTTGATCAGCTTCTTTGTATCTTTTATACTTTTTGAATAATCGCAGTTTTAGTTTTAGGCAACTTTTGGAGCTTTTTCAACTTTTCCATTAGTGTGTATTGCGGAATGTTGGAGCAGCTAGAGTGGGTGACATCACACGCACTCTAACTTTTCAGCTTCCACTTTTAGCAACTTTTTTCCTTCTTTTCCTTCTTTCCTTCAGTCAACTTTAATCTTACATAAACAAACTATACATCAGAATGTAGGTATTTTTGTCTTCTTTCAGTAAATGTAACTCTCATAGTGACAGGACTGACGGTTCTTTCTCCAAGTGTCCAGAAGCAGAGAGAGTGCCGTCTGAAACTCCCATTGGAGCCCATTATAACAGAGGTTCTTAAATTCTAATCAAATCACAAACGGGGGGCTGTTTTAAAATCGCCACCACGCCTTCATTTTATGGAGTATCTTCAAATAAAGTACATCAGTGTGTTCATTGAAGCCTTTTGTCACTCACAGTTTTTGGATTGTTTCGATAGGACTAATACCTTTTCATATTTTGAGCATTTTGCGAGGCATAGTCTCAGCAATTTTCCAGCCTGCCTTTGCATTTGGCTCACATGACTCAGCAGGCGGGCAGCAGTCATTGTCATGGTAACGGACACAGCTGCATGACGTCATGTAATCAGCCTCAGAGCTGTGTCCACACACTTTACCTGAGTTTTTCTCCCTCAATATACACAGTGGAGACAGACACACACACACACCCTCACAGACAGGAAACACTTTCAAAATAAAAGCCTTTCATAATACTTTATCCACTTTTTAGCATTTAAATGCTAAAATGACTTTGTGGTGAAGTTTCCCTACACACACACCCTCACAGATAGGAAAAACACTTTCAAAATAAAAGCCTTTCATAATATTTTATCCACTTTTTAGCATTTAAATGCTAAAATGACTTTGTGGTGAAGTTTCCCTACACACAGACCCTCACAGACAGGAAACACACTTTCAAAATAAAAGCCTTTTATCATTCTTATTTTAATTATTTAGCATTTAAATGCTAAAATGAGTTTGATTTGAAGTCTCCCTACAGTGGACACACAAACTACCACACAGACACAGACAGGAAACACACTTTCAAATTAAAAGCTCTTTTCAACTTTTTTTTTTCAACAGTTTTTCAGCATTAAAATGGTTCCTTCATTTCTAAGTAGTTACTTCTAGCTTTTTTATTTACACTTTAATAGCAACTTTTTTACTTTGCTTCTTTTTTTGTTTCTTTTAACTTTGGGAATATTTACCTTTTCCTTTGTTTCTTACTACTTCTTTCCACTTTTGTTAATCAAGTTGTTGCTTTTTCACTTCTTCCTTTACACTTTTAATAGCAACTTTTTTACTTTGCTTCTTTCTTTGTTTCTTTTAACTTTGGGAATATTAACCTTTTCCTTTGTTTCTTACTACTTCTTTCCACTTTTGTTAATCAAGTTGTTGCTTTTTCACTTCTTACTTTTTTCTTTACACTTTCAATAGCAACTTTTTACTTTGCTTCTTTTTCTGTTTCTTTACACTTTAAATATCACCTTTTTAGCTATTTACTTCCATTGTTACTTTCTACTTTTTTTCTTTTCTTAATTCAACTTTTCTTGGTATTTTGGATTTTTTCTTTTATTGTCATCTTCTTTCTTTCTCTTTTTGTTTGTATTTATCTCTCTTCAGCGTTTGCGGCTTTGAACGTACAAACGCCTCTGCTCTCAGCAGCTTCTGAGCGGTCGGCCTCTACCGGGCGACTTAACAGCTCTCCCACGTAATTTCCTTGGAAATTGCCTTTTCTAGTTATTATTATTATTATAGCTCGTTTTTCGGTCGCTATCTAGTCCTAGACGGTTTGTCGTAGAAACTTCGTTCCACTTCCTAAACGTAGGTCCCTTTTAGGACAGGGGTGGTATTACTTTTCTCATTAATAACTTTTATACTTTTTATTATATTTCACTTTTTATGAACTTTTTTTCCCATAGAAAATGAATGGAAGGCACTTAAAATTTCCCTTCAACTTGCCACTTTTCATCTGCCTCTTGTGTCGTCATACTTTGGAGTAGAAACTTCATTTAAAGTTTATACGGGTCTAGTCCCTTTCAACTTTTTCTGGGTGGATCAGCTTCTTTCTATCTTTTATACTTTTTGAATAATCGCAGTTTTAGTTTTAGGCAACTTTTGGAGCTTTTTGAACTTTTCCATTAGTGTGTATTGCGGAATGTTGGAGCAGCTAGAGTGGGTGACATCACACGCACTCTAACTTTTCAGCTTCCACTTTTAGCAACTTTTTTCCTTCTTTTCCTTCAGTCAACTTTAATCTTACATAAACAAACTATACATCAGAATGTAGGTATTTTTGTCTTCTTTCAGTAAATGTAACTCTCATAGTCACAGGACTGACGGTTCTTTCTCCAAGTGTCCAGAAGCAGAGAGAGTGCCGTCAAAACTCCCATTGGAGCCCATTATAACAGAGGTTCTTAAATTCTAATCAAATCACAAACGGGGGGCTGTTTTAAAATCGCCACCACGCCTTCATTTTATGGAGTATCTTCAAATAAAGTACATCAGTGTGTTTATTGAAGCCTTTTGTCACTCACAGTTTTTGAATTGTTTCGATAGGACTAATACTTTTTCATATTTTGAGCATTTTGCGAGGCATAGTCTCAGCACTTTTCCAGCCTGCCTTTGCATTTGGCTCACATGACTCAGCAGGCGGGCAGCGGGCAGCAGTCATTGTCATGGTAACGGACACAGCTGCATGACGTCATGTAATCAGCCTCAGAGCTGTGTCCACACACTTTACCTGAGTTTTTCTCCCTCAACATACACAGTGGAGACACACACAGACACACACCCTCACAGACAGGAAATACCCTTTCAAAATAAAAGCCTTTCATAATATTTTATCCACTTTTTAGCATTTAAATGCTAAAATGACTTTGTGGTGAAGTTTCCCTACACACACACCCTCACAGATAGGAAACACACTTTCAGAATAAAAGCCTTTTATCGTTCTTATTTTAATTATTTATCATTTAAATGCTAAAATGAGTTTGTTTTGAAGTCTCCCTACAGTGGACACACAAACTACCACACAGACACAGACAGGAAACACACTTTCAAATTAAAAGCTCTTTTCAACTTTTTTTTTTTCAACAGTTTTTCAGCATTAAAATGGTTCCTTCATTTCTAAGTAGTTACTTCTAGCTTTTTTCTTTACACTTTAATAGCAACTTTTTTACTTTGCTTCTTTTTTTGTTTCTTTTAACTTTGGAAATATTTACCTTTTCCTTTGTTTCTTACTACTTCTTTCCACTTTTGTTAATCAAGTTGTTGCTTTTTCACTTCTTACTTTTTTCTTTACACTTTCAATAGCAACTTTTTACTTTGCTTCTTTTTCTGTTTCTTTACACTTTAAATATCAACTTTTTACTTATTTACTTCCTCCATTGTTACTTTCTTCTTTTTTTCTTTTCTGAATTCAACTTTTCCTGGGATTTTGGATTTTTTCCTTTTCTTGTCATCTTCTTTTTTCTCTTTTTGTTTGTATTTATCTCTCTTCAGCGTTTGCGGCTTTGAACGTGCAAACGCCTCTGCTCTCAGCAGCTTCTGAGCGGTCGGCCTCTACCGGGCGACTTAACAGCTCTCCCACGTAATTTCCTTGGAAATTGCCTTTTCTAGTTCCTGGTTTGAAATACCTAACTACCCAGCTGTAGGTTAAATAGTCACAGGCAAACTACGAATGAAACACAAATAGTGGAGACAACTCTGTTTGAAACAGAATCAGCTACTCATACAGTCATATGTCCTTACACTCCTGTGCCCTTTAATTTTCATCTTCCCTGTTCAGCAGGGGGACCAACTTACTTATTGGGATGTCATCAGTTTGAGAAAAATATGAAGATGAGTAAAGGTAGTGAAAGAAGGAAGAGGAATAGGCTGTGATGACAATGATAGTTTGTGCATACAAGGAGTTTGAGTCCAGTTTCTAAGGCACCAGGACTCACTGCACATGAAATATCAACTGGTTTTTATAAGCAGCCATAACTAAATTAGGGCAAGAATTAGGTCAATTTAAAGCAGTTAGGCTTTTGTAGCCTCTTATAGGATTTTGTGTATAGTAGTGTGGAGGGCTGCAACTCCCCAGAAACTCTACTTTCCACAGTTAGGTTAGAAAAAACTAAAAACAGGCCTGCAGATATCCTTACTTGCTGAGGGTAAAACCACAAAAAAGCTAAAAGCTCATTTCTATTGTGGGCCACTCCTAGGAAGCTCTCTAACAATGACTTTCCCTTTAATTTAATTGCCATACAAAGTTGTTAAAATAAATATGCCTGGGACTCACCAGTGAGGGACAAAATGACAAAAGCTTCTGTGCAGCATTATCAACAATATGTTGAATATACTCACTAGATGTATAGTTTAAATGATCCACCAATTTACTTAGACACATTGTGGCGCCTTATGTTTTTATAAGGTATTCATGTTTCTGTGTCCATTTACTCTGCACCGTGATGCTATAATATTTTCCTGAAACTGGTCTAGAAAGTGTTTAAATGTGACCCTGACTGCTGCTGGTGCCAGGGAATGTTCTCCCTCTGCAAAGTTACTACATGTTTTTACTGCTCAGCAGATTGTCTGAGTACATAGTTTATCTTGTCCACCAGGACACTGCCTGAGGGAGAAGTTCTCACAAACTGTGTGAATTCCTGTTTTCTGTCAGAAAGGTTGCTATCTAATATCATACTTCTAACAATAATCTAATCTATACTCACATTCACTTGTAGAAAACAAACCTCAGATTTTGAGCCTTCAGTATCCTTTAAAAGCTTTTACTGAGCAGGAACTTACTGTGTGAACAGCTCCACCAGCTGCTCATGTCCTTTACTCTGTGCCACACATGCTGGAGTCTGTCCCCAAGCGTTTGTCCTCCTCAAAGCCACCCTGGCTCCAGGTTGCTGTAGGAGGAATGAGCCCACCGTTCTTAGTCCACGACTGGCTGCCAAGTGCAGCAGACTGGACAGCTGCTGGCTCTGAGACTCAGCTGGGAGAAAGAAAAAAAGGGGGGGGATGAGGGGGTGGACTTAGTTGATAAGACAAGGCTAGTACATGCAAAAAAGGAGAAAATAAAAAAGAAAAGAAAAATACTTCACAATTTACTGACACTGTTTTTAAACCTAAACTGCCAATCATGAGGACAGGTTTCAGTTACATATAAAATAAAATTATATTAATTCCTGCGGCTGTAAAACATTTTTTCACAAATTCATTCATGCATTTAAAGCCAAAACCTTCCTATAACATCCTATATTAAGTTTTATCACTACTTTCTTTCCACCAGTCAATTTGTGATTCACCTTATGTGTAAGAATGGTAATGATAATTACCTGATGAGGATACGCAACTCAACCAAATTTGAATCCAACAGAATTCTTTATGGGTACAAGTCAAACAGATTTTTTACGTTATTGAATGTAAAAAAAATCATATATCATTTGATTATATGTGATATACATTTGATATCACATCAAATGTTCAACATTTAAAAATGTTGAAATTACTCTGATGTTGAATGTTATAAAGTAATAATTTAACAATTGATTTAATTTTCAGTGGGTAAAGTGTCAAAAAGAAAGAACTGGTAACACGATTTTCTAAAGACACTGTGTGGAAGGTAGGCACCAAGTTACAATGATTGAGCTGCAGGATGGGAGAGACCAGAATGATCATCCAATAAATAAACTACACTTGAGAGTATGTGAAAGTAATGTATGTTTGTAGTCTATTTATGGTGTTTAGTTAGCAACAACAAAAATAAAAGAAAGAAAATCACCCGTATTATATTTAAGGACTAATGTCAACAAGACAACATGAAAACAAACCCACAGGAGGACATCCTCCAAAACAGTGAGGGTCACATTTGACTCTTTATCCCAGTCAGACAAATATACATATGCAGAATAATAATAAAAGGCAATGAAACTGTTTTCAGACATATTTAAGTTAAAAGTGTCTAAATGCTTCAAGTGGGAGTTTCCCTGGCATTACTTGGAGATGCACAGTCTGCTGCTGACTTTGTATTCCCCTTGCAAATTGGAAGACGGTAAGCAACTAGGGCTAATGGTCGCTCCTTTTGGCTTTTAATCAACCCACAGGTACGACCCCACCAAACCTGGATTTTCAGAGTAAAAGCATGCTAACTCACCACTGCACTTGTCCAGTGGGGTGGAGGTGCACGTCCAGTCTTCCTTGTGTGTGATAGTGTCTGTTTGGCAGTCTGTCTGTGGTGCAGTCCTGTGGTGGGGTAGGCTGAGGTGTTTCAGGGCCAGGGTGAGACTCTCATCCAACCTCTCACACTCCTTAAGTGGAATCAGACACAAACAAAATACAAATCGATCATAAGTGACATTTTACTTACCTGTTATTTCTTAAAGCAGCATGAAAACATGATTAAACTATTGGTAGTTGTGGCCTAAAAAGTGCAAATATCCTTTTGAAAAAGAAGCCTTTTCCCAAATAAGTACAACATTTTTAGACCTCTCACAACCTCTTACCACTTACCAACTGATCATCCAATAGTAATGCTTCCTCTGGAGCAGTGTTTTCTAGCAGGTAGTGGGCCATATCAAGAGCCAAGTCCTAAACACAACACACATTATTATACACAATTATTGCTCAGAAAAGCTCCTTCAGATTATTTAGCTTAAGAAATCATACACATACTCAAACAGCTCAGAGCTCTGACCTATACAGTGACATTTTTGATTTTCTAACTACAATATAGGAAAACACTGCAAGACTGTTATTATCAATTTGTTGTTAGTAAGTTGAGAAGAAGTTGATAGCGTGGGTACACATTTTACAGTGTCAGTGCTCTCTGGTGGACAAGTTCTGTAACGGACCCTGTTTCTCACACATACACACACGCACTCCCAATACATACACTCAGTCTATACACAAGTAAAAGTCTTTCTTTTCTTGTATATCATTTCTACTGTTTCTCTGGTCAACTCTGTCAAAAAATAAAAAGTAAAAAAATATATAATTAAATAAACACATTACAAAATATGTGTACAGACAGCGTCTGTATCTTAAAGCTGTAATGGGACAATGCTGTTACCTGAACAAAGCAGAAGGTTTCCTGTGAATGTGTGTCCACTGGTGCACCGTGCAAATCCAAACATAGTGTCACCAAGACCTGCTCACACAAGTTATGGGCTACACAGAGAGAGAAACAAATTATTTCTGAAAACATCCAATAAAACTTTTTTCCAATAAAAGTTAAACGTAATTTCACACCTGTACATACAGTTCACCTGCACCATAGCAGATACTGTAAGTCAGAGCAAAGACTACTTCACTGTCATTCTCAGAAGAAAATGTCTCTCCTGCATGTTTAATTGGATTATGTATAATTTTTTATTTGTAAAGCCACATTTCCTTCTGCAATACAGCAGAAATGGTATCTGTCAAAGTAGTTTTTGCATTGTGCCCTGCACTGTTGACACTCGTCAAACCCCTGTCAGTGGCTTTTCAGTCAATTCACCACAATGACAAGACCATCAGGAATGATGAAAATGACCGCAGACCAATGCTCCACTTGGCCGAACACAGGGTTACGGAGTAAGCCGAAGCCAAACCGGTGCAAAATTAGGAACGATGAAACTAAACACCAGCTAAGCAGCATGATTTAGGAGAAGCCACCTCTGTACCATATTACATTACATGAACATAAAATTTGTATTTGCAGACATCTGGAAGGGGGAGTTGTTCAGTTGGTAGCGTGGCCGCTTATTGACTGCAGGGTCGGTGATTGAGCCCCGACTCTCACACATTGAAGTGTCCCTAGGTAAGGCGCTAAATCTCCGAACTGCCCAGTGCATGATGAACAGTGTATCTGAGTACCAGTCCCAAGCTTGGTTTAAACTAGGGAGGGTTGTTTCAGGAAGGGCAACAAGTGTAAAAAAGTGCCAAATCAATGTGCGGACCAACGAGCTGCTGTGGTGATGACAAGCTTAAGGGATAAGCCAAAAGAGGGGTCTTTTACCAGTGGATTTTCTTGCACTTTACCTAGATTTAATTTAAATTAAAATCTATTAATTACTTGACTTTAAAGCCCAAGTCAGATTGTGTGGCACTTTGGTTGTTTTTTCTGATGCACCTGTCACAATTTCAGGTAGGAGATTTCATTACATATAACGTGCTACAGCCATAGCAGATCACTTTATTTTGCTTGCTGTGTGTTTGCCTGTTCACTTATCTTTGAACACTTAGTATTTCTCTCACTACTCTATGGTTTTTGGTTGGCATTAGATCTTAAGAGTCAGCAGTAGATATTGGAGGAAGTGACACCTGGTATCTTGTAGATATACATTTCCCCTTACCTTGATCTGAACCAACCTTAAACTAACAATTGCTAAAACATTTGTCTGGTACCTTTCTATCTCTCACCAATTTAATGCAACAAGAGAAGGACTCACATATTTTTGCTAAAGTAGCAAAAATGCATGCCTCAAAATGTTGACAAATTAAGACTCAATGGGATAGAGTTTGTTGTCCGGGTACAAAGCCTTTCTGGGTCCAAACTCAGAACGAGTTCACCACTGACCACTAACCTAAAGAACATCTGTCAAAATTCTTAACAGCTGTTTAAATTGAAATCAAAATTTTATTAATTGCACCGCCCTATCAAGGCCTGAATTTCGTTTTCATTCTCTTAAATGCTTTACATAGCATTTTTGGGGCTACTACTTTCATTTTATTCTCCCCAGACTGGATTTTATAGCTTAGCTTCAACTTAAGTTGAGGCATATATTACACACAAACCCGGAAACTGACACTTTCCTTGAGAAAATGGAAAATAAACCTCCTATTAGAGTGTGGGTGAAAGGCATCACTACAATGTTAGGCGTCCTCTCTGAAGATGCTGAGGAGGAACGCGAGTGTTGGCATTATTGGCACTACCCTTAGTGTTAAGACCTTTCATATTTCAATATTTTTTTTATTTGCAGAATCTACTTTGGTTGAAAAAGATTTTAGCCAACGAGCCATGTGTACATACTTTCATGTTCACTTCTATGAAACCTGACTGTGAGAACGTGTGTGCTTTCACTGTTTAACATTGCTGTGTATAGTATGGGCTCCTCTTAATAGTCAATAGTTTAACCCTTCTCATTCTCAACTGACAAGTAGATCCTAACCCAATCCTCCACCATAAAAGTTTCTAGCTCATCCAAATTGTATGGTTTTTATACATCGACATTAGCCTTAAGTTCCCACCATAGATTCTCAAAAGGATTGAGACTTGGGCTCTAATATGGCCACTGCAGAAGCTTGATTTTGTTGTCGATTAAAAACTTGTGGACCAACTTAGATGTATGGTTTAAATCATCTTGCTGAAAGACAACAATCTAAAGCTACACTATGAACATAATCTTTTAATATTTTCATGAGGACCATGTTTAGCTGTGGGAACTTTGGTTTTAGGGTTGAAGGCCTCTCCCTTGCCTTCTTTGCTAAACAAAAGGAACATCTATGTACCCGAACAGCCCAAGTCTGGTTTTTTCAGAGTTCCAAAACTTATCCTCAAGGTTCAAATCTTCAAGAGCAAACTTCAGTGTGGCTTTAATGTGCCTCTGTGTTAGCAATTAGGTTTTTGACATCAAAGCCCACCACGGTGAAGAGCGCTCACAACAGTGTGCATTGAAATCTCAAGTCTAGAAGAGGCCACTTGCCCAACAATCATATTGGCAGATATGTGGGTATTCTTGTCGGCGTCTCAGAATATTTTTTGAAAGGTTGCACTTTCAACAAAGTATGTGTCTCCTTTGCAAGGAGGGAAATATTCCCCTGTTCTGCATAATAAAAATAACTATTACAAAGAATTTACAGAGTATTCCCTGTAAGTAAGTGTTTAAGTGCTACCAGCCCTATTACGTGTGTACGCTTAAACAACGTTCAGTGCAGACTGATTGCTCAGGTGGGTTTGAAAGGGGGAAAAAGTCACATGAAGGCAAAAAAATTTTTTTTGTTCTAAAATATACCAAATAAAGGCTCTAAAAATATTTTTTTTTTTTGCAAAGTTTTACAAATGATGCCAACATTGGGCAGTAATTTTGGAAAATGTCCAGAGTTCCTTAGGGACTAAAAATTCTGACATTAACCATACAGTAGGTGTGATGTGCAGACATTAGCTGTGCACCAACACACTCTTCAATGTGTTTTAGTAGAGACAGTGGTATCTACAATATGATAATATTGAACCCTTAAACTTAAACTGGGACTAAAACAAGCAGCTACCACAACCTTTTCTTATCTTGACCCTAATAAACTAAGCTCACCAAAAAGTGTTTTAGATAAATAGTATTACTAATAATAAACAAAAAGCTCCAAAAATAAAGTTTTAGTTAAACAAGAAAAATGCAAACTAAACATTTTAGGAATAAAAGAAGTTATAACAACATGAGAAATTAAGGGGGCCTGGTGGATCAGTGGGAAAGCATTGGGTTGGTATAGAGAAGACTTGGGGTACAAATTTGGGTTGTGGCAGAAACGAAGGGCATAATAACTCATGACTTTCTTTTTTTTTAAAAATATTTTATCATCAATGTTTTGACTTAAAAAAATAAAAAAAAACTGTATTGTACTGTAGGTGCATGCGCACGCTTGTGTGTGTGTTTGCATGTGCGTGTAAGTATACACTTGTATGCATGTGCGTATTGTACCTGGACACACAGCTTGCAGTGTGTTGTGGCTGACTCGTTTGGTGCTGCTCAAATGTCTCTGGGCGGATCCTAAAAATAATAGATAAAACTCCACCTCATCGTCTTCTCTTGCAGCGTGACACACGTCCTCATCGTCAAGCTGAACAGTCAATACACACTCTCCCTGAGAGGAAACACAAATTTCAATGAAAGACAACACAGACACAAGCACACCTTCTTGCTACTGCAGTACGAACATGTTTGACAGACATATCAGTCATGACTAGACCACAAACCTCAATCCAGCAGGACAGGAATCCTATGTTTTTACAGGACTGCTAAAATTTTGACGTTCATTGCATGTGTTTTAATTGTTTGTATTGGTTTTCTGGTAGTACAATAGGCACATTTGCTTGAAATGTTACTTGTTTTACATGTCACCTCATCTTGTGCTGTATTTATGCTGAGAGAAAGATTTTTCCAATCTTGTAGAAAATGCAATTTCAGTAAGAAGTAATATGATAGAAAATTACATAAAGAAAATTTGTACATGGAGGCATTTGTACCCACATGAGCCAATCATATTTAAACATTTCACATGGCTCTATCTCAACAAATTCTTAATAGATGTTTCTCATTTTTTTTACATTTTACTGTGCATCTCCTTCTATAATTTAAAAGGAGGATGGGCAATGGAACACAGGTATTAAATTATGCTAAAATACAGACTACTGTCCTTGTTGATCAATATTGAGTTATGACTGATATTTACATTTAATACAATTAAAAAGTAAGAAAAAGTTCACCATGTTTGAGCTTATACTGTTACAGTAAGGCAAACTGAAAGTAACGTTGACCAGTCCAACACAGGGTGCCTTTAAACATTACAGCTCCAAACATCTATATTCAGTCCAGTACTGACTGCTGCATAATAAATGCTGCATTGGAAACAATTTGATCCTGATTTGATCCTTTGTGCTATGATATCACACAGTCGCTTTGTTCTAATATGACCTGATATTACCTATAATAATGAAAATTTTTCATCATAAGCATGTGAATCTAAAATTATTTATGGTCAGCGCTAATATTACATATTTATTATTTCAGCCAAATCCCCAATTATTTCAGTGTAACATACTCTGCATGTTTACCAGACTAAAATGTGTCTTCTTTGTTTTCAGTCTTTAAAGTTTCATAGATTATTTGAGTTGAGCTGGGATTTGGGAAAAAAAGTTTCAAATTTGAGTACAAATAAAAATGGGATTTACTCTTGGGGAGAAAAAGGACCAGCAACTGAGAGCAGCAGCCTTTTCCCTTGGGAGGCACAGAGCCTTCATGGTCTATTCTGTGTTTTCACTGATGCATGGAAACATGACACAACACACACAGCACACTTCGTGCTGAACATGCAGTTAACAGCCTGTTAAGAGCCACACCCACATAGACAGGCTAACAATAGCACACAGGAATGTTTCAGATCACTCACAGTCACAACAAACACACACACGGAAACACACACACACACACAGATTACTTCTGCTAAACTTAGTCAGAGTGATACAGATATAAAGATATTGTCCCACTTTATGAATAAGGCTCAGCTCCCATACTTTGTGTTTAGCTAAGGTGATCTGCAGGGAAACATGAGGACACTGCATAAATATGTTTTTGTGTGTTGTTTTCATCATGATTCTTCCGTACGTGATTTCCCTTATTATGTTTTGCATTATATTTATTGAAATACTTGGGACAGTCTATAAAAATTTATTCCCAACCCTAGTCCTCAGGGAGCCCTGCTGTGCTTGTTTTCCAACTATCCCTGTACCCACTTGCATATTACTTGAATGAGTTATGTTCAGTCAGAGGGTGGAAGATACCATGTTAGATTAAGGAGGGGTGGGGGCAGACAAAGCAAAGTGATATGTTCCAACTTTTGATTGACCAAAACACCTGATCCAGGTAATCAGCAGTGGATAGGAAACTAGTAGAGTAGGCATAGTTGGAAAATAATCAGTGCAGGGGAGTCCCTGGTGGCCAGCAAGGGGAGAACATGCAAACTGCACAAAGAAAGGCCACAGCTAGCTGGGGATTCTAACCAGGGACCTTGTAGCTATGAGTCGTCAGCACTAACCAATCCACCATAGTCCTGCCCAACCACCATCATCAAAAGTTAACAGTTAGAAGACAATTTTATACATAACAGTTGATTAAAATATGCTGTGTTTTCACACAAAATTTGCAGTAACTTCTTGTGTATACTGTGTGTTCTGGACACTTCAAACTTTTAATAGATTTTCTTTTCTGTGTAAATGAACTCAAGACTCATGGTTATAAAAATATCTGCTTCATTGACGAGAAAACGCATAACTAGCAAGGTTTTCCTCTTTTTAGATAATATAAACATAATATCACCATTAGGAGCAACAAAGTAAGGCTTTCACAGAGTCATTGTAGTCTGGGCTCTGAATGCTCCTGGAGCAGAGGTTACCACCACTTGGTAATTGTCTTGTCCCAACAGGTGGCTAATGCTATGGCTTCTATGAAGAGTTACTGTCTGTAACTGCACTGTATATATTGTATATACTGCATCACCGATATGTGTTGTACATGGAATTACTGCTGATTGCCTGCTGTTACCATTATAAACTGCCTGCACCTTAACATGGCTGTCTTTGCTCGCTGTTAAAATTGTGGGGATGAACAGTGCAGCAGAAAGTTGTTTTGGCTGCTGTTCAGCTTGGCTTTATCCATCTCATGCTAAAGCCAGAGTTTGACAGAAGCAGTTGCTGGTAACGAGGTCGTGAAGTGTCAGACGGCTAAGGAAAGATTGTGGGGTGGTGTCGCCGACCCACGGTGGCATGTTCTTGCAGTGCTTGTGCGATTTTCCTCTGGGTACGCCAATTTCCTCCCACAGTCCAAAGACATGCATGTTAGGTTAATTAGTGCCTTTAAATTGAGTGTGAACATTTGTCTGTCTGTGTTGGCCTTGAGATAGCCCTGGATACCTGTCCAGGGTGGACTCCAACTCTCTCCCTGAACAGGATAAGTCGTTACAGATGGATGATGGGGGTTTTCATACCCTTTAGGAACCTGTCGTGTTGACACCACTACAAATTTTTTGTAGCCCAGCTGGAGATATTCAAACAATGACTCAGATTACTCAGTTGATTCTACTATTTTAGTAGTCCTTAAGCTACTACATCAAACGCCAGAAATTGCAGAACATTCAAAGTTCAGACTACAAAGCATTCCACCACTCATGAAGCCGAAGGTAAACAGTTAACAAGGCTGACCACATAAAACTCCATGGACATTTGGCAGACACTATGTAAACATTAACAACATCAGCAAAATGCATAAAGAATCTGTTACATATATATATTTACATGAGTTTAGTCTGAATTTAAACCCATAATAGTAAATAAAATGTAATTACCAATATAATCTTTGTACACAGCATTCATTTTGAGAATTTTATTCATGTAACTGCATTTGGAAAAAGTTTTTGTGGATGTTGAAAGTCAGAATAACAGAAGTCAAAGTACTTGGATTTGGTTGGAGTTCATAACTCCATGTTTGAAAGCTGTTCTGTTGTAGTTTTTTTTTTTTTTTATGTAGGAAATTGGAAATTGGAAATATCCAGCCTCCAACGTGGCATTGAACAGAGCACACTGAATGGTGTATCTAAACGGTGAACCAACTAACCAGATGGACAAATGGCACTGTAACAAAGTGGCTGTTGGTGTGAGGCCTCTCCTTAATCTGCAATTGTGTGTCATGCTGAGCACTAATTTACACACTCTGTTTCAAGCTGGACTGTATTGTCTGAGGCTGAACCAAGTGAAAAAACTGTTAAAGACTGTTTTGTCTTCCTGCCCTGCACAAAGTGATTACCTGAAGTGAAAAATAGGAATGGAGCTAAAAACCACCAACTATTACTGCACTCAGAGAACATTCATACTGCAGGACTTGAGTGCGACACAGTCTGATAACCATCACTACTTACGTAGAGTGGAGCCTGCTGCGGATTCAGTTTCATGGTGCTGCAGTCTGGAAGGAAGCATACAGAAACAGACATGTGAGCTTTAACTCAGCAATGTTGGAGCATAAAAACAGGAAATCAATTAGTTTATATGCATAGATACTTGAGCTGTCAGTTGATTAAAACTTCTGATCCCCATGACTGTCATCATCATTAATTGCAACTGATTCCACTTGTGTGTGTGTGTGTGTGTGTGTGTGTGTGTGTGTGTGTGTGTGTGTGTGTGTGTGTGTGTGTGTGTGTGTGTGTGTGTGTGTGTGTGTTAGAGATGCAGACGGTGAAGAAACTGCATCAGGAACACTACAACTGTTCATATCACTCTCACTATTCGAATGCAAAAAAATAAATAAAAAATGCTGAGAATTACAACTCACAGTCACTCAAACTCTCGAGCTCTGCACAGGTGAGGCAAAAAGGTGATCATAACAAAATCTGTGTTTAACTGTGTCAAAGGAAATTTGTGGCATTAAAAGGAATTTGCCTTTGCATTATTGCTGCATTAACATTGACAGCCTTATTAAATACATAATATAATTATTTGCTTTGAGGAAAAACATTTTTTGCACCTGCAGACAGATACAGTGATGACAGGAGGATGCCTAAAGAGGGTGTAATACAGGTTCAGTAGAGATTATGTAGCCTCATTCAGCAGTTAAACGTCTTTATGTTTTTACGGACGTCTTTAAAGTTGGCTGTTGTGTTCAGTCTTTTTTCAGTAGGCAAACATCTGTTTCCCCTTCTTCCCCTTTACAGAGTGACACACATGCTCTGTTGCCACCATCACTGTGTTTTAATGCAGATGTCCCCTGATAGTTCTTCTCATCTACATCATCACACAACTGAGTGGAGCAGCAGGAGGCTTATAAATACTTTGTCAACCAGCAATGGTTTTCAAGCTTAAATCTAATGGTTTATTAGATTTAATTTTACTTTAATAAAAAAAGAAAGTATTTTCATATTCAGACTTTACTCCATTACATGCATTTGAAATACTGTATACTTTATACCTTAATACTTTTGAGAATCACATAAATAATCGCATTATAATCATCAGATTTATTATTGATAAATTATTTATTATAAATGATTTTTTATTTATTTAATTTATTTATTGATCAATGCTGTGAAATTAACAAGCTATGCAGCAGCACATAAAGTCATTCATTATAATTATTATATTTAAAACATACAATCCTCAAAACGGTGTGTCAGCTCCAGCATTAGAAGCAAACAACAATGAAGTGATGAAAACATTTATGTATGAATTACATATAATTTCCACTGGTTTAAAATTAGGTTATTCAGAGATTCAGGATTCAGATTCCTTAACTAAATAATCAGTACTTCTTCCACCACTGCCAGTGTTTTAACATTTCACTTCTAGATAAACTTAGTTTGTAGGTTTGAAACACGACCACAAGCAAAGATAACAAGACTCTGGACACTGACCACCACAGAAACAGTTGGAACTACCATCTGTGAATCAGCAGTGCCGAGCATGTGAAGCACCTGACACCTAAGAGTCCTGCTTTCAGCATCTACGTCTCTGCTAGACTATGTGTGACGTCAATTCCATCACTTTGCAAGTCCATAAAGGTCAGCGTGGAGTCTGTGCAGATGTCCACCTGCAGTCCAAATATTTATGTCCACACTGTGTGTGCACTGATTGTGCGAGTGCCAGACAACAAAAGCTCTTCTTCTTGCTGTTGCTACTGTCCAGAGCTGCCATCATGTACTGTGCAAAGGTCTCAGGCCACCATCTGCTCTGGTTGCAGTGGCAAATGGTAGAGCTCATGCCATGTACACTACTTATAGAGTTGCATTTTGGGATACTTTAATTGCACTATATAGTGGATATTTTCACACACACACACACACACACACACACACACACACGCTATATTCAGACACTACTACAAAATGGTGAACACACTATATAGTGAGTAGGGGTTGATTGTGGACACAGCCTTTAACTGTATTTTAGGCCTTTTTCAGTGCATATATAATTAATTATAATTACTGTAAGTCTTTGACTCTGTGGAGACCGGCCCATAACTGCAGGAGTAAACTGTAAACTGTTCCCAAGGAGAACTAGCATGACAAATTTAAACCTGTATATAGTTTTCAGCATTTAAGACCCCAATAATTCAGACAATATCACCACTTGCAGAGATGCAGCCCTAAACCTTGACAGACCCTCCACCATGTTTCACTGCAGGATGCAATCACTCATTCTTCCATCTCTCTTTAGTTCTTCTTATATAGTGGGCAGGACACGCACCAAACTACGACAGGAGATACACTCAACAAGTGCTGGTTGAAATTTGTTTATTGGTTTCAGAGGTAGCTGAGTTTCTGTTTTTAATAGAGTTAAAAACTATAGGTAGAAAGTTTTGCTCTTCTGGTAAAGTGGATATTTGGTCTTTTATTGGTGGTAGTTTCAGCTTAGTAATCACCGAGCATTCACACCTTTGACCTAACAAAGGCACACAAGTTAGGTTGGTTTCAATGAGGTGGCGGTTTCAGCTGTAGCCAATTAAAAACCATATATAATGCACCTGTTGGGCTGGAGCGTCAGCCCTTGTGTTCAGGCCTCCTTGTGTGAAGACTGACTGTGTAAAGACGAGTAAGTCTACCTGCACGATTCCACCGAGCAAGGACATTAGGTAGTTTATTTCTAACTTCTTTTACTTCTTCTGTTTCTTTACTTTGCATCACATTAACCCTTTCTACTCCGGAAAGCCTTTTTTTTGTTATACCCTGTGTTTTCAGCAGATCCCTGTTCTCCTCTGCAGATGCAGGACATGGCCTACTACTAGAAGACAACAAGTTTCTCACCTGAACAATCTCACCCAGACCACTTTGACACCAGCCTCTTTTTCTCTTGCCCTGTGGAACTGCCAGTCTGCAGTGAACAAGGCCGACTTCATTCCAGCCTTTGCTACATAGTCAGCTGTTCACCTGCTTGCATTTTCAGAAACCTGGATCATGCCACAGAACACTGCCACCCCAGCTGCACTCTTCACCAATTTTTCCATTCTCCCACACTCCTCGCTCATCAGGTCGGCGGGGGTTGGGACTGGACTTCTCATCAATGATACCTGGAAGTTTTCCTCAATAGCTCCCTAAACAATCTGTCATCTCTGGAATATTATTCCGTTAGGATCACAGCACCGATTATAGTCCAGGTGATTGTGATATAGCAACCACGGGGCCAGCTGGGGAACTTCTGCCATGAACTGGACACATTGCTGTCCCAGTTCCCTGAAGATAGCACTCCTCTCATCGTCATGGGAGACCTGAACATCCACCTGGACAAACCACAGGCGGCTGAAGTGAGTCTGGTCTCCACTCCTCCGACCCACAAAGCTGGCAACAACCTCGACCTCATCCTCGCGTGGAACTGCACCACAGACAACATCTTTTTCACTCCTCTGCATTTATCTGATAATTTCTTCATTCAGTCTTCATGCCTAGAGCTTCGCATTCTCCCGCCACACTTGTAACATTCCGTCGTAACCTCAGGTCTCTTAACGCGGACCGATTCTCCTCGCTGGTCTCCGCAACTGTGCCCCCAACACAGGACCTTTCCATTCTCGATGCAGATGCAGCCACGGACAGCCTCTGCAATACACTTTCATTGTGTCTGGACTGTCAATGCCCCATGTCTTTGAGACCCATGCGTCCCTCAGCTTCTAATCCGTGGCTCTCCGACTGGAACAACTCAGGAGTGCTGAGAGGAAGTGGCGCAAATCCAAGACTCCATCTGCCCTTGCTGAGTATCAGGATCTGCTTGGATCTTTTTCACAGTGTCACCAGGGCAAAGATCGATTACTACCAGGAGAAGCTCAGCGACACCTCAGACACGAGGAAGCTGTTCTCCACTTCCAAAACACTCATTTACCCACCTTCACCTCTGGCATCTACCCCTCTCACCGCTGACGACTTTGTCGACTTCTTTACCAACAAGGTGGCAGCCATCAGCTCACAGTTGTCTCCTCCAGATGATGACATCCATCTAACTTCTTCCAGCACTGCATTGCTCTCATCATTTGCAATTCTGACTGAGGATGACGTATCCACCCTCCTCCTCTCTAACCATCCGACCACCTGCTCTCTGGATCCAATCCCTTCCACTCTCTGGATCCAATCCCTTCCACTCTCCTTCAAGCAGTTGCACCCGCACTAATGCCAGCTATTACACAAGTCATCAACACATCTCTTTTCCAACCTCATTCATGCAGGCCCAGATTACCCCACTGCTCAAGAACCCTTCTCTTGATCCCTCTGTACTGGAGAACTACCGACCTGTCTCCCTTCTTCCATTTCTGGCCAAGACAATGGAACAGTCTTCAATCAACTCTCAGACCTTCTTTCCAAGAACAACTTCCTCAATGTCAACCAGTCTGGCTTCAAGAGGAGTCACTCCATAGAAACTTCACTCCTGACTGTTGTGGAATATCTTAGAACTGCAAATGCCACAGGTCAGTCTTCTGTCTTAATTCTACTTGATCAATCATCAGCCTTTGACACTGTGAATCTTGTCCACACTCTCTGATTTAGGCATCTCTAGATCAGCTCTAGACTGGCTTTGTTCTTACCTAACGGGACCTTCAAGGTATCCTGGCCAGGGGCATCTTTCTCGCTCTCATAGCCTCTTTACCGGTCTGCCGCAGGGCTCAGTTCTTGGTCCTCTTCTTTTTTCTGTCTATACTGCATCCCTGGGTTCCATCATTCACTCACATGGTCTTTCTTATAACTGTTACACTGATGACACACAGCTCTTCCTGTCCTTTCCACCGGACGACTTCACTGTTTCATCACGCATTTCTGCCTGTCTCTTAGACATCTCAGCCTGGATGAGAGAAAGACATCTTCAACTTAACCTCTCCAAGACCGAAGTCCTTGTTTTCCCAGAAAAACACAACATCAGCATCAACATTGGATCTACAGTGATTATCCCCACTAAGTCGGACAAAAATCTGGGGGTCATCATCAACGACCAACTGAGCTTTAAGGACCACTTCTCCTCAGTCTCTAGGGCATGCAGATTTGCCCTCTACAACATCAGGAAGATCAGACCCTACATTATGGAATATACAACCCAACTCATTGTACAGGCGCTGGTCATATCTCGTCTTGATTACTGCAACGCTTTGTTGAAGGGGTTACCAGTATCCACAATCTAACCCTTGCAGATGATCCAAAACGCAGCAGCTCGCCTCATTTTTAATCAGCCAAAAAGGACCCATGACACACCACTCTTCAGATCTCTACACTGGCTTCCTGTAGCTACTCACATCAGGTTCAAAGCTCTATCTCTTGCTTACAGGGTGTTTAAGTCAACAGCTTCTGCTTACCTCAGCTCACTCATTCAGGTTTACAATCCTTCCCGTCCGCTGCGGTCTGCCAACGAACGACATCTGGTGGTCCCAGCACCGCAAAGAAGACACAAAGCAAAACTTTTTAGTGCAATAATCCCACGATGATGGAACAAGCTACCAAACTCTGCACACTCACTCCCAATATTCAAAAAACTGCTGAAAACAGAACTTCCACATCTTTCTATGCACTTAAATCTATGAAATTTGTGAAATATAAACACTTTTCTCATAGGACTTTGCTTTGATGTTTACTCCTTGACTTAGATTCTTGCTGCCTTGTACCTCACTTGTAAGTCACTTTGGATAAAAGCGTCTGCTAAATGACTAAATGTAAATATATTGTTGACGACTACAGCCAAAATTTAAAACCGATTTGTCATTACATAATTGTCTTTTCCAGACCTTTTCTTAGAGCAAGAGAGGTGAGGGTGCTGTCAACCCTTGTTACACCTTTTATGTGCCACCAAATATGCCCTCTGGTTCACATGTCCATAGGAATGTCTTGTTTACAGTGTAATATGTTATCAGTCAGTAGCACAGAAGTGCAGGGGAATTAGAACTGCACTGACTTTTTACATAGACTTAACTTACCAGATTATAGTCATCTTTCTCAGGAAAGAAAATTTCTTTACTGTCATGCAAACAAGAAAACTTGTTCCAAAATTAAGGTAATGGATTAGCGAAATCTGATTCTGAATGGGCTGTTAGGGGTTCAGGGTCTTGCCCAGGGACACTTCGACATATAGCCAGGGCCGGGGATCGAACCACTCACCCTGTGGTCCGTAAGCAACTGCCTTTACCAACTGAGCTATAGCCGCCCCATAAGCAGGTTTCTAATAAGCTTTCTCTAAAAGCACATTTGCAGGCCAAAAGGCTGCAAAAAGGGCAAGTTGATGAGTGAAAGACTGATAAAGAAAGATATCATTAACAGACCAATATCGCCTCATTAAATCACTTAAGTCCACCTAAGGTTTGGCTACCTTATCTCATACTAAGCCATAAAGTAACCCCCCCCCCCCCCCCAAAAAAAGTGAAAACTTAGAAGAAAAATAGAAATATTTTATTGGGCCTGTATATGTGCCAACATTCTACAGTCATTCTAAGGTGACCCACAACATCGCAAGATGAGTATGAGTGTCTCACTGTTCTAATGACACATAAAGTCAGAGAACTGGGGTCACCACCAGCTCGTCTACATGCAGTGATGTGGTCGGCCTATTCATAGCCAGGAAACAGGAAGTCAGAAGAAAACAGAGAAGCCTTATACAAGTCTTATAAAGCCTTCTCTAAAGCACACACGCACACACACACACACACACACACACACACACACACACACACACACACACACAGGAAGACACCCTTCATCCCTTTGCATCTTGTAACAGTGACATACTGTGACAAACAGACTGAGGGTGAGCATTTGAACTGTACTGTAGGCTGTGAAGCAGGACTTTAAGGCCAATTACATGTTAAGGTTAGTTACGGTTTGAATTTTATTGATTCCAATTCTTCCAATCCTTTCTGGATCTTATTAAATGTATATTTTCACTCCAAAATAGTTAAAAACAATAACTTTAAAAATTGTTAAAATTCTGACTTTAACTCAGTTTTGAAAATAAAACTAACTCAGTTTTGAAAAATAAAATAATCTTTTGTTTATGTTTCAGTTCTTCATTCTGGTGTGGATTTGTTCATAACACCCAATCCACTGGGTACTCCCCACCCAGACCATAGGTGGTGTCGTGAAATAATTTGCTCTAAAACGTGGACTACAGTTTTCTCAGGCAAATTAAAAAACAATTTTTAAAATAATTACATGCTACATAATTACATGAAACACTACTGTAGCCTGGTGCTTGCCTGATCAAAACTGAAACTCACAGTTGACTCTTCAAACTTTACTTCTGCAAACGGCAGAAGAAAAACTGTTTTTAGTTTAACTGGGTAAAACAAGATTTTTTTCTATTTGCCTTCTTCTTTCCTCCATGTAGCAGTCTGATTTCATCTCCTTCTGTCTCTTCCTCCCTTCATTTATTCTAAAATAAAAAATACTTACCAAGTAGTAACGATATTCAACTGACACACAACTACTTTGTTTTGTTTCATTTGACATGTTGATCTTTTTGATTGACATGTTTCTTTTGTCTAAACTCTCCCATCCATGACAGTAGCCTCTTCAGTACAGGATTTTAAGTTAGACAATCCTGTGTTCTTGCATTCAGACTTTTAAAAGATCAAAGTCCATCCACAGCAGATCACGATTCACATATTCTTTTTATTCTAACTCCCCCAGCTGCTGGCATATATCAAAGCATAAATGTTAATGTGACATCATGGGTATCAGTTATACTTTAGGAACCATCGATATATCCTGATACAAAATGTCAGCCCTGTTCCCCTTTGAAATCTCTTTACAACAGTTGTAGGTGGTGTAGTAACCAACAGAGAGAACATTGTGATCATTAAAAGCCAAAATAATTTCTCAGCAGCAGACAGTTGTTTAACTTTTAGCTTCAACTATCATGTGATTAATGACCACAACATATTTTCTCCCTTCATGAGCTCACACTGCACAATATAAGACTTATCACAGCTTGACTGAAGAGAATCAGCATTAGAACTGAAAACAGGTGCAACAATTGAAAATTGGATGTTGTATATTGTATCACACTAAATGAAAACCAATGCACTGTTTGATCTGCCGCACATCATCCCAACAAGTAAGCAATAAGGTGCCAGGTACAAAACACATGACCTTCTTATCAGACACATGTATAAGTGTGTTATTGGATGTGAAATAAAGGCTTGCTTTTTAATTTAATTGGGGGGTCTTTATTTTACAGTCAGAATAGAGAGAAATGGAAATCGAAGCAGAGAAAGGGTATCACATGGAACAAAGCTTAATTGTGGACACTTAACAAGATAGTGATTTGTGAGGGACACTGCGACAACCAAATCATACAGTGTCTCGACCAAACTAATGAAGTCACCCCTGAGTGGACTTAATAAAGGGGCTCAGTTATCAAAGAACATTAAGCCTGAGACTTTAAGAAGATTGAAGTTTACAGCATCAGATCCTCTTGACCTTCTGTCTGTCTGGCTGAAGAGATAATCCACCCCGCTGAAGAGATAATTCCCCCCGTACGTGTTGGGGGAAACAACAATAAGACAGAGATCCAAACATATTGAAGACAGGTGTGAGGCCTTCATAATCAAACTGTAGACATTATAAATAGCCTTATCATGTCTGTCCACATCTGTACACAGGGTTTACCCTGGCAATCGTTTCCTTGCCAGGGTTTAAGACTGAGGTCCCAAAACTGAGCTTGTTAAAAAAAGAAATATTTCCCTGATCTACATATGGTCTGCACTTATATACATAATGCATGTGTACTTTTTAAGATGTTTTAGGGGGAAAATATGGGGTAACAATAGCTTCAAAACCATTTCTGTGTCAATCCATAATTCATTATAATTGGCTTAAATCTCGCAATGAATAATCTACACATATCCTGCTTCTTCATAGCTCCTCTCGTCTCTGTCATTTACATTACATTCTTTCCATTCATTTCTTAATGTTTTCAGTGCTTGTCTCTTTCTCTTTGACTTCTTCCTTCTCTCACCTGCCAAATTGTATTTGAAATATATCGGCTTAGAAATATATAGAAATTCAATAGACTGCCCTTGGGGGGCTATTTGTGTTTACTTAGGACTTTTCACTTAGGAATTACAGAAATTACACAAAATTAGTTTTAGTTAAAAAATAATGTATAACAGTCTAAGTCAATAGGCTCTGACACCATGATTATTAGACCTAGAGTACATAGTTTGAATGGGATCAGGCCAGTCTGTTTGTGGTCAGCACATGAACATAATGTTAACCCTGTCCTGAACACATCATATATTCCCCCCCCCCCCCCCACCCCCCCCCCCCCCCCCAAAGCAAAGTGGAAAAAAACAAATCAAATTTGTTGGTGCAATCTTTCATCTGTAGGCCTAGAGAAAACAGGGCCAGTGACTAAATGAAAATATTACTGGCCTCTAGTCAGAGAATCTTACTATTAAAATAAAATACCGGTACCTCATTATAACATGCGTTTCATCCCTTTACATAAACTCAAAGTATTAAAAAAGTTTAAACATTCTAACTTTGATGAATTGGATCTAAACTAACTAGTTCATTTGCTTGGACGAACCTGCCAGTATAGTAAAAAAAGATGAACATGATGAAGAGTCACTCAGATGATGTCTCAGGATGAAGATATTACATCCATGGGTTTGAATGGTTCTGAAATACAAGCAGTATTAGTAAAGTTAAGTTAGCTCAAGTTATCTAGAGCAGCTTTATAAAATTCAGCTGTCTAAATGCTTTTTTGACCCTACGTGTACTCGCAAACCTCGCACTGTGCCGGGTTGTGTTGGGTGGGCGTAGTTTCATTTTAATTTAAGAGACTCTACATAACAAGCAGCTCACAGACACGGGCACATTGAGCACACCTTCACTCACAGAGTTACAGTCTTAAGCAAAGATTTTGTGTTATGGGTGAGATAATTCACTCCACTTTGAATTTTCAAAACTGAGTTAAAGTCAGAAAAGTTCTTGGTGTCATTTCCAATTAATTCTCCAGAAGGTCTAAAATTGGAAAGACCTTCATTCTATCAGATTCAGTCAACATATGATGAAGGAAATTAAGTTGCTCAAACACAGGAGAAGACAAATGAAAAGAGTTATGTTTAATGTAGCACATCTTTGGCTGCCATCTTGGATGCTTTTTGAAATTTTACACGAGAGTTAGCATTTTCCTTTTAAACCAGAGCCCATTTGATTCAGGAGCTAAAAACAGGTGACAACAGACGGCATAGGTGTTGGTCCAATGAAAATATAGTTGCAACTCTTATCAGCACCCTTTCATGTAGATTTCACTCTTATTCTTATTACCACCTACAAGCTCCAGGTGCAGTACCAGACACACAAACAAGTACAAAGTGCTTGTGCTTGTGCTGTGCTAAGGACTCCATTATTGCACCAAACTATTAAAATATAGTGAACCACACTGTTGCACTGGGTAACAAGTTCCTTCATTAGACCCACACAAGCAAGTCTGCTAACACAAATACTCTGCAGAGCACCAAAAGTAGCATTTCCTCCTGGGTCTGATAGTCAACAGCTGTTAAAAAAGGCAAAGATTGTGAATGACAATATTCTACTTACATTTTTACAGAGACAGTAAAACAAGAAATTATCAGGTTTTAGATGTTAAAATATGTCAGCAGCACCATCATGAAAGGCATGACCCACAACAGACTCTGAACCAACTAAACTGCCTTTCTACAGGAAGCTTCTGGAAGCATTACCACACATGGACAGAGCACCACAGGACCGCATGCATGTGGAAGCTCAGCAGACTGCAGGGCAGCACAAGTCTCATGATAACAGGAACTCCACTTAAGATGGCAGTGTCCACTGCTTGAACTAAGAGACAGGAGTTGTACATTTTTAGCAGATGTCCACCAGAGCAGCAGTGGGCCTATGGGAGTTGGTACAACAACTTAAGAACGTGTGTCTGGTGTCTGTCTCACAATCGCAGAAACCATGAAAGATGAGAGGGCTCATTTTTGTGATTGCTGCGGCTACAGATGCCTGATTTTCTAAAAAATAATTAACAGGGGTTGGGTTGAATTGTTGTGATCGCAACAATGCAAATACCAGGAGGGAGAAGTGAAGTATTTGCATGAGAGGAGGAGGGAAATTAAGAAAGCTCTATCAAACTTTTAATCTGCTGTGTGCCAGGATTATTTTTTTCTGCATGAATGAAAGTAAATGGGGACACAGTTGTGGACTGAACAAAGACTATTTGCATGCTCTGTTGATGCACCATGCTTTAGTTAATTGACGATTAACATCACTAATATACAGTTAAATCATCTACAACTGCATCATAGGAGATTGTTACAGTCAGTCACCCCTCCCCAAAGCTACATTGCATTATCAACTGTCAGCGGACCAGGCAAGTTTTGTCAGCTGTTGCCTGGAACTTTCGACATTTTGAAGTTCATATACAACAAATACGTTACCTTGACAACATGTTTGTCCTTTGGTAATAGTCTTTTAACCAAAAATTACCTCTCATATAAATAAAAGACATAGTTAATACATAGGAACATTCTGGTGTGTTTTTTTTATAAGGCATAGGCCCTGACTAACTATGTCCTTTGAAAGTTATGAATGGTTGTCTATGTATGTCTCTCTGTGTTAGCCCTGAGATAGACTGGAGACCAGGGTGTCCAGGGTGTACCCAGTCTTTTGCCCAATTACAGCTGTTATAGGCTTCAGCCGCTCCGCCCCCTCCTAAACAGAATAAGTGGTTATAGATAGTGGATAACTGCTGCAGAAAACAGCATTTTGTTATTTCCATATCATTGCTTGCACATCAAAAGCACACACAAAAAAGCACACACAAAAAAGCAGATGGCTGACAGAAATATAATCAACACACCTATTTTCTCATGCACTTTGCTTATCCATGCATAGGCTCACACACATAATCTAGACTTTGTACTAAGGGTCTCACAGGATAAAGTCTTGATAATCTCTGGACTGTCTCATTTGGACACATGTGTCCAACACACTCCTTGGACACACACACCACCTCCAGGTAAAGTCTGGAGATGATCAGGATTCCAGAGCATCCATGAAAAAGACTTAAATTAAGATATCCTGAGATCTGATTGATAGAGCTGTAATTTACATAAAATTTGAATCATGATATGATCACACCAAACTGTGAGCTGACTGAATTTTTACATCACCATGATCAGGTCAGTGTCCCTGCACTGCTAATTTCCCCAGAAAGATAACAGGATTCAGGACGCAACTTAGTGAAGCTACTATTTATATGTAATGACTGCATTTCATTATAAGGAAAGTTAAACGACCCCACAGGAATGAGGATGAAATTAGTTTCCAACGAGCACAACTCTGTCTGTTGCAACAAAGAAACAGCAGCAACAAAACGCCTGGAAACATTTGGGCAATCCACAGATAAACAAAACTAAAAATGTCGGTATTAAAACTGAAAATTCAAGGTAAAAAAAAAATTAAATGTTGTCATTCAACACTTTGTGGAGTCCCTTCCTATGTTAAGAGCCTGCTTATCTTTTACATTATGAGCTCCAAAAGAAGCAGAGAGGGACCATGTTTCCTTGTTGTAATTATGTGTTTTACAACTGAATGCTGACTCTGGCTGTTCTTTTACAGAGAAGTACAGCGAGAGGCTGCAGACTAACTCAGCTGGCCAGAAGTTATGTCTGGTATGGAAGGAATGAGCCAGAGAAAGGAAAGAGACAGAAACATAAAGGGAAAAAAGGGGGTGAGAGGGGAGGAGATAGAGAAAAGGAGCAGAGGAGAAGCAGCTGCTAATCCAAATCAACCTCCTTCTTTCAGCTGATGCACAACAGCCAATGCGCTCAGCTGCACACAAAGCTACAGTGTCACTCACTTCCACCGGCTGCACACATGAAGTGGCAGCAGGCTCTGCTGCTATCACAACAACCCGCTGCAGCTTCAGCAGAGCTGCTCGCAGTAAAGAGCAGGTGATTCTCAACCTGCAGTAATAGATTTTAACTTCTCGCCATGTTATTTCAGCTGTATTCTGTTACATTTTGTTTTCAAGCCACAATAGCACAAAGAGTGCTGGTTCTGAATATTGCAGCTAGAATCTCTACTAATTACAGACATATCATTTTTTCCCCTTCACTGTGGTCACTAGTTTCAGACTTTAAGGTGAAGACTGAAGATAAGACGTGAGACTATCACAAAACTACTGTGATACTGAAGACATCACAAAAACCTCATTAAAAGCATTCTTGCAGGTTTCTTGTGCAGAGATCTAACCTACCATGCAAAGTAAAACCACAAACTTCCTCAAGCATTTACAAAAAAACAACACTAGAACTCACTAACTCAAGAAAGATGCACATGCTGTTAGGAAGGCAACACTGTGTTAAGGAGAGTAGAATCAGATGTCCTTATGAGATAAGCACATTTTGTAAAAGATAAGAGGCCAAGCTTTTTATGTGGCAAATGTGTGGCGTATGGTAACATTGACTCCATTCACATGTACTTAAGTTACTTAAGTTAACCAGGTTACTGGAAATCTTTGTGTATACATGCAGCAGACGAGTACAATTTCTGGTAGTATAGTACGATCATCTTAATCATTTTGGAAACATGTTTAAAAATTTTGATTGTTCAGTGACAAAAAATTAAACCAGATTTCCTGTATACATGACTGTTCAGTTAAATCAGCTGTTCCAAGAAAGCTGGCGGTAACCTGATAACTTAAATGTAGGTAAATTACTGCAGTCCGTGCATTTATACATGGACTTATGTAGGCAGGTTACAGTCAGCTTTCTCAGGAAATCTAGTTTCTGAAATCGGGGTAGAGGATAAGTGAAAACTGGTTTCCCCGGGTAGATTTCAGTCACAGAACGCAGATACTTGTGCTGATACATGCATACATAAACCCAATGAACATAGATCATTGACGGGCGATGCTGCTTCATTTTTAAAACACAGTCTCCCTTAAGTTGGAAAGAAAGTTTAACGCAAAATGCCTCGTAAGACTCTAAATAAGTCACCTTCCACGCAGATTTATCAGATTCTAACAGTTAATGTTGTGGATCAACTGCATGTTTCTCCCACTTTTCTCCCCCTATGCTGTCACTCTCTGGTGACACAAACATACACACACACCAAAGTCAGAAAGCAGCGTTTTCTGTTACAATAGCTGTAGCTCAGTTGGTAAAGGCAGTTGTGCACGGACCATAGGGGTTTGATCCCCGGTCCCGGCTATATGTCGAAGTGTCTTTGGGCAAGACAATGAACCCCCAACAGCCCTTTTCCTTCCCCAGCTGGCATCCTGCGTAAAAACGGCCAAATCAACATGCAGACAATGAACCGCTGTGGCGACCCAAAACAGTTCAAATCTGTGTGTCAGGCTTCCAAAATAAGTCAAATGTGGAAGAGAGATGAGGTCACTCTGCTGCTGCATTTATATGCAGATTTCCACTAACCAGGTTACTTAGGTAAATGTAAACATTAATCCCCCATAATACGAAAAAGCTGATTTCTCCAAGTACCCTGGTTTTTTAATGCATGTAAACGCAGTCAATGACAACACAACTTGTGGTAAACAAAACAAATACTGAAGTGTGTATATTAGCTATAAAGTTCCTATTTCTTTATGCTTTTATAGGTTCATGCCAAAATAATTCTAAATAGCAGAAGAACAAAACAGTCTCAGCTTCACTCTTTTTTCTATCTGTGGTGTTGAACCAGAAGGTTTCTACACATTGCTAGTCACATTGTGTGAGAACAGCTCCACTGAAACACACGAGGGATTAGCTGTAGTAGCTTATTGTGCTGGATAGAAATTTGTGTGATGTGAACTTTGGAACTCTGTAGCCTTAGAAACTTTCCAGTAGCTGTGCATGCATAGGAGTTCAGAGCATAGTAGTGGTAGGATCCTCCAGAGGAAGTAAAGCGGCTGTTGCCTAATGAAGGACACTGATGAGGCAAGAGAATGAAACGGATTCTTCGCTTTTCTACCACCTGACTGATGGGTTGACGATCGACTGAACTCCAGGGAAGAATTAATGAAGCAGAAGTGTTTGTTTTGCTTGCACAAACATTAACAAACAATGTGCAAAAGAATGAGTCACCACTGCGGAGTCACTCGGGCATCCATGGGTTGTTGAGGCCTGTGCTTGAAAATGTGCTGTGTGTTTAAATTTCTCATAGATTGTGAAAGCCCAGATTTTTTTTATTCTGCCTACCCACACAAAAAAAATGGTTTCACTAATAGCCTGATCATTTGTGATGCCCATGTCAAGAAGGTACAGGCTGAAGTGGTGCAGCTGCCCTCTGCACAGCACGTTACTCCCTCAAAAGCCTTAAGGCTGTTAAGGCTGACAGAAAGACTGTGCCAGGTAATTACTGTTGCGCGTATAATTACACAAACACACACACACACACACCAAATTCCACAGGGATGCGATTAGTGGCATCCCCCTAGGATATGACTCATCAGATCTCCCTGCAGCCCTTTGGGGCCGTGTAATTATCACTAATGAAAGATAGCTGCTGACAAAGCCAACTGTTCTGGACAAAGACCAACCATACAGTAAAACTTCAACGGCACCAAAGTGGTAAAGCACCAAAAAAAAAAAAAGAAAAGATAAGTATTTTATTTGCCTAGTTACACACTTCGCCAGTGTCATGTAACAGACACTTCTGTCATGTCTTTTCAACAAAATTAATGAAACATGAGCAGAAGGCTGGGGTTAACATTTTCCCATCTAATAATTATCATTCCACTGGGGATTTCTTTGCATGATCTGTTCATCTTTACTAGATTTTCTGTCTTTGTCTGTCTGCCTATGAGACTGAAATCAGTTCTTAGTAGAGATAGATACTCAAGTCCCACATAAACAGAGGTCTGATCTGACTCACAACTTATCACTAAAGGATTCCATACTTGACTTGGACCTGGGAATAATGACTAATGAACATTTTGATAAGGCACTGTAGGTGGATCAGGTGGATCAGACTGTGACATGTTAAATTCAGCCAAATTCTACACACCAAGATGGTTCATCTGCTAACAAAGCCTGTGAGCATCCTGTCACACAGTCAAGCAATTCAAATAACACATAAAGAGCCAAATGGACAAGAATTACAGCGATTCAGTGATCAGTGGTGGACTTTGATCAGGGTTTTGTTCCAAACTTGTATCCAGACTGCAACATGCATGACATTAAGGGCCTAATCAGCCAGAACAAGCTTTAGGTTTACAAACCCAAGACACGTCATGCTGCCGTTTTTTTATGTAGGAATGTTGGAATGACTATCATCATTTCTGTGAACGTCTGCAAAATGGAGGTGGCTCTGTTTAATAGTGAGACATCATCATCACATAGCCAATCTTTGTTGTAATAAGGATTTCTCATGCATTAGAAAAAAGTAAGTTATTTGGCAGCTATTAACACTGGCATCAGCATGACACCTCTTAAGAGGAAGAAACCATGGGACACTCAGCAAAAAAAAAGTACTATTTTTCTCTAAAACTTCGGGGACAAAAGAAGATGAGGAAGAGGTAAGGAAAATGAAAGAAACTGTGAGGCAGAAAATGAGGGGGACTCCAGTGTCACAGGAATACAGGTTCTGGGACAAACACAAGCTGCAGGCAAACCAGAGAATAGATGCAAACATCTGGCTGGGACCCTGAGTAGGTACAGAACCAGATATAGCCCATGGTTCACAGATTCAAAATCAAATTTTAAAGAGGAATTCATGATGGCTTTTAGCTATGTAAATCTATGCCAAAATTTTAAATTTACTAGACAAATTTTCATTAGGTGAAAACAGACCTCAGGAATGGGATGCATGAAGAGCACTTGGGAGCACGTAGGTGAATATCAATAAACAGGCCTGTTGTGGAATCAAAGTAAACAAAGTAAAGTGAGGCTGGAGTTGGGGGGGGGGGGGGTTAAATTGTGATACTGAACCATTTTATATTGGCCCAACTTTGGTTGTGAACATCCATCCTGGAAGGTGGAGCCAAAAAGCCAGCTGTGATAAGGAGGTCAGGCTTTTTGCAGATTTATTGCTGCATTTTCTTTTCATTGATTTTCCACTGTGGTCCAAATTAGTCTGTAACCAGTTTGAGTAAAACCTGTCCTTTTGCCTGCAGGGATCATCTCCACATGTAGTTCAGGATAAACACTTTGCCAGGTTGTAACCTCCCTAATGCAACAACAAGGGGGCACAAGCCAGTGTCTTCTTGTGCAAGTCCCAAGTCAGAAAAATTCAGAGGGTTGTGTCAGGAAGGGCATCTGACGTAAAACACATGCAAAAGTAAAACATGCGAATCATGACTTCCACACTAAACTCTCACTGCCTCTCACCCAATGAGAATGAATGTATGTTCATTTCAAATTAATAATTTCATTGATCAACTAACAATATAAAAAGTAAGGGCTGTACAGTGTTGCAGCAATAATCTCTGTTATCAAACTAACCAGTTTGTTAAGCAGCAAGCTACCTGCTACCGGAAAGGTAAAAGTGTTGATACAAGATTTGGTGAGGCTCCATCTAGTTTTCTTAATACTTGTAATATGTTAAAACTAAATTAGGTTCAGGCTTAATGGGAGACTTAATAAGCAATACTGTTTAATTTAATTCATCATACATCATTCTTTGGTTTTCTGAAAAATGTCAGTTTTTCTTACGTGAACAGAGATTTTCTATCTGATCATCCAACATTCTGTTTGGACAGACTATAAATCGCACTTAATGACTTTTTGGCTCTTCCTCAGTCAGTGGTGGCATGTTTTCACATCTGACTCTTTGTTGTCATGTGATAGAAACAAATATGTTAATAATCAGTTAACTTATCAATTATTTCTTTGATTACACAGACCGTTATTAAATGAAACATTTTATTGTAATTACTAAACATGTTTCCTCAAGCAGTACTAAAATTGTTTGCCTTCACAGTTTAATCCGATTATGGATATCTATGGTCACGACAAAAATCATATAACTGGAAATGAATGTTCTTATTTAAGATAATTGTTGCTTCTCCAAATTAAGAGAGAATCTGTGCACATTTACCCACGTGGCACAGCAGCTTGAAACCTGTATCTTCTGTTGACTTATTAATGTAAATCTTTTTGCATAACAAAATTATACTCGGCAGTAAAACCATTCTCTCCTTAGAATGATACTGGTACATGCAGTAGCTTTTCTGCAGTCAATTGTCTATCACAGGGGTATTTTAGTTTACTTTTGCATATAAAAGAAATAGATCCCCTTATAGTAACCCACTAACATTTCAATTGATATTGTGGAATTTATAATTTTTCATTATTAACGCACCTTATAAGTTTATTAGCTCTCCACCACGTCACCCAGGTTTAGGGACATTCCTTTAGCTATGCATGTCCCTTTAATTATCTCCTGAGTTTAAACTGAGATCATTCTTAAATAAGAACATCCTTGTTTCGATATTTTCATTAGACAAAAGAGTTACACTGGTTTGAAATGTGGATTTTCTTTAGACTTAACAGCAAAAGACAGTCAATGTTAAGCAATACCATACCCACAATTTTCCAAAGCATGACATTAGCTTAATTATCTAACTGATAATTTAACTTCTTTTCACTACATCATCACATCAGAAAGCCTGTTCGGGTTCACACTGGGGGCTTTAAGATGTAGCTGAAGACAAAAGGCTGTTGAGCATCACAGCTTTAAACCCCAAGGAGATCACCAAATGTTGCAAAAAAAATCCAAGCTCAGAAGACATGGTAACAAAGACAGTATGAGTCAACAGTAAAACATCCAACACTGGTGAGCCTCCGCATATTGCATACTACTGCTCACTCAACAGTGACAGAGAGGTGTGGACAGTGCTTCAAGTCTTTTTGGCCTTTAAAGAACCCAAGATATGGGAGATAACAGAGCTATAAATAAATAGTGCTCGACAGCCAACATGTTCTCATGTGGTTTATACCTCCTCAAAGAAAAAGGAAAAACATCTTCTGTCTGTCTAAATGTCTGGCAATCCCAATGTTATTGTTCAGACCAGTCTGTAAAGGAACTGTACAGCATGTCAGTGTGAGAGAAAATTTTCCTTCAAATGCAAAAGCAGCAGACCTTCTGTCTGCACTGTCTTTAGACCAGAGCTTCATCAGGGAACACATAGGAGAAGAGTAGTCTCAGATTCTTGCTCATTAGATTCCTGACCACTGTGTGTATGTTCTGTAAGGTTGATTTGCATTGAGTCATTCCTTTGTGCTTTTATGTAAATTCAGTTGCTGAGCTGAGTGGTTAAAAGAAAGCCTTTTCAATCTGACTGACCCACACATGAGTGTAGTTCTGTTCTGCTCTGCATGTTTCTCTGTTTTGCTGATTAAACTCACCATAACCAAGCCTGTGAGCTGCCTTTAGCCTACTAAACTTGCCTTACAGTTTTTGCCATGACAAAATTTGGTTTCAGAGAAGTGGGATGGACGCGTGGTCTGGACAGCGCCCCAAATAACAGCTGATTCCTCCCTATGGTTGAGACGCTGTCCTCCTGAGGAGCCAGACCACCGATCCAATCCAGGAGCAATACGGACCATAATACGAAGGTGAATAGCAAAGGAGAAACATGAGCAGAACAGAACAAGGTAAGAGAGCTCTATGCCCTACTAGGTTGGGTAGGTGACAAGACGTTGTCATTGTAGTTGAACCGTTGTGTTACTGAATACCGATGTATGCAGCGCAGTGAAATCTGAGTCACACGAGTAAAGATAGCACTTAATAACAGGCTACAAGAGAAATAGTACTGGGTACTAAGAGAAGTGAGCGCCTGGCCTGGGCAAAGTTTACCAATTGTATTGTGACCATCGTGTGGAGAAATTGAGTGTGTGGAGAGCATGCAAGTCTTTGTCCAAAATGTTCTAACAATGTCTGAGCTTGTATGAGTTTCATAAGGTGATTCCAGGTCTGGACTCTGCTCCTCCACTCTCTCCCCGACCATGCCAGAGCCAACAGTGAATGGAGAGGAGACCAAAGCCAGCACTCCTCCATCAACATTAGCTTAACTATACAACACACCATGTCCAGGTTCAGGACCAACCAAAGAACTTGTGGCGAAGAACAAGAAAGGGGATGTAGCAAAGAATGAAGACGTTGCTGTGTCCAAGAAGCCTGTTTTCAGTGTACATTCTTATTAGTCTAAGCTATTCCCAGACCTTTGCTATTTAGTTGAAAAAAAAATCATGATGTGATCCTTAAGTTGATTCAGGAGCTACAAGATCTAGTCTGACTCATTCAGTCAGCGGTAGATCATATTTTTTTTTGTGTGTTTTAGAAAGAAAAAAAAAATCACTCTGTTCCTCTAAAATTCAGATAGTTTATATACATTCACAATGTGCATATGAGTGGTAACTTGTTGATAACCAATTGTTGATGTTAAAGAACAGCTTACAGACTTTACGCGCGCACACAGCACACATTCAAAAACTTTTAGGCATCATCAAACACTGCAAAGCACATGTACAAGTGGGGCCAGAAGGACAATATGAAAGACGGTGATAAGGAAATAATGGGAAATTGGACAAATGTGGTCTGAGAGCTGTTGCAGCAGAGAAAGCTGTGTTAGCGTCATGTGATGAGGTTAGCCGTTCTGATATATTGCTTGAAAAGCCTAACATAGCTGGGATGTTGTGTTGAGCCCTGCTGCTCTTCTGCCTGCAGTGGAGGATGGAGATCCTCATGGCTACACTGATTTACTGGAAACCATCTTTACTCCCAGACCTGATGTTGAAAACACTGGTACTGAATGCTGACATGGAGTTATGTGTTGATAATTTTGATTCCTTGAGATGTCAAAATTGGCAGAAGTGAAGTTGGGTTTGCAGTTTTATGAGAGGGTTAATGGTAGGGCTCCCATCTAGCCTGTCTGCACAAGCTGGTGAGCTGTTGGCTCTTACTGAGACCTATAAACTGGCCAGTAACATGAATGTTTATGAATGAATGTTTAGACTGACTATCGTTGTCTCTGGAGACAAAGGAATTTTACAACATCAGCCAGAACACTAATTGCACATTTTCTTGTTGCAGATCTTTAGATGCGATCCTGTTGCCTACAAAATTTCGGTTATGGAATGTGACATTAACATTAGCAAAACAATCGGATTTCTGCAGGAAATTCAGCAGCCATGGTGGGACTAATGTTTTAGCTTACTCAACTTTCGGAGAGAGTTGACAGCTGAGGGGGTTGAGTTCACAGAAACTAAATCTACAAACCATGCAGTCACTAGTAAGCATACCTACAAATCTTTGTGAAGAAATTAGGTGCAACACTAATTTGTATTTTCATTTGAATGCAATGCTAGCTCATGGTAAAGATCACATTTGCATAGGGGGGGATGTGTGCATATGTTAACACTTACCAGTAAAGCAAGGGTTTACACAAGATTCTTTCCAGCACATGGAGCTGAGTACTGCAGGAGATAAATTGTGCAGAAAAGAACGCCTCTGGTGCCTTTAAAATGTTATTGCAAGGCCAGCCCCACCTGATGAGCTTAAAACATTGGATGATCGACTTGATTGAGCTATGTCTGAATACATGTCAGAAATAGATATTGACTGACTATAGTTTGCATGTTTTGCAAGTGGGTTGAGGTTGTTTCCTTCTTTCAGAACAAGATGCATCTACTGTAGCAAATGGCCCTAACAAGACACACTGCCCTTAGGTGAAGTACTGCAGAAGAAAGTTGTTAGTGGCGGTGGTCCTGGGATTGCCATGGGGGTGTTTGGCAATCTGTCAACCTAATATGGGTTTGTTTTATTAAGTGTTGCTACCTTGTCACCCTCAGAGTGCAGGTGTGATAGAATGACCAAATTAAGTATTGTGAATTAACAGGTTTGATCTGAATTTAAGAATTAGCATCAGGTGCTATTCCATATGCAAGTTAAGTCTGTTCCATATAATGTTGGGAACACCTCCTGGCGTGGTACTTATTCAGAACACATAAACTCTGACGAGTTTGTCACGAGGATGTGATTTTTTTTGGCTAATGTGCAAAGCTCTCTCAACTGTTTGTCCCCAGGTGAAAGCAGCCCTGTCCACCCCTGCAGCCATCAGCCTGCACGATCTCAAACCAGGTGACTGAGTGCTCATCAGGGACCACCAGAGGAAACACTGGAGGCAGAGACGTTTCACAGGATCACATCAAGTGCTGACTTCTAATACAGCAATGAAGATGGAGAGACGCATCACGTGGGTCCACACCAGCAACTGCAAGACGAACTCCACGCTGGAATCGGAGGGGGAACTACACCCAGACGTGCACAGACTCGACGTGGATGCAACTGCTGCGGAAGACGACCTACAGGGCACAGACAGTCAAATTTGTCCTCTGAATTGTTTGCCTCGGTGAGGCGGGAGAGATGCTGATTGGGCTTGGCCAACACTTCAAGCTTCAACATACAGTACGTCAAGAAAGGCGAATACAGGAAGGTGACAGAGGCGACATCAAGTAAGTACATCCACTCAGAATGAAGGAGTGGAACCTGAATGTGCATGTTTGTTCTCTTCGCCTCGGTTGCAGCGGTCCTGTGGATGATCGGTGAACTGTGGCACTGTTCAGGGATTGTTCAGTGACTCACCCATGGGAGGTGTTGCTGGACCTGCACTTGCTTGGCCTATATTCTTCCACATGGTCTCTGTTATTGCAACTGACAGAGGCTCATTGGTTACACACAAACAGCAACATCGCAGATGACACATTTGGAAAACTCATGTTGCACCGTCATCCCAAACAACACAGCCATAGATTGGGGCTGGAGGGACTGAGGTCACTGCGACATGACCTGAAAAGACATTCTGGCTATGACGACACCAGCACCTGGGGCTGATTTGACATTGTGTTTGGGAGATAGAAGGCCTTCATTCTAACCCTTTTAATGTATGTTGTTATAGGCAGAACTACACTGATACTGTGTGGGTGTTGCCTTATTCCCTGTGCACATGGACTAATACTTCCTCTGAATCCTTTTACATCTCTAACTTGGAACCTCCATATCACGAGAATGATGACATCAGTATCTAGTCCCTTGTTGTTGTTTGTTGACCTTTTCTTTTCTCCTGTCACTTTTCCACTTACCCCAACTGGTCAAGGCAGATGGCCGCCCACCCTTATCCGACAGTTTCTTACATTCCCAGATTTCCACACGTGATCTGAAACAGTCTCCAGACTCTGAGAAAGTGCGTCAACATAGTTAGGACTTACCAATTTAGAAGTTGACTATTTTTCAAAACTTTTCCAAAACTTTCCCAGGGAAACCTCTCAAAAAGTTCCTGATGAAAATTTTAAGTCCATAAATGTATCTTCAATTGAGGTCCACACACACACACAGTCCAAACACTTTTATACTACATCAATTGCACAATGCTCTACTCAACCTATCACACTATTTCAAATTCTTCCAATTTAGAGGGACAAAGAATATTTTATTAGTAATAAGTTATAACTTCTATTTCCTGTCTCTCTGTAGGCTCTATAGTTCAACTTGTTCTCACCTTTACATCCATTAATCTGGTGGTTTATTACTTCTTTTGTTATTTTACACACAAGTTAAAAAGTGGCCAGCATCTTTGTTTTAGTACAAGAATATGCAAGATTTGGAGTATGTTTGTCTCCAGAACATGCAGTCATTCTTGACCAATCATTCTGTGCCTCTTCTGGACTGTCTTTAACATTGTCAACTGTATAGCCTTTGACAGTCTTTGCTAGTCTTCAGGTGTGTAACAATGTTCTCATACACTTAAAAATTGGACAGTTAACACTTAAACCCTGGTTCCACCAGCTGTCACAGATTTCTAGTCTCTGACAAATGTTTTGCACACACCAAAAGACAGGAAGTTCTAAGTTGGACAACCTCAAATCCAGAAGAATTTCGGAAATTCCTTTGTCCCTCAGCCAAAACAAACATGTTTCTGAACTGCGTTTTGTGAATGGAGCAACTTTTGCTACAAAGAACAAAAAAAAAAAAAAAAAGAAATACTGGATGTCACACACATCATGAACTGAAGTCTATAGAGGTAAAATTATTAAAAGAAGGCAATCTCCAGATAAAGCTGTAGGTAAAGGAGGTCTCCCTCGGTTGTCGTTTGTTTGTCTTAAACATTAAAAATGATTTTAATAATCTTTATAAGAATGACAGTTAGCAACTGGATCTTAAGACTTTAGCACAGCCCAGCTCACAGTTTTACTTGTGTCTTTGTGACTTATCTTAAAACAACTCCAAACCACAGACAGTTTCCCCAACCTACCCCCTAACTGCTCAACCAACTTGAGTGTAACATGGTATCAGGTGGGGTGTTGGGGTACACTGTGTACAAGTTCACAAGGGCAGTACTGGACATCCTTAGCAGAGAATATCTTCCAGTAGAGCAGGAGGAACAAGGCTGAAAAACTGGACAGATGGTAGTCATAGATGGATAGTTGTCCAAAAACTGCATGGTGAATAGTTTAATCCCGTTCTGCCTTTTTGATAGTTTTGGCTATTTACACCAAACTTTAACAAACCCAGCAGAATGCTGCTACAGTGTTCTTATACAGCACTACCAGCATCCCAATATTACAGATATAACTTTTAAACGCAGTAAAACCACAATGAAAATATTGTAGAAATCGGAGGGCCTTTAATTGGCTGCAAACTGTCAGCAAGATCTTTTTCTCTCTACAGATAGGTTTCAGGTTAAGACGGTTTTATAAAATGGTTTTTAATTGTCCTTACATTTTGAACATATTAAAAAGAGCAAGTACCAGGGTCTGATCAATTAACCATGTCAACGGATGGATAACAGTTTGTTCTTTATCAAAGCAGGCTACTACACTTTCTCAGCAACATCAGAGACTTATTTCTAACTGAAATTACTTAAGATAAAGTTGATAAAAGATAAAGATAAAGTTTAAGTTGGTTGTGTGCAATTGTGGGTGATAAGCATCCAATGTTGGAGCACCACTGCAATGGTAAACGGAGTTAAGCCGGAATTATACTTTTGCATGTATGAGAAGATATGCTGGTTGTGTGTAGGAGCCCACTTCAGGGCCTCTGCAAACCTCTGCAACCTACAGTTACCCATAAACCCCCTTCTTCTGTGTAGGTCTGCTTGGAAGTTTACTGACAGAAACATAATTTCACATTTAGCCTTTGCTGCCCCACTCAGGCAAAGAGTAAAGGGACGAAACACCTGTGACCGAGATACTTGCTGAGGTTTCCAAAATACTAATGTGCTAAACCACCAAAACGACATCAAAAAGCAAAACGTTACACCTTAGATGTAATGACTATGGTTTGTGCTTTCATCTCTGTGGTTATCCAACATGCATCTCTTTCAGGTCATTTAACTTTTAAAGTACACTTAGCAATACTTTTTAGGCATTGTTGCCTCTGTTATAGATTACAGAGGGTAAGGCAGATGGCAATGATTGAATAGAGCAGAGAAATGCAACATGCAACAATGTCTCTATCTTAAACCACTTGGAGAGTAAAACAACATGCCCATTTAGCATTTCTAATGTTGTATAATATACAGTACGTGGACACTCAAGAACAGAAAGATAGGATGGACTGTCAGTTTGCTGGTCTGTATGAAAAGAAACAATCTTCATTCCTTCCTGAGCCTTATGAACAGGAAAAGCTGGTATGAATGGAATTGTGACAGTGCTGACCATGCAGCTAAATCTGTGCAGTGGGAGAGAAGGAAACAGCTGGAGACTAAACAGATCAGCAGCCTCTTTCTCATCAGGATGGACAGACATCCAAATAGACTTGGATTTAAAGGTTTTTTTGTTCTTCAGGTTTTGTGCTCCTGCACAAACACTACAGTACAGGGCCAAGTATCACTTTTAATGCAAAACAGAGTGTCAATACAGAGGACACTGCAAGGGCAATGTAGCCATGTTCATACATAGTGCCTAAGTTATTAAACACATGACTACTACTACAATGATCAGCCACAACATTAATAATAGTGATCCTAATGTTATGAAGCACAAGGCTCAACATGGCCACTCTGAGAAGTCTGCAGCTACACAGCCCCATATACCCCATTGTTTCCTCTGTAATGGTACAGGCATGGCGAGTCGCCATGCTGAGAAGACACCCCATAATGCTTATGCTTACAAAATAAAATACGTTTCGATAATTGGAATAATTAGAAATTGTCATTTGTGTTTGGGAGTATCTGTCATGTGCCTCTGATGAAAACTGCTTTGAATTTGATTTCATATTAAAAACAAGGTTTAAGGAAAAAAGGAGTTATCTTCACTATATCATCACCCAGGCATCTCCTGGTTAAGTAAGTTTGTTTCTGCAATATCACTATATTATCAAAAGTCTTTCACCTTTAACACGTTACAAGATATGATGTGTCAGTAACCAGCGTTGCATATGTATTGGTGACACAGTTATAGAGGCTATGGCTCAAACAGGAGCTGCAGGTTCCAATTTGTTGACCTCATAGGTTTAAAACAAAGATTTAAATGGAAAGTCTTTTGGCAATATATATTTTATTCATTTCTAAACAAAGACAGATTTTCACTCTCAATAGGTGAAAACAGACATCAGGAAAGAAATGCAATTAGAGCACTTGGGAGCCTGTAGGAGAATAATAATAAATGTGCCTCTTGTTGGGGAATTTCCATACAGTGATGCTATAGTGACTTATTTTTTTCAATGCCAAGACAAATTGAGGGCATCAATGAGTCGTGATGGGTCTATATTCAAAATGCAGTCTGCACATACTTTAGAGTTTAATATAGTTTATTTGATCTATTTAATTAGGTGGATGTTTATATTTTTATTTTGATTTATTTACTTTTCTTAAAGAATTTGTATGTTTGTTCTATCTTTTTCTATTAGGAAATACTGACCTGACATACAAGCCCCCCTACAAGGTAGTACATGCCAGCAAATCCTCTTGCCATCTTGCGTAAAACATTTTTGAGGGGAACAACTGGATAGAGTGGTTTGCAAAGCAAGTAGAAGTACACAAACTCGATGCTCAACTAAAATTGAAGCGTTATGCAAAAAAAAAAAAAAAAAAGCAGTACTTAAACTTAGTAGTAATAAAGTAGTAAAAGTAGTAAAATTACAATGGTAAAAGATTGGACACTTGACTGGACAGTTGACAAGTCACACAAGAGAACAGCCTGGCTGAACCTTCTGAATTATGAGGGCATGGTTGTATCATTTGATTTAAGTATACTTCAGCTTCTGTAAAACAAAGTTCTGTTCTGGTGTGCACATATCTGGCTGCCAGTGGAACTAGCAAACTGGCTTGATTTCAATGCTGACTTAACAGGATGAATGCAGAGGTAAACAGAAGTATTCTGTGCCCTCAGACAAATGCACCAAACTTACTGGAGAACGAACTCAATTAGCAGGAAAACTATAAAACTAAATATCTGACCAATGGGAAAAGATTTCAGGGAAACAACGTGAAAAATCCTCAACTAGTTGAGTCAATTTTGTGATTTGACTGAGTTGCATTTCACTTGCTGAATACTAGCACTGAAAAATCAATTATTTTCAAATTACTACAGCATTTTAACAGAGTGTAATTTTCATCTAAATGCAATTTTGTCAGCATTTTTTAATGCTACCAATACTAAGGAATAAGTGATGTAAATACATGCCCCTGCAGACTTTGTGTGAAACCTGCAGAGGAAGTATGTGAATGGGGATGAAGAAAGTTCAACAAACAACCAAGATGCACAGTAGGACAGGTGTCCTTGACAACATATGCAAGTGGATCAAAAGGCCACTTAAATTACTGGTATGATGGGCGAGTTTATAGGAAAAGGCATGATGTCCCTGGCCACATTGAGGATGACCAGGGCACTATGCATAAAAAGTGCTCCTATACTATTTTAAAACCAACTCAAAACGAAGTGAAAACATGTTATTCATGTACATTATTCTAGTAGCCATGACTTATTTCACATTGAAAGTGCTGCAGCAAAGAGCCTGAAGAACAAGAAAGTATATGTATCTATCCACACCCTTGCATCTGGGCTATATCTGCTGGTGTTACCTCAAACAGGAGCACCTGTGTTTCCTTTTCTAAGCTTCCTGCTTTCTCTCCGCTTTGTGTAAACTTCTGCTTTTCATCCGTTCTTCATAATATAAGCTATGTTGGTGGGCTTGTTAAAGGAAGTTAACATGTTTAACCTCAACCTTGTTGATTTCTGACTTTTTGACCTCTTTCTATTGGAGTTTATACACGTTTAAAAAAAAGTTTCCAAAGAAGTTGAAATGCTGTTTAAAATGTAAATAAAAACAGAATGCATGGACATAATTTAGGCCTGCCTTTGTCACCCACACTATCATGGATTCCAGGTTTTGGAATGTGTGCTGCTAACAAGTCAAATGGTCCCAGTGTTGATGACTTCTAAAAAGAATTTAAAATTTTGAGTCATCACACCACAGGACAGTTTTTTACATTCTGGCATTCTTATCTGTTTTTTGTTGTTGTTGTTTTGGTTGTTTGTTTTTTTTAACTGTACTCTTTAGTTCTTTCTTAGACTAAATTGAAATCATTCAGAGACAATGCACAAACATTGCACACAGTCAATACAACAATTTGCAATGTCCTGAAAAAGAAAGAAAACCACTGTTGTACTCAGCAACATACACAGGATGGCTTTGTGAGAACCATCAGAAGAAACCCAAAAAAACAACATTAAGATCAGCAGAACCCTCCACAGAGCAGGGTGAAAGTATCACAATCCACCATTTGAGTTAGCAGTAATACCACAAGATGCATGCAGAGATAATCTACAGAAGTTTTGGATCAAGGTTTTATGGACTGTAGAGACCAAGGTGAACCTCTACCAAAGTGATGGTAAGTATGGAAGAAGAAAAGATCTGCTTAGGATCTAAACTAAAAGCTCATATTTGAAGCATAGTGAAGATAGTGTCATGGTTTGGATTGCATAGCTATTTGTGGAATAAGCTCACTAATCTTTGCTGACTACTGAGTGCAAGTCATGATGATAGCAGCAGAATTAATTCAGAGGTTAACAGAAACATTTTGCCTGCAAATTTACAGAGAAATGCAACTAATGTCTAATGCCTGCGGTAATCATATTGCATCACTTCCTGTTTCTGCACACTCTTGGGTTTCTATCAAAGGATTACAGCTCTCGTTTTAATTTTTTAAAAAGGGATATCTTCACAAAACAATTAATACTTGAGTCGTGACATACGCTTGTTATTACACAAGCACTTGATCTTGTAAAACATAACTAGCTAACGTTTACTAATTCCACATTTTACCTATTTTAGCTCCGCTAGCTTAGCAGTTATCCGTTAGCAATGGCTTCTCTGTGTCCCTCTGTCTCTCCTTCTCTCAATTGTTTGGTCTGTCTCAAGTTCAGTTTTTCCTCTGCCTTCTTTAGTGATAATGGTATATGTAACAAGTGTAAGGTTTCTGCAGCTTTGGAGGCGAGGTTCACGGAATAGAAGCGCGGCTCCGCACCATGGAAAATAATCCAGCTAGTCAGGGACCGGTAGCTGGTGCAGGCCAACCTGCCTGCCAAACTTTTGGGTTCTCTCTTTACATTCTGTAAAGCGCCTTGAGAGGACTTTGTTGTGAATTGGTGCTATATCAATAAAGTTTAATTGAATTGAATTATTGTGGAGGAGCTTTATTGTACAGCAAGGTTTTAGACTAACCAGGTCCATGACCTGACCTTTATTCAATTAAACATGTATTGTACCTGCTGAAGAAAAGACTAAAGGCAGACCACCCTAAAATAAGCAGCAACTTAAGGAGGATGCAGTAAAAGCAAATCCAAAGAAGAAATCAACAATTTGGTGTCATGTCAATCACAGGCTTGATGTAGTTAGCGCAAACAAGGGATTTACAACCCTTAAATACATTTATGTTAAAGCTAGTTTAATCATTTTGGAGATGGTAGAAAGTGGGATTTGATACAAAAGGTGCTGTCTTCTATAGCGAACATGAAGTGTGTTACACCATGTTAATGGTTGAGGCACAGGCAACATATTGTGATACTGCATAATCAGTCTGGTAATCTGTGCCTTATACAATGGTTACCTGAACACCTTTTACCTAAGTACAAGGCTTTTGTTTTGTTTCATTAAAACGTTCACATTTGACAAAAGAAAGAAAGAAAGAGAGAAAGGGAGAGGGAAAGAAATGAGGCCCTAAAGGGATAAATTAAATTGCCTTGCTAGGCAGCACTATTCAGACAACTTAACAACAATAACTCAAGAAGACCCATGTGACTTTGCAGCCCAGGACTGGCCAGATGACTGACCCTCATACTCTACCTCCACTCATACACCAAATCACTTTGAAAAATTTCCAAACTTAAAGCTCATTAACAGTCTTGCAGTGGTTGGGGGCAAGGTCTTCATGCTAACAAAAAGGCAAACTGAGAGCACAGTCATAGTCACAAGTGTCAGCTGACACACGCTTCTTAATGTGTTAAAGTTTGCTTTTATTTTTACTTGTGCTAAATGAGTTTTGAAGTGATGTTACACTTTAAAGCTCAGAACCTCAGGAATGTAACAGATGTAAACCACTTTAAGATTCTAGTATCAAAGCAAGTTTAATATTGGTTCAATGTTATTAAGGATAAAATAAAAAGCTAAATGTGAATTTTCATATCTTTTTCTCATTGTGTTTTGTCATATATACATGCTTGATCGCAGTGTAATCCTTTGACTTTAAAGATGTAAATGCACCACATATTTAATCCTACAACATATTGGCCTTTATAAAAGTCCATAAAACCACGGTAATTGCATTGCAATTCTCTATAGTAGTTTATCACATCTTTATTGTTTAATGTATTTAGGTGTACTGCAAATATCTGCAAATAAAAGCCAGAATTTTGAACTTTCATTTGATAACCCAAATGCCTTCAGTGAACAGCAAGAACTAATGTATTAGTCTTGACTTTCCAATAGTTTTGGAAGGATTTTTATGGGTTCTTTTTCCATGGTTGAGTTTGAGGATGCAGAAACAAGTTGTTCTTGAGCCCATGCAATGATTTCCACTATCATGAACAACAAATGATTTTTATTAAGAAATTAACTCAAGGAAGTATTTGCCCAGTGTTTTACACAGTAACAATTTAAACAACTTCTTAGCCAAACAAAAAATATGCACGTAACCTCTTCAGGCAGGTACAGGTACAGGTAAACAGACCACGTACCCCGCAACTTCATCCCGCAACAGCTAACACAACATAACGTATGTTCACATTCTCCACATCGAAGCAGTTGCAGCTGTCTGGAGCTATGACAGCAATGTAAAGTGTCTCTATTTCCTTGGAGACACCTGCAGGAGTGTTGGCTTTGCTAGTCAACAAAGGGGAGTAATGGCTGTGGCCAAGTGAAAATTTTAAAAAAATTAAGGTCATCAAGTAAACTGGGTAATATGGAAATGTCAGGCATCTCATCTCTCTTCTTCAATTGACTTAGGAGCTTCACATTAAAATAAAGTAACACTGTGTCTCTATAGACTCCTTTTATTGTCACTTAGTGTTTGATGTTGTGCTGTTGGTACGTTCAAGGACAGTAGAGAGTGTAGGTTACCCATTTTTTAGAAGCATTAAAAGCCACATTTGCAGTTACTATGTTTAGGCCTAACTTTGTTGTTATTGCAGCACATCCACTCCTGGTGGTTCACTTTTCATAGGAGAACAGTTATGGTTTCCTTTATGAATGCACACATGGCCCTAGGGGAACCTACCTTTAATTAATTTGTTTCTGAATCATGGTTTTTATTTTCCAATTGTCTCATAAAGATGACATAACTCAAAAAGAAGTTTCTGTCAAACATTCTGCCTCGGTGTAAGAGGTGAGCTGATCAATTTAGTCAGTACGCATTGATTTGTAGGTGTGTTAAGGCAGATATCAGTCACATCTATAATTATGGGCATGATGTGGTGCTGGTGAAGTATTACTAGCGTGATCAGATTCCTAAAAAAAAGGTCAAGCCTTTAAACAATAATAAATTCTGCTTGTTTACAACTGGAAGATAAAAGTTCTGACCATATTTGAAAAAAAACAAATTCGGGTCAAGTCGCTTCCTTTCTCTTGCTACTGTAACGTTTTTAAATCTAGCTCAAATCAGACTAATGCAACGATCTAGTCAGAAATCCATCACACTTTGATGATTAACTGTACTCCAAGAAGTTCAGTCTACTACTTCAATCTACTATTTAACCTAGGGGACCTGTTTAGTGGTAGAGTATTGGGTTGGGTTGCAGCAGGAAAGGCATCCGGCGTAAAAACACGTTCCGCTGTGGCGACCCCTGAAGGGACGAGCCGAAAGCTGTCGATCTTCTAACTATTCAACCTGTTCCAGTGACGCGCTAGCTCCTGTCGCTAAAATCACAGCCGCACGCGACCGCAAAACACATAACGTTGCGCTAACTTCCTATGTTATGTACAACAGAGCACCCAGCCAGAGGCGAGTTGCCTTAAAATGAAGACCATAGTTACCGTCTTTAGGGACACAGCGTGTGGATCACATCAAGACTCACGTTAGGTTAAACAAACACAAGAGAAAAATTGGCCTTTTTCACGCCAGAGGTTCGTTGTTTGTTTGAAGCTGCAGCGCTGCTGCAAAAAGTTGCACTAAGCAACGACCGCAACTTAAGAAGAGTGAAGACAAACGGTGTTAGTGCGTTTGTTTCTTATTTGGCCACACACACGTTAACGCTAACGTTACAGAGTACAGTTCGGTGGAGCATAAGTTTATGTCCAGGACTTGTACTCACCCTATAGCAATCAGAACACTCCCTGCACCCAGTTCTTGTCTGTTCCACAGCAACTCTGACTGAATCTCTTAAAGGGAGTCTTTCCAGTGTCTCCCCTCTTCCTCGAAACGGGTACCGGAGAACTAACTGGGTAACAACTGCATTTTCTCTGTCCACCGAACTCCACCGTAAAAATCCTTGTCCAAGTTAGACTCTGTTGACTTGGTCCATGCACGGAATCAGCCCCAACCGACGACAGGGAAACGCTTACATATCCGGTGGTACCTTTCAAAATAAACGCGTTGCTTGATGAAAAACTTCTTGCGCTTATTAACATGGACCAAAGTAATGAACACTGGGAATTAACATCCGGTGCTAGTTTGTGCATTTAGGACAAGAAACTAACGTTATATTTAATATAACTTTTTTCATGTCTCCTGGGACATGATGATATGACACACTGAAACTGTTCAATGTAGTTTAAACTGGACTTTCACATCTGGTGGCCTCGTTTATTTCAGATGTAAAGGTAAAAAAAATCGTAGTAATGACAAACATATCAAACCTGATGATGACAAAACTTCAACGGTGGGCTGCAGATGTTAAACCACATAGTGTCCATAAGTTATTTATTATTCCGTGGAGATCATTAGTGGCAGGACACTGTGTCCTGCTCAGGCCAAGTGTTTGGGAAAGGATAAAAAGTACAGTGAGTGATACAAAAAACATTCATAGGAACATCTCACTGAAGTAATTTATTTATTTAAATTTGGATTAGATCAGATTCTAGTAATTATGCGATGTAATCATAATGTGATCTTCACAGTTTGGTGTTCAGCACTCGGTACCCCGCCCCTCCTTTACCATCATCCGTCATTATGGGTCAACGGGCAAGCTAGGATTTGGACGCCATCTGCTGGAATGTATTCACACTCACCTCTAAACAGTCATCTTACAAGAGCTGCTGCCATATTATGACATTGTGGAAATGTGTCTTCTGCTCTGGTGCTGCACGACCATCTTTGACTGTAAACCGATAGATTGGTTTTCCTAAGGCAACTGCACTGTGGCTAAGTTAAAGAAAGTCTTAGCTCTCAAACGTGTCCCATTCATATTTATTGCATGCACATAAAGCTTCTCGTGCTGTCTTTTTCAGACTGTCCACAGTGGCAATTACAAAAGTCAGAAAACTGTGACATATGCAAGGACCATTGTGTGCATGTCACTGCAAGGAAAAAACATTAGTGGTGCATTTGAACAACACTCATGTAGAAAGAAAAAGTAATTCTTTTTCTGATTAATTTCAGTGTGGTTTTATCAAAGTCAAATTTAACTGGTAACCAGTAAACCTATTTAATTTGCTCATTTCATTTGTATTAGTCTTTTTATAAAGCTTTTCTAAATGAATTAAGGTTTGTGACAATGATGGGGTGGTGTAAGTGTCCCCTTGTATTGACATTAAAGTTGACACTGGTATTATGATGATAACATGATGAACAAAATAGTGATATTTTAATAGACAAAATTTCAGAAATATTTTAAATTCAAATTCATTCACGTGCAGATACACCATAAAACTGAAGCAGAACCAGTGTTTGTTTGTTTTTTCCTGTGGAGAGTTTGTTCAGATCTTGTATGACAGATTCTGGATGACTAAATGAACAAACATTCTTAATATGAGAATGCATAAGTACCACGAAGCACTTGTGGCATTTCCCGTATGTACCACTTTAGTCATATAATCTGGTTGTATAACTGGTTTTGGCTTATGGCCCATCGTTTCGCTCAAAAAATAATCTTATTCATAGCAATCACAATGATTGATAAAACTGAACTCCAACAATGTTGTCTTGTCTTCATATTGAATACTCTGCTACAATACTGTCTCACAAGAATCAGTTACAGTAGACTACAACCCACTGAAAGTCCTTAATACAAATGTCATCTCCATTGAACTGTGGTGATTTCTGAAACCATCTGGCTGCACTAGTTAGGATTGTTCTGTTTAGTAATGAAGCCGAATACTATACAAATTTGCAAACAATCAGGTAAGGCCTAATGAGTGACCAATTTTCATCTTAAGTTAAAACTGCTGTGATCTGCTGATAAATATTTTAATATTTTTGGAAAGTTGAAAATCAATCATACACATGTACTCCCCTAGTATCATAGGAAGCTAATTGAGAAATTAGCCAATTTGCCCTTTAAAATAATCTTGAACCATTCATTAAAAAAATGTCATTTTCCTTTTCCTTTTGTGTGTTTTCCCTTATTCCAATAATGAACACTCAAACTCAAGTATCATCATGAGTTGATACATTCTTTTTCTTCAGACCTTCAGGTAATATTCAACCCAACTATGGGCCATTTTATTTTTAAATCTGTGAAATACCATTCCTCATTTTGAACATAATTATCACAACCAAACATACATCTTTCAGAGTACTTAGAGGGTTTACAGGTATTAATCATAAGGTTAGTTTTATTTTACTTTACTTTAAATATAGAGCTTATTTGACACTTTGAAAAAAATCTCTGCGCATACTGGTGACATATCCCCAAGTTAAACACTTACTGGAGTGTCAGATGTGGACTGTTAGATGATGAATTCAGTGACCTAGAGGAGGTATCAGACTCCCCCAGTGGTCCTGTAATGTAATATATACAGAACATTATATATTAATTACACTGCAGCTAACAGTAAAATATCTGATGAATACAAAACATTTAATTTGTTTTGCAATGTATAAAACAGCCTTCCTTATGATCTCATAGTGCAGTAACTTCAATTATTCAGTGGGCTTACAATGTAACCAGCCAAGAAAAATGCCAATGAACTGCGTAAATCGTGTTCATTCACAACAACATGTAGCGGGTTAGGCCTCCTCCTCGAAGCTCTCGCAGGCGCTGGCAGTGTCGCAGCATGTTCAGAATCCCCTGAAAGCGTTTGTCCACCTTTATCTGAGTGAACTCACGAAGGTCATCCTCCACCACGAAAAACTGACCTGCAACGCATTTTAACAGTGTGACCAGTCAGTTTGTATGCACCTACATTGTCTTCCAGGGAACTGAGTAAACACTGGGTCTTTCAACGCAAATTTACATTTTTTGGGTCCACATCATGTGTTGCAGATTGTTTTTAACATTTTTGCCCATCATTCTACACTAAGTAACTCATAATGACAAATGTGTTTTTTGGTTTTGTTTTTTTTTTTAATCTGCAAAACTTTCTAAAACAAGTTTTAAAAGTCATTATGTGCTATTGCAGATAGATTGCTCAGCCAAAATGGTTATGCTTAAAAAATTAAAGACAAAAGTCTAAAATTATTACGAATCTGAATACTTTCTGAAGCCCCTGACTAACAGTTTAGGCTGCTGACAGTTTACCTTTTGTATCTTTCCTCTCCTGCTCCTTAAAGCGCTGGTGCAGCTTGCGTGAATGATTGTTGAGAGTTTTCACTGACTGGTGAAGGATCTTGTACTTGGCTGCTACAGCTGTGTTGATGCTCTGAACCGCAGCATTAAGCTGATCATATGACACCCGTCCTTTCATATACCTTAGAGGGACACAATTGACACACACACACACACACACACACACACACACAGGTTAAAGTTCATATAATCATCACATGTTAAACAGCTACAGCAAGTTAGCTGATAATACAGCTAATGAAAGTTAATAAAATTAGATGTGTTTTAGATGTGTAACCAGGGAAAGACCTGACCTTGTTGGTGCACTAGGTGAGTTTTGGGGTTTTAGATCAGGAAATGTAGTTGTAATTTCAGTTAGGTTCCCCTTTAAATAAATTACCCATTTCAAATATTGAACTAATTCTTTAAAAGATAAATTCCTTGCTGTGTGAGAACAGCCTAAATTGCTTGTATTTAAGTACAACAGTGTTTTCACTATTAGATTGGCCACTTCTCTTTTGTAGGAGTGTTACTACATTTATGAGGCAAAACTGAACAATGATAATCAACTTAGAACACCAGACACAAAACTGTGTGAATTGACAAAGGAAACAATATTTTACTTTTGCTGCAAATAAAAATGTAGTGGCTGTTTTATTGGTGCCGGATTTTAGTGCTGATTTCTCATTTGCTGTGCAGAACACTATCAATAATATGCACTAACTGCTGGACACTTGCAACAGATGATGCCATCAATTGACTAGTGTATGTCCAAAAAACTGTTGTGTGAACACTGTTAAACCAAAACAGCTCCAACTTGCCAACATATAAACTTGTCAAATTATTGAGGGTTTCTGTGTCTTTAAATGTGCCCTGTGGTTTCTGCCACAAAGACGTCATCAGTAGATCTTTTAAGTCCTGTAAGTTGCTGCTTTGAGACCGTTTGCTGTCAGAAACAATGTCCAAAAAACCTGGTCAGTTTCAAGATACATTTCAAATTAGGCTCAACAGTTAAAACATGCAGTTGCTTCAGAAAGTAATCATACTGCTTCACGTTTTGCAAGAATCCTGGTGGTTCCAGACTTCTTCCATTTGACAATTATTGAGGCCACTGTAGTCCTAGGAACAGCTTTAGAAATGGTGTTTACACTTGTTCTGATTTGTGCCTCACCACTAAATGTTACTGCATAGGCAATGGTCTTCTCAGCTTGGCGTGTGTCCTGACATGCAGTGTGTATTGTGGGATTCACATTTTGTTCTTTTGGTGCTGTATTTCAGCTACTTTTTGTCAATCTGATGCTTTCATGTCATAGTTTTTTCAAATTCACTTCCTTTGAAAAGTAATCAGTTTGATGCTGTACATTTTGGAAAATATTGCTGCTCAACAAATAAGGTCTTATTTAATGTAATGTCAAGAAGAGGAGTCAAAGCTTAAAGGGAAATTATTATTACTTGTTTATTATTGTCAGCTTCAGGTTTTACTGTACTTAGTTTTATATAGTCTATATGTGGAGATGGAGACAGACATGGCAGGGAGTGACTCTTGTGGTTGGAAAGTTTCTGGTTATGACTTGACACCACAAAATAGTGGTTGAGAATAGTAGATCATTACACCAAACTAAAACATGTCTTAACATTAGTTGCGGGTTCCTTTAAAAAAAAAGGTTGCATATCAGTGAAGGACACTTACTGAGGAATGCTCTCAAACTCTGGCATTGTGATAATGTCCACCTCTCTGACGTAGCTCTTGTTGGTCTTTTTGTCATGTTGGGGTGGGACAACCTGCATGTCTGCTTCTGCTTTCTGGCTTACTACAGATTCACGTTCACTGAGAGACAAGACAAACATTATAAAGAAAACATCAGTCTATCACTCAAGGCAGAAGATTGTTTTCTCTTTGTACAGTAAGGCAGCTGGCCAATCAGCACAGTGTAGACAAAGGGTGAGGAGGGCCCCAAAGAGACAAGGGCTAGAGGCCTGTCTCTTTGGAGTAGAAATATAAAGTTAGAATCAATATGGACATTTTAATTGTTAACAAACCCTCATTATGAACAACTGTTTTACAGTGCTTTCAAGGTTGTTTTACATAGTTGGTCTACTCCATAGGTTTTTATGTTTGAATTAAGGATATAAAAGAAGAACCTGTCTTATCTTGTTCAGATTTGAACTATGGGAAATGTGTTATTTTTCTGTATAAAACATCAGGAAAATAGAAAAACATAAGGCGTCCTCACTTTGCTGGGCTTTTCTTCCTCGGCATATGTGACGGCATGTTGTCCCTCATGTGCTGGACATACTCCAGATTGTTCTGAAATAATGCCTCAAGTTCCTGCAACACAAACAGACTTTAATGCAGAAATAATTGTATAGGTCACATTATGTTTAACACTTAGTAGTCAAGTTTAGGGGCACAGAAATAATCAGACACACATTAAGTCAAATAAAAGCATGATTATTGTGTGGATATCTTTGCAGTCAGTCTTTAAAGTATTCAGAATCTTTCTATGTTCCCTCTGGATTCGCTCAAAGACTCGTAATGCAGTTCTGACTTGTGGGTTCTCTCTGCTATTAGTGGGGTCTTCAAGTAGCGTAGCTTAATCAGGTCCAGTGAGTCTATCACTTCATCTTGAAAAGCATTTGGTTGCTTTGACCATATTGTATGTTTTGGACCATTGTTCTGCTAAATGAAGGAGTGGGATATCCTAACATGAATTGTCCAGTCAATGATCTATATAGACTTTATACTTGAAGCTGGCAGGGTGAGGTCCATTTGATTTGAGTGTTTGCATTCTCACATACAGCTCTTCAGGTGAATGTCTAGAAAAATATAAGATCCCAGTGCATGTCTGAGAAAAGTTCTTTGCAGGTTAATGCCAATTCTCTGAGACAATAGCACTAGTCAAAATCTGATCTTTTCAGCAGTGAAGACAAACCAAAAAGGCTGTGTTTGCTGATGGCTGGTGATCAACTGAGTGCAATTCACTGTAAAACACATACAATTTACCTTTAAATGCTTTAGTTGCTCTTTTTGCTGTTCAACACATTTTTCAAATTCCAACAGGAGTTCCCCCAGTGCAAAAAGTTCCTGTCCAAGTTTCTTCATCTTATTTTGAGGCAACTCTAAATGTGGACAGTGAAAAATTATATGACATATTCATATATATACACTTTATACATGTACATATTGGAACTGAAATTACAAGTCCTGTCTAACATAAATCAATGCTTCATACCAACAACTGACAGATCCACAATGCGTTGCAGTGATGATATCCTCTCATTAAGGTGGTGGCTGATATCCTCAAGCTCCCTCATCTCTCTGAAATATGGACACATTCAGTCAATTGAAATATGGCAATTTAATAAATCATAGGCATCATAGGCATGTGTATTGGCAGTGATAATATACAATACATTTAAAGACACCAAATAATAATATGAAATGTCCAAGGTTTCTAAACTAAATAAATAAAGTAAAACTTGTATATAAAATAACCATAAACGAGGTTACAGAGGTAGTAGTATAAAAAAAAAATGAACACTGCCTTCTGCACCGTAACATGCCAATGTTTACTAGGGGCTCAGTAATGCTCCGAAGGCGTTGGAATAACGTTACTTCTATGAGACATATTAACAGTGAGGAGGTGTCTAGCAACATACACGCTTTAAGTATGTGTATAACATTTATGAGTAAACCTAAAAGTATTTAAAGAAATACTTACTTCTCTTTTTTGACGCTGGTCTCCCGGTTTAATTTGAATCGACAATCGTTACGTCACGATTAGCGCATGCGGGCTCTTGCTCTTCTTCTTCTTCTTCTTCTTCTTCTTCTTCTTCTTCTTCTTCTTCTTCTTCTTCTTCTTCTTCTTCTTCTTCTTCGACGCAGTGGCGCCAAAGTATGTCGCATTAGCGTCCTCTTCCGTGCGGTGGACGATTGACCTTACGGATGATACTGCATCTGCTTTACTATGACAGAGTATTGATCAAACTCTTTCCAATAGAAACTGTATTTTCGATTAAGGCTGAAAGTTTTAAATATACATAAAACAAATTTGCTTCATGCTGCTGTTCATAGTAGCTCTGTAATGCTTGTAGGATTTTTTTCATTGCTTTTGCATTTTCTTTGTGTTTGACACTGGTCACAAATTCCATTTGGATGTTTACTAAATGACTTCAATATCCTATTTAATGAACTGTGTCCTATTATTAACCTATTAACTATTGTTCACAGCCCATGGCCATGTTAATGTCTTTGCTTATGCCTTGCTAATGGGTATCTCAACTACTGTTTCTTCTTTTGCATGTTTGTCTGCTTTGTTACTTCCCTTAATACCTCTAGGTACTGGAATCCATATGAACTGAACAGTACCTCTCATTTAAACATTTTCTACCCACTGTGGTGCCTTTAGAATTTCAGCAAGTTCTACCGTGTATACTGATAGAATGTTGGAGGTTCTTTTACTATTTGCAACATCCTAGTTCAGGAATTACAATAATAATAATAATAATAATATTAATAATAACCTTGCCATTAACTGTTCCCTAGGCATCTTCTGAATGCACTACTGCCTGATTTTAGAGTCTGTAAAGTAAGAGTTGTAGCTAAAAACCTATGTGCATTACATCCAAAGCCAAACATTAATCTTTCCACAATCATCATTAAAATATTACAAATAAAATCTCTTAATTTATAAAGTATTTAGACAGTCAGGTGCATTCTGTTTGTTTTTTTGTTTTTTTTGTTTTTTTTCCTGAGATGAGTCCAATTGATTAGACATACAGCAGCTTAGGTACACACCTGTGGGTCTCACAATTCAACTTTATTAGTGAGGCACAGAAGAGGGTAAGAGAATAAAATAATTTTGATTTTTTTTTATCAAGAGCACAGTGGCCCTAGTGTAGTTGGAAAGCAAGTACAGTGAATCTAGAAATCTTTCTTTAGTTTACAAGGATTTGAATACTAGGAATAGAGTATCTAATCTTAAAAACATCATAAACCAAGAAGACCCCTTCTGACCCTCTGGTTTTACTCATTTAGCTGTTCCAACTGCGGGACCTGAACCTTCAGTGATCCTTCAATGAAAAATTCATAAACCCACTGATACTCTAAATTTATCAGTGCTATATATAAGCATGGTGGATTATAATAAAGTGTATGATCTCTATCTTGGGGTACACATGCACACATACACACACCCCCACAACCCTTGTATGTATCACTTTAAGTTGTTTTATTTTCATTAACTTTTTATGTGTCCACATTGGGGCCGGTCCCGAGCCTGGATAAAGTGGGAGGGTTGTGGCAGGAAGGGCATCTGGCGTAAAATCTCATACCAAATCAACTAGTGGAACATTGTTCCACTGTGGCGACCCCTGAAGGGACAAGCCAAAAGCCATTGATCCTAGTGTGTGTCCTGATTAAGGGGGCGGAACAGTATAGCGGAAGACTATTTCCTACAAACTTGTCTATTAGACTGCATTTCCTAAGTATACATAATGGGACAAAACACCCTGCCCTCAACTTCACAAAATGTCAGAAAAAATATTTTGTGAAAAATGTAAATACAAAGAAAATGCACCCATTTGCAGCTCACCGAAAGCCTATTTAATAATAACATATTAAATCTGAAAATTTTTAAGCCAGAATCGCATTTCAAAATATTTTGGACAGGGACATTACCAGTGTGTTTCATCACCTCAGTCCATTGTTTCCTGGATCCTGTCCTGGATCTTGTTTATATATGTTTGATCAAATATATTTTAATATCCATGAACTCTTTTCTCATTCTCTTTTCTCAATCTCTCTGTGTTTGGTGTTTAGTAGCCAAGAGGTCTCTTACCAAAAACATAAAGCCAAACAGATAGGTGAAAGGCATGGAAGACAAAGCACCAAAAACTAAAACATCTCTTAAAACAGTCCAGACCCTGTCCAGGGTGTAGAGTTCTGGGAGAGATCCATGGCCCCAGATCTGGAGGTGCTGACCGGTATCACAGCCACTTCATCCTCGACTGAAAACCATCCTAGTGCATGCTGGAGGTCATGGTCTGATGAAGCCAACAGAGCCACATCATCTGCAAAAAGCATAAAAGAGATTCTGAGGTCCCCAAGCCAGACACTCTTCTCCCCCCTGGCTACTCCTAGAAATCTTGTCCATGAAAATCGCAAAAAGGATCGGTGATGAAGGGCAACCCTGACGAAGGCCAACACATACTGGGAATGTGATTGACTTATTACAGATAATACGGACACAACTCCTACTCTGGTTGTAGAAGAACCGTCCCTGGCCCCCCAATACTCCTGTAATACCTCCCACAAAACCCCACTAGGAACACGGTCAGAAGCCCTTTTAAAAACCCATCCTCCATGGGACACTGAAAAGGTCTGTCAACCAGGACAGCCCTACAATCTCCAGAGCCTTCAGCATCTCAGGGCGGATCTCATTCGCAACTGGTGACTTTCCACAGAGGAGCTCTTTAACTATCTCAGAGACCTCCACCTGTGTTATTGATAAAGCTTCCCTAAGACTTCAGACTCTGCCTCCTCTTCAGAGGGCAAATTGAACAGCTTCAGGAACTCCTCAAAGTTTTCCTTCCACAGCCCAACAATATCCCCTGTCCAGGTCAGCAGTTCTCCTCCCCTGCTTAATAAAGCCCGGGCTAAACCCTGCTTTCCCTTTCTGAGCTGTCTTATGGTTTTCCCGAACTTCCCAGAGGCCAACCGAAAGTCCTTCTCCATAGCCACTCCGAACTCCTCCTTTCCTGCGTTTGCAACCACCCAAGCCGCAGCCCTTCTGGCCTTCTGGTACCTGATCTGCTGATCAACCAGGCGTTCCCAGCACACCCTCACTCCACGTTTGAGCTTACCAGGTTCGTCTGGCATCCTACCCACCACGGGATCCAACTGTTGACATTTCTGCTCCTCTCTTCACCTGAGTATCAAAGACATGAGCCCTCAAATCTGATGATACGACCACAAAGTCAATCATTGACCTGAGGCCTAAGGTGTTCTGGTATCATGTACACTTATGACTAGACCTATGCTCAAATATGATGTTTGTTTAGGCCAAACTATGACTAGCACAGAAGTGCATGACAAAGGTTCAGATCAGGCAGGCCGTTCCTCTTCCAGGTTTCTCCATCATTGCCCACGTTGAAATCCCCCAAAAGAACTGTGGAGTCCCCAGTCTGTTGTCTGTCTGTGTGAGAGCTGTTGCCCAGAGCAAAGTTAATGTGTGTATTGGAGATGGGCAGTGGGCCTAGAGAGCAGCTTGGATTTCAGACCCTTTCCATAATGCTATTTCAGCCATGAATGGCATGACAAGTGCTAAGACATACTCTGTGTTGAAAGACTGCTGCACAGCAGACTCACTTTTAACTTTAAGACTTGTCTGAACTGAAGTGAGCAAAGTTAAATCTTGTCTGGAGGACACCCAAAGGGTTGAGGTCAGCTGGGACAACTGGAAATAGTACATAACCAAATTATACGTTTCACAAATTTCCACATGGATTAACATCAGAACTAAAAACTGATGTCACTTCTCAAAAACCCAGAGTTAAGTGTGCAGAAATGATGATTTGAGGCTTGTTGCCTCTGCAAATAACATCAGCATCTACAGAGTATCATTATAACTCAGGTTGTTTAAGATGGACTGAGATTCAGGCTTTAGGAGGCTTTAAGATGTAGCTAAAGGTGTTTCTCCCTCCACAGACACAGGGGCTTTAGTAGCAGTGAGAAGTCACAGTTTATGGGTTAGGAGGAAAACCAGAAGCTAAAGGAAGCAGACACATTAGACTGCCCTCACTCTCAACTTCAAACTCATTATTGTGGTGAAGTGGCACAATAAAAATATGAACAAAAAGATATCATCTGTGTAAAAATATCAATCCCTTATCTTACCCACCTATCCTGTTCTGTCTCATGGGGGAGTGGTACCTATCCCGGCTGCCATTGGGTAAGAGTGCTTTAATGCTACTAATTTTAATGTTATGTATTTGTTTTCTTAGCAGTAAAATACAGGAGGTGACCTGTTCCACAAGACATCCTTCAGGTGAGAAATGTTAAGAATTGGACAGCATTTTTTAACCTGTAGTATACATGTGGAGTCACCCATAATGTGTATGTAAACAGTTTAATATTATAAAATGTAAAAAATGTTTGTAAGTCTTAGAGCACTACCGCCTTACAGCTGGAAGATTGCGGATTCATGCCCCAGCAGGCCATGGCCTTTCTGTGTGGAGTTTGCATGTTCTCCCCGTTCTTGCATTGGTTTCCCCTCAGAACTCTGGCTAGAAATTGTAAAATTGTGAAATTGTAACATTGTAAAAGTAGAATTCCTGACAGAACTGCTATATTGGATTGAAATAAATTCACAGGTGGCCATAGTGTTATGCCTGATCAGTGTATGTGTAATCGATATTTGACTACTTTTCAGATAAAGCTACGAAAAGTTTTATTTTATTATTGTGTACAGCAGACACCTGTCAGCAAGAATGAGAACATCTTTATCTTCTGCAAACTTTAGTTCCAAGATGTATTTTTTTGATCAGATTAAAATTATTTTGAGAAATAATAATTATTTCGAGAAATAATAATTCATTGAATAACGGAGCTTCCACTGGTATCACATTGTTTGTTTTGTTTACTTTGACATTTAACATGACTTAACTTTGCTAACTAAGTTAGCAGAGCAGCTTTATATGTCCAGCTTTGCTGGAGTCACCAAAAGTCAACTTATTAGCTTGACTAGCAGGCTGCAAATAATCAGCTAGCTCAGACAATACGTTTTTGTGGTAAACTGATGAAATCTGTGTCTGACTATCAACCTATGAATGATTATGGAATTTAGGATCAAAGAAATTTGGACAAGTGTACTATAAACCACTACAATGTGTTAATGTAAGTTACTGTGCTATGTGGTGTGTATTTTATTATATTTTCCATATCTTAAGCATAGTGGTTTTATGTTGCATAAATGTTTGCCTAGGGCCCCAACAGACTGTAGGATCTCCACTGTTTAGCCCATTTCACTATAAACACATGTTAAAGATGACAAAATCCTCATTAAGGTGCAGTACCAAAACTGCAGGAAGTACATCGAAGTCCTAATTTTTATGATTAATTATCATTTCAGATGGATACAGTAAGTTGTTATGCTGTCTTATTATGCTTAGAAAATTCTCTGTCCCTTTGAAGAAGATCACTGCGTAAGATGATTCCAGTACTGAGGTACTGCTGAATTACAGTATCTACTTTGGAGGGGATTTGCTTTGTTAGGAGCCAAGATGATAAAGCTAAAGAATGCATTTGTGACACAATTAAATGAATTTCAATATTTTTAACTAATAAAACAAATCCTGCAGACAAAACCAGGGGGAACAACGGTGTTTGACAAATGCTAAGGAACTGCAACTCTGTGTGACAGTAGAAGGTGCCAGATGGTTAATATTCCTACAGCACACATGCCAATGGTATAAGGTCTGGGCCTGTCAAATCAAAAATACTGTCTGATGTTGAAAATGGTGATGTGATTTCTAATATGTCACAAATTGACATGTCAAGTAAAATAAAGGTCACAACTTGACTTAGACATAATTGTATTGGATAGCACACAGGTCTTATTGTTTTGAGTATTTCTTCTTCAGAACTGTCAACAACACCTACTACTGTGGTCAGGATTAACAATAACCCAGGCAAGAACAGAGAGCACACAAGTACTGTATGAGCACACTGCTTCTTATAGACGTTGTGAATAAACTGCATGTGGACCCGCACATGTACGTGATCCTCTGCAGGAACATGTTTGACTTTTTGGATACATTAAATTATTGGCTGTTCTGCGTATCTAAATATTAGTTATCCATATCTTCGGTAACATTCTTTCTATGCTGTTGCTGCTACAAATACAGAACCTATGTTCACCCCAAGCTGTCAATCCCCCCGTTTTTAAAGTAGTGATCCAGTTGAAAATGATCCAGTTCAGGTGATGAAGCAGGGGTATTTTCACTGAGGCTGAGTTACAGCAAAGGCTATTTCAAGCAGTAGCAACCATGTCCTGTTGGAAATGGGCTATGTTTAATGAGTGAGGGAAACCAATAAATTATTTATCTTTCTAATATTCGGTTTTATGCATCAGCATGTAAAATATATAGAGAATTCAAAATGATTGTTAATATGTCACAATCAAGAAATCTCTAGTTAGAACGAATAAACAGTAAAGCAAATCTCACTGGCATAGTGTATATTCAACTTATAGCCGCTGAACATATACTAACTACATAATGAAACATAAGTCATACTTACAGTAAACAAAAGATAAAAAAGTTCATAACTTGGTTAAGCTGAAACACTGTTGCTTAGTAACTATGTTGACTTGAACCTGGACACCTTAAATTATTTTTACTGCTGGATAACTTTAGCTACCTGACAAGTATTAGGAAGCGCTGCAAACCAGCAACATTAGACTTGTGATGATAGAATTATTTCCAACACATAGCTTTGAGAATCCTAGACTTGATTTTAAAAAATGTTGTAGTCAAGATATTTGCTCTACACTTAACCCAATGAGACAGCAAAGAGAGGCAGGCTGTCATAACATGGGCTTTTCAACTTTATTATTTCAATGAATGTTATGATCTTAACTACACTGCTCTTTGCCCAATAGAAACGATGTCTGTTTTGGTTTAAACTATTTAAACCAAAACGAACACAAGGGGAGTTAATTGTAAGCAGCTAATAAAGGTTAAGGTCTCTGTGGCCCCAGGGCTCCTGGCATGATCACAGAACATTCGCCCTGGATCAAGAAGCACTTAAGCCTCCGCTGCTACTGTGTCTCACACAGAGCCACCCGCCCCTGCCCCCAACCAAAAGTTTGGAGACATTTACCAGGGCGAGCAGTAGAACAAGCATCTCCTTCTATGGCCAAGGTTTCCTACCCGCCGCTCTTTCTTTTTGGAGGCACGGCAACATCCAGGGAACCTGGGGGCACCAGTTAATACCTATGACACCTTCACCAGAATCCACAGATCAATCAGGAAGGGCCTGATTGCCCTGAGCCGATAGGCTCTTTGGGCTGCTCCTCCGGGATGCAGCCACCCACTTCCAGCAGGCTTCAGAAGAGGCAGAGTGGTTGAAGCAACTAACTTCATGGAGTCGCACACCACCCAGGTCTTTGTGCCCCCAGGCGTGACCAGAGATTGACCTGGGTCGAGACACACTTCAGCCTCCGTTGCAACTGCGTCTCAGGCCGGACTCAGATGATAATCTTTTTCCCGGCATCCATGCCACCTCACCTCAGCCCTTTCATTCATGCCTACCCGTGCGCAGAGCGAACATCCAGCTCCTGCAGCGACAGAGAGGGCTCTTCACTGTCTGTCGTTCATGCCAACAGAGGGTCCCCCAGATGTGTGCTCCCCCACTCTCACAGCGGCAAAATCAACTTTCCATGAAAGAGTGGATGGACAAATTAATAAAGATGGGTTACAGCTGTCAGTTTGCCACCCTTCCTCCTCTTTTCATTGGAGTATCATTGGTGATGTCATCTGAGAGAGAAACAGCTGCTCTGATGAGGGAGTTAAAGGAGCTTTGGGAGAAAAGAGCCATCTCCAGAGTTCCAGCAGGCGAGGAAAACCAGGGTTTTTACTCCCGTTACTTCCTAGTTCCCAAAAAGATGAGAGGAATGTGACCCATTCTCGACCTGTCTCTTTTCAAAAAATTCAATTGTGAAGAGACCGTTCCACATGCTCACAATAAAGCATGTGCGATGGTCTCACACAACCAGTGGGACAGCTGCTGGGAATGTTGGGAATGTAAATGTTCTCTGTAATGCACAAACAGCTGCTGTCTGTCTGAAAATTGCAGTGCGTGCTATATAGCGTGTGCACAAGACTGAGATCAGACATCGACCGCTGTTCTGTCAACAGGAAGTGTCGTCACACATATCAGTGTTCACAGATACCTCTCTGATTGGGTGTGGTGGGATGTGTCTGTCTCAGGTCCTGGTAGGAAAATGGTAGGGATCCACCATCTCTCCACATTAACTGTCTGGAACTCTCCACAGTGTTGAAAGTTTACAAACACTCAACTGTTGAAAGACAAAGATGTGATGGTGAGACAGCTGCAGCCTACATCCATCGTCAGGGCGAAGTTCGCTCAGCCCGCCTTCTCGTAACAGCCAGAGGTCTCTTGTTGTGGACCCACAGAAACCTGCGCTCCATCAGAGCAGTCTACATCCCAGGGAAACAGAACTGGGCTGCAGACCTCATGTCACAGGGAGGGCCTCTTCAGAGCCAGTGGAGGCTGAACCCCTCACTAGTTCAGCTGTTGTGGGACAGGTTCAGGAGAGCAGAGGTCGATCTGTTTGCCTCCCGCGAAAAAACACAATGTCCTCTCTGGTTCAACATGAGCGCGCAGGACGATCTACCTCTCTGCCTTCTCTCACCGCCCGCGGCCCAGAGCCCTCCGCTATGCTTTCCACCCATTCCTCTTATCCCAAGCCTCCCAGCATGGGTACAGGAAGACCAACTATCAGTCATTCTAGTGGCTCCAGAGGGCACAAGCGCATCTTACGACAATGATTCAGCTTCTGTTGGGCTTACCATGGAACGGAAACGGAAGCATTTGGAGAGCTTAGGGCTCCCACCTGCAGTTATACAGACCATTCAAGGCACAAGGGCTAATCTACAACAGCCTCTTATGCAGCAAAATGGTCCGCTTTTCATCTATGGTGTTTGGAGAGGAGCATGGACCCCACATCATGTTCCAAATCCTAACTTTCCTCCAGCTGTTATTGGAGAGAAATCTCGCCCTATCCAAAATTAAAACCTACGCTGCAGCAATTTCATCCTGTCATGAAGGTCAAATCCAGAGTTATTACACTAGACTGGTTTTTCTTCTTCCCCACACAAATGAGATGGACAAAGAGTTTCACCATCTCATTCTGCAGCTCGCACTGCAATCTTCAGACAGACAGCAGCTCTGCATTACAGAGAAGATTCCCAAGGGAAACCTCTGACCAAACAGCGGCTGTCCACTGGTTGTGTGAGGCCATCACACAGGCTTTTGTGTCACTAGGGAGGAAGGACATGCGTGCAGAGCTGTGTCTTAATCCACTGTTCTCCTCAATCGGATGTCAGTGGAGGGTATTTGTGCAGCACCATCATGAGCTTCAATATGGGCTTTTATTCGTTTCTATTTATGAGACACATTGGAGTTCTCTCAATCTCACTCTGTGTCATGTGTCTAATTCATTAGGTGTAAATGTGCAAACCTTACATGCCTATTGAGACACTGTGTGCTCAAAGTTATTGAATTGTCTACTATTGTCTATTGATTAATAAATAATGCTTGCCTACTCTCACACTTTGCTGTTCTCAAGCTCTGCTGACCGAATATTTATGCAAACAGAGCCTCATGAAGGCCACAAACTGAAAAGCATTGGTCAAGGTGATCTGGAAGCCCTCTTGGCAATTGACCTTTTCAGTTTGGTTCTCAGTTTGGAGGTTGACTGTTGTGCAGGAAGGTTGTCTACCAATCTCGCTGTTGTCCCACCTCCTCCAGTCACATGTTGAAGTGTCCTTAAGCAAGACAATGAACCCCAACTTAATTGCTCCCAGTGAGTGTGGGCCAGCTGCATAGCAGCTAAAAATGACGTTCCTATACAACTAAACTGCAAACAAAATGAAGCTTTTGTAGCGAACGTAACTTATTCGTTATGTTCAAAACAGTACTTTTATTAAGGGAAAGGGAGCTACAAAGAGGTGGTTGGGGAGGGTGGCAGGTGTAGAAAGAATTGGACTGTAAAGCCAAAGACCTGAGTTTGGTTCCTGAGTCCTGTCTCTGGTTGGGGTCAGGCAAGAAAACCACTGATAAAACATGTTTTGTGTAAAATTACATATTTATATTTTCCTGCATTAAACCAACCCTCGGTCTTCCTCTGAGCTAACCAGCGATTGTACCTGTAGTCACACAAACTGGACATTGGACAGCTGGACCACCTTTTAGGGCAGAAAACAGAACCAGATATTTTGCTGCAAGATGTGATATTTTGGCAGAAAAAAATAAAATTCCTGGTAACATTTTATTAATTTATTTAATATCAACCTATTTACAACTCACCACTTATGTTACATGTCAACATTTTCTCAATATGTTCAAAGGAAACAGATTGGGGTTGGGATTTTGGGGGTGGGTGGTGGTTGCCTTGGTGGTGGGGTGAATACATTTTGTAGGCCTGTATGTCTATGTGTGAAAGTTATTGAAGGTCTTTTTTGAGTCTAAGACATCTTAGAAGTCAAAGAATAATAGCAGCTAGAATTAATTCCAGCTATTGTCCCAAATGTTACTTGAGGGTGATGGAAGCTGTAATTACCTGACTAATATATTTAGTCTCAGGCCAGTATAGGAGCTTGTGAAAAGGCAGAATCAGTGTGGCAGAATTAGATTGTACGATAAAAAATAATGTGCTTAATAAATCTCAAGTAGTTCCTGAAATAAAAATAACAAAATGACCATAATCCACGTATGTCCTCATTAAAAGTTGCAGGGATTTAATCAGCTCAGCACCAGAATCCTCAGCCCTAAAAACAGAATTACTGATGTCCTTCACAGCGACTTGTCAGTAGGTAACAGTGGACCCTGACTCATACTGTTGACAGGGATGATTTAGATGCACACTGTTCACCTTATATCACGCACACACACACGCACAGACACGCACACATACACACACACAGAGTACAGTGCTGTGTGACATTTGGTCATCTAACCAATGGGCATGGAAAAAGGCACAGGAGCATTTTTATAGCCAGGTGGTTCTGCCCACACATTTGCTGTCTCTCCCGTCAGACACACAAGTCCGGAATTCACTTACACTTGCTCAGTGAGAAGTAAAGAGGAGGAAGACAGGGGAAGGAATCTCTTTTTATTGCCTGCTTATCCATTAAATCCTAAGCCAGCTGGAGCAGATAGACAGGTGGACGGATAATTAACCAAACACGAAGAAGTTGTTGGTAGCTGAATAATGCTTGGTTATGGACGTAATAACTTCACTTGGAATGGAACTCTGAGAGAGCTGGGAGGCAGCTACCCAGCATTTGGCACAGGTAGGCACAGACAGAGAGAGTGAATGTGTCTGAGTACTGTGTTTGTATTTGGTGAGAGAGAGAGAGTTAGCCCCTGTGAGTTTGGAGTGAGTCCCTGTGTGCTTAATATACACCAGGGCTGAGCCATGGACCAGAGCCAAAGCATTTAGTTGCAGATTAAGTATCAGTGTGCCTTACCCTACAGTAGAGAATAAAACTATGTTTTTCTGTGTTCTCATTAAAACATAAAACCATAGAACTTTTAAAACTAAAAATCGTATAGTAGGAAATCGCCCAACAGGTGCTCAGACTTAAAGGCCAAACATGTTTGAACTTGGCAATGTTCTTTTCAACAGTATCTTCATTTAAATCACAGCCTGAGCTGACACAAAGTTATGTGACATATGTGAGTGACATATTGCAAGCAATGACAAACATTTCCAGAAAGCAGCTTTTGTCTTTCTTGTCACAGACAGGCTGCCTATACTGAACAGAGCTCGGGTTTCCAGTGCAAGCCAAACTGCACTGCTATCTCCGCTATGTGGCTCTGTTATATCCTGAATGTGAGTGTGAATTCTATGTCTTGGCTCTCCACAGTAATGGGACATCAGATCAAAAGCATAGCAGAGACGAAAGCAAAGCAGCATCCAACAGTCTAATGAGACATAAGAGATTGTAATATGTTGAAGAGAAAGCAGGACTGTTTCGAATTGAACTCAACAAAGCAACAAATATAATTTGTTTGATAGTTTCTGCATTAGAGTGATGGTATAGTAGGTAAAATATTGCCTACTAGACCATTATCTACAACCCCAATTGCATAAAAGTTTGGAAGATGTGTAAAATCTAAATAAACAGGATGCAATGATTTGCAAATCTCATTAACCCATATTTTATTCACAATAGAACATAAACAACATATCAGTTGTTGAAACTGAGACATTTTATCATTTCATGGAAAACATTAGCTTATTTAGAATTTGATGTCAGCAAGACATCTCAAAAAAGGTTAAATAGGGTGATGTTTGCCATTATGTAGCATCCCCTCATCTTTTAACAACTGTATGTAAAGGTGTGGGATGTGAGGAGTACAGTTGTTGGAGTTTAGTAGAGAATTGTTGTGCCATTCTTTTCTAAAGCAGGATTCTAGCTGCTCAACAGTTCTGGGCCTTTGTTGCTGGATTTTTTGTTTTATGATGCACCAAATGTTTTCTATTGGTGAAAGGTCTGGACTGCAGGCAGGCCAGTTCAGCACCCGCACTCTTCTCCTGCCAAGCCATGCTGTTTTGATGGATGCAGTATGTGGTTTAGCACTGTCTTGCTGAAATATGCAAGTCCTCCCCTGAAAGAGACGTCTGGATGGGAGCATGTGTTGCCCTAAAACCTCTATGTACTTTTCAACTTTCCAGGTGTGTAAGCTACCCACCCCATAGATACTAATGCACCCCTATACCATCATTGATGTAGGCTTTGGAACTGTGCGCTGATACCAAGCTGGATGGCCCTTCTCCTCTTTTCTCCGCAGGACATGGCGTCCATGTTTCCAAAAAACAATATAAAATTTTGATTCATCTGATCACAGAACAGTTTTCCATTTTGTTCTCTGGGCCAGAGTTTTGGCCCCAAACCAGATATGGCGTTTCTGGATCATTTTCACGTATGGCTTCTTCTTTGCATGATAAAGCTTTAACTTACATTTGTGGATTGCACAGTCAACTGTGTTCACAGACAGTGATTTCTGGAAGTGTGAGAGGTTTACTAAAAAAAAATTAACAAACCTGAATGTATCTTACTCAAAATTATGACATTGCTTCCTTGAGAAACTATCAAATATTAATTTTTGTTATTAATGATAATAGCTATTATAGATAATAGTTATAATAATGGACACATAGATAGTGCCTATCTGTGGGGCTCTCTGTTGGTCCAGCCAGTTCTCATTCCAGAGGCGCCAAAAAGCAATGCTTTATCCAGTTCCTTTGCAGTACATGCTGATGCTTAAGGTGCCCCTTTACGTTGTCGACACGTTCAGTGTAGTACAATGGAGACTGCGGTTCCACTGCAGTGCAAGATATTTGTATTTAACCTTATCCTAAAGGTGTTTTCCCAAAACCTAATGCAGCATTTCTGCATATATAAAGTTATTTCCGTGGCCTTAGGTGGTGGCGCTCCTGGAGCATCCAATAGTAATGCCAACGGGTACCTGTGGCATTAATATGATAAGCCAGAGGAAGTAAAAAAGCGGTATGATTTGAGCACTTTAGAGGCTTCAGTCAAGCATTTCTTCTTTGTGAAGAAGAAGCATTACTCTTACTCTGTACACCTTTTTTACCATTTAGTCTACACATTCTACAGATATCCTTCTACATCCTTCTATATCTACATGACATGACATGACTCCGTTTCACCAATCAGGCTAAGCCATGCATTGACATGAACACAAACTGGGCGGCATAGCGGCACTAACTCTTCAGACATAGCAGACAAGGATTGAAAATACATTAAAAATTGCGAATGCAAATGTCTCTAATGCTAAAAGTGAAGAGGATGAACAACCTTGGTCTCCTATATAGAGCATTTTTCACTTACACCCAGTGCAAAAGAACAGCTATATAATGCGCTGTCTTCTGTGTTTTGTGTCCGAGCCCGGACAAAAAATTTGAGGGTTGCAACAGGAAGGGCATCCAGCGTAAAAACACATGCCAACCACCTCCGGACCTGTAAGACCAGAAAGGAGAGGACTAATGTGCATGCTAATTTGGAGGATGCCTACTGCTCTACCCCTCTGGAAAGATCTTGTGCCTGTGGGTAAAAGTCTACCTGTAACCACAAGGTCAGTGAAGAGATGGTCAGAGGACAGTTATGTGGCACTGCAGTGTTGTTTTAAGGCGAAGGACTGGAATGCACTCCGTGAGCCACATGCAGGGAATATAGATGGCCTTACAGCGTGCATAACAGACTACATGCATTTTTGTGTAGACAGCATTGTCCCAGTAAGAACCGTCCAGTGCTATCCAAATAATGGGCCGTGTGTTACAAAAGAGATCAAAGACATTTTAAAACAGAAAAACAGGGGCTTTAAAGGGCAATAAAGAGGAGCTGAGGGCTAATCAGAAGGACTCAAGGTGAAGATTTGTGAGGCTAAAGACTGCTACAGGAGGAAACTGGTGTGGAAACTCCAGCAGATCAACATGAGGGAGGTCTGGAGTTGTATAATCGTCATCACAGGTTTCAGACCAGCTGGCAGAGGAGTTGACGGCAGTGTGGCTAGGACCAGTAAGTAGAACTTGTTCTTCAACAGGCTTGATACTCTGGCCCCTCCCTCTGATGACTCCCCTGAGGCCTGTCTGTGACCACCGCCACTCCCCCTCCAGATATTGCCTCCACCTGACACCTCTTACAATAGCCCTCTTCAGACTCTGAATGTGGACTCTTCACCTCCCCCCTCCCAAACCTGCACTTTTTAACCTTTCCATGTGTGAAGACAGCTGGGAAAATTCCCCACCTGCAAGGGGTGTCTTTGACTACCAGCTGGTAGTGCTTACGTCACACATTATGAAGACTCTTGAGAGACTCATCTTGGAGCAGCTCTGGCCCCTAGTTAGGCCCCAACTGGATCCTTTCCAGTTTGCCTACCAGCCCGAACTTGGAATTGAGGATGCTATCATCTACAATGCATCCAAAAAGTATTAAGTGCTTAACCTTTTCCACAATTTGTTATGTTACAGCCTTATTCTTTAATTGATCAAATTCATTATTTTCCTCAAAATTCTACAAACCCCATATTGACAAACCCATATTGAGAATTTTGTTTGAAATCTTTGCAAATTTATTAAAAATAAAAAATGAAAAAAATTAGATGCACATAAGTATTCATGGCTTTTGCTAAAGCTTTGTTGAAGCATATTTAGCACCAATTAAAGACTCAAGTCTTTTTGAGTATGATTTTACAAGCTTGGCACACAGGTTTTGAGAAAGTTTCTCCCATTCTTCTTTGTTGTACCTCTCAAGCTCCATCAGGGTGGATGGGGAGCGTCGGTGCTCAGCCATTTTAAGATCTCTCCAGAGATGTTCAATCAGGTTCAAGTCTGGTCTCTGGTTGCGCCAGTCAAGGGCATTAAGAGAATTCTCCCATAGCCACTACTTTGTATTTTGGCTGTTTGCTTAGGGTTGTTGTCCTGTTCAAAGATGAACCGTCACCAAATTCTCAGATCCAGAACGCTCTGGAACATTTTTTCTCAAAGGATGTCTCTGTACTTTGCGGCATTTTTCTTTCCCTCAATCCTGACTAGTGTCCCAGTTCCTGCCACTGAAAAACATCCCCACAGTTGAGGCTGATTAAGCGACACAGAGGAGTGAGAGAAAGGAAATCAAAGCAAGGAGGACAGACAGTGGTAATCACCACAGGGCAACATGGATCGGCATCACAGCCATGACACAGTGTACCGCACCCATTATCCAAATGCTGATTACGTCTGGTGTTTACAGATCTGAACATCACTGCCTGTTCATCACAATCCACAGACTGTCTTACCTAAATAGTTGTGTTTTCCTTGAGTTTTGCATACACCAAATCTGACAGTTTACTTTCTCCTGACGGAGTTTACTTATATATCCTGGTTTCAGAAAACTGAAACATATGCATTTGCTCTTGAGTAAGTCCATCTTATCCTTATGAAGAGAATTATGAAGTTTTTTACAGTGTTCCAATCATCATCGTGGCAAAAAAGGACAAAACTTAGGTGAGGCTTCTATCATACTAGAAGGGCCTTTCTTATTAGAGCTAGGCTCTATGCTCACATCCTTTTGAATATTTAATTGCTTTACAGTAGTGGTGAAGCTCTTTTTACTACCACCTGCCCTCCCTGGCTTGATACATGAAGGACACTTTATGTGTTATAGATTTGTTTTACATTTAGATTTGTCTACATGTCCCCAAAGTAAGGGTGCATTACAACCCTTACAAACTCCACTAGGTCTTTAAACGTAGCCTTACGCTCACTTTCCTTACAAATATCATAAGCCACATTCCTCCACTTTTTCTCAACTTGTATAGAAGCTTAGAAACAATTGCCTGCATGCTGGATACACAGGGAGAACATGCAAATTCCAAAAAGAAAGGCCCTGTGTAGTCTAGTAATCAAACCCAGGACCTTCTTGCTGTGAGTTAAGAGTGCTAACCAATCTGTCACCGTGCTGTCTGTGTGTAACAAAATAGAACAATCATCATTAAAGTGCGCAACATCTCAGACTGTGTTAAACAACCATGGTCTCTTGAGGGAAAGGCCAGTCTTTTTTGTACAACCACCCCGACCACCTCCCTATGAGGACTTTTGTCTTTATATACTCTATTGCAATTATTAACCCCCAGGGTTTCTCATATTGCTGCAGGTAGCTTTAATGTCAATACGCCATGCCAGAGGGTTGGTCACAGCAACTGCTTGTGACACCTTGGGAATGATAACAAGCTGAATGAAATAAGAGCAAGGCAACAAAAGTACCAACATGACCGAGGTAACATGACATGCACTGTAGGTTACAAGGTACAAGGAAAGTCTTGGTTGGGACTGCAGGTCACTAAAGATAGAGGTTTTTACATCCCATCAAAGACTTAATGCAGACAAGGAGTAGTATTAAAGATCAATGTAAAACAGTGTGCTGGGGAAAGCTTAAGGGAGAGTGTGAGTGTAAGCGGACCGAGGGATGTGTTTGTTTGTGTGTACGCCCATGTGCAAACCAATTCAGAGGGCAGAGGAGGCCAAGGAACACAACAAAACTAATTCCAAGTCAGGGATCTTAACATATTGACCTTAGACTGTGGTTGTTACAGCAAAATATGGAACATAAATGTGTGTGGATTCCTGCACAGAGTGTAATTGGACTTGTAACCTCTGCAACCCTGCCTCTATAAACAGTGGTGGACCATACGGGCCAGAATGTCCCATTATGTATTCTTTAGTTGTACAATCATGTGCATTAGTTAGTACTTCGTCTTTTAATCCTATGTTTTTTTGTGCAAAAACCTCATCTTATTGTAGCAGGTCTTTGTATTACAGTAGGTAAATACAACTATAGATCAAAAGAAGTTTTTTCACTGGGACCATTATTAAAAAAAATGAAGCCAAAGAACAAACAAACAAACAAATACACATAAAGGGGGTTAATATAAAGTACCTCCCATGATTCAGTGGTTTGTAGATCCACCTTTAGCACCAAAACCCTTAAGTAATTATTTCCTTTATGACTTTATTAGTTTCTCTCACATTGTGAAGGAATTTTTGTCCATTCTTCTTTGCATCATTGCTTCAGTTCATTGAAGTTTTTGGACCATCTCTTATGCACAGCTTTATTAAGGTCCCACTACTGCATTTCAATTGGGTTGAGGTCTGTACTTTGATTAGGTCATTGAGGTCACCTTGATTATTTGATTTTTCAGTCATTCTGATGTAGATTTACTGTTCAGTTTTAGATCAGTGTCCTGTTGAATGACCTAATTTTGAACATGATTTAGCTGTCAGACGGATGTCTTCACATTTGCCTCTAGAATCCAATGGTATGGAGGAGTCCATTGTCGACTCAATGACTGCGAGGTGTCCAGGTCCTGCAGCTGAAAAGAAGCCCAGATTGTCAACCTGCACCACCCTGTTTGACAGTGGGTATGAGGTGTTTCTGCTAAAAACCAAATGGTGCTGGACATTAATGTTTAGTACTGTATGTTCAGAATCACATGTCTCTCGTGGAGTATATGTGAAAAACATTTTAAGCACTTCAATTATACCAAGGGGAGGTGATAAACTTTTGCAAAAAATAAAAAATAAAAACAAGAGAAGAGCCATTTTTTTGAATGTGTCATTTGAGGCATTTTTAACAACAAGGCACAATACTTTTAATGTAAACATCATATGGGAATTTAGCTGAACAGTTTTTCTATTTAATTTCATGTATAGAACCATTGAAGTTAAAGTTAGTTAGTGCAATGGCTTTGGGATTAATGTTAGGTTATTAGCTGCTGTAAGTAGTGGGCCAGTTAGTGAATTTGTTACACCCAATACGTGTAACAAATGGCTATGTTAATCCGGAGGTAATTCAACATAGAATGTCTAATTTTAATATTAAGAGCGCTTTACAACATTTAGTATTAGTAACCCATCTGTGATGAAAACTTTCTGTATTTCTTTTATTTATATAATAATTTTTCTTCATCATAATGCAAAATTATACTAACCATGATAAAAGCGACTAGGTGACTTGGAGCAGCCTCATGTGTTTTCTTTGTACTGATTTGGAACAGGTTGTCTGTCTGTCAAATGAAGAATTAACTCTTTAAACAGAAAGTAAACCTGTACAAAGCAATTGCTCATATAACTAGATAGTGGAGTCAACTTAATATCTTAAGTTTATTGAAACTGTTTTTTTAAGTTTACTTGATTAAGGTCAGTGGAAGAAACGTGAAATGATTTATAGTGATGTTCTTGACCTTGCTAATGTTTGACACCTATCTACAAGTCAGCCATCTTGGGGCAGATGGCAACTCAAACATCTTTATACATACATGTAGCATGAGGAAATGTAACATGCAAATTCTTTCCCATTGTTCAGTACAATGTTGTAGAGATCTGAAACCGAGGTTTCCGAATTTCTGGAAGTTGTTCCAGACAGAATTCTCTGAGTAATAATCAGAGCAATGCTGACCTAAGAAGTGGGTTAATATTGTAGAAGAAGATTGTTAATATTATAGATTCTTAAGCTATTTACTGGTTTATAAATGACAAGAATCAATTGACCAAAAGACAAGCCTCATTTCTTTAACTTTAGGAAATTTATAGCAAGTTTTCCCATTCTTGGAAAAGGCTTAACCCATTTTAGAACTGTGCCAGAAGGTGTAACCGTGTCTAATAATTTGTTAAGCAATGCACTTCTAATGAGTAAGACCTATAATTTCTTTTCCACACCCCGTCAAGTGAAAGCTACTGACCATCTGTAGGTTTGGCTCCAAGCAGTTTAATCTATTTTTAAATAAAGAAGTGGACTAAATTTCAGAACTGAAGGCCCTCAAAATGGTCTGATCCAACAGACATGGGACAAAAGCTCCCAGTTAGAGATGTTAACATGACTGAATGTTTAGCCTTTCATGCCTAACACTGACTACTGTTTTAATGTTGTTGGGGGACATTATTATTCGACACAAGCTCTCATAGGTTTGCTTTACAGCTTTTGCCGAACTGCAAGTGACTAAAAGACACAAGATGCAAACTAATACAAACTAATAATAAACGCTCTTGGATTTGTTTGGCAAATGGAAAAAGTATACCCATTAACACACCACCGTGGTTCTATGCACCTCAAACACAAGCATTGTGCAACTTAAATAATCTCACTTCAAATTTAGAAGTAACAGTTTACCACCTTTATCACCTTGTCATTTGTTTCTGTACTTTATAGTGCCAATAAAAATATTTAGAACTTACATGGTGCACCATATGTCTGATATTACTAAAAAAAAACTTACAGTAACAGTATCAGTTTCATGGAACTGTTTTGTCAGCTTCATCTCTGCCACCCCAACCTAATATTATAGGAGGAATTCAAATGTGCAACCAAGTAAAAGTCTTTAGCTGTCCAAAGTCAAAGATTTAAGGCCAGGTTACAGATCGTTCGAAGATGACTCATAGTTGGTTCTTAGTGCAAGAGTCAGTTGGATTTGTCCAACAGCAGAACAGGGAGGTGAGGAGGCCTCAACATGCTGTGTGTATGTCACTCATTACACTGCGCAGAGTTAAAGATGGAAAGTCCAGAGATGTATATCACTGTCACAACCTCTTGTCTGTACGTATCAGTGAAGTAGATTAGCCAGACAGCTGAAGTAACACACAGGAACTTCCCACATTAGTCCATGCATGTGTGTGTGTTTCTGTGTGTGTGTCAAGCATGGGGAAACCTGTGATGGACAGAAGTGTGTGTATGATTTCTGCTGTGGATATACCATACAGTCTATGATAGGAATGAAGAAGCCTATTTGACATGTTTGAAAGTGTGTGTTTGATTGGAATTACCTGTGTGTGTACAGTATGTGTCTATAACCCTGTGTTCAGTGCACAAATCTTAGTTCCATATCATCCTTGTGAGGACATTGTGGCAGTCCTTACAACTTTAAGGGACTCTGGCTATAAGTTAGAATTAAGGATAGGTTTTCTCAACCACTGTGTTCTTATTGGTGTTTTCATCATGGGGACTTTATTTTTGCTTTTATTCCTTTACCGGGAACTTATCCTATTCGTAAATGAAGTCTCCACCCCTATTTGTTCTGTTATCAATGTGAGAATATTCATTCACAAAACACATTCCCTAGCTCCTTAACCAAACCTTAACAATCTAAATTGACTCCCCCATCTCCTATCCAAAAACCTAGTATAACCCTGATTCTAACCTGAGCTCTACAATCAAGTCACACTACCTGCGACATATCCCTTTGTCACTGATTTTCAGTGAAAACCCTTACTGGCTGCTCACCCCTATGTAAGGAAAAGGCAGAGAGTGAGCTACCCTACATTAATATATTTTAAACAAAACAAGGAAAAGCTTATCACAGCAATCTTAGTTTACTTGATGATTTACTACGTATGTTTAACACATTATGTAACGTAACATTGTTGGTGTGTCTCCTGGTGGCAGAGACAATACATCAGAAAAAAGTGTATATATAGTGTTTAATAAGTGTTTAACTTAGTTAAACACTTATTTCCATACAATTTCTCCCACAATGTCTACATTACATAATAAATTATCAGTAATTATTAGTGATAAAATACTGGGTCATTCACTGGGGTCCAGCACCAGTTGTAATGATGAATGCTGAACCTATAAACATGAATGTGTTGGGAACATATGCAAAAGTCCATAGTGTAACAGCCTAGCAAAAGGTCAAACATACAGAGGCATGGAATAGGGGTGTCCAACTCTGGCCTTCATGCGCTGCAGCCCTGTTGTTTGCCAACTGCCCACTGCTCATTAGCAATATGATTTACTGGGTTCAGTAAATCAGAGGCCAGAAGGGTTGTGCAGGGATAAAAAAAAGTCTTGTTTAAGATACTTTACTATACATCCAAATCCAAATTTAGCTTAGCAAAGAGTAATATAATACATGTAATGGTGTAATGTAATTAGGATACAAAAAGCTTTATTGAAAATTTATTTTGCTAAAGTTAGAGCACAAAAAAGACATAATCAGATTATGGTTGTTGATAACTAGAATTACAGCACTGTGACAGTCATGTTTCAGCATGGGCTGGCTGTAGGTCAAATGGTAGAGCAGTCTGCCACGAACCACACAGTCAGTGGTTTGGTTCCTGGTCCTCCTAGCTACAAGTCGAAGTGTCCTTGGGCAAGGAACTGAACCCCCAAGTTCTTCCTGTGTCCACTACAAAGCTGTAAATTGATATGGGTAAAAGCATGTCCTAAATGACTAATTGTAATTGCATGTCTGTCGAGAATGACTAGAGTATAATGAGTCCAAGTCTATGTGTTTGCCAGATGTAATAAAATTCCCTACAGGCATTTCTGTGATATAGTGTGGTGGGCATGGGATGGACATGATATCACAGTGACTTTGACCTTGTCCAGCAAAATTACTGTTTCCCTTGTTGATAACATACCGACTCACCCAAATTACTGAGTTTAGATATCAGTCTTTGAACATGAGAATCAATCCTCGATCGATATGCACTTCAAACTAAGCACATTCCCAAGTCTATATTTGCTTTATTAATTTTTTTTTTTTCTGAACAAGGAATCGTCTGCAAATATTACTTAGGCTTTGTGTTTGTGTTGTTTTGTGTTTTACTCTTAATGTTAAATGTGAGTTGATGCATTGTTCATCTAAAGGACTACAGGCTGTGTAAAGAATGAATTGTCATGTCATTATTTATAGATAAGAACTTGCATAACAGTGGATTTGAAGATGGGCTTGAATTTAAGGGCTTTGTCAAATATTAATATGAAAGGGATGAAATAGGATGTGAAGAAGATCTGCTAGAGTAGGGAAATGTCACTCTGTTGGATTTTCTGGAATGGTAAACATTTAAATGCGGCAGTGTTACAGAGTGGAATATCTTCTACAAACATTTGGCAACATACAGACACAGACTACAGAGATCACTAAAGCCAACAAGGTGCTCACACAAATAATGTTCATTAGAGACAGCTGAAAATACAATTTAAATGCAATCATCAGTCACTGATGTTCCTTTTTATACATGCACAATTATACATTATAAAATTTTTTTTTATATATTATATATGTATATATTATATATTATATTATATATGCTGTATTATATGCACACAATTTTTACTTTTCACTTGAAGTGACTAAGTGCAATGTTTATTTTACATCAGGCATCAAAATCATATACACAGAAGTATACCAATCAGTATAGTTTGTTTCCTGCAGCTGCCCAGCTGGTCTTGCAGGGACCTTTTTATAGTGGCTGACTTCTGAACACTACAGCACAAATGTTTTCTGGAGCGCTTTATCCTGTGTGGATAGGGTTACATGTGCACAGACATGCACATACACTTGGACTTAACAACACACACGCAAATTAATCAGTTTTATTTATATCTCTTTGTCTAATACTGTTCTTCGACATAAACATAAACCTTTTTTCAAAACTACAAATATTGCGTATTTGTTACAGTGGGAACAATAAAGTTATATACTATACATACATATTTACTGAATACCAGTGTATGCAGCAGTGTGTCTCTCACTCAGACACACACACCCACCCACATATGGACCCTGCCTGGCCTTAGTGGGTATTTTCATGTTAAGTCAGGCACAGTCTCTGTGTCAATTCTCTCTCCTAGATGCAGCAGCAAGGCTGCATAGGGACACTTTTGTTGGTGGGAAAGACAGACTGACAGAGACAGACTGACAGAGACAGACTCTTTGAATTTTAAGTGTGTTTGAGAAATTTACACAGTGGCCAGGACGCAATTTGGATTTGCACTACCTGCCTCCCTTACTGACTGTGAGGGAGCTCCTGTCCTCTCTTCTTCCCATTGACGTTTGTATGACCGCCTGTTTATGTTTGTGTGCCTTTCTGTCTGCCTGTTTACTTGTCTGTCTGTCTGACCTACTGACTGACTGGCACAGAGCGAGGGCAACCAAGGATGACAACCTCCACGAGCTCCTCCATCGGCTTAGATATCCTGCTTTCCACGCTGCAGGTAGGAATCCACAGCACCAACCTGCGCCTCGTTCTGTTTTATATTATATATTCTGTATTATATTTAACATAATGCACAGTATGTGAGATCATCATATGAGCTACTAAAGGCTTTAAGTGATGAGACCATAGACACCAGAATTAGCCTTGTATCCCCAGTAGAGTTAAGGATCTGTTGCTCCATGCTGACATTTCACAGTACAGTGTGTTCACAGCACGATGGCACCTGTGTCACCAAAGCACACGGAGAGAGACAGAAAAAAAATCGAACAAGGGAAAGGACCTTATATTAAAAATTTCTTTTTAATCTTTCAATTCTGTCTTTCAACAGCATTAATTTGGTGTTCTGAACCCCATTGAGAATTTTTGTGCAGTGGTCCTACTCTATTATCATTTTAAGATCTTAGTGAAATATTTATGCCACTCTTGAAAGAAAGAAATGTTGTGCCATAATGAAAGTTTAACTCAGTTCAGGAAAATATTAGAGCGTGACTTATTTTTTGGCCAGGCAGTGTATTTTTCTCCGTAAATGGTCTTCAGAATGGGACTTTCGAGTTTTGTTTTGTGAATTAGCATGTGAATGCACATTTACAGGAGTTTTCCCAGGACAAAGTTAAGATAAACCTCTCTCATTAATGTCAGTTTCACCACGTCATGTGAACTTATGCTCAAAGTCACAACTTATTTTATACTTTTATTCTGAAATATCCTATTTGCAACATATGAGCAATAAGCCAGTCCTGTCAAACATAGTTTCTCGTAGCTGCCTGTAACTTCTACTAGTCTCTTTCACTAAAGCTCAAACAAAAAGAGTACTTGAGAATATAGTGTCAGTTTAGCATAGTGCAACTACTAAAAGATGAACTCTAAAGTAAATTTTTGCAGTAAAAGATTGCTGAGCATTTTGTCTTCATTGTTTAAAGAGTACAGTGTCTATAAAGACTATTAACCCCCTTGGATGTTTCACACTTTTATTCATGGTCAATGTAAGTTATCAATGAGACTAAGTAATTGCAGTATAAAAACAAATGTCTTGAAGTTCCAGTCACTGGTAATTCAGTATTAATGGCTACCATTACACTATGAATGCAAAAGAACACTCCAAAAACTCAGTGTTAGACAAATATAACTCAGGGCATAAGGCTTAAGTCAGGGGATGATACAAAAAGTAAGTAGCAAGCCTTAGCAGCTGAGATGGTAAACTGTGCATACAACAAATTTTGCCTGGGTTCTTCTTCATTCAAAGCTTCTCAGGAGACTGTCAAGGAGAAAGCTACTGTTAAAAAAAATGTCAAACCACCACTTGAGTTCGCCAAAAGGCAAATGCAGACTCCATAGTCAAGTGGAAAAAGGTTCTTTGGGCTGACGAGATCAAAGTGGTGCTTTTTGGCCATCAGACAACATGCTATGTTTAGCGAACACTGACATTGCACATTTGCACAAACACACCATCCCCAATGTGAAAGCCGTGGTGGCAACATCATGCTGTGGGGATGCTTCTCAGCAGCTGGCCTTGGAAGGCTTTTGTAAAGGTAGAGTAAAATGAATGCAGCAAAATATAGGACAATCGTGGAAGACAATCTTCTTCAGTCTGCAAGAAACTATGGCTTGGGAGAAGACTGGTTTATAAATAAATTAAAAATATTCAGCTTCCTCCATTTGTCATTCAAATCATGTAAACAATTACTTTTTAACATGTAATAGTAATACAATGAACAATAAATCATTTAACATAATTACATTATTTTTGTTCATTGCATCACTGCAAAATGGATCTGACAATAATTGCATTCTGTGGTACCTGAGAAATTGATGAAATACAGAGGTATTTTTGAAGGTCATTTGTTTGATTTTTATGGCCATTATTGTATATCAACAGCGCGGAAATTAACTTCCGATTCACTTCACAGTTCTCATTTTGACATAAAACCAAAAGACTTTAAAGTCAATGTTAGTTATTCATTAATTCACTCATTCCCTCTTTATTTGAACTGAAATATTTTAAAAACTTTTACAGCATGTAATTATTTGTTTGACAATTTTTATCACTTGAGCCCTAATTTTAAGACAAACTTGAAAAGCCACAAATTTATCCTCCAAAACATTTTTTAGTGTTTCCACAGAGAGCATGACCAAGACTCAAAATTCAAATTTCAAAGCTTTCAATTAATCCTGAGAGAAAACATCTTGCAGTTGCAATGTTAGAGGTGCTGTCTGCTTTAAAGAAGAGGATAAAGAACCACAAGACAAGTACATATATCTTAGTAAGATGTTTTTTGGGGGTGTTTTTTGTCAGTCGTGAATAAATAGAAAGGAAACAAAAAACATAATAAACCGTCCTTTAACCTTCCTCTTGTGTTAGATTTCTGTTACCATCCCTTGTGTTAACGGGTCAGTTTTGACCCGTGTCCTAAATCAGCTCTAAAATACACAAAAAAACAATTATTTCTCATCTAATTTGTTTTTCATTTGTTGGTTACCTTGTTAGGCTTCTTTTTCAATGAAAATATTAGTTTTAATGTTTTAGGTGTGGGCCTTTTGGGTTTTTTTTTGTCAGCATACCCCTCAATCTTAATATAACAACATTGTAAAATGAACCTCAATAGAAAAATATAAATAAATACAAGATTGTTTTGTTACCTTACCATTATTAAGGGTTGTTAGAACACATCACTTTAATAATTTTGTTCAGTTTTTTTTTTATATATATTTTTAACTATAGTAACATCTATAGTGTTACGGGTCAGTTTTGACCCGTATACATTTACTTCAAGGAAAAGCCAAAAAATAAAATTATTTCATTAAAACTTCACTAAAAGATTCCTCCTGAGAAGCTCTTGTCCAAGGTCATAGCTGGGACAAAAAATTGTCACAAGTGATATTGTGACTCTGCAGTCCAGTAGTCATATCGAGGACCACACGTTTGCCTTGATTTTTCTCTGGGATGCCACCAGCAACTTTGCCTGTGTAAATCTGTAAATTCCAGGCATAGCTTGTTTTTGAATCACAGGCTGCCCAGATTTATAAGATAAGTGACATTGTTGCCCGAAAAATATTTCTGTCTGTTGATGCGTCCCAGAGACTATCAGTGGCCTCATTGCAGGATCTGTATCCTCCAGCAAGAAGAAGAACACCAAGGTAAGCATCTAGGTGTTCCTCATCAATGTCTTTCCACGTGTCACCATGGACTTTTTTTTCCTTCAAGGTTTGTCAAAGCAAGAATGACTCTTTTTAGTGACAATGGCATAAAAAGCTCAAAACATGTCTTGATGTCACTGACTCTCGTCACAGCAAACCTTGTGATTTCAGGGGTCATTTTGATGAGATTTGCAGCAGCTGCCCTGCCATGTGCATCATGAGGTACTGACCTCCAAAAGATCTTACCATCTTTGGACTTTCAGCAAATTCTTCAATGGTGACCTCCTTATCAGACTCATCAGATGTGTCTGTCTCTTCTGGATGAAAGTCCACATTGTCTTCCTCCTCAGAAACCTGCTCATCCATGTCGCTTTGTTCCCCTGTGTTTATTTCCTCATTTTCACCAAAAATACTATCCAGAACTTCGTTCATTTAAAATCTCTCATTTTTGAAGCTGTAAATTGGAGATGTGAACTCTGCAAGTCACCAATTCAATACTGAATTCACACGTCTGGACGCGTCCATGTTTGTTTGATTGTTCTGTATTTTTGCAGTTATACAGAAAAAAAAGAGTCACCTAAAGCTCACATGATTGGCAGAAGAGCTGGCTGTCAGTGTTTAGGCTGACAGTGCACTTATTATTTCAGTTTTTGCTCTAAATATTGCTTTATAACCTTATTTTTAGAAGTGGGTCGAAACCGACCCTAACATCACAAATGTCATAATTTCAATAAGAGCATTTCATAATTTAGTTAGAAGTTTTAAATGTTTTTTATTTTGTTGAAATAGAGGTTACTGACAAAGTCAAAAAGCCTTGATCTAACAAACAAATGTATATGGTTTTTTTATGCATTTAAAACTGAAAATGGGTCGGTGCCGACCCTAACACAAGAGGAAGGTTAATACAGTGATTAGTTGTGCATGGCTCCTACACCAAAAAGTGTTTACTTTTGTGGAGGCACAGAACAGATGAAAGTGATTGGCTTCTTCCTCCAGCAGCTAGAAGAGCCTGAATGGCAGTATTTCTTAACAGGTGTAATGAAATATCTACTTTTCCATGCAAACATTCTCCATGAAGATGAGCTTGATATCCTCGACTGAAATTGACAATATTTTGTCCAAGTTTCCTCTGGAACATGACTATTTTCTTTTTCCACTTTTGTTTTAAGTAAGGGGTACTTGCTAATCTGATCTCCTGAAGTCCCTTATATAACCTTGAAATTATCTTAAGACCCAAGTTGGTTTGGCAGAATTGTAGAAACCTAAAAAAGTTACTATTAGTTAGCCCGTACGATTTTTTTCAATGTGTGAAAATCTTTATTATTCCCTGATTAAAGAGAGTGCAGTAAAATGAGAGACCCTGGTTTACCCATCCTTTATAACTTGCATCTTAGTTTTGGGTTAAGTCAAAGCTGTAGGTTGTCCATCCTAGGATCTTTATCTGTTCAGGCCAAATGATACTTGACCCATTTATTACCTTTCCATTAGATTTTTTATTTGTTTTTTTGTCTCCTAATCATTTTAGAATTAGGGTTGCTCCAGATATAGTTTATTCTATTTCTTTCCATCTTCCTTGATAATGCACCAACAAATTAAAGCTCCTCAATTGAGCTTATATGTAGTAGTCCTTTAGGCAGGGGAGTGTGAGTCCCCCCTTGTCCTTTGTTAGCTGAAGAGTTTGAAATCTTATCCTCTGCTTCTTCCCTTGCCATATGTACTGTACTTTGATATTAAATTTTCCCATTTATTAAATTGTCTATCAGTTATTTCGGTTAGAGTTGGGAACAAATATAGTACTCTGGGTAAGACATTCATATTTACAAACTCAATTTTTGATTCAAAACGTAGTATTGGTATCAGAATTTAGACGATTCATGGGCAGGAGTGCATGGCCGGAAAGCGGTAGGGTGATCTGAGGGAGGAGAAGAGACAGAGGTGAAATAATAGTCTGAGGCACGGGGATAAATCTGAGGAACAACTAGATGTCTTACTCGCCAGGTTGAGAGGCGGCAGGGTTGCAGTGGAGACCAAAGGGTGCGGGACAACTAGAGGCGGCTGGGAAAAAACCAGGAAGACAAAAATACAGCAGGCCAACAAAGTAACAACAAAAAAAACAAAATAGCAAACAAGCAGAAAGTATCAACAAAATTCCAAGAAGAAGGAAACTCAAACTCCTATTCTTCTGGCTAGCGCAAAATCCTCTTCTACACATATAATCCACAGTGTTTACAGTCAATATCGGAAGGTACAAAGTCAATTACTAAATCATCAGTTAACAACTGAGTTCTCAGAAGACTGCCGCCGTGGCCGGGCGGCAAAAAAGTGTCACAAACTACGAAAAAACAAACAGGCTCCGAAATGAAAACACAAAACTCCAAAGCACAACAGAGCACGTTAACTGGAGTGATATTACCAGACGGAGTACTAGGCCAGAGATTCTCAGGTTACTCGGGAAAGTCAGGAAGACGATCTGACAGAAAGGGAGAGGTGAATGAGGCATATATAGGGGAGGCACAGGTGAATGTAGTGAGGCTGATTAGGGACCAGGAGAAAGAAGAGAGTTCGGATTGCCAAGGCAACAAGGGTCAGCCTGACAGTCAGCCTGTTAAAATTGGGATTAAATTCCATCTCTTTATGTCATGTTATATTTTATTTGTTCAACAAACTGAAATTCAAGGTATAAAAATTTGTTAGGTCTTTTGGGATATTTACTCCTTCACGGGCAGTTGTCCAAGGACCACAGGTTCAGTGGGTCGATCCTCGGTCTGGCTATATGTCGAAGTGCCTCTGTGCAAGACAATGAACCCCTAATAGCCCATTCCCTTCCCCAGCTGTCTAGTGTCGGTCCAAGCTAGGTAGAAATTGGGAAGGGTTGCGTCAGAAAGGGCATCCGGAGTAAAAACTGTGCCAAATCAACATGTGGACAATGAACCGCTGTGACGACCCTGAACTCACGGGATAAGCCGAAACAACATAAAAAAAAAAAAAAACTCCTGAAGGCCTTTTTTAGACTACTGCCTTATCATATCATATCAGGATCTTTTTAGGAATGATTTGTAGGACCCAAATAAGTGCAGAACAAGCAAATGAGTAGGAAGGCAATAAGTTTATTGTGCGTAACGAGTAGTGGAGGAACAGGTAAGACGGACGGACAGGACTGCTGGAGGTATATGACTGCGGTGACCGATGGGCTTGTGCCGGCAAGGAGTATCTGAGGAGGAGAAGAGAGTGAGCAATGGCAAAACTCAGTATTAACTATTAGGACAATAGTATTTTTACTGTAGGACTTTTCTTCAGCAGCGACTGGGAAGCTTGTCAGAGTTGATGGGAAAATGGATGGAGCCAAATACAGGGCAATCTTAGAAGAAAACCTTTAAGAGTATGCAAAAGACTGGGACGGAGCGTCACCTTCCCATAGAACAATGACCATAAACATACAGCCAGAGGTACAATGGAAGGTTTAGATCAAAGCATATTCATGTGTTAAAATGGCCAAGTCAAAGTCAACATTTTGAAAACTCTGAACTCTTTTATCATTTTCCTTTCACTTCACAATTATGTACCCCTTTGTGTTGGTCTGTCACATAAAATCTCAATAAAACATTTGTATAATTTATAACGTGACAAAATGTATACATTTTCAAGGGGTATTAATACTTTTTGAAAGCACTGTAACTCTTAAAGGATACACATACTGATAAAGGATACACAACGACTGGAATCCTGCTTTGGTGCTGTTTTGTTGGTGGTGGGAGGTCAACAAAGAACAGAATTATCAATATTATTATTATTATTTTAGCTTTTAGCTTATCATTGCACTCTTATACTCCAAGAATATAGTGGGAATGATTCTGTAGCTGATTTGTGAAAGGAAGGTTTAACTCCCGAGGTAATTTTGTACTGGGTCTTGGGACTGGGACTTGCCTCCAGAACCTGCAGCAGGTGATTGATCAGAATCATTCAGATGTCTTCAGTCTCAATACCTTTATTCCACCACCACAACCACCTTTTATAACTGTCTTATGAATAAGTGGTTCTAAAGTAACTGAAGAATTTAATCATCCCTTAGTACTTACACATTATAACAGAAAATGCATATACCATATGAAGCAATATACACAATTATTTAACTCAAATTGTTCACTTCCAGTCTGCTATATATAATGAATCCCTAGCAACATCACAGAAATAACACTACATTAGTCCTGTGACATCTCCGAAACAGCCTATACAGTTCACTATTGCTCATGTTTCTTTAATCAATGGGTACACTGCCCTCTAGTGGCAGTATAATCAAATGGTTCTATTGTTAGCTAGTGTAACTGCTATCTATCATATGACAGCCTCAATTACTCAGTCACTCTACAGTGACAAATTATTTACAAACAGCGATTTCTCCCAATCATAGCAACTGAACACATGTGTCATGCTGCTAACTAACATACAGCTAAATGTGACGGACACGACAATAACAATAACAACAATCAGTAACTCTCCATTGAAGTAACCAGAAAAGTCCCCAGCTTGTTTACTCATTTGCACTAGACTCACTTCACATCAAATGACAGCTAATACAGGTTAATGATTGAATCCTTTGCTGAGTCCTTTGAGTCCTCTGCTCCTTGGCTAATTCGACTGCCTCTAGAGTGAGAGCGTCAAGTCCTTGTCCAGAGAAAATAGTCCTCGTGAAGTAGGAGTGATCGAAGTAATGTTTCAGGTAATGAAAGCTGCCACGAGAGGGAGCCGTATTTACAGTTTGGCAGTTATCATGCTATTCAATGGTTAATATCATGCTTATGGTCGTGGTCCAGTAGGCCACCTACTACTACCAGTAGACCAGTGGGTTTATTGTTCATGATACATGTGATAATTTTACAAAAACTAGCAGTCTATAAATTGGCAAAAGAGGACTTTGAAAACTATAAGAAAACTATGTTTCCTGTTTAAAACCAACAATGTTGAACCTTTAGTCAGTGATGTTCTGTACTCTTGCTGGGTTTTGTCCTATGATTTATTGTCAGGTGTCTTTTAAGTTTTCACTGAACCACAGCTTTAATCATTTCATACCAGGCATCTGATTAGAGAACATGATGAATCACAAGAGAATATAAAAATCATATCTCAAGTACCTGTTGTCATATCGTCCTTTCTTCACCTTGCTGCTATCCTCTGCTATCTTCACTGCATGAGCCACTAGTGGATGATAAAGTTGATGGCTCAGGTTCAGAGTTACAAGCTGGTTTGTATTCTTTATGTAGAACTTTCATACTAGCTGAAACAGCAGAAAGGTGGTGCAAATGCCACTGAAAAGTACCTAAGTAAAAAATAGAGGTCAGTGTAGAAGTTGTTTTTAATTTGGATCACTCAGTGTGTTCACTGTGTGTTGATAAATTAAAGTGATAAATTAAAGTAAAATTCAGAATTTCACCTTTTATTTGATGTCATTTACACTGTGATACATTAAACACTGTAGAATTTTGCCCCTTTTGCACCAGGTGACCCGGCTAAGACATAAGGCATAAGACAACGAAATTGCAGAAATATGCTGTCCAACCATATCATTACTCTGGATAAGACCTGGCTCTTGGCATAGGACACATAAGTGGTAATCTAGAAAATTATTTGTTTGACCTGGCCACGAACTTGCTAGCTGTTGTAGCTTTGTCAACAAGTCATATTGATATTGTCATCACGAAAAGCCATCCAAATCCTTAGACTTACATTGTACTTTTCATTTAATGTTGCTCATTCACAGTGGAAAAACAGAATGTGTGGTTGTCACAGCCTGATAGCTAGGGGGAAGAAGCTGTTGTGGAATCATCCTTTTTTTATATGAATCCTGCAGAACTTCTTCCTGGAGAAGTACAGAGAAGGTCATAGGGAGTTGCATTGTGTCATCGTAGATTTTGAGAAAGCGTATGGTGCCGAGAGAGGAGCTGTGGTATTGTATGAGGAAGTCTGGAGGGGGAGAGAAGCATGTTAGAGTAGTGCAGGACATGTATGAGAGCTGTAAGACCTTGGTGAGGTGCTGTAGGTGTGACAGAGTTCAAGGTGGAAGTGGGTCTGCATCAAGGATCAGCTCTGAGCCCCTTCTTTTTTGCTCTGGTGATGAACAGGCTGACAGATGAGGTTAGACAGGAATTTCCATGGACTACTATGTTTGCAGATGACATTGTAATTTGTAGTGAGAGCAGGGAGCAGGTGGAGGAAAATCTCGAGAGGTGGAAGTCTGGTCTGAAAAAAAAAGGAATGAAGCTTAGCCGCAGTAAAGCAGAATACATGTTTGTCAATGAGAGTGACCCAGGTGGAACGGTGAGGTTACACGGAGCAGAGGTGAAGAAGGTGCAGGACTTTAAGTAATTAGGGTCAACAGTTCAGAGCAATGGAGAGTGTGGGAAAGAGGTGAAGAGGTAAGTACAAGCAGGTTGCCTTGAGATGCCTTTTTTGTCAAATAGCGCTATATAAATAAAGTTGAATTGAATTGAATTTTATTTATCAAGCAGTACAAAGTACTAAGCATTGTGGGGGCTTTAAAAATTGGACCTGTGTAGGATTTTGATAGCCAATAGAACAATTAGGAATCTCATGAAAAAAATATATACAGAAGATGTCAGCAAAGGAAAACCACAGCGTGAACAGCAATTTAGAGGCTAAATCATAAGAAGAAACCAACAATTTGGTAATGTCAGTGTGTCACAAGATTGATGCATTTCCTGAAAATAAGGAATTTACAACCAAATATCATTATAATTACTTTTATTTGTGTTAAACCTATTTGGTGGGGGAGACGAAGGAAAATCATAGGCCATCATCATGGAAAATCAAGGTTGCAATGCAATGAGAGCCTCCTAGAGACACTGTGACCCAAACTATACTGCTTTGCATTTTATTTGCCTGCAACGGTAAGTGGCTGGATGCTACTGAAGGTTATTCAGTACATGTGACATAACTTGTTTCATAATCAGAGATGCTATTACCTCTGTTTAGCAACAGTCTCTCATTACAGTAGCTCAACACAACTCTGCACTATTTGTCTCTATTTGTAAAGAGGCAGATTGTTGCCGACTTAAACAGGCTGTCTGAAAACATCTTAAGCTATTTATAACAGGCAGACAGTTGACTAGTAGTGGAACATACAGTTTAATGAGGGAGATTTTTGGCAACACCATGAGATTTCTAATCAGCCACATTTTATAGTTGTACCAAAACACCTTCAACTACACTGAGACTATTTTAAAATTTGGAATGAGAAGCTCCTATTGGGAAAGTATATCTCTAAATTTGGTGTGGGGAAACCATTTTCACTCATGGAAGACTAGAGGGGCAATGCACCTTATCTAGATCAATACTTCCACTTTTGCACCATTAATTTCAATTTAATTTGAGCTAAAACTACAAACAAAAAAGTTGTTTGTAGAAGCAGTAGTAGAGTACTGTAATAGCAGTGCGATTTTTTCTAATAGGATAGGATTTATGCTGTACTTGCATCTCTTTTTTTCTTGTCTCTGCAGAATGCAGAGGACGTGGACGGCACCTTAAATATCCTCAGTGTCCTGGATGAACTTCTGACAGCTGGTAAGCTCAGATAGAATCAGGTCTTGACCAGAAAAATAAAACAAAACTAAAATAACAGATGAAAAATATTGTTATTCAGACGTAAAAATAAATTACTTGCAAATTGCCATGTTTTCATTAAATTGCCATTTACCTTCATTATTTAAAACTATTAAAACATTTAAACATTTAAACATTTAAAAGATTTCTGACTTTGACAGAAATGTTCATGTCCATATTGGATCAACAGTAAATAGTTTAAATTAATAAGGGCAAGGTTTTTTCAGTCCATATCTGCACTAAAATGACAGTGACAAAATAAATAAAATAGAAGAAAATATTGTTTTTCATTTTACTGACATAATACAGGGTTTGCTTCAATGTACCCTGCCTCTTGCCCAATGACAGCTACTGCTTCAGCCCCACAATGTCCTTAAACAACAAAAAAGCTGTCTAGATGAGAATAGCTAGATGATAGAATAAAGAAGAAATAATATATCTTAAGTTCTTCTTTTTCTGCTTATATTCAGCAAAGTAAGCTCAGCTCAGGCAGGCTGAAGCAGGAGTCACGTAATACTGCATTAATAATACAAGCCACGTTTTTTTCCTATAGCAACCAGCTTTATTTTGCTAACTGGGTTTTGGTGCATTTAAATTTGAGCATCTAATAACTGGAATTCTGTTCTGAAATTTAAAACATGTCACATGTCATGAGATTATAGGTTTCCCTAGTGTTTTCCTCAAGCTAGTGCTGAAATAACTGTACATACAAGCAGGTATTAACTTAAATCTACAGTTAAATAAAACAGATTGTTTAGATTGATGACAACAATGGCAAAGCACTACTTTACTTTCTACAGGTACAGATCGACGGATCTACTACATGATCAAGAAAGGTGCTAGTGAGGCTCTGCTAAATGCACTGGTCAAATTCGCCCACACTTTCTGTCCCAACTACACTATCCTGCTGCCTCTCATGCACCTGCTGGCTAAAGTTGGACACAGAGGTGAGAATAGAAAATGAAGATTAAGTTTAAATGTGAGAAAACATTAGAGACATCAGAACTCTAATGGGGTGAGGCAGCCTTGATGTGTGTGCCTTCTTCACTAGTTTTCTTCTTACACTGTCAATGAGTTTTTGAGGACAGTCTGTTCAACACAGATTTATTCCTGTGCCACAGTCCTTTTATTTCTCACTGATATATTTAACTGTACTCCACCCGTGCTGTACTACTGGACTTCTGCATTTCTATAACTTTTGTTTGGAAGTAGGTTAATTCATTTAGATTATTTTGTAAAAAATCTGTTTGTTTCTGGTGATCCATTTTCTAAGCCTGTGCTGTTTTTATCTCTCTCTCTCTCGTAAGATAAGTTAAACAAATGTTTTTTGCCTTGAAATCAGTGGAACTTGTGAAAAATCACATTTGAAAAAAATAATGCTACCAGGATCTATTTTCTTAGTTTCTATTTTTTTCATCTGTGAAAGAAGAGAATAAAAATATGAAGGTTTTGAGTTCCATTTAGAAGCCAGACCATCCATCCATTACATTACCTGCCTTTGCTTGTCACCAGGGGGGTGGAAGGTCTGACAGCTATCACTGGGCGGGAAAAGCGATATACCCTGGACTTGTTGCCAGTCTATCCATCCCGTTGGGCACTCTCTCTCAAAGCCAGAGCATTCTCCCCATTTAGAACATTTATTTAATTACGTTTAGTGGTGCACTCTTGTGGGTGAAATGATGATTACAATGTGAAAAATCTCCCTTTTCCCAAGTTTCCCAAGTGAAGAAATTTCTTTCCTTTCCTCACATTTTTTTTTTTATAAAAAAAAACATTCTGGCAACACTTTATGTGGAAAAGTTTTTCCACTGATTTTTGGGAAAAACTAAGGAACTCTGAAAGATTAGCAACACCAAAAAAAGTTCCTAAGCCATAAACACAGGAGAGAGGAAAAAAGAAATAGCTCTGTCTTAGAAAATGGATGGCCAGAAACTTTTTTCACTCAGGGTATCCGTATACATTATGTTATCTTACATTATCAATAATAACACTTCTTTTTATGTTGTATGTCCATATACACATGGCTGGTGTGTGGTGCACTTATTTACAGAAAAACATGAGGTGAACCATTTGAGCTGCATGTAAATCCTTGATAAAAGGGACAACACACCCACACACACCCACACCCACACACACAAGCCCCCACACACACACACATACACACACACAAACAGTGTTCATACACACACAAACAGTGTTCATATACATATAGATAAAAACTTTATTTATGTCGTGCAGTATTAGTATCATTTCATCCATTCGTTTTTTAGGAAACTAAATATCTATGTTCATTCATCTTGAAAAAAATCTCTTGAATTGTGTAACTAAGAAGCTTAATATTACTTTACGTCACAATCTTTCTGATAAAAAAGTGTAAAGTATGTGCAAATCCCAAACGTTCCTTATAATGTGCACACATGATATGACACGAGCAATCAATGCATTGAGCAGGTTAGATTTGGTTTGCAAAGTAATAAGGAAAAACGCAGCCACACTGAAGTACCTTACCAAACCCCAGCAGCACTGGTTTCTTGTTCATAGATTAATACAACCGTAGTTTAACAGAGAAGTAACATAATCAAAAGCATGTACGTAAAGTGAAAGCAGCACAACATAATTTTAGCATGTCCACTACCATTTTTCAATCCCCCCACCCACTGCACAATCTGCTGGCTCATCCCCCATCTGTAAGTTGGGTGGGGGCTGTCATCGCTGTCAATTAATTTTTTGCTCCACATGACATCACATTTTAATGTATTTATTTTTAGATTTTCTCCAGTTTATCTCAGAGCCAATACAGTTGTTTAATAGCTAATGCTACATAACTTCAGGATCTACACATTCCTAAATATATGTGTGTACTGTATCCGTGTTTTGGCAGACCGTCGTATTGGTATGAAAGCAGAGGAGACTGGAGCGGTTTTGCTGATTCTAAATCTGCTAAAGCACAATGTCAAACATGCCACAAGGGCTGCAGCCTGCCTCTGGGTCATCCAGGTGTTCTCCTCATCAGGTACCATCTCTCTCACTCAAACACCTCACTCACCTCACTCACCTCACTCACCACACACACACCACACACACACAACTGCAGAAAGTCTGGGGACTTATTTATCATGGCACATGCAGATCAAAATCTTTTATTATTCTTAGAAATTTAACAAGTGAGTCACACATTCTCTACTCTTCACTGAGCTTCTTCCACAAATTAATTCTGATAAAGGAAACACATCTGTTTTTAACACTTATTCTTAGTTCTTGCACTTTTTAAACAGCCAAGGCCTTGTTTGACCCCACAAGTTATTATCACTGTTTTGAGAGGTAGCTGTTTGGCTGAACATATTGTACTCTCTCTAATACGACATTAAGAAATCATGATCAATGGCATCAATAAACACCACCAAAGTATATTCTGTTTTTTCTATTGATCTCCTTTTCTGTAACATCAAATTATGCTAATGAAGTAGATCTGGTTTTCTAATAAAATCTCATGAACCGTTTCTATTAATAAAAGCATATAATCTACCAGCACTTTTTTGCAGAATCTATAAGAAAAAATTAGATGCAGTTTAAACACAAAATCGTGCATACAAACAATTAATAATTGTACAGTCCCTTTTAAATCATTGTAAGTTGTAAATTGCCTGTCCCTGTCCTTCACCAGACAAAGGTATGCTGAAAGTATAAATTGGCCTTAACATCAATGTAAATGACATGAATACAGGGGTTGTAGACCTGAGGAAGACACTTTTGGGGTGAGTAAATAAAGTAATAAACATTGCCTTGACTGACAGTCTATTCATTGGTTATCTATAACAGGTACAAATGAATACCAGCAGTGCTCCACTAGATGTCAGTGACGTATAAACCAAAAACACACCCTGGCCATATGCACCACCTAATATTTCCAAGACTGCACTGGATTTGTCACTTGTAGGAGTATCTAGTAAAGTATTAAGCCACATTTTTGGTATAAATCATTGTGTCTGATTGTCTTTCCTACCTCTAACACAGGATTTTACAGTTTTGGAGTCCTACTGCTCTGCTGAAACTGAAAACTTCCTCAACTCTCTATGCAACAGCTGTTGGTGCTCCCATCTATGTTTGTTTTACAAGATGTTTATGACTCATTTTAAAATCATTTTAATTTGATTGAATATAATTACTTTGTCACAGCACACTTTTATAAGAATTTTGATACATTTTTCTATTAACAGAAACAATTTCGCAATATACAATTTTTATAAAATTTTCAATATATTCATTTTCCACAAAAATATCTGGAACTAAAGGATCAGATACAACCACTGTTAAAGTACTGGAAATTTATATATTTTTTTTAACAATGAGCTATACCTCCTTACTCACAATTGCCCACAGTTAGGTGAGGAAGATTTTAGTGTGGTTTAAAGCAAAAAATACAATAAAATTCAATTACTTTAGATGTAAGAATTTTGTAACTAATGATGGAAAAATTAAAATAATGAATAATCACTCAAAGTATCAATCTTAATTAATTTGTATAAAGTACTTCAACTTTCTGTTTTAATTGTTTAAATTCTTTTAGTTCAGTAACTTGGACAAACCTTTGTGTCAGAACTCATATTCTGACCTCATTATGTGTTTCTACAGTTTCTACGGCAAACCTAATAGGAGAAAACCACGGACTTGACGTCATCTTCAGCCTCATCCCTGAGTATACCACCAAACATCTGCACACCATCAGGTATGTACACTTAAGCTTTTTGCAGTTTACACTGCCACCGGCATCCACACATCATGTGCCCACTCACTCAGTCTAACTGGACTTGAGGAAACTGGTCAACAAACAAACAGTAGCATAGTACAAAGTGCTGCAAGTTCATCTCCTTAGGCGCCATAACCAACGGGTGTCATGTAACAATAAGTAACAGAGGCTCTGGGCCCTGGCTGACCCATATGAAATTAAATTATTTTCTTAGGCCTGACTACAAAGGTCAGTCACTTATACAGCGTGAACTTTTTATTTATATATTGGCAGTTTGTGGTGCCAGGGGGTGGCTTGGCAACACTTACCCCATTTTATATTTCACACAGGAGTCAGTGATGGTTCAATTGTGTGGAAGATTTAGTTTACTACACAGGATAAAGTAAGTGCTTGGATGACCTACACCCGGAGTTCACCTTGTATCTACATGACCTTAATGGTACACTTTTCAAAAGACATATTTTTAGGAATGTATAATTCCCTTTAAATACTAACTGGTCTGCACATAGTATAATAATACTATTTGTTCCACAAAACACATAGATGTTAACTCCTTTGTTGGATTATGTGTAGTGTAATCTAACAAAAACAAAAAAAAAAGACGTGCTGCCATATTATGAATCATCTGGAGGTGTTTGATTGTGCATGCTGGTATCCCTGTCAGCAGGACGTTGCAGGAGTCAAGACAAGATATAAACAGTGCCTGCAGAATGAGTTTGGTTGCATATTCAGAAAAGTAGTGTATGATCTTTCTGACAGTGTAGGCACAAAATTGACAAGGCACAAAATGTCAGGGGCTGCAGCAGTTCTCTAAATATAACATAGATTTAGTGACCTAATTTTTAACCTACAAACAGCAAACAACTAACCTGCAGTTAAATTACGTGCCCACAACCATTAATGCTAAGCTAATAATCCAGCAATGGTTTCTGACTTTAAGTGATTAATTAAATTCAATTCAATTCCACTTTATTTATAGCGCCAATTCACAACAAAGTCATCTCAAGGCACTTTACAGAATAAAGTCAAGACTAGAAGGATGTATAGAGAGAATCCAACAATTCCCTTTTGAGCAAGCCCTAGGCAAAGGTGGAGAGGAAAAACTCCCTTTAACAGAAGAAACCTCCAGCAAAACCAGGCTCAGGGTGGGCGGCCATCCACCTTGAGTGGTCGGGGTGAGTGGAAACTGAAGAGAGAAAAGAAAAAGAGCAACAAAAGCAACAACAAAACTTTGGGCAGGATGGTAGGACCAGTAGCTGCACAGACAGAGAAGAAGAGTCATACAGTCACTACTGTATGACATTAACTCTGTGTGTTTTCTCCCGTAGTTCTCTTTGTCCTTCTCTGTCCCCCTCTCTCTGTCCCTTTCTGCAGGTGTCCCTGGCTTTGAAGCAGTGTGTTTTCCAGTGTGCAGCTACATGTCCTACCAACCTGCCCGATGTTTTGTTGTTGCTTTTGCATGATTTTCCCATTTGCTCTGTACACCTTGAAAGCCCACATAAATTATGTTAAGAAATTCAAATAAATTACAAGAGTTAAAATCCAAGATGGCTGCTCTGTTTATCAAAACAGTGTAAGTAGTAGTGAAATGCTGTTTATTAGCACTTCTGGTGTCTTAATTAAACAGTCATACATACTGTACTGATCAACTTCTATCTGTGAACATCAATCAAGTTATATTTAACTCCAGGCTGCTATCTTAATTTTAATTTGAACCATCTCCATGCACAAACTGCACAGCAGTATTAAACTTTACGGGAAACATCATCATTAGGTGTCAACATATTATATTATTTTTCCCCTTAAATATTTAACTCTTATGTAAGCCATTCCTCCTCCTCTTGGATTATATGTCCTCTTCCCATCAGCCTCTGTCAGAACTGATGGCACTTGGCTCACATAACCAGCATCCTCCAGTTTACCCAGTGGACCATGCCGGGAGCACTAAGAGCACTGGCCTTTGCCTGGCCCTATTCCAAGCAAACCAGCCCCTGATCAACCAAAGTGAATATGAAACTCCCTGGCGGTGTAAGGGAATCAGATGCTCTGACATCACAAAATTTTAGCAATCAGGAACAATTTTCTGTATCATTTTTATAACGTAGCCAGCTGTTAATTGTTGATAATTAGAATTTCTGGGATTGATGATTGAAGCCAGACACTACTTAGGGTAATTTGCTAGAATTGGCAGCTTTGAATTCTTCTGTGATGTAATGAAAGCATCAAGCCAGGAGATTTGCAATTTCCCTTAAGTGTGAGAGGTAATTAGACATGTCACACTGATTTATACAATCACATTACATTTCCTGTGAACATAATAAGAATATGTTGACATGCAAAGAAAATGGTGAGTTACAAATGCTAATACTGCATAAATCAATGAAATATTTCCAGATAACATACTTTTGTCTGCCAAAATGTCAGACCTTGCAGCAAAATGTCCGGTTTCTGCTATAATATGTGATCCTGCCGTACAATGTCCTGTTTGAGGCTTTTTAACCTATGTCTTTTAACTTAACCAATGGCTTTCCCTTAGCTTTACTACTTGACCTAAATACCCAGCCCTAATATCTTGTTGTCAAGAGCTATCATTTGCCAAAATTAACTTCTGGCTAATATCCATTACTTCTTACTAAGATTGGTGGTCCACCATCGGTTTCTGCAACTAGATACCCCTGCCTGGGGTTTGACATTGTAGTGGCTGAACCTTGGTACTGCAACATCGCCATTGATCCCCAGACAGTTGGAACATTATCTGGTGTATATGAATTTGTGTGCACAGTCACACCGATCCATCAGTTGTTTTTATTTTAAAGCGTGTGTTTATTCAAATGTCTGAGATACTAATTGCTCCCTCTGTTTCATTTCCAGGGCAGCCATTAATGCCTTTGCTGCTTTACTCCGCACAAGTAAGTTTTGACCTTCATCATTCCTAGCTGATGGTTTTCATCATACTGGATGTACATCATCATCATCATCATCACCACCATCATCACTACACAATACTACTTAAGCCCTTTCTCCAATGGCTTTGCGTGGGTTTGTGAGGCAATTTTCTTATTTTCCTTTATCATCCTCTGATAACATGTATTTCATCTGAAATACAGCCTACTCTACCCAGTGCAGCTAGAGTGGCCCTTCCATCATCCATCCATTCATTAGTTATACATGTTTCCTTTTAAGATTAAAAGTACATTCTTAAATAACACTGTTGCAATAGGTTTCTTCACTATAAAAATATGGGCATTTTTGTTTATCTACAAACAGATCCACAGGCTAATAGCAGCCACTAATGTTATTTTAATTATTTCAGACAACAATATAGGTCTACTACCACACTATTAAGCTTACTTAAGTTCTGGATTTTGAGCTCTTGGTTAGGTACAAGCCTTGGATGGTTTTGTCTTTGTCATCTTCTTTAAATTTATTTTTTTTTTAAATTATATTAAAGAAATATAAAACTTCACCCTCTTTACCCTTACACAACTAAAAATATTTGGGGTCTGGTAGTAGGATGTACATGGCCATTGGGGTCCAACCAGGGCAGCATCTAGAAATGTTTTATTGGGGTGGCCAGAATGGGGCACATGCTCAAAATAGGACGGCACATTTGGAAAATTAATTTAAAAGGTTGAAAACACAATAATGGACAATCCACTGCAACACTGAGCTCTTGGTAGTCTCAGAAAGAATAAAATCTTGAAAAAAAAGTGCCTGAAATGTGTTTACAAATTGAAGCTTATAGATATTGTACAGAGTTCAGACATTATAGTGACCTCCAAGTTGTGTAGCTGCTCTGAACATTGAAAGGAGCCTCTAATCTAATGGTCTCTTCATTTACTTATAAGTGGATGTGGTATATCTTTGGAAAGGAATTAAGATGTATTTATGGGTTTTTTCAGAAGAGACAACTCCTTTCAGCAAGCAGTAATTTCTCTTCTTTCCATGACCTCTGCCATTACTTAATAACTTCAGGCTAGTCTCCCTCCTTTGTTCAAACTACAACGTGCACCCCAGAGCCTTATCCAAAAGACTTAATGGCTTCCCGGATATACTTGTAAATAGAAACCAATCATGCCTGACAGAAAAACCATGAACAACAGTTTTCAAATTTTTAACATGTCAGTTTTGGCGTTATCTTTGTAGTCCAGGTGATTGCATTTGACAAGGGGATTTTTAGTGTTCTGCACTAATTGCACTGGAATTGGTGATGGGTTGGGTGGGTTTATTGTAGAGTGGTACTGAATTTCTTTGGTGTATAGGCTGAAAAGTCAGCTCAGTATTCTCTTCTTTCCATGGTTCTCTAGGATGCATGTTTCTTCTATTGTCTGCTTGTGCAGACCATGAAACGAGTCATAGATGTTTCATAGAAACTCTGTCGCTCTATAAAAAGCCCCATCTATACAAATGAACTGGACAATGTGATGTTAGGCCTACTGAAAGGGCATTAGGGGTGGGGTTTATGGTTGCCAATAACTTGGTTGTGAAAACTTTGTGACACATACTTTTTTCTCTGACAACACCACAAGGCCTAATGAAGAAAGCGTGGAGATCCATTCGGTGGTCTGGTCTAGCTTGCACTGGGTCTGAGCAACAGCCTTCTATTGATTTTGCAATTTCTGTGGTTAAAACTTGTTTACTTTGTGATTGTACTGAAAAATCATAGTGGCCCTCTCATGTAGGCGTTTGCTTCTCCTGTCTATAATACCTAGGTTAGACCTGTGGCTGATCCACTGTACAATGTTAAACAGAGTCTGGCTGTACAACTGGACATTAAGCTCAGATGAATTGGGCCGTTTCTCTGAGAGGAGCATTATTTTTTTTAAATATATGAGACTGCCGAATTTTAAGTCTCTGCAGAGGCAGGCATTTATAAACACTTCTAAATCGTAAACCTCCAATGCCTGTAATAGTAAAATAAGAAAAATGGTTCCACACTTTCCTCACAGCAGAAAATGTGGAATTGTTGGCCACAAGCATTCATGCTGGCAGCACAGAGAGAATTTTGCAGAAGGGGGATGCTTACACTATTGCCCACAGGTAGCATAGCAGGCAGCAGGAGATGCTACAACCAGACCTCCACAATATAAGACAAAAAGTAATAAAATGTACATAAAATGCAAGTTACCAAAGAAAACTGGCAGCACTAAAGGCTTCAGAGACAGAGACATTGGTGCCAGGGAAACCACTGAACTGGTGACAGTAACGTGGGAGACCAAGGCTTATTGGTGCAGATGGGGAGAGTGTGCTGGCCCATGTAGTCTGATCCAGGCGAGCTACTGTAGCTTACATTGGTAAAAGTTTAAGGTGAATATTGTATGTGTGGCTGTTCAGCTACATTTATGAATAATTTCTTTTTATACATCAAGTGGATGGCTGGGTGCCTGTGCATCGCTTATCTGGTGAGAGATAAGAGCACACAGGGATACACTATTGACAGAAGGCAACCCAGCAGAGCCAGTGCGATGCTTTTGACAATTCTCCTATCTAATCTATACAATATAAGGCTCAGTGATACCAAATTAGGAGCCATTTGGGAGCTGTAAGACCTGTGTAGAAGCGATCTTACTTGTATCCAAAAATTATCCACTCTGGAGATCATTGAATGATGAACACTGAACATTTATTGAATTCCACGTTTCTCAACTTAGCCGATAATGCTTATAACAAACTTGAAAGGTAAACTTCAAAGGCAGTTATGTAATGTCATTAATGACATCATCAGTATGCTTCTTAATCTAATTAACCTTAAAATACACAACATAAACAAAAACAGAGAAAAACCCTGGTTGGCTCATACAAGCTGGCTCTTTTAAGCGAGCTGAGTCGAAAGAGCCGAATCTTTGAAAAGAGCCGCACCTCCCATTACTACCCTTTGTCTCTCTGGCCACGTGCAGCATGTTCAAACATGCTCTTTTCTCCTGTGTGACCAAGCAGTAGTAGTTCATTTTTTATTTTTAGATACAGACAGATAGACAGACAGCATATTCTGTCTCCTTGAGCTCTTAAATTTAAAGTGACCATGTCTGTGTGTAAGTCGATTAAAATCTGGCTTATTGAATTAATTTAGAAAAAATACACTTAAAATACACTAAAAAATATAATTAAAAATAAAGGGTTTTCAGGTGCATGCTCATGTGGGTGTGGAACAGGAAGTGTTTTTGTTTATGTTGCTTGTTTGTCAACAATTCAGCTCAAGCTACTTTAATCATTAACTGAATTTAAATTAGATTTAATTAAGTTCAAGAAACATCTTAAGGATCAGTCAAGCAAACAAGCTTGAGAGGCAGGGCTGACAGGACAGCAGCTGTATAACAGAGCTCACTCAGACATTAAACAGCATCAGGGATACAAACTGAATGCATCCCCGAATAGTCAATGAGCAGTTTCTGTGTTTAAAAGGCTATACAGTGTGCACAATTTATTGGCTTAAATTACCATTATTCCTAGTGTTCAAATGTGTGAAGCGGTGTCCCACACATACTTGGTTGTGTACATTGGACATTGTTTTAAACCTTCATTTATTCTAAGTTTGGATCATTTTCACACATGTATCCTGCCCAATACAGCCACAGACTGACCTGCTGGTCAATGAGCACCTCTACTACAGCTGTTGGGAGATTAAAGCTGGACTCCCAATCACAAGCTTTCTTTACTGCCGTTTGCAACACTACCGTCCTCTTCTGTATTTGTAATATTCAAAGTTTTAATTTAAATTGTGTATTAATTAACAGTATGCTTGTGTGAGGGAACCTATTCTAAAAGCATTGCGATTCGTGGTTGAGGACAGCAGTCTTGATAACACTGCGCACACAACCTTTTTTTTTTGTGTGCGTACGAGGCTTTAAGAGTGTGATACTACATGCGGACGAGACAAGGATGTCACTTTGCACTTCCAATTTACATTATGTGTCAGGGCTCCATTATGTTAGGATACACATACTTAGCTGGGTTGTGTGATTTGCCATTTTGGATCTAGTTTGTATTTTTCATAAGCAGATGATACAGATGTTACAAAACACTGAATGGAATTTACACTTCTTGAGACTTTGTTTGCTGCATCTATGATTTACAGTCACATCTATGTCCTAAACTCATGCAAGTGCTGAGCTCTATCCCTCAACTCACAATAAATGAGCAAGCCACAGTTCTGGCATTGCACACCTACAAATATTTTTTCAGTAGTATATGTCCAGTAGTACTAGGAAACACACACATTGATTCACAATAACCACTAAAAGCCTCACAAATAATGAACAAGTTAACTTAACAAGTAATAAAAAACAAAAAAGAAAAAGATGGAAAAATACTGCAAATCAACCAAAAAGAAGTGGTTGACAGCCTTTCCCCTGTCTGTGCTCAGGGGCCCATTTTGTCAATATCCACCCATGGCACCAAAAGCAATGATAACAATAAATAATTAAAAAGAAAAAAATCTTTTATATCATGGAATCATAGTTGATTTTATTTGGCCTTTTTGATGCTGATAAACAGAAAAATACTCATATGTCAAAGTGAAATAGATCTTTGACAAAGTAATGTCAATTAATTAAAAATACAAAGCTGGAAATAATTCATTTTATCTCCTTTAACCTACCTTGTCTAGATAATAACTCATGTGTCCACTACGTCTCAGTGCAGTAATTGTAGTATGCAGTATCACATAGCCAGTTTAGAGCTTCATCAACGATTATAGTCTCAAACGCTGGCTTCTAAGAAATGCATTAATGATTCTGTAACTTTATGTGAGCTCTTTCCTTACTTCTTTTGTCATAAATCATCTTTAGTCAAGGTGCATTGCTAGCTTGTAGGTAGATTTGTTCAGTCCACATCGAGTCCACTCAGCCATTATGGCAGTAGATGTCAACAGCAGGAGGAGAAAAGAGTTGAACATAATAATGTCTGTCCTTCCCTCTCTGTGTTTTTTTTCTCTCTCTCACAGAGGCTAATGTTTACTCAGTGGTATCAAAGGGTTACATCTCTGGCCTTTTACGGCTTTATGAAGACTGGCACAACAAGGATACTCAGCATGTTGCTATATCAATTTGCCATGCGCTGCTGCGCTGCCTCCATAAAGTCACCCACATTACTGCAGGCAGACAGGCTTTCATTTCCCAGGGAGGCATCCAACTGCTGTATCAAACTACCCAGGTAAACTTCTAATTATTATTAATTTGTTTTTGTCAGTTTTCGTCTTTTTTCTTTCTTTGGTGCTTTTTTTTCAAAAGGGCTCTACTTTATAAACCACAACAATGTCTACATTTATCACTGACCACTGTATGACTGTTGTCACTTACAATATTGCCCTATTTGTCCCACACTGAAGGTCAAGACCAGTGTGAAATAACTTTCTGTCGTTATTGTGACTGCAAGCGTATTACACACATCACACTACTGTATATGCGTGGTAGACCTAGTTTGACTTTAGGGAAGCAGGGTTTTTAGTCACCTACCCATGTCTAAATAGTGCCTTAGGAGAGGGATCATGATTTCCGACACAGCCAAAGTATTTATGTGCATTTAAAGTTAGGCGTTAGCTGTATGATGAGTTCAATTGTCATGTTGTTGTCACACTTTTGAGTGTATATTTAATTTTGGTAAGACCCAAAAGAGGAGAAAGCGAGGGGAGGTGTTAAGGTTAATGAAGGTTTGCTGCCCGGGAAGGTTGGACAGGAGGCCGGCGATGACGCTGAAGCCCTGCCGGGCCGGACAGGAGGTCTGGCACGAGGCCGGACATTTAACTGGAGGAGGCATCGACCAGCTCGGAGACAGGAAGAGGAACAGAACCGGAGGCGGAGTCGACCCGCTCGGAGACAGGAAAAGGATCCGACCCGGACACGGCGTTGACCCGCTCCGAGGCAGGAACAGGATCAGAAGCAGAGGCGTCAGCCGACTTGAAGACAGGAAAGGGATGAGGAACAGGAACTGGACGAGCAGCAGCAAACCTCAGCGCCGGGACAGGAACTGGATGATCAGGAACTGGACGAGTAGGGGCCGAGCTCTGGGCCTCAACAGTAATTGGAAGTGGACAAGCGGCAGCCGACCTCGGCGCCACGATAGGAACTGGACAAACTGGATGAAAAGGAGAGGCCTGGGCAGGATCCCCATAGGCTGCGTCGGCTTGGACAGGCCCCACCGGACCGCAGAATGTGTCGACCCATTCTGGAAACTGAATCAAAGTTGCAGTGTCAACCTTGGGGAACCCCTTGGGACCGCTGGCGGCGTCAACCCGCAGTGGAACAAAAGCTGAGGTGGAGGCGTCGACCCGCACTGGAGCAGTAGCTGAGGTGACCGCGTCGACCCACTCTGGAACAGGAGCTGAGGCAGTGGCGCTGCCCTGCTCAGAGGCAGCAGCTGAAGTGACAGGGTCAACCCACCCGGAAACAGGAACTGGAGGTGCAGCACATGAGCCAGGGGAGGGGTGTCCCCGTTTACCCCTGGTCCTGTTATTAGCCAGGAGCTGCAATAATCTGGGTACCCCAGGCACGTCGTTCAGAATTCGTTCCATCTAGGAGATAGTCTCTCTGTGTAGGTTTGGGTCTGCAGACCGGTCCCAAGTGTTTCTGAGGTGGAAGAGCATGATGACTGGGCGCTGTTTGCCCACGTCCAGAATCAATTCCTGAACCCACTGACTCAGCACTTGCACAACCCTGGATTCAAAAACTGACATGGATGATGGCGCTAGGACTGGGGCAGGACGGGTTCCCTCAAAACCATTAGGGAGAGGGGGCTGGTCAACAGTCTCAGGTCTGTAGCCTAGAAAGCATTTGGAGGCTTCCGTGGTGTCCATCCTTAAGTTTAATGCGCATCTCCTGGGTCCTAGTTCTGGCCAGATTGTTCTGTCACACTTTTGAGTGTATACTTAATTTTGGTAAGACCCAAAAGAGGAGACAGTGAGGGGAGGTGTTAAGGTTAATGAAGGTTTATTTTAAAAAAGGCAAACAACAGAAAATCACTCTATGAAAAGGTTGGAAAAACACATGAAGTACAAACAACATAAACCAGGTTAAACAGACCAAGAACTTAAGCATATTGGAGAGGGGGATAAACTAAATTATAACGATACCAGGAAAGCAAGGGAACTAACTAAGAAACTAGGGAGAGGAAAACAGGGAAAAACAGAACACAAAACCTGGACCTAACAAGCAGAGAAAACAAAAACCTAAACACTGAAACAGAATGAAACAAATAGCAAACCAAACCTCAGACCATTATGTAAGGGAAGAGAATCCAAACTGAGCACTGGGGAAAGGCACAATGGGGAGAGCGATGTCCAGACGTATTGACTGTCCACAGAAGGGTTTAGAGACGAGGAAAGGAGAGACAATCTGGCAGTAACAGTGGGGAGAGCTGGGTATAACTACATGGGGGTACAGGTGAAAACAATCAGGGTTAACGAGAAACAAGAAGCTAAATGAAACTAATTAGGAAGTGGTGCTGAGGGACTACAAAATAAAAGCCAGGAGCAGGAAGTAAAACTAAAGAGAACTGAAGTGTCAGAACTGGGAGTGTGACAGTTGTCCACCTTGACCACAGCAGCTATTACAATTAAATAAAATATAAACAGGTCGTTTATATTTTATACCATTCGTTTATACCAGGGTTTACAAGTAACATGTTGCTTCAATGTTTCTGTGCAGACTTGTTTGCTGAATAAATGTCTGGAGTCTCTTGTGGAGCCCTCTGTGCAGCTGATGAGAAAATGTCTCCCCAAAACTCCATTACCACTGAGTTCAGATCTGTCTGCATACACCTTCCCACTTCCTGGAAGACCAACTGTTGTCCCTGAAGTGGATGTGGAGTCAGGTACGATGTCAATAATTACGTTATGTCAAGACTGAAAAAAGAAACTTTTCTTTATAGCAGTTAAAGAAATTTGCCCCAAAAAGAATGTATTTTTGAATTACCAACTTCATTTTGCAGACATTTCAACTACAACTGACCTTTATGTTCGCATTTTTTAACAAGATGAGGGCTGTGTATTTTGTTCCTTATTTCCTACAGTTAAGTTGGATTCTTTTGTGACTGGTGTGGAGAAAACAAGACTTATTTGTACAAATGGGCATGTCAATATTGTTTAAAGATACACTTGACATATCCTAAGCATTAGCTTAATAACAGTTACATACATAGGGGGACTGGTGGCTCAGTGGTAGAGCATTGGGCTGGGATGCAGAAAGAAGCAGGCTCAAATCTCACCCCACCAGGTGTGGCCCCACCCACCCACCAGGGTGACCCCAGTGCCAGTCCCAAACTAGGATGAAATGGGTGGTTTGCAGCAGGAAGGGCATGCACCATCAAAACACATGCCAAATCAATGTGCAGGACATGTTCCAATGTGGCGACCCTTGAAGGGACAAGCCAAAAGCCGTTGATCTTTGACATACAGTTACATACATACAGAACACTAATGTTTTGTTCTCACTTTATCCAGATGAGAGCAGTGAAGAGATTGATATAGAAGAGACTGACAATACCCAGGAGGGAGACAGCAAGGACTATGTAAGTGTGTGGTTCTGCATTTATTATAATATTGTATATGTGTGTTATTCTGATACTTTTGGTCGGGGACCAGTGGCCAACTTTTTAATTAAATGTTTTTAAATACAGATGAACAGATTTAAATTGAAATGATTTCTTTTGTGTGAAGATTCGCAGCCATCCAGGTGATGGTTATCCCTATGATGCTTAGTATTTTAAGATTTAATCAGTTCTGACAGGCTGGCTGCCATATTAACTCTTTAGCAAGCAAATGGTGATTATTCATATCTATTCAATTCAATTTAATTTAGGTCAGTTCAGTTTATAAAGTTCAATTTACTTTATTGTCATTGCATGAATGTGTAATGAAATTGTTACCTTCATGTAAAATTTTAAAAAGTGCCTTTCGCTAGTTTCTATTCTTTAACAGCACTTCCAGCAACAGTATAAATAGCTGGTGACCTGGGTGAGATGAGTCTCTGATGTTTAAAGCCTCGAGTTATATACGTAAATGTCTGTTAACGTTAACTATGGACTAATAATATGTCGTGCTGCTTTAATGATTATCTGTAGAACAGCTTTTTCTGCTATGGTGCATCTGGCAAACCACAACAACATACCATATGTAAGGTTACTTTCAAAAGAGCTGTGACAGAAAGATATTAGCATCTTCCGAGAACAATATTTTTTAATGTTCCAAGAAATTACAGATTTTATTGTTCACATTAGTCTACATTGGGTCTTTTTCAGATTTGTGTGCATTGGAAAATACATGTGACATCCTAATCTGTTGCATTTGTAGTTATTTAATTTTGTGCCTCAGGTTGTACAGATATTGCAGTATACCCAGACATGGACTGACGGTCAGCCATACTGATAACATATTGAGATAAAGCAGGCGCAGTCAGGAAAACTATTCTAACGTGCTAACGGCTATATACACACATTTGCAACAATAGGTAGTGTTTAGCATCAGTTCTGCAGCAGAATTTCCACTAGCTAATCTGCAGCAGGTGCAAAAAGTTAATCATGAGCAGCTTGACTGCAGAGAGAGGGATGAATGAGTAAGAGTTGAAGAAAATGCTTTGGAAGAGGCAAAGAAACAGGTGGACAAATAGCTGTTGATTCAAGGTGTTCGAACTGTTGAAAAGGTAATAGTGATCATTCTTCACCTTACTGTTCAGATCTCTGCACTGGCTTCGGGTAGCTGCCCACATCTGGTTCAAAGCTCTTACTCTTGCCTACATAGTGGTCAACTCAGCAGCACCTGCCTACCTGTACTCCCTCATTCAGGTCTACAATCCCTCCCACCCAGTGTGCTCCTCTAATGAACAGCGTCTGGTGGCCCCAGACATATTTAAAAAAACTGCTGAAGACAGATCTCGTCTGCAACTTTATGCCCTAAATCTTATCTGTTTTTTCTTGCACTCTCAAGAAATGTAAACACTTCTTCTAATAACACTTTCATGTTTTTTCCTTGGCTTAAATTTTTTTCTCCCCCTGTACAGTACCTCGTTTGTAAGTCACTTTGGATAAAAACATCTGCCAAATGACTGAATGTAAACATAACTATGTGCATTAGTTAGTAGATTCTAAATGCAACCATTTCAATAAAATTTAAAAAAGCACAATATTTTGCCTTTAATTCCACTAAGCAATTCAAAAAATTAATTTAGTAAATATGGAGGAAGAATGTGAGACCCCGTTTGTGCAGCTCCCACTAGTTTATCTCTATTGTCAGGGGGAACTATTGGGAAGCAGACACAGGGGCATATTCAGACAGAGCAACATAAGCCAAATCATCCGAATAGGTAAGAGGAGTAGGAGGTTTTGTAAGCTGAATATAACTTTATCATTAAACTCACATTGCAGAATCTCTAACTCTCAAACAGGATCTCCTTTCCACCACAAAGAATTCATGCCCTTAGTTTGCACGTAGCAAACCTAATGCACTGGCCAAAAAATCTGACACTGTTCACACTGGCCTTATCTGATGTGAAATTCAGTCCAAACTCGCCTTTTGTGTCTTCGTCAATCTGTCTTTAGTTATATGTAGTTTCGATGCACATACTCATGAAGTGATTTTGGCAAGTTCAGAAGTGCATACTCCTGAAAACTGGAGGGTCTTCATTGTAATACCATCATCTGATGATTACATTTACACAACAGTTTTATTTATGGTGAAGAGAAATGATCTTAACAAACCCATACACAGACAGCCTTTCTTGGGAAAGAAAAACAAGATAAATCCAATCTGTATCATATGCATATTACATATACAACAAAATTTAGACTATAATGTAGACTGCACCACTTCTGTTCATTTTCGTTTGTCCTATACTGACAACCCCAAAGTCCTCACAGTTTTGTAAAGTCTGATACTAGAGTTTTAAACTATCCCTGCAGGGAAAGTGGCAGATACAATATCCTACTTCAACTCTGACAGTGAATTTATATTCTATAGAGAATTATAATGTATCAGAATGCTACAGACCAGCAGGAAATTAAAAGAGTGCTTTCTGATATAAGACTTTTTTCCACAGGATGAAAGTGCAGATGGAATAGTTAATCATATGAAGAGCTGAAGAGTTACCTGCTAACAAAACCAAATACAAACTGAGATTACTTAAATAAAATTACCACTTACTCATGGTCAGTATGTTGCTGAAAGAAAAACTAAACAACAGTGTGGAATATCAGCAGTGTTAGCCTTGCGCTCCCAGAGTATCTGTGATTAAATGGGGCTGATCAAGAACACATAAGGTATCTGATTCATACTTTACCAGGAAATTGGAACAGACTGAAAGGGACCTTTTCCGTACCCTCACATTTTCACTTTTATTTCCGTTATCCAGCATTTCATGCAGCAAACCAATAGCTAGTAGTTAAAAACCTTGCTCTTTTGGTCATCTCTCTTCTGTCCATTCTATCGTATCAGTAAATAAAAAGCAAAATGCTCACACAGTTTTATACTGTTGCTTGCTTGTAATATTTTTAGAAGTTGCACTTCCCATAGTGAAAAAAAAATGAACACATAAGAAAAATTTGATTTTCACTATTATACTTTGTTGGACTTCCCAATCCCAATGCTTGATTTGTAAAACTGGCAAATCAGACTATTATAGTGTGATCTAAGCTCTAAGCTTTCAGTGTAATACAAAAGAAACCCTTCCTTTTATCCTTTCGTTTTTTCCCTTTCAGGGGTCGCTTAGCGAATCATCTGCCTTCATCTAACCCTATCTCTGCATCCTCTTCTCTCGCACCAACTAACTTGTAACTAACATGTCCTCTCTCACTACATCCATAAATCTCCATTTTGGTGTCCTCTAGCACTCCTGCCTGGCAGCTCCAACCTCAGTATCCTTCTACGGATATATTCACAATCTTTCCTCTGAACATGTCCAAACCACCTGGGCTCTCTGACTTTATCTCCAAAACATCGTCCTAACATGATCTGTCCCTCTGATGTACTCATTCCTGATCCTATATGTCCTCATTACTCCTTTATCACACAATACACCTAAGACGTTTCTCCAGCCGTTCAAACCTTCTTGCACATGGCTCTTTACCTTTTTTCCACAATCTCTGTTGCTCTGAACCGTTGAGCCTAAGTACCTAGAAAAATCTTGAAGATGTCTGCGAAAACATCATTTTCTGTTCTGCACAGTCTGTACAGCTTTTGAGTTCAAGCCATGTTTAGGAGCATTTGCAGAAGTCAATAAATGCTACTGAATTAAAGTGATTTTACATTACCTCTGATTAACAAGTCCTGTACAAAGGTTGAAGATTTTTTAACAGACTCTGCAAACCGTAAATTCATCATGAGGTGATCGCTACTTAGTGCAGTTTATCAGGAAAAGATACTAGCTGCATACTGTATATATTTTATAATGAGTATTAATTCCTAAAATTATGTTGTGCATATATATGATACATGCAAAGAAACATCTTGTGTAAGCTGGCACAACAGTGAGAACTTATACTGCCCTGTGGTGCAGGGTCCTGATGACTCCTAGTTTGTGTTGCAGTGGGTGGTGGGAGTCCAACGGTAGGTACTGGTCAGTGTGTGTTAGTGTTCTGTAGATTTCTATTTCTAGGTTGCCAGAGGAAAGCACCTTACTCTCACCTACCTTATTACCCACTGAATGAGGTTATTCAGCCCAGGTGAGAAACAAGGCCTACTCAGCTGCTTGGATGACTAGAAGAAAGTTTCAAACCAAAAAAGAAAGCCAGTTGACATGACTCAGCCTTCAGATATGTTAATTGACTAGACACTTTGCAAAAAAATAGATGGTAGATGGTGAGCAAAAAAGGTAATGTCAAGCCCTGGTGAGAGTGGGAAAAGTATGGCAAAAATAGATTTTTCATCAACTGGAGTCAGGCATTAGCAAACTTGGAGTCCAGTCAATGAAATGAGAATAGAAGTATGGTTGAGAAGTATTTTGACTTACAAATACACTCAGCATCAGTGTTCTATTCAGAGACTGTATTAGCTGATGTGAGCCATGCCTTGCAAAAACCAAAACAAAAAACATTCCAAAAAACCACTAACAACAACAACAACAACAATGTCAAAGACTCGAAGACTTAGATATACTCTCACTGGCAACTTCATTAGGTGCACCTGTAGTGCTCAGGGTGGGCGGCCATCTGCCTTGACTGGTTGGGCTGAGTGGAAAGTAAAGAGAAGAAAAGAAAAAGAGCAACAACAAAAACATTAAACAGGCTGTCAGGACGAGTAGCTGCACACTGGAACCACACAGCTCCAAAACCAAAGACATCTGCAGGAAGGGAAAGAGAGAGGGAAATGGAGGGGGAGAAGCACAACTACGGGAGAGAGAGGACACAAAATTAATAGCAGTGGTGACAAATAAATGTATAGAGAGAGTCAGAGAGAGGAGGGGAGCTCATTGCACTTGCGGGAGTCCCCCAACACTCTAAACCTATAGCATCTTAGTAGGAGCTAGTTCAGGTTGACTGAGCAGTTTTAACTATAAGCTTTATCAAAAAGGAAGGTTTTAAGCCTAGTCTTAAAATTAGAGAGAGGGTTTCTGCCCCCCCAAATTTGGATTGGAAACCGATTTGAACAAGAGAGGAGCTTGATAGCTAAAGGTTCTGCCTCCCATTCTACTTTTGCAAACTCTGGGAACCACAAGTAGGCCTGTATTCTGGGATCGGAGTGGTCTAATCAGGCGATACAGTATTACGAGATCTTTTAAATATGATGGAGCTTGACCATTAAGAGCTTTGTATGTAAGAAGGAGGGTTTTCAATTCTATTCTAAATTTAATGGGAAGCCAATGGAGAGAAGCTAATGAAGGAGAAATATGATCTCTCTTGCCAATTCCAGTTAGCACTCTTGCTGCAGCATTTTGGATTAACTGAAGGCTTTTTAGAAAATTATTACGACACCCCAAAAGTAGGGAATTACAGTAGTCCAACCTGGAAGTGACAAATGCATGGATTAGTTTTTCGGCATCACTTTGAGAAAGGATGCTCCTAATTTTAGAAATGTTCCGTAGGTGGAAGAAGGCTGTTCCAGAGATTTGTCTTATATGTGAGGTAAATGACAATATTATTTCAGTTTTGTCTAATTTGGAAATAGGATATTGTAGGACATCCAGGCCTTTATGTCTTTTAGGCATGCTTCAAGTTTAACTAATCGGTTAGTATCTTCTGGTTTCACAGATAAAAAGAGCTGGTTATCAGGAAGTTTATAGAATGTTTCCTAATAATTTTGCCTAAAGGTGAAATATACAGATTAAGTAAGTTTTGTTCCTAACACAGAGCCCTGTGGAACTCCATAACTGAGTTTGGTACATGAAGAAGATTCATCATTAACATGAACAAGTTGGAATCTGTCTGACAGATAAGATAACCAATGCAGTGCGGTTCCTTTAATCCCAAATCCATGTTCCAGTCTTTGTAATAAAATATTACGGTCAATGGTGTCTAATGCTAGATCTGAAGCCAAGAGAAGAATGTTGGTGACTTTTACCAGTGCTGTTTCTGTACTATGATGTACTATGAAATAACCTGGATCAAGACAAGGTTTTTTAAGTAGCGGTTTGATTACAGCAACTTTATAGGCCTTTGGTATATAGCGAGTTTCTAAAAATAGGTTGATCAAATCTAATATGAACTTGTTTATTAAAGGTAGAACATCTTTGATCAATTTGGTTGGGATAGGGTCTAAAAGACATGTTAATTTTGAGGAAGCGATAGTTGAACTTAGCTTACTGAGATCTATGGGTGAAAAGCAGTCTAAGATGGATTGGGGCCTTACTGAGGATTCTACAGCTGTTGTACATGAAGATCCATTTGTAATATTTGTAGAGAGGATCTGGTGAATTTTTTCCCTAATGGCAAAAATTTTATTCCTAAAGAAAGTCATGAAGTCATTGCTGCTCAGAGTTAAGGAAATACTAGGCTCAACAGAACTATGGCCCCTAGTCAACCTGGGTACAGTGCTGAAAAGAAACCGTGGGTTGTTCTTGTTTTCTTCTATTAATGATGACTAATATGCTGTTCTGGCATCACTGAGAGCTTTTTTGTAAATTTTTTTACTGTTTTTCCAGGCTAACCATGATTATTGTAAATGAGTGGAACGCCACTTCCTTTCTATCTTTCGTGTTGCCTGCTTTAAGCTGTGCATTTGTGAATTGTACCATGGAGGTCGGCTCCTCTGATTCACTGCTTTTTTTTTTTTCAGAGGGGCAACTGTATCTAGTATCATACGCAGTGAGGCTGCAGAATTGTTGACTAGATCAACTTGTACAGGAGTAAGCTGGCTACTCACCATAGTATTGACACATGGTGGTGAAAAGATGAAGAAATAATTTCTTTACATTTTTTCACAGCATTTTAAGATAAACATCTGCTGTAGTGGAATTTTTTACTAAGTACTGTGTAGTCCATTATTGTAAATTCAAATGTTATCAATTCAATTCAATAATTCAAATGTTATAAATGTTAAATGGTCAGACAGAAGAGAATTATGAGGAAATACTATTAATATCTCAGTTTAAGGTGCAGCTGTAGCTCAGTTAGTAAAGCCAGTCGTCCACGGATCTCAGGGTCAGTGGTTTGATCCCCAGCCCTGGCTATATGTCAAAGTGTCTCTGGGCAAGACACTGAACCCCTAACAACCCATTCCCCTCCATCAGTTTCAAAGCCATATGTAAGGACAAGGTCTAAGGTGTGAATAAAACAGTGAGTGGGTTTATTTTCATTTTGGGAAAAACCAATTGAATCTAGTAATGAATTAAGTCATTCTCTATAATGACTTTGTCTGTACTAAGCATTAAATTGGATAGAAAATCTGAAAATTCAATCAAAACCTCTGAATATGGGACTGGAGGACGCTACACGATAACAAATAGAAGGGGTTTTTGAGTTTTCCAATTTAGGTGTAAGGCTCTCAAATGAGTTATAGCTATGTTTAGGTCTAGGGTTTATTTGTAAGCTGGAGTGGGAGATTGCTGGTATTCCTCCACCTCGACCTGTGCTTCTACGAACATCATAATTAATATGACTTGGGGGGTTGACTCGTTTAGACTGGCATATTCTTCCTGCTGCAACCAAGTTTCAGTGAGACAAAATAAATCCATTTGATGATCATTTATCAAGTCATTTACTAACAGAGATTTTGAAGAGAAGAGATATTTAATAATCCACATTTAATTGTTTTGGGTTTTGGTTCAATATTAGCAGTAGTCTTTATTTGTATTAGGTTTTTATGATTAACTCCCTTTGTGTTCATTTTTGGTTTCTAAAGTTTAGGTGGTAGTGGAACAGACATAGTCTCTATAGGGCAAAGAGCAGTGTGGTTAAGATCATAACATTCATTAAAATAATAATATTCCCTGGGTGAAAAGTTAGAATCCATAAGAGCTGCATTTTGTCTGTTGGTAACGTCAGATTCTAGAAGTATCTCAGCCTGTGGATGTGGTTGGGGGTTGGAGATGAGAATGCAGGAGAGGTAGCCACAGGTGTTTCCAATGGTCAGTCAGTCACCGCTGTGGACAATGTTCTCAGGCAACATCCGTGATCCCAGAAAGTTCGGGTGCAGTCCATCTTGCTTGAAGTACTGAGGACGATCCTAGAAAAGATTGAAATTGTCCACGTAAAAGAGTCCGTGTGCGGAGACTTGTAGTTGAAGCCATGTGTGCAGGCTGAGGATTCTGGAAAACCACGCAAACACCGCGACGCAGCGTGGAAATTGGGCCGACAATGGAGTCGCCAATAATCAGCATGGTCGGACCGGGAAGACACCGCGGTGGAGAGGTGCGCTGAGGAGCAGCATGTGTAGATGTAAATGTGTAGTCTATTACCTCATCTGGCACTGTCCACTCTGTGTGGAGGAGGTGAGCCCTCAGCCCACAAAAAACAAATGCAAACAGCAGACAAACTGTACCATAAGCACCACAACTACCATTTCAGAATAGCTATTTTCAAGAGCTATTTTCAAGTGCAAATGAAATGTTGTGAAATGGCTGATATTCCAACTCAGTCACTCGCATTGTCAAAGCCAGTACCAATAAGGGCAGGAGTAATCATAAGGAAACCTGAACTAATGATGTCAAAAATCTGTGGCATTATAAAGAATTTGCATAAATGTGTCATATTTAACAGCCTTAATACAGTGGATTTTACTGGTATTCAGATCACCTTTTATTGACAAAGTATGAAATCAAAAACAATGAAATCCACTTTGATTTCTGTAGTGGATGTGATTGTTCAGAAACGCGCATGAGCAGAACTGGACAAAGGTAATAGAACAGAGACATTTGACTTTTATATACAAACAAGATGACAGTGTAAAGTGACATTAAATTAAAATATTCAAGTACAACCAAGTGTATCTTAATATTTGTATTTAAATACAGTACATAAGTGTATTTATTGAAAAAAATAAGTAATACTGAAAACAGCAGAGAGGGAGACCAAAAACAAAGTAATCCCAAAGCAGAAGATCAAATACTGCTTTGGAAGTGATGAGGTAGGGCAGAGAGGGGACAGGTAGAAAAGGATGAACAATAAGATGAGTTAGAGGAGGGTAATGAAAAGGAAAATGAAGTGTGGGTGGTTCCAGTATGAAGACAATATCTTAGGGGAAATTGACATAGAAGAGATGTAGGGGCATAGAGGTACAGAAGATGAAAAAGTCAAGAGAAGATAGAAACACTTAAAATTAAAAAGCTGAAATCTGAGGAGAAAACAGACAGAAAAGCTGGAAATATGGGAGAAGTGAATCCATTTGTAAAACACATGAGAAATGGATTGAAAAATTTGTAAGGGGTGAGGGGAGTTGTAGGAGGACAATAGGACTCCAGTGTTATATTTTGGGAATATTAAAGGTAGTTGCTTCCTCTTGTCTTTTTTTTTTACTTGCATACCCCTTGCCTCAAGTCCTCATACTTTGTCTGTCCCTGTATTTGAAGACATCCTCTATGATACTTTCAGTGAAAATCTGATGCTAATTAAGCAGAAATTATAAATCTGTGTTCATGTCACTTAACTGCATCACATGCCAGAAGGTTTCATTTAAAGGTATGTTTTCTGGTCTACAGAGTGAAATAGTCATTGGTAGAGAATAAGTTAGACAAAGATTTTCATAAATGTATTTAATATCATTGTGTTTTATAGTAATTGGCATCAGCAACATATGACATAAAAACTACAGGCAGATCTAAAATAACTACAGCTTTACCTAAATGTAGAATTGTTTACTAAAGTTATTTTACATCTATGTCCCTCTGTTGGCTCTATAGTCTACATTTTCCTCTCCTATATTCATGATTTTGCTGCTTTATTTGCCTTTTGTTCTTTTATGCAGATGGTATTAGGTTAAAAAATATTATCTGCATTTTCCACTAAGAAAATTTAAACTAAATTAAAATTACTTAATAAAAAATTGGGATTTAAGGTCACTGTTTGTAAAGGGGGAGCTGATTCTAACCACTTTATGTGCTGACAGGGGGTTAACTGATAATGATAAATCCGCATTTACTACTTCATATTATTTTTATAAAAAACATTTTTATATTAAGACCACCTAGTGGTATTAATATTGTAGCTGAGTGGTGTATACTTAAAAAATCCTTCCTAAAACACAAATCCAGTTTCTCATAGTCAATAATTCAAGAAAACATAAATGTAAAATGTGTTTCACAATAAAAGCACACTCCTTAGGAGGGTAAAATGCAGGTTCACAAGTCTTCTCTAAAGTCAAACCACACCACATCAGTAGGATCCAGAGTCTCCCATTCCCTGCCTTGTCCAACAGCTACAACTGGTGCAAATTAATGAAATCCTAAAAATTTTAAAATAACTTAATCATGTACTCACATGTTCAATTAGTTAAATTTTTTACCAAATGCCATTTACATAATATTAGAGTGCAGGTATTTGGCTTTCTCATATTTATTTTAAGCATAAAGTAGTTTAATATCCACATCGAAGTTGTATTGAATTTGTCTTCCTTTTCTTTACATCTCTGTTTTCAATTCCTTTCAATTTTTAACGATAAGTCACTTAAGGCATACTTTAATTTACAGTCAAGAAGTCTGTCTAGTAACTTGCACATTGCTGATATGTAACGTTAGATTTTACAGTCCTCTTTGTGTGATTTAGGCTCTGCAAGGAGGGAATTCAACTCGATCATTTCAGTCTCCTTCCCATTCTTTTGTCTTGCGGAAAGACCTCCTTCATCAGTTATATTGTCTGTGTAAAGATTCAAGAAAAACTCTTTAGTAAATTACTTATAACAAAAGTATGTTTTGAACGGATAAAGTTGTATCACTGGTACAGCAGCTTGTGTAAGCAGGATGTCTGGCCTGCTCTAAGCTCAGCCAGATAATCCACAGCAGGACTGGAATCATTTTGTTCTACTGAAGGTCCCTCCAGGCTGATCTGCACCAAGTCTTCAGTTATACTCCAAGGCAGCTTCTTTGCAGAAAAACCTGTCATTCTGAAATGACTGAAAGGGAGAATAACATCATAACCTGCACCAACTCCAGTAAGTTCCAAGGGACAAAATAACATTTTTAAAATGTAGTTCCACTCTCACTTTTCTCTAGTGCAAACAAATTTGCATATATAGAGATCTATCTATGAGATTTTACCTTTTCTAAATACAGAGAGAGACTATATTAATTAACTAGGATCATATACAAAATTTCATGTTTGCCATATAACTGTCTTCATCAGTCAAAAAGGCCAGATAATGTGCTGACTTAAGCTTTGCTGCAAGGCTCTTGTTGAAGTTTCCTCCAATTCCTCCAATCATTTGTCACTGTCATATGTTGGATTTAATTCTTGTGCAGGGTATTAAGTTGCCCAGACTTCACAAAGGCCACATCTTCTTTTGCAGTATAACATGAAAAAATTAAAATCTATTTTTAGCTGTCTCATTTGTATCCATTTTGAAGAGCAGTACCTACTTTCTCACAGCCACCTGTTTTTTTTCTCACAATTAATGCATCTCTGCACAGTGCACATCCCCACGAGCTACTATTTACCAATATCTTATTTTAAATGAAAATTGCCCATAACAAAGGCCAACTTGCCAATTTTCTTTTTCTCCTAACCTTTTGCAGTACTTATGAAGTAAATGAGGTTGTCCCCTACAACAATCCGTGAGAATGTTCTCTGCCACTGAGGGTAGAAATTATATTTTCTAGGAGGATCAACTGGTATCACCACCTGGGACTTTATTGGCTTTGTTGTCTGTCTTCATCTCTTCTTCAGTGCTGACTGTATCAATTGAAGCTTCAGTTTCTGTCACACGAGGTCTTTTGAACTAATAATTATAGGCTTCATACTTTGCACAAGTTGCTAATTAACATTAGGTCTCTAAATATTGCAACTAACTGCATGTTAATACTTAACCTTTTCTACGGTCTTTGTAGGCTGCTTTGCCTGAATTTTTAAAATTTGCACACATTGTCTTAAATATTTACAGTTCTTAAGCATCTGTTTTTACTCTCAAACGTGAGTGCACTGCTTGCATCAAGGAGCTCTGCATCCAATTTGAAGACCTCAAAATTTTCACTCAGCTTTTGGCAGATGATGTGATTCTTGATGTCTTCATCGGACCATGATGTTGAGCATATAAAGTAGTTTGTAAAGTTTTATTGTGAAGAGGATGGGATGAGATTCAGCCTTTCCCAATCTGAGGCTGTGGTTCTCTAGATTATCCGATAATAATGGAAAACAGTATAATCCTTGTGCCAGACTGGAAGTGGGCTGCTGCTCCAAGAGAAGGAATTTGTCTTGTGGTCTTGGTCATGAAGTACAGCATTGACAGCCTGCGAGGGGCTGCATCTGCATTTGTGATGTTTTTTATCTTTTTATTTCACATTTACTTTTACTTTTCTGAACGTGCCTCTGCTAACATTATGTATGACCCGGATGTAATGTTATATCAGTGGAAAAACAAATTGTATCCAGTGTTATCAAAAGTAAAGTGAAAACAGATGTTACCCTGTCATTGTAAAATCAAATTCACTTGGTGGATGAAAATGAGAGATACATTTTGAGCTAAAGGGTCAGCTAAAAGCTCAAAAGCTGATACTGATTTCAGTTGCACATTTTTTAGCTTATTCAAGGCAGAAAACTTTAAAACTAATAGGTTTATATAAGACATTGTGCTTTGTAGGATTTGTATTTCATTAAAAACACAATTGTGCACAAGAAACAGGACAGTTTTACTTTTTGGTAATGTGTACTTAACATTTCCCACTTGTTGGTTTTAGCAAGTTAACCCCAAGAAAGCAGGGCACAATATAGTGCCCTGCTTTCTAGTTAACTAGTCCTTTCTAGTTAAATAGTCCTGCTTAACTGGCAGGAGTGAATAAAAGCATGAAAAGTAATGTAAAACTGGTACTTGGATATACAGACTTTCGTGAACCCTTGCAATCTGCCTACTGCTTTGTAGTAGGCAAGTTAGGTTAGCGGATAATGCAGTAGCTCTGGTAGCCCACGCTGATCTTAAACACCTGGCCAATAAGACATATATTTGCTTTTCCTGAACTACAACTTAGCCATTGCACCATACAGCCTACCAAGCTTGTTCTGTTTTTGAAGCTGGTGGATTTCTTGTAAAGGTTTGTGTATTAAAGAGGACCCAAAACAGGTGAGGGCGAGAAGAGGGTTTATGAAGAAGGATTTTATTATGGAACCAAAAACAAAAAAAAAACCTCACTACAAAAGGGAGGACAGGAAAATGCACACCAACAGGTCAGAGACTAAAAAAACAATGAATAGAAAGTAAATCAATAACTAAACCAAGTTTCTACACAAGAACCAACAGTGACCAAAACCAGAGAACCGAAACTCAATGCTAAAACACAATGTAACAGTCAATGGTAAACAAACACTAAACAGAAAACAAACCTCAAGAGTCCAAACAATGTCCAGTGCCCAGTAATGGGCGAAAACGAAACGGCACATTGCACGCTTTAAAAAAACATGTGACCGTGTAGAAACAACATTTCATGAAGCCTTTCAAATTTGAGTAGTTTACCACTAGGGGTCGACTACCAAGGAATAAAAAACAGTAACTGATGCTGCTGAGTCAGTTGACACTTGCACAACATAAATATTAAAATGAGTTTAGGCTGATCCCCAATCAGTGATAATGGTTGTTTGAAGCTCACCAGTTGTGAAGCGGTTTCATTCAATGACACTATGGAAGGATTGAAGGAGATATGGACAGAGAAAAGAAAAGAATATTTGAGGATTTAAATGAAAATTGGAAGGAGCATGAAAGAGACTAGGCTACTTGTGTGTGTGAGAAGTTTGATGTGGTGCAACTGAATTTAGTGAAAGGCATCATTTGCGATCTGTACAATCTTGCCTAGAAACCTCTCTTCATCCCTGCAACATACTGCAACCAATTCATCCCTTTAACCATTATGATGTGTAATTCATTCCCAAATGAGGTATAACACATGCATATAAAGAGTTACAATGATGTAATCATATATAAATAATGTATATAGGAGTTACAATTTGTAAATTTACATTGTGTCATTTGGCAGATAATTTTATCCAAAGGGACTTTGGACCATTTTTGTTTTTTAAGATCTGTAATGGAATATTAGGATTTCTGCTCTAGTATCCAGTAACCACAAACTACAGGCTCGGCACCAAACTGCCTGCTGGGCTTACGCTCAGTATTGGAGCCCCCAGATGCTGCTGTTTGAGCCCCAAAACCTTTCAGCTTTTGAGTATCAATGTGTCATGGTCCCAGTGCACTTCCTCCCCTTGGACTTTTATTTTGTGGCCTCTTCCTTCCCACTTCCTGTGCCTAGTTCTGTACTGTGCAAGTGGATGCCAAAAAGGCATTCATGTCTTTCTTAGGGTATAGACCCCAGACACAAAGCCAAACTTGGGTCTTATCCGGTTATGAAGGGACCCATCTGGCAATCTGTTCTCTGGGCGTGGGCCTCCGACATAGAAGGTCCAAACCTCAGACCAAACCCCTAGTCCCAGATACCCCTCACTCTGCCCTTGACACTACCCCTGAGCCTGCCAAAGCACCATCTGTCTCCAACCCAGCTAGCTACTTACCTGTACCTGTTTTGGCTTCTGTAGAGCCCACTTCACCGATGCCTGAGACATCAGCTCCTGTTTCTGGACTGGCTTCATGTCCGGTCGACGGTCTCCTTCACTCAGTCATAAGCATAACAGACCAGTCTGCCACTAAGCCACAGGTAGCTGAACCTTCTGTGCGTGAGAAATGCTCAGCAAGACAGCTCCTCCGGACCCCCCAGCCAGGAGCCTCTCTCCAGCACCACCTCGGAGCCTAGCAACTGTACCAGCTCAGGATGCTAGCCAATGGGATCAGTTCCTTGTCATTGATGGACTACTGAAGGTTCTCTTTGGGAAGATGGAAGCCTCCATCCGGGACCCTGCCGCCTGCTGTGCTATAGCTCAGCAAATGGAAGACCTTATTCTGTCTAGGTCTTGGGTACTGGACATGGAGCCTGCGATCAGATATCTGGCCCAACTAAGGGCATTCAGGGCTGAGAATGGACGGGAACAACCTCCCCTGGCCCAGAATCCCTCACCTGTCCACATCATGATCCCCTCTGTGCCTGCCTTCAGTCCCAGGTCAGGTAATACTCCTTCTTCCCCCGCTCCTATCTCTGCGCGGGCCACCACAACCTCCACTTCGGTCCCTGGTCCAGTTCCTGCACCTGCCCCTGTTCCAGCTCCAGCTTGTCCAGTCTCTTCTGCTTCTGTTTCTGACCCGGTACCTGGTTCCGTTCCTGTCAATGAGTGGGTTGACACCGTCCCTGGTTTTGATCCTGTTTCTGTTCTGGGGTGGCCGATGCCGCCTCAGCTCCTGTTCTGGGGCGGGCCGACGCTGCCGCCTCAGCTCCTGTTCTGGGGCGGGTTGACGCCGCCACTTCGGTCCAACTCCCTGAGAAAGTGGATGCAGCCTCTTGCGATTCTGCTCTGGCTCGTTCAGTCCCCGCTCCTTGCCCAGTTCCAGTTCCTGTTCCTTTTGTGGCACCGAGGTTGGTGACCGCTTGTCTAATTCCTGCTCCTGTTCCTTCCCCTGGCTCCGGGTCTGCCGAGGTCCGGCCCGTTCCCGATCCTGCTCCTGTTCCTGGCTCCGGGTCGGCCAAGTTCCAGCCTGGTCCTGGTCCTGTTCCTGTTTCTGGCTCTGGGTCGGTCAAGGTCTGGCCTGGTTCTTTTCCTGACTCTGGGTTGGCCGTGGTCTGGCCTGGTTCTGTTCCTGGTTTGAGTCGGCCGTGGTCTGGCCTGGTTCCTGTCGTCGTCGCAGGCCTCCTGCCCGGCCCCCAGAAGGCCCTTGCCTCAGCCCTTGCCGCCGGCCTCCTGTCGGCCCCCCGGAGGACCTTCGCCTCAGCGGCCGTCGCTGGCCCCCGGATGGCCTCAGCCGTCACCACCGGCCACCTCCCCAGCTCCCCACTGGGCCTCCTGTCCAGCCCCCGGAGGGCTTCTGTCGTCGCCGCCAGCCGCCTGCCCGGCTCCCTGCTGGACCTCCTGTCTGGCCCAGAAGAGCTTCAGCCCAGCACTCAACACTCTGAACTCTTAACAAACCTGACTCTTGCAATTCTGACCTTGTATTCTGGACGTGCATCTGTAACCTTTGGTCTGAGGTTTGCTAATATTCCTGTTAGCATTCTTGTTTGTCCGTGTCTCATTTGTTTAGTTTTTCTCTCCTGTTTAGTAATTATTGTTATCTGTGTCTTATTTGTTTAGTTTATCTCTTGTTGTTAGTTTCCTTAGACTTCCAACTGTGTTTTTACCTGCTTAGTGGTTTATGTTTATCAGGGTCTTATTTATTTATTTAAAAAAGCCTGCAGTGACTTTATTTTATAAGGATGTTTTAAAAAAGCAGGACTTCAGTCCCTCACCCAGTCTCCTCTGGTCTCAAAACTTTGTAGACACATCACTGCTGGAATAAATCTTGGGGCATCTTCAGCGAGCCAAGCTAACCTGGACACTCTCAGTTTAAGTAGAGGAATTCAGGCTACAACCTGGGGTTGAGCCATAACTGAAAGCCTCAGTGCAAGCAAGACCAGACTCACCAACAGCTTCTGTTCAGCAGCTATTAGGCTGGATGCTATAGGCTGGGGTAAAATACACAATACCCCCACGCTGCCCTGCAATGAAACCGAATTCTCCCCCTTTTTCTTTATCTCCACTTCAGCATGGACATGCACGCATACACAACACACACACACACACCTCAGTATCAAAGTACTTTACTCATACGCCTGTATGCTTCAAAATAAAGCTAATATTGAGTCATTATTCTGTGTATTTAACTGAGAATACTTGAAGTTGTAATCTAATCTGTTCAATGTCAAGCCTCTTAATTGCCATGGGCGTTACGGAGAGTAGTGCCCTTTTTGAGCTATTGCATTGACGAATATTGTATTATTTAAACTGCAATCTAATCTCTCTATTAGTGTAATATCCGTGTCTCTCCATATATTAACAAAGCTTTCTGTAAGATTATGTTACCTTATACTAGGACTGTACTCTTACACCTAATTTCTTTTTTCCCAGCAGAAAAAGTGCCTTCTTGTGTTTTTGTGTGGTATTTTTTATATAGTACATGTAGTGTCTTTTATGTAGAATTTAGTTTGAAATAACTGAGATTGTGTCGTACCCTGTGCCTCTAAGAAAAACCACTGAGAGAACCATGCAACAATTTCATGCACATGTCTGGGTTCATCTGTGAAAACAGCAAATAAAGAACTTGACTTGACATGGACACCTCCCACTAGAGATCTTTTTGAGGACATCCAACTGGCAAGAGAAAGCAGGGTAGATCTAACACACTGGAGAGACCACGTGTCTTATCTGTCTGGAAATGCGTTTTTATTCAAGGCTATTAAGGTGGAGACACACACGAACTGTGTGATAAACATCATCTCATATGTAGTTACTTGTTTTAATATTTGGAGATACATTTCCTAAACAAGGTTCAGTCCAAAGGCAAGTCTAAACTCCCTGGTTGAAGGGGGTATGGGAATGTCTAATGATCATTTTGCAGTTGTGACCAGAAGAATTTATATATTCCAGGTGCAATTTGGTGCAACAATGTGCAATGTTGCAGACAGGCAGAGGGGAGATGAGTTTTCGGAAAGAAAGTTTATTTCTGTGAAAGATGGAAAGTTTCAATGTTATTAAAGTACTTAAAAGTACAATTACTAATATTATAAATTGCCATAAAGATGCTGTCAAAGATAAAATTAAGTGACAGCTGATTTGTATCAGTGCAGCAGCTGCTAAGCTATTGCAGGCTGGTTATACTACACAGACTGTCTTCCTGTAAGTTAAGACTAGGAGGTTGGGTTGGATAGATGGGTCAACAAGGCAGAGAACTTCCAAACAGGAGAGCAGAATTCCAATTCCAGTGTGAAAGAGCTTTTTGTGGCTTTCCTGTTACAGGTCTCTTGGTGTCTTGTGGCATATCACACGATGAGTCAGTGATTTGAAGCAAAACCACAAGATTTTAACAGTCCCTTTTTTTATTTTGTGCCTAACCCTAAGTTAGGGACAGACAAGTAAAACAAGTAAGAGCTCTGTTCTTTTTTAATATTTGGACATAGATTTCCTAAACAAGACACAGTCCAAAGGCAAGTCTAAGACCTGTGGCCTTACTTGACATTCACTTTTTTGCTCACCAGCCACTGTGGTTAGTGGTTTACCAAAGAAGTAGCCAGTGAGTATTTTCACTTGCCACAATTTTTTGTTAAAAATTGAATAGAGATTATTGGAATAGAAAATCCCAACCACAAACAACCTACAGTTAGGGTTTGTCAGCATTATTGTCACCATTCATTGGGGAGCTGCTTTCTGATGTAACACAGATGACCTATATTCAATCAGCTGTCTGATTAACTTGGTTATTGCACTCAGCAAAAACAATATCAAGGTTAGCAAAAACTATCAAGATTATGTCCATATCGTACAACAGGTTGATAACAGTATCATTGCGACATGCAAATCTTTGGGTTTTGTTACACCTCTTATGTCCCACCACATATCTCCACTAGTTCATATCTCAACCATGTTCATTGATGTCTTTTTTACATTATTGTTTCATTTAGATTCATCTTGCCATTTCTATATGTGGACAAAGGATCAGGAAAAAAAAATTTATAGTACAATAAGCTAATGAGTGTTTAACCTTCCCTATATGACTCCACCTCTGAGCCCATATTTACTTATAGATCAACTTTTTTATTAATGGTCCAAGATAGATTTAGAGATAACTGTAGTTATAATATATCATTTCATGTTTAGCTTTGCTGGTCCTGCACAGATATTTGCAAACTGTATGATTCCTCTCTGAATTATCCAAACTATAGCTGCAAGTATTTTTGAACATAATTGTAAGTGACAAGGTTGAAAACTTACTTTCATCATCTTTTTTGCTTTACAATATTTTGAGTGCACCACATTTGTGGAGGGATAGCATGGCTGATTCAGACCTAAAAATCTATGTCACAGGACTACAGGGTTGGTCATTTTAGCATAACTGAAGTACTTTCATGCGTACATTATTTTTGGAGTGGGCTTGTGTGTGCACTCTGGTGCCAAGTGATGGCATGAAAATTGCCCTGCACCTGGATTTGCAATAAAAGTGAATTTGAGCTTATCAAAAATGAGCACCTCCATGTTTATCATTGGTTTGAATGTATCAACCCCTGATTGTACACAAAAATGAGTTTTTAAACCCTTTTTTACCAATGTGCAGATATTTCATAAGTTAACATATGTGTCTGTGTGCGTGTCTCTGTCTTTCTCTGTCCAGGATGAGGACTTGGAGACGGACCTTAATAAACTTGGTTATCATCCTGACCCACATAAACCTAAAGATCTACTGCCACAGTACAGTTTCCTCTGTCCAGAACTTTCACATGACTTTCAGGTATGTACGTGGGTATTTGTTACCTACTTGGGCCGAATACGTTTTTCCAGTTTCAACATAAAATGCCCTTCGAAAGTATTGGAATGACAAGACCCATTTATTTGCATTTGCTGTGCACCGCAGAGGTTTAGGTTTAAGATCAAAAGATGTAAATGACACAAACGTTTAGAATTTCAACTTTTATGTCCTGATGATTACATTGCATACAGTGACACCACATGCACTCTCAGGCAGCGTTGCAGTCAAGCTAAACAAAGGTGGACGAAGGATAAATGTACTGTATCTCTGGATATTCTGAGGAACTCTTTGCTCCTTTGTTCCTTTGCTGCTAAATTTCAATATTTATCCAGCCTTATTAATAACAACTGTCACCGCCCTAGGTTCTTATTTAGTGCCATTAATTCTGTAATTATTCCGTGCATTTCTGTGCTGATAGATATACCAAGAGCTACTTGTGATAAGTTTCTTAATCATTTTATTGCGTAAATAGTCACATATAGACAGGATAAAAATAATGTTACTCTTGAGTTGTCTGTCTGCCCAAATGCTCTGTTGTATTTGAGCAATTTTCTCTCCTAGCTCTTACTGATATGGTGAGGCAAGTAAAAATCTACTCATTGCCCTTTAGATATTGTTCCAGCTAAGGTTTAAAAGAGGTTTTTAATATTGTAGGGCCATGTCTTCTTACTTTTATTGACAACTGTCTTAGCAAAGGAGTTGTACCACAAGCATGCAGTGGTAATGCCACTTCTTAAAAAGCCTCACCTTGACATCTCATTTTAGAGCTGTGGGACTAAAGGTTTTTAATCAATTATAGACTTCTCTGGAAAATAATAACGCCTTTGAAGAATTTCAATCTGGCTTTAGATCTCAAATAGTACTGAATCAGCTTTGTTAAGAGTTCATAATGGCATTGTTTTATCTGTTGATGCTGGGAATCCTGCTGTGTTGGTGCTTCTGGATCTTACAGCTGCCTTTGATACTGTGGATCATGCAATCCTCATCTCTCGCCTTGCTCAGTGGGTGGGTATCCAGGGCACTGTTCTTAGGTAGTTCCAGACCTATTTAGCCAATAGAAAGTTTTCTGTAATGATAGGAGATACATCTTCTTTTTGTGCGTCTCTTTCCTGTGGGGTGCCACAAAGTTCCATTCCTGGCCTTATCCTTTTTTTTACTACATATGCTATCATTAGGGTCAATTATCCACAAGAACATTTTTCCACTGTTACGCAGATGATTCGTAGATCTATTTGTCAGTCAAGCCAAATTTGGACAATGCACTGCAGTCCCTGTTTAACTGTTTGGATGATCTAAAGCTCTTGCTGTCTCAAAAGCTCCTCATCTTGTGTGAGAGTAAGTCAGAATGTATCATGTTTGGCACCTCTGTTAAGGATAACGACTTAAACCTTGATTTTGGTAGTCTAGCCACTTATCTTAAAACATCAGTAAAGAATCTGGAGGTGATTTTTGACTGTGACATAAGATTTAATTAACAGATTAATTCTGTTGTAAAAGCTAGCTTTTTTAGGCTTTGCCTCCTGGCAAGAGTTAAGCCATTCTTATCTAAAAAACATGTTCAAAAGGTAATTATTGCCTTGGCTGCTCGAGATTGAATTACTGCAATCCACTTTATGTCGGTGTTTTTGCTATCTCGCCTCCAACTGGTTTAAAATGCTGCTGCTTCACTTTCAACCAACACCCCTATGCATGAACACATAACTCCCATTCTTTATTCACTCTTCTGGCTTGCAGTACATTTTAAAATCATTAAGAAGTTCTGAGATCAATGTGTAAAAGGTGGGGAGATAATGTGTTTGCTATTATTGCTCCAAAACTGTGAAACTCCTTACCACCTGAAATCTGCTGCATTACAGATTTGGCATCTTTCAAATCCAAACTGAAGACACATTTGTTCAAGCTTGCTTTGATACTAAGTAGTATACTAAGTATTTATATGTATTTGAATCATTGTAAATTTTTTTACTTATACTTTTAACTTCATAAATTATTTTAATCATATTGGTTTTAATCATTCTATCATTGTTTTTTATATTACTTTTATGCATTTATGGTTTTGTAGTTGCTTGCTTGGATAAGCACTTTGGTCAATATCCTGGTTGTTTTTAAAAACCTATATAAACAAAGATTTAATCGAATTATATTGAATTAAATTGTATCAGAACCTGAAATAATTCAGTGACTGTGGTACCATAAAGCAGCACTGCACTGGAATTGACTTTGATAGGTGATCAGTGTCCTTTTGTTCAAAAGCTGGTTTTTAACATGATTACATTACTATGTTAGTAAGGTTTGCGTTTACAAGTTGGATTTTTGGAAAGTGCACTTATTAATTTACATTGTTTACATAATGTTTGAAATTATTAGGTCTATTTGGTTTCATGCAGTGACTTATTGCAGTTGTTTGTGTCATAATTCCCTCAAGACAAATGTCTTAATTAAGAAATAAATGTTCCTTCATCTTTATATATGTATTGTTTTACAATAATTGATCCCCATATTAACAGATTTCTTTTTACCCTAGCGGGGTGAGAAACCCTATATGGTAATTTCTTCTTTGACTTTGATATGCCGCCTAAACTTGAAAGTTTTTTAAATCAAATAAGAAAAAAAGGTTCTCTTATAACCACCAACAACACTCCAGGATTTAAATGTAAAATATCCAAGTATTTTAATAGTGCCCTATAAAGGGTTGATAAATGTATATATTTGTAAGTATTAAACTTACAAATAACATATACACATATAATTTGCACAGTGATGATCAAAGTTATTTCCTCTGGGTTGGGCTGTGGTGACATATATACATATTTATCACATTATTTAGATAATGCTGTCTTTACAAGTTTTCATTGGATTGTAACCAGACTAGGATCAAATATTGTAAAACCCGTTTTGGAAATATACTTTCCAGGTTCTATGAAACATATGACATTAGTTGCCACAGAAATTTTAAATGTACGAATATTTGGACACTTTAGCAGGTGAGGCACATGGGTTTTGCTGGGTATATGATGGCCTCTGGTTTGCATCAAGAAAGGGGTACAGTTATAAAGTCACAGAGCCTGGCATCCATCCACATTCCTCTTGGAGACAGGTGCTTGTTTACTTTTTAGTTCAGCAGTTATTGTGATGAGCATTGTGCGTTATGCAGACAGCATTATGCAGACAGCTTTAGAGATATCCTTTGGCGCAGTAAGGTAGAGCGGTTGTCCACCAATCTCACAGTTGTTGGTTCAATCCCCATCTCCTCCAGTCACATGTCAAAGTGTCCTTGAGCAAGACACTGAACCCCAACTTAGTTGCTCCCAGTGAGTGTTGGCCAGCTGCATAGCAGCTCCCCCATCGGTGTATGAATGTGTGTGTGACTGTGAGTGTGAATGGGTAAATAAGAAGCAGTGTAAAGCGCTTTGAGTGCCAATAGGTAGAAAAGCGCTATATAAGTGCAGATCATTTACCATTTACCTATGCAACAAAAAAATGCAAAGAAAATGTTGAGATATGGTCTGAATGAAATCATTACTTACAAGGTTGAGCAGGAGGACATGACTAAATAGAATGCTAGAGAGAGGGAGATAATCTGTCACACAGTGTGAATGTGTGTATGTGTCTGTGCGTGCGTGTGTGTGTTTATACACATGTTTTTCTTCAGGACATTTTGGTGGGTTAGGGTCCTTAGACCTTCTTTCATCTTTCTCCCATTAAAGTGCATTAAGTTACCAAATCACTGGTCACAGAGCAACAATTTCAGACATTTATGCTGGAGTTTGTCTCCAGTATGACCTGTCCTTAAGCTCAGTTTATTTCAGGGCAACCCTGCTCTTTTTCTGCTGAATGCTCCACTGTGTTCACTCCCTCGTCTTTTAACAGTATCTTTTGTTTGCTACTGAGCAGGTAATAGAAAGTACATTTTTAAGCTTTTTAAATAAAAACAATAGAATTTCTTCATATAACAAGTGAAGACTTAAAACAATATCTTTTAATATTTGAATATTTCCCTACTACAATTTGTATTCATTTTCAGATAGGTTTTTGCTCAACCCGTGTCAAAGCATTGTAGTCCATAGAATACAACAATTGTTCCGTGTGCCAAATAACAAGGCTCGTGACATTTTTACAGTAGGTAATTAAGGTCAGCTGCATGTGTTACAACCTCACTAAGCTTCACTCAGACTTTGTTCCACTTTGTTGGAATTTGGATTTTCTGGCTCTGATAACAGATAACAACAATGATTAATAAACATGTGGGCAACATCATGGCCACGTTATAAATAAATGAATAAATACAATGAAGCACTATACACGTTGTATGAGGCCTGTCCTGATTTCTTTAAATGTGACTCCTGAATCGTGTGTATGTGTGTGAGAGAGAGACTGTGACTGTGTGTGCCCGTATCTGTCTCTGTATGAGTGTGTTGAGACTGAAATAGATTTAGTCAGAGACAGATGAGAGATAATGAGCAAGTGTCTCAGTCCATAATATTTTATGTCACGATACCATCTGACTTGATCCATGATAAATGTATTAATACCTGATTAATAGGAATTACATTCATGCTAATATGTCAGAATATATTAGGGGATAAAATCAGGCCCAAAAGCTTTTTATCTTGACATATTTTCTGCATTATAAAGTATATGGTGACTAATTATTTATACAAGAGGAATGTGAAATTTGTTAAATGAACCATCATACATGTAAACTGAATGTATCTAACTCTACAGAAAGCGAAACCAGTGTTGTGCAGAAATGATGTGTCACTTATTTGCTTACAGGTGATATTCATCAACAGAGCATGTTTGTGCCCCTGTGCAAAGATGTGATTATTATAACAGCATACATGTTTATTTTTTTTTTGGTTTGTATTTACAATGGGGCAAAAATTCTGTGAGACAGAATGTGGAAAAAAAATCCAGGAAATCACATTATAGATTTTTAAAGAATCTATTTCTAAATTCCTGCATAAAATAAGTATTTGGTCACTTACAAACAAGCAAGATTTCTGGCTCTCACAAACCTGTAACTTCTTCTTTAAGAAGCTCTTCTGTCCTCCACTCATTACCTGTATTAATGGCACCTGTTTGAACTCGTTATCTGTATAAAAGACAACTGACCACAGCCTCAAACAGTCAGACTCTGGGAGCAATTATTAGAAAATGGAAGACATACAAGGTCATTGATAATCTTCCTCAATCTGGGGCTCCACACAAGATCTCATCCTGTAGGGTCAAACTGATCATGAGAACAGTGAGGAAAAATCCCAGAACTACACGGGGACCTGGTGAATGACCTGCAGAGAGCTGGGACCAAAGTAACAAAGGTTACCATTAGTAACACACTACGCCGACAGGGAATCAAATCTTGCATTGCCAGACGTGTCCCGCTGCTTAAGCCAGCACATGTCCAGGCTCGTCTAAACCTTGCCCCTGACCATGTGGATGATCCAGAGGAGGATTGGGAGAATGTATTGTGGTCAGATGAGAGCAAAATAGAAATGTTTGGTAACAACTCAACTTGTCGTGTTTGGAGGAAGAAGAATGCTGAGTTGCATCCCAAGGACAACATACCCACTGTGAAGCATGGGGGTGGAAACATCATGCTTCATGCATCATGCATTTTTCTGCAAAGGGGACAGGACGACTAATCCATGTTAAGGAAAGAATGAATGTATCATGAGATTTTGAGCAAAAACCTCCTTCCATCAATTTTTCCATCAATTTCCATCATCCATGATGGTTTTCCAGATATAATAAAAATGCTTGTTCACATGTTTGGTCACGGTCAATTAAACAAAGCATGTAGCATAAAACCGGTGTTTTGACAGATGCCAAAGGCCTTTGAGTATTAACTGTAAACCAACATATGTGTCTTCTAGGAGCTGGATCGAGATTCAGAGCCAGAGCAGAGTTCAGCATCCTCCTCATCAGACAAGGAAGCTGTGCTGCTCCATAGTTTCCCTCCTCATTCCTCCAAGATGGACAGAGTGGGGAGCAGCAGCAGCTCACCTACCTCTTCCTTAAAACTTCATGCTGAAACAGAAATGCACACAGAGAAGCAGGCATCAGGTCAGAGCCAGGTCAAAAAGAGACCGATACTCAAGTTTCACCTATTCCATTTAACATGTAATAGTTAAATGATTGCAATCACCAAATGATTACCATTTCACTGATGTTCTGATAATTTTTGTACAAATAGCTTCAGGGGAAGTAGGTGCAAAGAGCACACAGGAGATGCTGCAGCTTCTACACTCACTCTCCACCATTTCCACCTGCATTCATCAACAACAGTATAAAAAAATCTTCAGATGGAATAATACTAATATAAGTGTGTACTAGCTTTTTTCAATATATTTCTGGCCTGGAATTTATACAGCATTAACTTTGTGCATTGATGCTGGAATTCTAAACAAAAATATCTCACTTCTCTTCATCTACAGTCAAGATTGTTTTTACTTCATAGTATTTATCCATACATCAAATAATAAACTGAATTTCCAATAGCAGGGACGTGGTTGAATGGAAATAAAATACAATGTAATGACTTGGAAATAATCTGAAACCTATTCTTTGTACGTAAATTAAACAAACACAACATATCTAACGTTGACATTTGTTTTCTGAAAAACATTTGCTCTAATTTAATTTAATACCAGCAACAACTTTCTGACATGCTAGGCCAAGGGATAAAAAGACAAGAAACTTTGTTTATTACATCTCATAACTAATGAGGTTGTTATACAACAGGTCAGTTTTATGATTGGGTATAAAGAGAACATCAAGTTGTGTATTTCAGAAGTAAGAGTGCAGGGAGGTTTAACTACAAGAACATCATCAGTATCAATTGTTTTGTCCTTCTTTCTCTCTAGCTGGTGCCCAGTTAGAAGCCCAGGATTTCCACAGTCACACCAGCATTCTCAGCACCAGTTCCAGAATCAGGACCATAGTTAGAGAGGCAGCGTAAGCTAAAAGTTTCAATTCTCTCTCACTGTATGTGGCTTAAAGTTTTTTTAAGGCCAAGATGATGATTGAAAGCAAAGATAATCTGATAGCAGAAAAGAAATATGTCAAAGAAGTAATAGAGCTCATCTGAAGTCAGTGTGGCTCTTTTTGGCTCACACACAAAATTAGATGGTGGAATGGGTAAAGACCTCAAATGTAAAAACCAAACAATTAAAATCTACTATGATAAAGCAACTATTGCTCTTCAGTTTATTGACCCTCACATCCCATCTTCTTCACTGTGGCTGGTTCATGTTGTTAAGCCCTGTATTGTTCCAGCTGAGAGAAGTATGTCTTGCTGCCATTTATAATAGTATGAATATGTTCAGTATGAACAGTCCCACACAAAGACTCACTCACCCACTTGTCTGTTGTTAACACCACCACATTAAGGCCATTAGGTACATTCTCCACATGCTAGTAGGCTAAGTTGGTCATTATCATGTGACATCACGCACTGCTTTTTCATCCAAGTGGGTAAAGTGGGTAATAATAAACAAAAGAAATGGACTAACCAACAACGACTTAAGTAAATTCACTGACTTATAAGTGGGAAACGAACTAGTGACTTTATATCTCTTATCACATATTTTAAAAGTCCCACAAACATAAAGAAAATAAGAAACATATTGTATGTAAATTGAGGGTTGTTTGCAGTTGCTGCTGAGCTGACCTGTATGTGGCACTGGCTTTGAAGAAATCTTCTTGTGTTGTGTGTCACCTGCCAGTTAGTCTGTTACAGAACAAACACAGCAGCCTGTCATTCTCTTTTCTAGCTCTATGTTCCATCAGTAATGTCAGACTATTTTCATCAGTCTGACCTTTGTCAGAAATGTTAGGTGTCTGATCCCTGTTGTGTGTGATTGAATCAATATAACATTTTCACCTGCTCCAACTTCCATTTTCACATTTTGACAAACTTGCTGTTTGGCTTTGATATCTACAGTTGCCCTCAAGGACAAAGCACATATAGTATTAGGTTAGATAAGACTAGATTTAGATTTATTATCATATTTGCAGTAAACTAAAAGTTACCCAGAACAATGAAATTACTTTGCATGTTCCCATACTATAGAATAAAATAAAGACTAAAATAAAATGAATATCTGTTCTATGCAGACTTTAATGTGTAAATCTTTCAAGGAGGGTGAATAATATACACTACCATAGGCTGAATTATAGTCATTGTACTGTATTAGTATCAGTACCCATTAGTAGATCGTCAGACTTAATGCTGGTGCTTGATGTGGTGTTAATAACACCTAGCCAAGGTGGCAAGACATCTGACAGCAAATGCCATTTCCACACCTCTCATTCTATAATTTTACAAAGCTGGTCTCAATTATTAGTTTCAAACAAACATGACTTTGAAAAAATACAGTTAAAAATTTGACATTAGTCAGAATGACACACTTTTATAATTTATATACACTGCAAAAATGCTACCAGAATTAATATAAAATTGTTTATAAATAAAGTTAGTCATGATGCCTTCAACAGTAGTGACTTTTTTTGCTGACTTTGGGTGTATAGGTACTGTAAGTTACTAATTCTGGAAGCCTTAGAAGTTTTTTTTCTTCTTGTAGGGGAGAAGGCTCCTCAGGTCAGAGGGGGAATGAGTGGGATGATGAAGAGGACGAAGCAGAAGAATCCCACCAATGTGCCATGATAGACAGAATACTAGAGAGATGTGGAGCCTGTATTCCCCATCATGAACCCAAGTTGTACTGTGCAACAGCCGCCAAAACAAAATCTATTCCAGGGTTTAGGATCTTGGCTTTCCCTGACTTTTGGGGTCACCTCCCACCAACGGGACATGAACCAATGGCTCCACGGAAACCCAACATCCAGAGGTACACCATGCTCGTTTACATTTTCTGTAACTGATGTTTATCAGGTAACATATAGGGTTGGTTTAAAAATAAATAATTATGTATAGTTCTCATGTTAGAGGACTTGGAGAGTCACCTAACTTAAACTAACTTACCATTCTGATGAGTTTACAGGGGTGGGAGGGTATTTTGTAGAAGCCGGTATTATTTAAATATGATTTATTCAAGCCAAATATAGTTTACAGTTGATCCTATTAATGAAGCAATTTGGTTGCCTTCAGGTAGCTGTGGAGAAACAGTAATTTTTATGATCTGAAGCAAGCAATAGTCAATTGCACATGTGTGATATCCTTGTACGAGATCTCCTCATTTTGAGGAGAATTTCAGAATATATTCTTGTCCAAACATTTTGTAAATGAAGAAACATGTCATTGAATAACGCAGTGTGTCAGGATGATGTGTTTTAACTGTCTTTGGAGAATAACAGAGTGCTGTGGCACAGGTAAATAAGATTATCCAGGCTGCAGACTGATGGACCTGCGAGTAGAGGAGTGTAATTGTTGACTTTAGTGCCTGTGTTGGGATTATTGAAAATACAGTTAATTTAGGAAATGACCATAATAATTCTTTAATGAACAGAAGAGCTTTTTATACAGTATATGGCAGCTGTGGACAACAGATGTCAGAATAAATCATATTGTTATATGGTGTAGTGCTTCATCTAACTATTAATGTTTTTTTACAGACATTAATTCTCTGCAGCAACACAAACTTGCTATACACTCAATACTTTATACTCGCCACCTCATTGTTTTTATCCTTCTTTCTGTGCTGCATGACCGTGCAGCACTTGGCACCAAAATACTTAAAGTAAGTAAAATAAATTTTAATTTCAAGAAACATTCAGATAAATTCTGATGCCCTTTTATTGGTCATTTTAAATGTACGTACACAACTCTCCCTGGAGAGGTAATGCTTATACCATATTTGATCTGGACACTTGTGGGTTGTTATTTATTTATCCATGGTATTATCACATGGTCTGCTTTTATGTATGTGGATATGCATAAATCATGTGCATAATTTTATGTCAGATTATTGATTCTTAATAGCATATTCAGCAACACAATCACATGCAGTTTCTTTTTTTTCCCACAAAAGTTTTGACTGATGGAGCTCAGCTCAGTCCTCCTACCACGTGAAGCTCCATTGAACCTTTCAGCAAATCCTGGATTGCATTAATTTCATTAAATATTTAATTAATGGTGAATGTCATTAATCTGTATTGGATGAATATTTGGATGGAAATTTTTTTTATCAACAAGGCCTCCAATCTGAACACCCATATAAGTTGTTTGTCTCTACCCTCTCATATGGCCCTTAGAAGCATTTGACACCTATATCAGGTAATGTAACTCTCTTGTGGTCACAATTTCATCAGCAACAGAAAGCTGTTTTGACCTGTATTCAACCTCTAGTGTGCTTCAGGAAAATACTCTGCTTTTTATACACAGCCACCAACCCTGACCTCCTGCCCATAAGAGTTTAAACTTACCAAATTCCTGACCACGTCATGTTCATTACAGCCATTAGATGTCACCCAAATGTAAAACCTTTCTGTGGGTAATTGACAGGCTGATAGGTCTCACTAATTACTGTCTTCCTAGGTCCTAAAGTGTTCCTAAAGTGTTCCTTTCTGTCATGTTCCATTTTCTCCATGGCCATCTGTCCTTTCCTTATGCCATTATCGACTTTCCAGCAGACATGGTAGGTATACTGTAATATCCCTGCTCTATAGCTGTCTCATTGAAATTGTCTTTTTTACATCCCTTCCCTCCATTCTTTTGAATGTGCTTCTATGACAGAGTAGTAGAGAAAAAAGGAGCTGTGAGCAGAGTAATGTGTGTGAAAATCACACTGCATTTCAATGTGGCTCTGTTCATTTCTATGCAGATTGCTGTTGAGTGCCCCTTTTTTAGCATCAGACTCAACTTCAAGTTCTATATACTGTAGGTTATTGAAAAAAGGAGGTTATTTAGAGGTGCAATTGTTACAACAGCTTTCTACACTAAACGCTGGAGTAATTAGATATATAATTTTAATTTAATTTTACAAACATACTCATGTAAACATGTTTTTACTCACTGTCAGGTTAAAACTCAGATTTCTCAGATCTTATTGGTGACTGTAGCTTTGCTAAAAACAAAAGTATAGGTGAGAGCTATGTATACTATTAGGATTGTCAATTGATAAAAGTTTTTTATTGCAATTAATAGCATGAGATTTCTTAGTTAATTTCAATGAATCGCAAATTAATTGCACATCTTTTATCTGATCAGATTTTATTGTGCTAACCATGAGTTGGCCATAACAAACACCATCTTTGAGCATAGTGTTGTTCCAAAAGGTTCTCACCCAACAGCGTCACATAATGAGGAGTCCCAAGCCATCAAATTTCTCTGCTTTGTTACATCCTTTGACGTATTATATTGATGCAATATTTACCCCTATGCATCATTATTAGATGCTCTAAAACCACCACTGTTTGACACGATGGGAACAACGGCATCTTATATTTATCTTGGACATATGACCAAGAATTTCTCCAGTATTCTGAGTGAGGCTGGGAACATGGAATATGAGTGGACCAAGTTTCAATCCTTAATTGTGAAGTAGTTAAACATGGGGTGGGGTCAGCAGGTTGTTTGTGACTGTGTAGAGGCAACCTGAAGACTCAGTGGAATCAGAAATACTTTATTAATCCCAGAGTGTAAATTGCTATCACCCCAGATGCTCTATGCAAGAGTAGGAAGTTTCACATAAGAAACTAGATACAGTATATAAACATAAAATGAGAATCAAATACAAATAAAATATAAAGTTACAAATTTCCAGATAAATATGGTTCTGAATCACAGTATCTGATCTCAGAGGGAGGAGCTATAAAGATTGATGGCCACAGAGAGAAATTACTTCTTTTGGTGCTCAGTAGTGCACGTCGGTATGAGTATGAGTATGAGTCGTATGCTTCACCAGAAAGTCGTACAGAGGATGGGAGCCATTCTCCATTATTCCTCGAATCTTTCTGCTTGACACTGCTGTTAAAATGTCCAGCTTTATTCCCACAGTGTGTCTGGCCTTTCTGATCAGCTTAATGAATCTGATATTGTCTGCAGCTCTCAGTTCACTGCCCCAGAACACAACAGCAAACAGAATAGCACTGGCAACCACAGACTCATAAAACATCCACAGCATGGTTTAACAGATGTTAAAGGACCTGAACCTCCTCACAAAATACAGGAGGCTCTGGCCCTTATTGTAGAGTGCTTCAGTGTTCTTAGCCTAGTCCAATTTGTTGTAAATAAACACTCTCAGGTATTTATAATCCCGCATAACTTCCACATTGTGACCCTGCATAGAAACCAGAGCCACCAATGCCTTGGCCCTACTCAGATCCACAACCACTTCCTTTGTCTTTGCCACAATGAGCTGCAGATGTTTCTCCTCACATCATGTGACAAAGTTATCCACCACATGTATTCAGACTCATAACCCTTACACATATGGCATCCAACTGTGATAGAGTCATCAGAAAACTTCTGATGGGGGCATAAACCTGGTAGCTGAAGTCCATGGTATAAAGAGTCAACAGGAAGGGAGAGAGAACTGTACTTTTTAAGGCCCCTGTGTTACTCACCACTCTGTCTGACACTACGTACTGCAAAGGCACATACTGTGGTCTGCCACTCAGGTAGTCAACGCTCCAGGACACAATGTGAGGATCTACCTGTATCACTGTCAATTTCTCGCCCAAAGGAGCTGGTCCAATGGTGTTGAAAGAACTGGAGAAGTGAAAAAATATGACCCTCACAGTTCTTGCGGGGTTGTCCAGATAGACATATGCATGGGTCAGTAGGTAGATGATGGCATCCTCAACTCCTAACTTGGAGTTGGTCGATGAACTGGAGGAGGACCAGGTGGGGCCTAACTTTGAGCCGAAGCCGCTCCAGGATGAGTCTCTCAAGGGTCTTAATTATGTGTGACGTAAGTTGCAGTACTCCGAGACACTCTTGGGTCGCATTGTCGTTGGCACTGGAACAACGCACAACATTTTCAATAGCTCAAGATATGGTAAAACATTCCACAGCGCTTGGCACCACAGGGCCATCAGGGCCAGCAGCCATGCTGGTGGCGCGTTTGTTCAGCTGTATTCTAACATGGAGAGGTGTAAAAAGGGCACGCTGGGAGGTGGAAAGCTGGAGTCCACATTCAGAGACAGAAGAGGGCCATTGTAAGAGGTATTAGGAGAGGGGGATCAATGGCCACTACAATTGGTGGAGGCATTATATGAAGGGGGAAGAAGCGGTGGTGGTCGCAGACAGGCCTCAGGAGAGTCATCAGAGGCAGGGGCTGCATTATCAAACCTATTAAAGAAGAGGTTAAACTCCTCTGCAAGCTGGTCTGAAACCTGTGATGGTCCTTATACCACTCCAGACCTCCCTCATGTTGTTCTGCTGGAATCTCCACTCAACCGTCCTCCTGCAGTCTTTAGCCTCACAGATCTTCACCTTCAAGCCCTTCTGGATAGCCCTCCAGATACTTCCTCTTTATTACCCCCTCTAAAGGCCCTCTTCTCTTGATTCAGAATGTCTTTGATCTCTTTTACCCACGGCTTATTGTTTGGGTAAAGCTGGGTGGTTCTTTCTGGGACGATGCTGTGTACACAGAAATGTACGTAATCTGTGACACACACTGTCAATCAAGCCTGTCAATGCGGTTCACAGAGTGCATTCCAGTCCATTGCCTCAAAACAACCCTGCAGTGACACATAACTTTCCTCTGCCCATCTCCTCCCTGACCTTATTCACAGTCAGTGAGGTCACAGGAAGCCTTTTAACCGGGTAAGGTTGACAAACACCAAGTTGTTATCAGATCTTCCCAGAGAGAGAAGGGGGGTAGAGCTGTACATGTCCTCCACATTTGCATACAGAAAGTCCAGGGTCTTCTCCTCTCTGGCCTTACAGGTCGACACTGGGGTGAATTTGGGGAGTGTTTTGTCAATTTAGACATGATTAGGGTCTCCTGTGATTATTATGTTTAGTCAACAGTCCAGCTATTGTAGTTTTGATGATGTCACATCAACAATACTACTGCACAGTAGCTTTTTCTTTAAATGGGCTTTTCCTAAATTGGCTTTTCCTCGGCTATAGTAATCCTTTACCTCTGCATCCCTGGTGTGTTTACCTCCTGAGTTTAGCCATCCATTGCTGTGGTCTAAATGGCCAGTTTCAGTGCTAACAGCTGATCCCTGGAGTAAACAATGTGGTGTTGTTAAGCGACGACTGACTGGCAGAATAAAAATAGCAATTCGCTGTGGAAAAACAGGTCAAAATTCTCTAAGCAAGCATGTTGCACGGCTGTTCAGGAAGTAAGAAAATAAGATAAAAAGTCAATAAAACAATAAGTAGGAGCAGAGCAGAGCAACTGAAAAAGGCTTCATACACCTTGGCACACTCATTTTCTGAGGAGGAGGCAGAGCCTGAAAACTCAGGAGAAAGTTAATACATGGTGCTGGTTTGAGGTCTCTAAGATAGTTACAGAGCTTTTTAGAACCAGTGCTCTAGGTGTGGCTGTGATTTGACCTGAGATGCCAAAGGCCCTAGACATTTTTGGGCTGTCTTGGCTGAAATCCCTGTGTCACATGCGCCGTCACAAGAACAGGTACATTGCTTGTGGACTGGTACACTCATGTGATTGTCAAATTTAATAAGGGGAGGGTCTCCTCCAATTATTGTGGTATCACACTGCTCAGCCTCCCTGGAAAAACCTATGCCGGGGTACTGTAAAGGGGGCTTGGACTGATTATCAAACTTCACATCCAAGAGAAAAATTTAGATTTTGCACTGGCTGTGAAACAGTGAACCAAATCTTTACCCCTGCAAGACTACTGGAGCAGTCGTGGGAGTGTGTCCATCCAGTCTATATGTGTTTTATGGACTTGGAGGCCTTAAAGGCAAGGGTTGTTGTTACAAGCCATCTGGTCCTTGTATAACCAGAGGAACAGTTTTGTCTGTTTATTTAATAATAAGTCAAACACATGCTCAGTTTTAGTCGTTTCTCCTGTTTGTGATTTTCACTGATAGGACGTCAAGGTACAGTGTCCAGTTTCGGGATCTTAGAATCGCTCACCATAATATCTACCTCAAAAATATTACTACCCAACATTCATATCACCTTTTACTTACTTACATATTACTTACACTGTGTATTTATTTGACATTTAAGTGACGATTGAGTATATTTAAATAAATGAATGCATTTATAATGTGAATCTGTACCTTATCATGGTTATATGTTTATGTTTGTGTGTGTGTGGGTTTGCCCATTTTTAATGTTGCGCGTCTGAGACATCTTTTCAGCACTGTCAAGAGGGGAAGCGATGCTGACATTTAAATGTAAAAAATGCAATTTCACTCTGAGTTTAATCTAATTATGGTGCAAGTCTGTTCTCACTCATCTAAAACAGAACATTGTTTTGAGTTTGTGCCACTTTAGTTAGGGGCTGTTTTGTGAGTAAATTATCTCTGATGTAGAATGTGATTAGGAATCTTTCTAGCTCTATCTCATTCTAAACCCAAACATTCTCATGGAGTTGATAAAATATCTTTAGATTTTTAAAAGAACATCATTGAGCAGAGAAACATGTTGTGGAAAAGTAAATCTGGTTTAACAGTAAACCTTACATTTGCATTGACGCAATACATTTATTCATGCATTTACATTGCTTAGACTAATGTTAATGGTCTCAACTGTGTTGTGCTCTGGATGGCTAAATCTGTTCATAGTCTTAAAAGACAAAGGGTAACTACTGTAGCTCTATACAGCTCCTGTGCCACAGAAAAGCACTTTTAAAAGAACTTTTAAAGCCATTTTTTACACTTCAGCAGGTTATCTTTACCATGCCTACATACCGAAATGCACTTTATTGCTACCATGTGATTGGCTGATTATATATTTGCATTAACAAGCTGTTGAAAAAGTCTACTCATGAAGTGACTGGTGAATGTTTGTAAGGGCTGTGGCAGACTAAGCTGATATTACGCAACTAGTGCCAACAAAGGCCAACTGCTGAGTTGTATCACATTGGTTTTGTGTGGGTTGACAAGTGTATCTAGTCCAAGGTCAGAGCTGGCCGGCATGTACAGTAGCACAGCATGATCTGTGCTTCAATGACAGAAAGAAAAAGATGAAGCCCTGGAACTATGGATATAAAAACTCTAAATTCCGTAATGTATTATAATAAACTAAACTGAAATTCAGTGAAAAACTAAAAATAATGTAAAAACATGCAACTGATTACTAATTGGAAAAAAAAGTCAGTTGAAGATGCTTTTATCAAAAGCTACAATTGTACCACAACCTGAGATTCTCATTATCATCACAGACAATGTTATCTCTAACCAGTCCTCAATTGTTCTCGATATGTAAATGGTGCAGACGGTGACATATTTGTTTTTCACAAAATGTTTAACTGTCATAACATGGTATCTTCTCGTGCACTGATTCAAGCTAGTCAGAATGGTCTGATTTACCAACCAACACCAATTCACTGTGCCAACTTTAATGCCAATTAAATGGGCACTGTGCTACAGCCTCAAACTGGCTGTAGCACACCTCAGTGTGTCTCAGCCCTTTAAACAGCACTTTAACTTAGCACATTTCTTTTAAGATTACACAAAATTTAAGTTAGTTTGAGCACTGAAAGATTTGAATAAGAGATTAATTTCATGCAATCGTAGTTCTAAAGTAGTTCTAAATAACTGGGGCGGTTGTAGCTCGGTTGGTAAGGCAGTTGTCCACAGACCACAGGGTCCGTGGTTCAATCCCCAGTCCTGGCTATATGTTAAAGTGTCTCTGGGAAAGAGACTGAACCCCTAACAGCCCATTCCCATCCCAGCCGTGCAGTGCCAATCCAACCCCAGTAGATATTAGGGAGGGTTGTGTCAGGAAGGGCATATGGCATAAAAACTGTGCCAAAAGTTCTAAACAACTACTCTTCAGTTTAGCTTTGGGTACTAAGGCCAGTTCTTAACCTCCAAGCGCTACTTAGTTCAGTTCTTTTGCATTACCTGCTGAAGCGTAAGGTACACATTTGTGTTAATAGTCAAAGCATTGTGCTTTCACCCAAGTACAATATAAGTTTGGTTGTTTGATTCCCGGCTCCTCTGCTCACATTATCTGCTCTCCTTCTTTTGGTGTACTTATTTTAATTTACTCTTGCTTTGTGTAATTACAATGTCGGACTCCGTAATTTTTCATCCTACTTTAGATGGTGCAGCTTTCTTATCCAGAAATATGGCTGGTTTTATTAGACAACCAAAAGTATGACAATCCAGAGTTGAGCCTAGGATGCAGAGATCCAGTCCTACACACCTCTCTGCAGTGTCCTTACAACCGTCACCCCCCCACAACTCCCACATACCTATAGAGACTGTGTCTGTTCCCCGACCTAAATTACATAAAGTAAATATGACAACAAGAGGAGTTAATCATAATAACCTAATAAAAGTTAAGACTACTCCTCTTACAGAACAAAACCCCAAAACTATTAAATGTGGATTATTAAATATCAGATCTCTCTCTTCTAAATCTCTGTTAGTAAATGACTTAATAAGCGATCATCAATTCGATTTATTTTGTCTCACTGAAACTTGGTTGCAGCAGGAAGAATATGTCAGTCTAAATGAGTCAACCCCCCCAAGTCATATTAATTATCATGTTCCTAGAAGCACAGGCCGAGGTGGAGGAGTTGCAGCAATCTTCCATTGTAGCTTATCAATAAACCCTAGACCTAAACATAGTTATAACTCATTTGAGAGCCTTACTCTTAGCCTTTCACACCCAAACTGGAAAACTCAAAAACCACTATTATTTGTTATCGTGTACCGTCCTCCAGTCCCTTATTCAGAGTTTTTGATTGAATTTTCTGATTTTCTAGCTGATTTAGTGCTTAGTACAGATAAAGTCATTATAGTGGGTGACTTTAACATTCATGTAGATGCTGACAGTAACTGCCTGAGCACTGCGTTTAATTCATTATTAGATTCAATTGGTTTTTCCCAAAATGTAAATAAACCCACTCACTGTTTTAGTCACACGTTAGACCTTGTCCTTACGTATGGAATTGAAACGGATAATTTAACAATATGTCCTCACAACTCTCTTCTGTCTGACCATTTTTTAATAACATTTGAATTTACAATAACGGACTATATAGCAGTTAGGGAAAAATTCCACTATAGCAGATGCTTAAGTGAAAAAGCTGTCAACAAATTTAAAGAAATTATTTCTTCATCATTTGCTTCACCATATGTTAATACAATGGGAAGTAGTCTCCTTAATGTTACTTCTGCACAAGTAGATTATCTTGTTGACAATTCTGCAGCCTCACTACGTACAATACTCGATAGTGTTGCCCCTCTAAAAAAGAAGGCAGTAAATCAGCAGAGGCGATCTCCATGGTATAGTTCACAAACACGCAACTTAAAACAGGAAACACGAAAGTTAGAAAGGAAGTGGCGTTCCAGAAAGTTAGAAGAATCTCATTTAGCCTGGAAAAATAGTTTAAAAACGTACAAAAAAGCTCTCAGTGATGCCAGAACAGCATATTATTCATCATTAATAGAAGAAAACAAGAACAACCCCCGGTTTCTGTTCAGCACTGTAGCCAGGCTGACTAAGAGCCATAGTTCTGTTGAGCCTACTATTCCCTTAACTTTGAGCAGCAATGACTTCATGACCTTCTTTATGAATAAAATTGTAGCTATTAGAGAAAGTATTCACCAGATCCTCCCCCCAAAAATTACAGATAGATCTTCATGTGCAGCAGTGCTAGAATCATGGATAAGGCCCCACTCCCTGTTAGACTGCTTTTTACCCATAGATCTCTCTGAGCTAACTTCAATTATTACCTCATCTAAACCAACAACCTGTCTGCTAGACCCTATTCCAACTAAGCTGCTCAAGGAAGCTTTACCCTTAATAGATACGTTCATATTAGATATCATCAATCTATCTTTAGAAACAGGCTATGTACCACAGGCCTATAAGGTAGCTGTAATTAAACCATTACTTAAAAAACCCTGTCTTGACCCAGGTGTTTTAGCCAATTACAGACCAATATCTAATCTCCCCTTTATTTCTAAAATAATTGAAAAAGTAGTCGCAAAACAATTATGTGATCACCTCCATAGGAATAATTTGTATGAAGAGTTTCAGTCAGGATTTAGAGTTCATCATAGTACAGAAACAGCACTGGTAAAAGTCACCAACGATCTTCTCATGGCCTCAGATAATGGACTCATCTCTATACTTGTTCTGTTAGATCTTAGTGCCGCATTTGATACCATTGATCATAACATTTTATTACAGAGACTGGAACATGAAATTGGAATTACAGGAACTGCACTAGGTTGGTTTAAATCCTATCTGTCTGATAGATTTCAATTTGTTCATGTTAATGATGAATCCTCCATGCACACAAAGGTTAGCTATGGAGTTCCACAAGGCTCTGTGTTAGGACCAATACTTTTTACTTTATATATGTCTCCTTTAGGCAACATTATTAGAAAACACTCTAACACTCACACTAAATTTCCACTGTTATGCTGATGATACCCAGCTATATTTATCTATGGAACCAGATGAAAATAATCAGTTAATAAAGCTTCAAGCATGCCTACAAGACATAAAGGCCTGGATGTCCCACAATTTTTTACTTTTAAACTCAGACAAAACTGAAGTCATAGTATTTGGGCCCAAAAATATCAGAGATATGATGTCCAACCATATTGTTACCCTAGATGGCATAAGTCTGGCCTCCAGTACTACTGCAAGGAACCTTGGAGTTATTTTTGATCAGGATCTGTCCTTTAAGTCACATATAAAACAAATCTCTAGAACAGCCTTCTTCCACCTACGGAACATTGCCAAAATTAGGAGCATACTGTCTCAAAGTGATGCCGAAAAACTGGTCCATGCATTTGTTACTTCTAGGTTGGACTACTGTAATTCCCTACTTTCAGGATGCCCCAGTAACTCCCTAAAGAGCCTGCAATTAATCCAAAATGCTGCAGCAAGAGTGCTGACTGGAACTAGCAAGAGAGATCATATTTCACCTTCACTAGCTTCTCTCCATTGACTTCCCATTAAATTTAGAATAGAATTTAAAACCCTGCTTCTTACATATAAAGCTCTGAATGGTCAGGCTCCATCATATATAGAAGACCTCATAGCACCATATCATCCCAGTAGACCACTTCGCTCTCAGAATGCAGGCCTACTTGTGGTTCCCAGAATTTCCAAAAGTAGAATGGGAGGTAGAGCCTTTAGCTATCAAGCTCCTCTCTTGTGGAACCAGCTCCCAGTTCAGATTCGGGAAGCAGACACCCTCTCTACTTTTAAGTCTAAGCTTAAAACCTTCCTCTTTAATAAAGCATATAGTTAGTTATAGTTATGCTGCCATAGGCTTAGACTGCTGGGGGACCCACCCCCCAATGCACTGAGCTCCTTTCCTCCTCTTGACCATCTCTCCTCTCCTCTCACCCCGCAATTCTCACCACTGTATGTCATTAACTCTGTGTGTTCTCTCCCGTAGTTGTCTTTGTCCTCCTCTGTCCCCCTCTCTCTGTCCCTTTCTGCAGGTGTCCCCCGGCTTTGAAGCTGTGTGTCTTCCAGCGTGCAGCTACTGGTCCTACCAATCTGCCCGATGTTTTGTTATTGCTTTTTGTTGCTCTGTTCTTTTCTCTCTCCCCTTTCCACTCACCCCAACCGGTCGAGGCAGATGGCCGTCCACCCTGAGCCTGGTTCTGCTGGAGGTTTCTTCCGTTAAAGGGAGTTTTTCCTCTCCACTGTTGCCTATGGCTTGCTCCAGGGGGAATTGTTGGGTTCTCTTTATATATCTTTATAATCTTGACTTTATTCTGTAAAGTGCCCTGAGATGACTTTGTTGTGAATTGGCGCTATATAAATAAAGTTGAATTGAATTGAATTGAATTGAATTGAATTCTTAGTATAGTTAAGGAACTAATTTGTTCTGTAAAGTGTACCCTCTCTCACTTGGAGGGAGTTTGGAGGGAGTTTTTATCTTTGTTTATTATCATCAGTGGAACTTTATTGCTTCAAGCTATGACCAACGCCCAGCATGACAGCTGTATGGAACGGCAGATCGGCCTGCAGCAGAGTGGCACCGGGATTTTAAGTTTCGTTCAGACTTTAAACATCCCGGATGAAATAAGGAGGAAAGAAGCGAGAGGTCAATGAGCTGGTAAAAAGTGGAGGGTTGGAAAAGAAAACAGGCGATCGAAAGTGAGAAAATTCAAACCGCATCTCTCATCTCTGATTATAGGCAATGTGAGTTCTCTGGAGAACAAGGTGGACGAGTTGACTGCACTGGGGGGAAGGCCAATATCTTTCGACAGTGTAGTCTAACTTGTTTTACAGAGACATGGCTTCAGGACAGTAAGCCCAATACATGCATCAGTATTGACAGCTTTGGCACAGTGTGGGCAGATCGGAGGAGAGAGGAAAGTGGAACTAGGAATGGAGGGGGCCTAGTCGTCTACAACAACAGTTGTCAAACTGTTCAAACAGTGTCAAACTGGTCATGTTACTGTTAAAGAGTCTGTTGCCCTGACATCATCAGTGGGCCTCTACCCATACTAAATGCTGAGAGTTCTTACATGCCATATTGATTGCCTTCTATATTTCTCCCTCCGCCTCCGCAGACGGCGCATGTGACGGTGCATGTGACCCACCACACTGTGTGCTTGCTGCGCAGAGGAGCACTTTCAGCCAGAGACTCCAGTGTTCTGCAGAACGCCACAACAGATCCTTTCTCCCAGTGGCTGTTAAACGTTTTAACTCATCCCCCTTCTGTAAAAAGGAGGGATGACCGGTCTAAATGGAAAATCTATTATTTGCTTTATTTACTTTATGTTTTTTTACGGTAAATTATTATTTAACTCATCTATCTTATCTTTTTTTGTTTTAGTTGTATTTCAATAGTTTGTATTTGTTTATTTGTTTCTCCTTGGATTGGTTAAGGTGCTTTATTTTTCTTTCTACTTTTCTGGCGTAGCTTAGAGCAGCTGTAACATAGCAACGCAATTTCCCTATGGAATGAATAAAGTTCTTTGAATGTTGAATATTGAATGTCAAAGTGTCTTTGACCAAGACACTGAACCGTAATTTAGTTGCTCCTGGTGAGTGTTGGCCAACTGCATAACAGCTTCCCAATCAGTGTCTGTGTGAATGTGAGTGTGGATGGGTGAATGAGAAGCAGTGTATAGTGCTTTGAGTACCAATAGGTTGACAGGTGCTATATAAGTGCATCATTTAACCATTTATCTGGTAGTAAGGTAGATGGGAAAAGACACAGGAGACCTTGGGTTTGACTCCAGTGTGAGGTATTGTGTGCTTAAATTATGTTACGAGTGATGCACAGGGTAACTATAGTAAGGAAATACGTGTATGATGTTGTCACCGTATGTAGCGTTTTTTTTTTTTTTTTATGTAGCTTGTCTTGTAACTTAACCTTACCTTGAAGTTTCTGTGCCTAATTCTAACCCATGTTATGCGTTAACATAATCTTGAAGAGGTCTAAGTTGTTTACCCTAACCCTAACGTAGTTTTGTATTTTTGTTGGTTTTGTTCTCATGACAGTGCCCATTCAGTTTAAAACAGTGACTCTACAGTAAATGGTACGTCCAGCACCAATATAAGTCATGATCGTTCCTGTTGCATCGCTGATCTTTATTGATGATAGAATTCATGATGTAGCAGTGAAATACATCAAACCTAATGTGGAGGAGCTTCATCTTTTACCAAGACAATGATCAAAAACCTAATGTTAACTAAACAAAGCGCTTCATCAAAGGGAAAAAGTGAAAAGTTTTAGACTGACTAAGACAATAACAAGACCTAAACCCATCTGAACATGCTTTTCACCTACTAAAGTACACAACAGTTCCAGGCTGTAGTATAGCCCGAAAAGCAAAGCAAAAAAAGAAACCCACAATTTGGTGGTGCATTCAAATATTAGGTTTTATATATTTCACTATGTTGTACTTTAAAACATTGTTTCAATAATTTGGCTCAGGTAAATGAAATCCATCTTACTATGTCTAGATTTCATAATAAAACAAATGATTTGTCCTTTTCAGGACACTGTTCTTGCAAGAATCAAATGTTTAGTAGTTTGTCATCTATGTGTAATGTTGTTACACATACTACAAAACCAGTGGAAACTGGTGTTCTCTCTGTTTCTGTAATTTCTTTTTTCTTGTGCCTACACCAAACCAATGCTTCACCGTAGATGGAATGGTGTTGACTTTACAGTGTGATATTCCTAAAAACCATATTAATGCTGAATTTGCTCATTTAGTTTGGTGGTCTTAATGTTTTCATACAGTCCAAGCAGCCATCTATTGAAATATCTTCTGGTGTAAAACAAATTAAGCTTGAAGTTTTGTTTGTGGGGTAAGTAATGCTAATCCAGTCAACACTCCTGGAGGTGTGCTTGCTATCTCCCATCCCCCCATTTCCTGTCGGCTTCCTGCTATTAAACAACAGAAAAATGCACAGGCATAACAGATCTCTGCTGATTTCTGACATTGATGACATGATGAGAAGAGTCAGTATGGTAGGGGTGTGAGCAAATTCTATCTTACAAATCATCTAAGATTTGGTTTCTCCTATTTGAATTTGTGTAACTTCCTGAACTTTAATAAGAACTTAACTGTGATCAATTCAGTTTGTTCAAAGGTAACATTACTGTTTAAAAAAGGTTTTGCTCTTTTTACCCTCACTGTTAATATGTGCATGCCTACATGTGTTTGTCTTTATCAGACAGAAGGTGTTGGAAGACATCCAGCGTTTCCTCAATAATGACATCATCAACCAGGTAGTCTTTGACCTAGAAGATAGCAGGTAGGCAAATAACACATATACAGCTTTTTTACAATATATTTCTTAATATTTTTAAAATCATTATTCACTAAATATCACGAATGATCAACTCAACTGGTCATTTCCTTTTTTGTCTGACAGTCTCCAGTCTCCTTCTGATTCATTGAGGTTTTTCTCTAAGTTTGAATGCGGAAACCTACGAAAGGCTGTTCAGGTCCGCAGGTACTGATACATTGTGATCCAATGTGAAAGTATCACTTCAACACAGTTCTGAGAAAAGTAGCCCCCATCACTAAGCCATAACAATAATACCATAGTCACAGTGTCCTCTTCTCTCTTCTTGTGTAGATATGAATATGATCTCATATTGAACGCCGATGCCAACTGTTTCCAGCATACCCAGTGGTTTTATTTTGAAGTCAGTAACATGGTGGCAGACACCCCCTATCGTTTTAATGTCATCAACTGTGAGAAGAGCAACAGCCAGTTCAACTATGGTGAGAGCCATTGTGTATTTATCTTGTGCCCTTGAGCATGTGTACTCATACTGCGTCTGGAAACTGCAGGGAACTACTGAATATCACTAAACCTGAAACTTTTTACTGGTTCTCATGTTTCTCAATATTTTAAAACGTTTAATATGTGTGACTCATATCAGCAAGAACAAGGGTTATATATAATAACTAGAAAATTACCTGAAGTTGTCTATGATTTGTTTACCTTAATATTCCCCTGTAGACTTTACAGTCCAAGTTGTCCATACTTCTCCATGCAGGATGTCACTCTAAATCTGTGCTTTGTTCGTCCTTTTTCTTTTGTGTTCTTTTCAGCGAAAGTTGCTCCGTTTATGAAACACCATGCGCTACCATATGTGTTTTGGCAGAACAATGCCAAAACAATTTTCATAATCATGGGAATTGCTCAACTGCAATGGATTTCTCTAGAAGCTTCCAGACATTCAACCAAGAACCTGGAGTCCTGGATGTTGCTGTAGAGTTGTAGCTGCTCTCACACATTAGCTTTTGCTAATGTGTTTATAATCGTGTAATCTAAAACACATTAACCGTCCTCACGACAAGCTTTCTTACATTACTCCAAGCATTATATACATGTCCATTGCTGCTCCATATCTTAGTTCTCTTTGATGCCTAAAACCCAATCTCCTTAGAGCTACAACTGGATAACACAGAAACCATACCTTTTAATAGGTACATTAAACTTTGTATTTGTAGCATTCAGCATCATACCAAAAAAAAAGTCTAACTTAAATCAAAAGAGGTATCAGTCTTCATATCAGCTAAAAATATGTGAAATCACTTGTGTGTGCAATATTTTAACTTTTATTTTAACAGTGAATACTGTGAGCAGTCACAGTTTTTAGTTACAAATTCTCTATAATGCATTATATGATGCTCATTTTGGAAATGTTCAAAAGCTACTCATTTAGCAATGATCAGTAGGTAATACCACTCTTAATTCCTCTGTAACAATTTTACATTTTTTTTTACTGTATTGCAATGTATTATTAAAACAAACTTGTATTGAATGCAGTTTTGTGGCCAAATTTGCCCAAACATGTAATCTAATTATATGGGAGCAATACTAGATACTGTACAATCAGTATTTGCCATCATTAACACATTTGCAGAGATACCAAATGCAAGTGCAGTCTTCAAACTATATCTTGGCCAATTTGGATTTATTCCCCAGACAATGTTTACACAGTGTTTACTGTGATACTCAATTATTTGCTGCCTTGAAAAGCCATCGACAACTGTGGCAAAAGAAGTCCAGCTCCTGCCCATGTATTCGGTTGCAGTCCATGTGTTGTGCCAAAAACTATTGCTGAGCTAAACAACCGTCCAACTTTCCCGCAGAAGGGGATTTCATTACCAACAAGTCTTCAACTTAAATTACTATTTACAGCTGGGTGAGAAGGTTTGGATCCCCGTATTGTGAATTGTCAAAAAGAGCAAAACGAAGAATTAACAAAAATTTTCAAGGAATGTTTGAAAAACAGAGATCGTAAAATAGTGAAACATACATTAAAGTAATACACCCTGCAACATAATAGCTAGTTGTAGTCTTGGATTTGATTAGGTCACAGGTCAAAAAATTAAATTTTAATCCTTTAGCCCCAAAATCCCCAATCACCACGGAGATCAGCAATCATGTACAAAAATAGGTCTCCAGATGTAATGCTGAACTATACACACAGAGAGAGAAAGGGATTGTCTCCACTGAGGTAGAGCAGTCATCCACCAATCCCAGGGTTGTTAGTTTGATCCCCAGATTCTTTGGTTACATGAACCCTTAGTTGCTCCCAGTGAGTGTTGGCCAGCTGCAATAGACCCCAGCTGCATAGCCCTGGCTGGCAGGCAGCTGACTACACTGTCTTAATGCATGGTCATGGTCCAGTAACTGACGATTTAAATTGTAGCTCAGTAAAAAAAATACGCTAAATGTACTTAAGTACAAGAAATTTTCAATTTTTAAAAAATATGCTAAAAAAATTACTTTGTAATACTGTAGCAACCTGAGTAAATGTTAATTGGTAATTTCACCCATGTACACACGTTTACACAGCCAAGGTGGAGACATTCATTGACATAATACTTTTCCTAGCCCCTTACCGTTAACCTAACCATCCCAACTTTTTTTTCACCCCTGTATGTTTTTTTCTTGTTCATATTTTCTTCCATCTTGGAGTCAGCTCCACATGCACAATAGTGGGCCCTGCTATAATAGACCATCCATTACAACAAAATAAGAGCACTCCAGTAGCAATCTCAGTTTATCAAAAATACTACACCCTGATTCATATTATGCCCTTTGTACTGAAAAATTGGCTTTTTTTAATGCAGGCTCAAGAAATCGGTTTTATCACAGAAAGAATGTAATGAATAGGAAGGATATCTGTTCCAAAAAAGTCAGTATTGCATTGTACACAGAATGGCATTTCTCCTGACACACTGTAAAAATCCTAGCAGGCTAAGTCATTCAGCTATTTACTTTTAACCTTTGAATATTTGATTCAGCAAGAATAGCTCTTTCATATTTAAAGCCCCATGTCTACAGTAAATACATTATACCTTTATGCTGAGCAGTAGTTTATTTGTGAACCAAGACAAAAAGCATTACTGCATTATGCTTAGTAGGGATATGAAACCCACGGGCTCCAGATTGTAAAGTTAAACTACAAAAGTACAGTGTAATGAAGAATTATTTGCCACTTTCTTGATTCTTTCCATTTTTGGATATACAGTACTGCAAGTCTCAAAAAATGATTCTAATCTTTTAATTTATCCTCTGCCAAATTATTTTCAAACCATTTTCAAAACCACTGCTAACCTAAATCAACATAAAGAGCACATGTTGATATACCTTAAAGCTTTAAGCAGAATTTTCTTTAGACGAATGAGATGAAAGTTTAATTGACTGGACGAAGGTCTCACTACATCTGGCGGAAATCCAACAAGGCATGGTCATCATAACTGCAGTTAAGCATAGTCAAGCACCCCTCAAAAGAAACTATGTTTTTGACATGGTCAATGAAATGTCAGGATCTTCAAAAATGTAATGCATGCTCAAAACCCTTAATGCGGTGGGATTACAACTATTTAGCAAATCATCTAAAAACTATGTGAAACACTGATTTTCAGTTATATGAAGGGTTTGGTTGCAGGTGTTACTGCTAAAGGCTTTACAACCAACTATCAGTATCAAGGGTAATTAGTGGCTGACAGTGACACAGTAAGGGCTGTAACAAGCTTCCAGTGGAGGATTGTATGCCAGCTCCTCTGCAGGTGAATGTGCACCATTTGCAGCAAATAATGTGTTTATAGTAGCATGAGCCTTTAACGGCTGCTAGTAGTAGAAGAGATCAGGTGAATCTAGACATTATAGTTTTTTGTCAAAACTTTAAAGTACTTCTACGTTGGTGTTGGAAAGAGGGGGATAAAACATGGCTGGGTCAGGATTCCACTCAATCAATAATGCAATCACCAACAAGTAGACCCAGAGTTTGAAATATAAGTAGGCATGCACCAAGTCTGCATGGGCCTCGTTTCATGCAATGGCCTTAACCAAGGGCATGTCCTTGGGGAGCAGTAAGGGGACCTTTGGCTACTGTTCATAAACCTAGACACTCATTAAGAGACCACCAGTAGAACTATCTTATACTGTATGATATGTGCCACTGGGCAATGCTCTGTACTTGTCGCTATACATGAATAAATACAAATAGTAATTTATGCAGATTCCCACAGAGTCTGTCACATTTAGCAGACTGGAGTGAACACACCCCGATGCACCGTTATGACATTTCCACCAGTTTACTGCCATGACACCACGTCTGTCCCATGTGGCTGACTGTCTATCTGTATGTGTGTGTGTGTGTGTGTGTGTGTGTGTGTGTGTGTGTGTGTGTGTGTGTGTGTGTACTCCAGGAATGCAGCCAGTACTATACTCAGTAAGGGAAGCACTGGAAGGTAGACCACACTGGGTCAGGACGGGAACTGATATTTGTTATTTCAGGTATGAGTGAAGAACAAAATATTTTTTTCCAGATCCAAAACCATAACATAAAATTTAAGATTTTTAACAACTACATAAAGCATGAATTAAGCAGATTTGATGAAAGGGATTCTGTTCTCAGAAATGTGTCATTGCAATTTTCTCCCTTCAACACCTTTTACCAGAGTGGTTCTGAAAACTGTAACATTCTTCAGCCTTTTGTATGTAGTATAGATTAGCCATAACTGAGTGGTAAAACATATGATTTACCATAATGTAAAATCCGGGCAAGATACAACTATACAGTACCAAAGAGCTTACAAAGGCTGTTGCACTTTGATTCTCTAGGGACAAACAGAATGCTCTAGCAGTAAGCACTCACTGCACATATTATTGTTTCTTGTTCACTCTGCTCTCTCCTCCAGGAACCATTTTTGCTCCATTCGAGGCAGAGGAAAAACAACCTTTTACACGCTGACGTTTACCATCACCTTCAAGCACAATGAGGATGTCTGCTACCTGGCCTACCATTATCCTTACACATACTCTGCACTGAAAGTACTAGCCCTTCCGTCCATACTATACATGCACCTTCCCATCTGATTGTCCTTTTATATATTAATAAGCAACTATTTACTCATGAAGTTTCTCCACTGCATAATATGAATTAACTCTTAACAGAAGTGCACTACAGACTTTCATTTTTACTTCTTCCAGGGCTTTTACTACTGCTGTGTCACTGAAAACATGATAAAACCATCAGTAGAGTCGGGGGCGGGGCTTAAACTTTCAAATGATTTCTCTAAAGCCCCAAATCTTTCTTAAAATGCGTCCAATGCTGTGTCATATTTCCCTCAGTCCGTCTGTCTGAGCTGGTAGACCAGTGGAGCAACAGTTATATTACTGTGGAAATATCTCCATCCTACACTTTCTCCATAGGGGAGTAAAAATAAAAACAACTTATAAAGGCGTGTGGAAGAGATAATTGACATTGTAATTAATAAGGGATGCTTATGGGTGAATCCACAAAATCATTTGTTGAAAGAGCGCCCCCCCCCCCAGTCAGTAGATGGCTGTTGAAATTGCAACAAAATGGACCCCGTTGCCTCTTACAGTGGCCCAAAAATGGCGGCTGGGAAAATTCACGGTTAGGCTTAAAGTCTCTCCTTGCTTAATATTACGCAAAGTCATGTATGTACATACTGTATGTCCTTGTGGTCACAACAAAAACAGAAAGTTGTTTGCAGTGGATTCCAGTCCAATATGGGAAAGTCCCATTTGTTGACCCATCCACAATGTTTTAAAGCCAACAAGTGGTATTAATGTTGTGGCTGATCTGCATATACACATTATTCAACTCCACATGTGTATATTTATTGTGTCTTTTAGGCTCATCTGAAGGTGCTGCAGAAATCAGTGGATCCTGCCAAGGTGTTTTTCCAGCAGCAGATTCTTTGCAGAACTTTGTCCGGAAATACTTGTCCATTGGTCACCATCACTGCCTGTCCTGCCAGCACAGCCTGGAAAGACATGCAACAGCTACGTGAGTGTGTGTGTGTGTATGTGTGTGTGTGTGTGTGTTTGTGTATCTGTGTGAAGAAAGTTTTTCATTTCCTGCAGAGTTGGTGTTTTAGGAATTAAAGTAGCTGTGTGATTTCACCAGTGATAAAAAAATCTAAATTAATCTTTAATGTTAGCTTGTAGTCATTATTCTAAGAGGAAGAGGATCTTCATATTGGGTCTCTACACAGATCAGACACAACATTAATACATTAATTTTTGGTTTTAATGGACAGGGATCAGCATGAGCACCATGACCAGTGGTTCTGACACCTGTGATCATAGCAACCATGGAGATTATGAGAAAATGCACTCCTGGGTGCAAACATAAAAAGCCCCCCCAGCCTTTATTTTGTGCATTTTTGAATCTGTTTATTTGTTTTTCGACCTTCTGTATCTGTTTTTTAGTACTTTTGTGTCACATTTTTGTGTTGTTTTACATCTGTTGTGGTAATTTATTTCTCCTTTTTTTGGTCTTTTTTGGCTTATCCAATAAGTTTAGGGTCACAACATTAGTCTGCATGTTGATTTGGCACATTTTTACACTGGATGGCCTTCCTGACACAACCCTCCTCAATTTTACTGGGCTTTGGACCAGCACTGCACAGCTCGGGGTGGGGGATAAGTAGTTTGGGGTTCAGTGCCTTGTGCAGGGACAATTCGACATTTGGTCAGGGAGAGCCGGGCTCCACTCTACCAACTGAACCACTGCCACCCCTTGGTAATTTTTTTCTCCCAAGGTCTTTAAAACAAGAAATATGACTATTCAGTAGTCCTGTTCAGTAATCCATCCATGATGGCCAACATTCCATTTGTCACCTTTGGGTGCTTGATAATGGAGATCCCTCTCCTTTGACTGCATTTACATGCACTTAAGTAACCAAGTTATTAAGAGACCTTGGCTTTCTTGTGTGATCAGGGAACAGTGTTTGCATGCACTTCAGAACTAGAAACCTGGTTTCTGAAAATCTGTGTATTCATGCAGCAGAAGAATAATCTGATTTTCCTCCACTTTTGACTTATTTTGAAAGCCTGGCACACAGTTTTTACCTGTATAGTGACAGAAAACACTGCTTTCGGATTTTGTGTGTGTATGTGTGTGTGTGTGTTTGTGTCACAGCAGAGTGACAATGCAGGGGGAGAGAAAGGAAAAAAAACGATGAACACACAGCTGATCAACAACAGGAACTGTCTAAATTTTACGAGGCAGTGTGTAGAGGCGATCTTACTCGATTCTGATGTTCCAGCACTCCAGAGATCGTTGTATGAATAAAGCATATAGTTAGTTATAGTTATGCTGCCATAGGCTTAGACTGCTGGGGGACCCACCCCCCAATGCACTGAGCTCCTTTCCTCCTCTTGACCATCTCTCCTCTCACCCCGCAATTCTCACCACTGTATGTCATTAACTCTGTGTGTTCTCTCCCGTAGTTGTCTTTGTCCTCCTCTGTCCCCCTCTGTCCCCCTCTCTCTGTCCCTTTCTGCAGGTGTCCCCCGGCTTTGAAGCTGTGTGTCTTCCAGCGTGCAGCTACTGGTCCTACCAATCTGCCCGATGTTTTGTTATTGCTTTTTGTTGCTCTGTTCTTTTCTCTCTCCCCTTTCCACTCACCCCAACCGGTCGTGGCAGATGGCCGTCCACCCTGAGCCTGGTTCTGCTGGAGGTTTCTTCCGTTAAAGGGAGTTTTTCCTCTCCACTGTTGCGTATGGCTTGCTCCAGGGGGAATTGTTGGGTTCTCTTTATATATCTTTATAATCTTGACTTTATTCTGTAAAGTGCCCTGAGATGACTTTGTTGTGAATTGGCGCTATATAAATAAAGTTGAATTGAATTGAATTGAATTGAATGACAAACATTGAACATTCATTGTACTTGCCACAGGTCAATCATCTGTCTTAATTCTTCTTGATCTATCATCAGCCTTTGACACTGTGAACCATCAGATACTCTTGTCCACACTCTCTGACTTGGGCATCTCTGGATCAGCTCTAGACTGGCTTTGTTCTTACCTATCAGGACGAAGCTTCAAGGTATCCTGGAGGGGGCATCTTTCTAACTCTCATAGCCTCTCTACCGGTGTGCCGCAGGGCTCAGTTCTTGGTCCTCTCCTCTTTTCTATCTATACTTCATCCCTAGGTGCTATCATTCACTCACATGGTCTTTCCTATCACTGCTACGCTGATGACACACAGCTCTTCCTGTCCTTTCCACCGGACGACTCCACTGTCTCATCGCGTATTTCTGCCTGTCTCTCAGTCATCTCAGCCTGGATGAGTGAGAGACACCTTCAACTCAACCTCTCTTAAGACCGAAGTCCTTGTCTTCCCAGCCAGGCCTTTGATGCAACACAACATCAGCATCAACATTGGATCTACAGTGATTATCCCCACTAATTCGGCCAAAAATCTGGGGGTCATCATCGACGACCAACTGAGCTTTAAGGACCACATCTCCTCAGTCTCTAGGGCTTGCAGATTTGCTCTTTACAACATCAGGAAGATCAGACCCTACATCACGGAATATACAACCCAACTCATTGTACAGGCGCTGGTCACATGGATAAAAGCGTCTGCTAAATGACTAATTGTAAATGTAAATGTAAAATGCTTCCCAACTTTGCCGATGATGGACCAATTGTACATACAAGTTTAAGTACAGTACTCTCACAAGCACATCGCAAACAGCTTTATCAAACAAGTTTCTCAAAGTATGACTGAACTCACAGAACTCTAAGAAACTGTGTGCCTCCAAAGCTACACACCAAACCTTTTTCTTCTACCTTGTTGCGGTCCACAACACCTTGTAGTTAGTTCCTCTGCATCAGCTACAGTGTCACATCTGCACCCTTCAGTACTTGAGCTGAACAGCATGCTCTCTTGTAGTCAGTTCCTCTGCTCCAGCTACCATGTTACGTCTGCGCCCTTCAGTAGCTGAGCTGAACTGAACAAAATCATTGCTATCCTTTGTTTCCTTGACGACTGGGAAACAAAACTTAAAAGGTAAACTAAAAAGGCAACCCTCAAAGGCAAACTATCAAAGCTCTATGATGTGACTAATGACATCATCAGTACACAGAAACATAATACAACACACAATACTATGCACAATACCGACTAAAGTCCAGCTGGCGAACAGCTGCTGTGATGGCTGCCCCTGGAAGAAGGGTGGCAACCTGCTTGGGACCAGGAGAACTGTTGGCCAGCTTGGTAACAGCAATAGACAGGATGCCAGCTAACCCGAAGTCAGGAGAATAGGAACAGGATCAGGGGCTGAGGTGGCGGCGTCGACCCGCTCGGAGACGGGAGCAGGAGTTTAGGTGGCGGTGTCGATCCCCCCGGGAGCAGGAGCTGAGGGGGCGTTATCGATCCGCCCTGTGGCAGGAGCTGATGTAGTGGCTTTGACCTTCCCGTGAGCAGGAGATAAGTGGCAGTGGCGACCTGCCCAAGAGCAGGAGCTAAAGGGGTGGCGTCGACCCGTCCTGGAGCAGGAGCTGAGTCAGGATCAGGCAGTGCATCCGAAGCGCTCTCAGGGGTGTTGACCAAGGCAGGGGTGAGTTCCGGTGGTTGTCGGTGGTCTCAGGGACAAGAGCCTGAACCGGTGAAACATTGGCCAACTCCGAGCCCAGCGAACAGTTCTGGGCAGAAGTGTGTTGAGGTCGACTCACCTACGTCCTGAAAGCCCTCAACCTTGCTAGAAAGGTGGGCACCTCAGGCAAGTTCAACAGCCAGGATCTGGAGCGGACCACTTCCTCCAGCTGGCGTGCTGCAGAAAGGCAAGCCTCGGGATCCCTGGAGGTTGCTATGGTTTCTTGGAGTTTAACTAGTAGCTGGTGGATTACTGGGTATTGCTCTTGCGGGTTAACATACGGTGCTGGTAAAACTGGTGAGTTAGTTGGACAACTGGGGAGGGTTGGCCTAGAACCAGCCTTAAAAACAACAGTAGCCTCATCTGACCCAGAAACAGGATCACGGAAAGGGGCAGAGTTCTTGTTGGTGATGCAGTCCTGGGCTGAGTCAGGAACTGGTTATAATGTGAAAGGTGTGACTTCATGGTGATCAAGCTGGAGATTTAAGGTGGGAGCTGAGGCGGGAGCTGAGTGAGGTGTACCCTAGATTAGTGATTTGGTTTGAGGTTTGGCTCTCCTATTACATCTGAGACCCTTGAAATAATAGGGGCGCTCCTGAAATGAGGATGTTAAAGGCATATGGCAGCAGCAAATGCTAAACATAAAGGCTAAACACAAACTATCAACCCGACATTAAGTTAAAGAAAACAAAACAGTCACTGCAAAACTGAATCGACAACAGAAGCGATAAATAGTAAATCAAAATAAACACTAGGGAAACAACTAAGGTTTAAATAAGACTACAAAATCTCGACTACAAAGGGGGCAACCAAATTAACACTCGGAAAAGACTAAGGGGACAAATTAACACAATAACTAATTAACACACCAAACCTCAAAAGTTGCTGGGAAATAGAGTCCAATTGAGTAAGGATTGCCCGGGTGAGGTAAATCATGAGTCGTTATGTGGACAAGGAGTAAGATCAGGATCTGGCAGGGAACTGTGGGGAAAGCTGGACCTAAATAGTAAGGGGAACAGGTGCAAACAATAATGAGCGATAACAAAAGGTAAAGCTAAATGGAAAGGACTAAGAACAGGAAACGGGGAAACAAAATAAAAGTCCAGAGGCAGGAATTGAGGGCAAGATTATGACAGTAATGTGGATATTTACATGGCTGTAGTTTAAGTCAAAAGTTGTTAAAGTGACCTTTAATCAACAAAATGCAGACCTGGTAGCCAACATAATTGACCAGCTGTCACTATTACTGACAGCTTCGTACATTATTGTTATACACAAAGAGGATAAACCCTCAGCATAAATTAAATTAAAGACCTGATCAAGATAATTGAATGATGCGTGACACTCAGAGAACCTTCCCACAGCGATACATAAAGATGCTTCCCAAGGCGTCAAATATTGATATTTATTAGATCCTTTGGCATCTTACTTGGACACTACTGGTACCCTTTCTCACAGTGGCAATCAAGCCAATTGGTGAAGTCCTATATCTTGTTAAAAGACCCAACCACTTGGTTGACAGACCTGTGCAAATGGGTTGTGGACTAAGCAGTTATTTTTGAGACCTTGGGAATAAGAACAGGCTGTGTAGATAACAAATTGAGGCAGCTTTTAAGTGAGTGCTGATTGACAAATCACCACTTTCTTTGCTTGACCTTTAAAGATATAATACCTGAAAACACAATGTATTGTTACTGAGCAAGTTGTAGAATCTCTATGTCTCCATATACTGCTGAACATACGATATTGCCAGGCAAATGACAAATATGTATGTGTCTTTCTGCAGGTAATCGTCCCTGTATTGTGCTGACAGGCCGAGTCCATCCCGGTGAGTCCAATGCCAGCTGGGTGATGAGGGGCACCCTGGATTTCTTGTGCAGCAATGACCCAGTGGCCCAGTGTGTGAGGGAAGCCTTTGTATTTAGGATTATCCCCATGCTCAACCCAGATGGAGTCATCAACGGCACGTAAGTGGGAGGCAGGAAATCCACACCATATGATGTATTTTGCCTTAGAGATTAATGTGGTGAATTGCAGCAAAGGTAAATGGAATTAATTATGAATATAACTTAATGTCAGGTAGAGACACATACATGAAAGTAACCATCAACAATACTCATGGCAAAAGCTTATACTGTGAAATATGGTATATAACTGTGTAATAAAACAGATAACTGGATATTTTCGCAGGACATGTACATTTTTAACCCAAATTTATATATAGATAATTATTTTTGCAGATGTTCACTATTCTTCTTGATATGAATAGTGAATGTGGGGCCAGGGGACCATGCACTGAGTTTACTCTGAGCAGTTGGAGCTTTATATTTAGTGTATTCAGGGTTGATATTGTTCTCCGACCTATCTGAGCTGCTTTCCTTTACAAAAGAATTAATTGTTTTGAGCGTAGATTTGATCATCTTGGGCTACTGGACCTGGCTTGTCAGGTACACTTTAGTAATGAAAAATAAATTATCAAGAAATATCACACAAACACAAACTGTAATGAAATCTATGTTTGGGCCAGTTTAGCATTTTGTTACAAGGTGCCAACATGCTGGATATTTAGCTGTGATCACTGCTCAGTCACATTGGAACAGTTGGCCCGAGCAGAGGGTCTAAACAGGAGAGACTGAAAGAGTTTGTTTCATCATCTACGTGGCTTGTTGTGATTTTACCTGGTCTTTTGAGTTTGTACACTGGGTAAGTGGTCACATCTTTATGGGGTTATTTTATGTTAAGTTTCATTTCCTTCTTTGCTGTGCTGTATCTGTACTAAATTAGATGGTTAAAATGTTTTTAGAAGCTTACCAGAGGAATGAATAGGCACATATCTATAGAAATAGATTAGACTTAAGGTTCTCTATAGGGACACTTCTGAATCTGTACACAGATGGTCACGATCAGCTCCGACGACCATGTCTTTGCCAGAATTGCAGACAGTGTTTCTCTAAGTAAAGTTTCACTCCTGATCAAATGTTTAGATTGAGTTACATGTAGTAATTAGAATCCACTGTAACTCTGTTAGAATTTCTGTATTTATTGCATTACAAGTGTTGAGTGCTGTAGTAACTCCTCGTGAATATAATTAGAGATTATATATGGCCTCTGGATCTGGCCTGGGGACATCTCAGAATCCCACCATATGAGCTGGGGAGAGACACAATTCAGCAGAATTGTTCAAAAAATTTGTGTTTAGTCTTATTGCATTGTAATATCTCTATAATAAATTACACACTATACCTAAAAAGATAAAGTTAAGCTATGTTGCTTTAACCAAAAAAATAAATAAATCCAATGTCAAATATAGGGGGTTGTTCTATTTTACTGGGGGACAGCAGATCAGCACTGGTTCAGGTGATGTCACAGTGAAATGGGTGTGGTGGGACCCCTGCTGAGTTCTATTCTATGCTTTCATTCAATGTGGACCACAACACCAAAACAGGAGTAGTTTGTGTTTTCATACCATAATCCTTCACTAACTTTGACCGACAAAAGATAGCTCACGTTCAGACTCCATAGACGTGTAAGTGAAGTGGTCGATCAAAGAAACAATGAAATGCAATATCAATGTGCTCTAAAAAGGTGAGAAAGGGTACCGCTCAGTGGGCCTCTAAACTAAATATGATTATGGGAATGTTGAGAATTAAATGGTGATAACTCTCAAACTTAGTGCATGTTCAGGTCATACATGCAGTTTTAGAGGCCTGTGAACCGTATCACTTCAGGAGTAGAGAGAGACACTTTTAAAAATTTTATTCTAATATTACACTAGGGAAAATAACTGCATGACTAATTTGTTTCATAAATCATTTATCATTGCATGTAAAAGTCACTATCGTCAATGTTAAGATGAAAAAGGCTGCAGAGGAGCTACTCCAGCTCATCTGACAAGAAACCTACAGACGATAAGATAAGATGACTATTCCCCACTATTCCACAGTGGGGAAATTTCCATGTAACAGCAGCAGCAAAAGTGTGCAAATGTACCCATAATGTGATAGCGGCCCAAGATAAATATAAACAACTCGTAAAAACTAATCATAGTCAGCAAATCCACGTAATTCATATAATCTTCTCTCCTTTCAGCCGTTCCCTTTCAGGGGTCGCCACAGCGAATCATGTGCCTCAATCTAACCCTGTCTTCTGTATGTCTTCTCTCACACCAACTAACTTCATGTCCTCTGACTACATCCATAATTCTCCTCTTTGGTCTTCCTCTAGACCTCCTGCATGGCAGCTCCAACCTCAGCATCCTTTTACCGACATATTCACAGTCTCTCTTCTGAACATGTCCAAACCACCTCAGTCTGGCCTCTCTGACACTTTTCTCCACCCATTCCAACCTGCTTGCACTCACCTCTTCACCTTTTTTCCACACTCTCCATTGCGCTGAACTGTTGTCCCTAAGTCCTGCACCTTCTTCACCTCTGCTCCATGTAACCTCACCGTTCCACTTGGGTCCCTCTCATTGACACACATGTATTCTGTCTTACTGCGGTTATCCTTCATTCCTCTGATTTCCAGAGCAGACCCCCACCTCTCTAGATTTTCCTCATCCTGAACTTCCTCGCTCCACCACCAAGTCTCCTTATCTCCTCCTTATCTCCTTATCCTTACATTCTCATCACCTCTGTTCCCTTCACCTACATGTCCATTGAAATCTGCTCCAATCTCCACTCTCTTACCTCTGGGGATGCTCTGCATCACTTCATCTAAATCACTCTAGAATTTCTCCTTCTATTCTAACTCACATCCTACCTGTGGGGCATAACCACTAACAAGATTGAACATCACGGCTTCAATTTCTAGCTTGAGACTCATCAACCTGTCTGATACTCTTTTCACCTCCAGAACATTCCTCACAAACTCCTCTTTCAGGATAACTCCTACTCCATTCCTCTTCCTATCTGACCCATGGTAGAACAATTTGCACCCTGCTCATAAGCTTCTAGCCTTGCTACCTTTCCACCTGGTCTTCGGGACAAAGTGTATCCACCTACTTTCTCTTCATCATGTCAATCAACTCTCTAGCCTTTCCTGTCATAGTCCCAACATTCAAAGTCCCTACTGTCAGTCCTACATTCTTAGCTTTCCTCTTCTCCCTCTGCCTACGAACACACCTGGGCGTGTGACGACTGTGGCACAGGAAGGTAGAGTGGTTGTCCAATCTCACAGTTGTTGTTTCAATCCCCACCACCTCCAGTCACATGTCGAAGTGTCCTTGAGCAGACACTAAACCCCAACTTATTTGCTCCTCGTGATTGTTGGCCAGCTACATAGCAGCTCCCCCATCGGTGTATGAGTGTGTGTGTGATTGTGAATGGGTGAATAATGTAAATAAGAAGCAGTGTAAAGCGCTTTGAGTGCCAATAGGTAGAAAAGTTCTATATAAGTGCAGACCATTTACCTTCCTCCTCTCCTTCTTCGACCAACAGTAGTCCAATTTCCACCGGTACCCTGTAGGTCAACAGCACCGGTGGCGGTCGTTGTTAACCCAGGCCCTAACCGATCCAGTATGGAAGTCATTCTGACACAACCCTCTGCATTTAACCAGACTTGGGACTGGCACAAGAAGACAGTGGTTTGTGTCCCCTTGTGGTTGCATTCCAAGTAATTCACATAATGTTTAATTGTATTTATACACAATTTGCTCCAGTGCCCAAAATTTCCACCCGTGAGCATCTGTGTAGTTTGTCCAACAAGATACTGGTGTGTTTTAAAACTATGGTTACAACTAGAGGAAGAGAGGAGAACTAATCAAATAAAACAATGAACATCTTTTAAATCTGCTTATGGCTTATAACTGAAAAACTTGGCTTCATGGAACAAAGCTGTAGTTGAACTCCAACTGGTATTTAAGTGCTGAACAAAGATAAAATAAATAAAAAAAATGCTACTTTTAAAAGACTCATCAACTCAGTTTCATCACAAGATTTTGTTGAGCCAAAAAAGTTTCTGTACACAGTCTGATTTTTTTTTTTTTTTTTTTTTTTTTAAAATCGCATCTCAGTTAAGCTGTATGATTAAGTCAACAGAACAAAAACAACCAAAAAAGCGTGACATGGTTTAAACAATATGACATCTCACATTTTTTCTCTATTAACTCTTCCCTCAATTGTGGTCATTCAGAATTAACCATGGGTGTATCAGGCAGCAGCACATCTACCTCTGTTTCAACACAGACAAATAATAAAAAACAAAAAAATGGTCCTGTTTTACTAATACAAATGGTCCTCATGACCTAAAGCATCCCAATTCTGTCTCTCCCTTTTCATTCCATTGCTCTGTCTCTCTGAAGGCCACATTCTCTCCCCCTCTCTCGTGTGTGATGCAAGTCTTGCAACACAGTTCTGTCAAATCACACTGCAGGGATTTATTCATTGCTCTGCCTGCTTTCTCTACATCTCTCTTTTCTTTATTTCACCGGTTGGTTTGCTGAGCTTGAAATTAGTGTGAAACTGGAACCATATTACAAGGGCATTTATTATTTTAGTTCAATTCTGGTTACAAGTAATCTAAATATGAATATATGAACAGATTTCCTACCTAACAACAACACAGACTGTCAGGGCAAAAGTCTGACTGACAATCTCTCCTTTGACCCAATCTTATATAGACAGTCTGTTTTGCTGCTGCTGCCGCTTCCTGCTAGGAGTGTCTCTTTTCAGGTTGTCTTCCTTATTTGGAGATTTATACATTAAGGCTGGTTCCTGTTCTTCAGCCAACCCCCTGTTCTTCCATCTGCAAAACAACTCACAAACATTCTTCACCCTCACTGTGCTCAGTTTTACTATTACTTATACAATATTCTATTCATGCCATGTTCTGTGCACTTCTTAGCTATAACAACAAGTTACATATGAGACTAAGTTATTAATACAAATTTAAAAAAAAAAAATGGGCACATTCAAGTAATATTTTCCACAGGCCTCAGGGGTGGAGGTAGAGTAACTGACTCTCAACCCTGCTGCCCCACACCCACTTGCTAAACTCTCCAGTGTATGGTAAAGGTTGTGGTCTGGTGGAGCCAACAGAGCCACATTATCAGCAAAAAGCAAAGAAGCAAATATGAGGTCCCAAAATGTAACTGTCCTCCACCCCTTTGTGATTTTCATTCTAGAAGATGTCAAACAGCGTCAGTAACAAGGAACAACCCTGGTGCAGGCCAGATCCAACTGGTAACATGTTTGACTCCTTGCCAAGAATATAGATACAACTCTCATTCATCTTATAGAAGGACCAGATGGCTTGTAACAAGAGCCTTGTCACCCCATGGTCCTGCAATAGTCCACATACAATAACCTGAGGGGCACAGTCATATGTCTTCTTCAAATCAATAAAACAGACTGGATGAGGAAACTCCCATGACCCCCAAAGTAGCCTCACAATGGTGACGTGTTGGCCAGCAATTCTACCGCAACTCAATTCTGACTATGTGCTCTAAAATCTGGGAGACCAGGATTACATTTTCCCATGCTGACTCCTGTCTACCACAACATTAACACCCACAGGAGTGTTAATATTTCTGACTGATAGGTATATAGAACATACTGAAGCAGGTAGATGAGAAAGTTTGTTTAATACACAAACTCACACAAAGTGGAAAACATATGCAAAGATTAAATAATGCTGGTTTATAATTAAATAAATGAATGTGAGCGGTAGGTTAAGTTAAAGCTTACAGGATCAAATTTTATCTAGTACCAAATTCTCAAGGATATTCACTGTTGACATGGCCATCTCAAACGAATTTTCACACACACAGACACCCGAGGGCAGGCAGCTGCAGTGCTGGGCAGAGGGGACCAAATGCTGTGGAAAATAGCAATTTACAAAGAGTTTGAAGTGTGTTAGATCCCTGTGTTTGTGTCTGCACCCTGGGACAAAGCTGAGGATGAGAGGTCACAGCACATACACACAGAGACAGACGGAGAGAGAGATTAGAGCAAGAGAGTTGTAAATAATGAAAATAGAGAAATGAGGAGGAGAAGGCAGAGATTGCAGCTTCAGAGGAACACACTCATTTGCCTCCTATCGGATAATTTATCCATGAAAACGGTGGCTGCCTAGTTTAACCCTAGTCCAGACACAGAGCAGGGCAATATAACAGTTCTATTTAACTTTGTTTATATAGAGCCAATTCACAAAAAAAAGTCAAAGCATTTCACAGAATAAAGTCAAGACTATAAAGATGTATAGAGAGAACCTAACATTTACCCCTGGAGCAAGCCCTAGGCAACAGCGGAGAGGAAAAACTCCCTTTAATGTAAGAAACCTCCAGCAGAACCAGACTTAGGTTTGGTTGGGGTGAGTGGAAAGTGAAGAGAGAAAAGATAAAAGCAACAACAAAACATCAGGCAGGTTGGTAGGACCAGTAGCTGCACACTGGAAAACACAGCTGCAAAGCCAGGGACACCTGCAGAAAGGGACAGAGAGATGGAGACAGAAGGAGAGACAACTACAAGAGAACACACACAGAGTTAATGTCAAACAGTGGTGACAATTGTGGGGTGAGAGTAGGAAAGGAGCTCAGTGCATTGGGGGGTGGGTCCCTTAGCAGTCTAAGCCTATAGCAGCATAACTATAACTAACTATAAGCTTTATTAAAGAGGAAGTTTTTAAGCTTAGACTTAAAAGTAGAGAGGATGTCTGCTTCCCAAATCTGAACTGGGAGCTGGTTCCACAGGAGAGGAGCTTGATAGCTAAAAGCTCTGCCTTCCATTCTACTTTTGGAAATTCTGGGAACCACAAGTAGGCCTGCATTCTGAGATTGAAGTGGTCTACTGGGATGATATGGTACTATGAGGTCTTTTATATACAGTATTGTTCAAAATAATAGCAGTACACACCTTTCAACTAATTGCTTTATATGTAAGAAGCAGGGTTTTAAATTGTATTCTAGATTTAATGGGAAGCCAATGGAGAGAAGCTAGTGAATGATCCCTAATTGAGTCATTACATTATAAATCACATTAAACATACAGTTGTTAACTAGTGCTGCCACTTCATGCTGTTTCACTGCCGTATTGTGTTTGTTTGTTTTTTAGGCTATATACACGTTGAATGAATTTGAATAAAAGCATACTGCATCTTCTGCTGTGTCTCCTCAGGAATCGCTGTGATCTAAACAGTGAGGATCTAAATCGTCAGTGGTGCAAACCAGACCCAGTTCTCAGTCCAACCATCTATCACACGAAAGGCTTCCTCTACTACCTCAACAGTATAGGAAAAACTCCACTGGTGAGATAAAAACAAAGTCTCTTTTTTATAAAGTTATCGTAATGTTCTAGCAAAAAAACATCATTAGAATTATTTGAATTAGTACTGACATTAACCAACCATAGAACAGATTGGGTCAGGTCCAAAGGAGTACTGCAGGAAACAGGAACTGGACAGAAAACACCGGGGAGACAGGAGACAGGCTGGGGCAGAGCACAACAGGATTAGAGCACTGACAAGGTCCAAATCTAAGGAATCCAGTGTCCAGATGACTGAGCACAGGGTCAGGTTCAGATCCAGTAAGCTGACAGAGCAGTTACACAAGGCAAAGTCCACAATCCAAGAAACAGAGTCAATAATGAAATCAGAGTTCTGAGCCAGGTCAGAGAAAAACACAATCCAGAATCCAGGTCAGTCAAGCAGAGTTCAGATAATCTAAAAGACTTATGAAGCCAAGGTGGCAGACAGGTAATCAGGTTCAGGGACAGATTTGAGTAGTACCTGGTATGCAGGTGAGCTGGAGAGGTGCTTCACAGAGAAGTTCGGCAAGCAAACTGATCAGACAGGCAGTAGGCTGGTTAGCCACCTGGCAGGTAGGCAATAGGCAGACAAGTTAACAGGTTAGGATATGAGCGAAACAACACGTTGAGAATGGCTGGAGGGCTCACTGAAGTTAAACATAGAAACTGTCTGGAAGGGAACTGAGGCAAGAGCCAAGTTTAAATAGCCAGGGGAACAGGTGAAAACAATAAGACGTGGTGATTAATGTAAAGTAGCAGAACAGACAAGGCAGGAAGTGGAAACAGGAAATACAAGTCAGGGAGGCAGGAAATGAAACAGAAGACCGTGACATAAGCACTACATTCATAACTAAGGTTGGGTAATATTAAGATTTTAATGGTACTTTTATAGATTCTGCTTATGGATCTGTACTTTGTTTTTAAGAGATAGAAACAAATTAGGAACAAAATTAATACAGTTTTATTACATGTAGTGTTTGTACATTAACCTTTTTTTAGCTAATACTGCAAAAGCATTGTTCTTAACAAATCACTATTATTGACCATAAGGTGATTAATAAAATGTATGTTGACCAATTATTTACTGTAAAAGCAAATCCAACGACGTATAGCAACACATAGAGGGGCATTCAGGTAGGCTACAAAAAAGCTGAGGGCCGGGTTGCTTTGGAGGATTGGGCAAAAAGCTCCCTTGCAGAATGTACGCCATCCACAACAATCTTAGCGTGACACTGTATTTGGATCTGTGACTGAACCTGCAGCAGCAAACATTGCAGTTTTTTGTTGAAAGAACAGTTTCAGTGGTAAAACATTTTAGTACAATGCGTGTGCTGAAATGCTTTTATAACATTTTTAGTCGAAACGTGTTAGTTATCTTACTATCACTGCGGTTTAAAAGGAGGGGGAGCAACATGCAAATTTTGTTTTACTTTTTTTTATGAATATTATGAAACTGCTTCCATTAGAATCTGATTAGTTGAGGATCGCATAGCTAGTAAGGCAACGTGAAAGGATCAGTAGAAATGACTTAATAAAATGTACTCCTACAAACTGGACTTTATTTTTACTTTGCTCTCGGCCTCCTCTGCATCCTGATCTGTTCTACACACATACACAGCCCCCACTCTGCTCTCTCTCACTCACACTTGTTTGTTGTTTGCCTGTTTTCCTGCCCTACCCTCTCTCTCCCAGCTCTTGTTCTGCCTTCTTTCTCTCTTCTCATTACCTGTCAACCACCTTCATCAGTTTTCACTAACATGATTAAGGCCTGCTACACACACACTCACACACACACACACACATAGAAGGTGTTTCTCAATACAGAGCAGGCCAAGGTCAGACCTCTAAACTTGGGAAATCGGACTTGGCAAGTTGGAACTTGGGGGTTATTTCCAATTAGAAGAAGTAGTGTTCTTGATGACAGAAGCAGCATAGCTCAGCACTGATGATTACACTTAAACTCAGTACACAAACACTTACTCAGCTGTATAGTAGATGTTGTAAAGTAACTCAAATAATCTGAACTTCACAAACTGTCTTTTTCAGATATAACCAAGTGATGGTGATTCTGATTATGTATAAACTTGTAGCTGTATCTAGGCCTATATATTAAAAACAATCCAATTTACACCACACTACTTCCATTAATATTGATTTATATAGCTCTATATATGCATCTATGTAGTCCATTTTTCCTTTAGACAAACTGGCAGCAAAATATTTCAACTCTAAGACTCTTTCGTCTTCAAAAATGAAGAATAACTGTATAAGAAAATGCTGCACACAACAGACAGCGCAGTAAAAGCTGTATAGTAGAGCTTAGTGAAATAAGTCTGTCCTCGCCCAAGATGACAGCGAAAGTCATCAGGTCAAACCCTCCCACAAGCTGGGCCGGAGGCTGCTTACATTACCACTGTCTTATCTGACTGAATTGTTCTCAAGGTGCCAAAAACATCCTATTGAAGTCAGACTTGATTTGAATAAACGGACCACATATTATAAATCTAAACTTTCTTGCATGAAAAAATATCAAAACAAACTAACAAATGAGGAATAGCAGTATGAGGATAACATTTTTACTAACTTTGAACTTAGCTCACACTCTTTGCCAAGGCCACCTGGCTACCGAGAGGCTACACACTAGCCGGCTAGAAAAGGATCCTTAATAAAAGAGGCAGATCAAGAAGATTTCTGGTTATTTGAACAATATTCGGTTGCAAACTTTGAATTGACACAGTACTTGGGCTTTAACTAATGAGTTTAGACGAATGTAAGTACAGAGAGGAGTGCAGATCTCCTGCTTCCAGTTCCTTTGTTTTTCTTTCCCTCTGCTCACCTAGCCCTGCCTACTCTCAGCTGGACCTTATTTTGTTCATCAGCCTTACCATTATTCAAGCTGCTTTACGGTCTTAACTTTGTGCTGGTTTGTCTCATGTACTCTACAGCGTATCCATGCCTTCTTTCCTGGACCATGTTTACAATTTGCCTTTGTTCAATGCAGATTCTAGTTATAAAAGCAGTTCTTCTGGAGAAAGAGCAAGATGCTTGTTATTAAAGATACCCATCTCTACTTTGGACAGGATGTCACTGATTTTATTAAAAATATAACTTATGTTCAAAGTGGAGCATTTAATTCTTTTATACTATTCCACAGTTTACTGAATAATAATGCATGAGGTTTTAATTAAATGTAGGTACTGATACACCTCTTGCTTTGCTGAAACTGAATTTTTGAGGGTTAGATGGAGGTAGATAATTTGGTATGGCGACCCCTAAAAAAGCCAAGAGAAAATGAAGAAAGAATTTCAGATGATGCTCTGACTATTTCACATTGAATTTATAAACACTCCCATAACCGCCAGTTGGTTAATTGTTGCTACTGTTTCCACCCTTAGATGCAAAAGACTTGTTGCATTTGCAGCAGACAGATTTTTTTAATGGCGTTTGTCAAACTGAAGGAATTGTCAATTTTAAATTCAGATTGTCGTCTAATTTTGCTGCTAAAGTGCCAAAGTTTCAAAGAACGCAATGCTGTTTTTGTTTTGTAGACATAAAATGCATAAAGCTGAGGAATATTATAAGGATGAATGCAGAAGTCAATATCAATGTTCTGTTGACCATATTTGATTAACTTCAATGAGAAAATAAGGTAATTTCTAATGAGATCACTACTAAATGGAGAAGAGATTAAAAATATTTAATAAGAAGCTGGGAGCGGTATAAATGCATCAGCCAGAGCAGTGTACTGCAGCCATTTTTCCCTAGAAAATAAGTCTCAGGTTGTATTATCAGAGTAATTTTATACCAAATATCCTCTTACACCTAGGGGGCTGTTTGCGATGCTTTGAAATTTTTTGATTTGCTTAATGCATTTTATTTATCAGTTTGGTTGAGTTGGGGTATTGTGTGGATATTTAATGCAGACCTGTAAAGCTCAATTTCCCTTCTGTGCGAGCTTTCCAGGTTTTCTGTGACTACCATGGCCACTCTCGAAAGAAGAACGTCTTCCTGTATGGCTGCAGTGTTAAAGAGACTCTCTGGGAATCCGGCTCTGCTGTTGACACTGTACAATTGAAAGAAGACCCTGGATACCGAGTAAGACACACACAAACACACACACCTTGGCCAGCCATAGTTGGTCCAGTTTAAAATGTTGAGTGAACAATTGCATTTAAAACCAAAGAAAACAAACCACGAACACATGCCTACTAGTGTATTTGTTATGGTTTATCAATGTCTGTTTCTCTTTCTCTGTCATTTGCCATCTATTTATTAAAATTTTCTTTCTCTAGACCATTCCAAAGACACTGGATCGTATTGCACCAGCTTTTTCGTTCAACAGCTGCAACTATTTGGTAATACCAAAAAAATCTTTATATAAATTATCATTATACAAAGCCCATTCACAGAAAAGTTAGGACTTTTTATAAAATGCAAAATGAACTACACCTTTGAAGTGCTGCAGGTACCAAGATGTAAATTTGCTTTTATTTACAATAGGGATGTCCTGATGCTGATACCAGTATCAGTTATTTGGCCCAATCCTGCCTTTGTGTACTTGTAATCATACTTGTAAAACTCCAATACTGCTTCCGATACCACATTAACTTCTCCAGGTATGTGCAGGTGTAAAAATGTCTCTGGTTTAGAGCTGAAAGCAGAGATGAATGCAAACTCTGCGATGTAGATACTAACAGTCATATTCATGTTTCTCAAGACAACGAGAGTGATGCATAGTAACTACAACTTTATGCAAAATTGACTTTGTTATTTAACCTTTATATTCCTCTGTATACTCTACAGTTCATGTTGTCCATGGTTATTCATCCAGGATCTCACCCTAAATCTGTGCTTTGTTGGTCTCCTTTCCTTTTTGTTATGTTCTTTTTAGCAAAAGTTTCTCTGTTTAATAAACAGTCATCGCCATATTTGTTTAGGCAGAAGAATTTCTGTTCTCACAGGATTCCCTTAACTGTAATGGAATGATAGGAATTTTACAATAGTGTCCAGCAACTTATACTAGAAGTCAAACAGTTTAGTACTAGCATTCGTACTCAGTATCAGCAAGTTCCTAATTGTAAATATTTGTACTCAGTCTGGGAAAAGTGGTATCGGAACATCCTTAATTTGCAAAATACAGTGAATTTGGTCAGTGAAAACAATAAAAACCTTTTCTTTGTATATTCATGAGATAAAAAAGGTTTAAGCGAATTGATAAACCACAGATTTTAGTTTGTATTGCCTTCTAGAACAAGTCTCAATCTCTCTGAAAATGGGATTTATAGTTTTGTCCTATGCATTTTCATTATGCTGCTCGGTTACAACTATCAGCAATCATCATTACCCTCAACATTGAAATATTAATTATAATATAACGTATAGGCTTAATTTATTGTGTAAATGTATTTTCCAAAACCACTAAACAATGTAAAAATTAAACTAAGTAACTAACTTTATATACATGACTTGGCAGGTGGAGAAGTCTCGTTCTGCCACCGCCAGGGTGGTAGTGTGGAGGGAAATGGGCGTGCTGAGAAGTTATACCATGGAGAGTACTTACAATGGCTGTGATCAGGGAATATACAAGGTGTGTGCAAATGCTGTAGCTGTGTGTTCTAAGCCCAGTCCTCACAGTCAGACTAGATGGTGAACTTTTTGGTGTTTTAGGAATATTCTGCCCACAGTGAAGAAAACATTTTCAATTGACAGGACATACAGACTGACAATACAGCACATTATACTGATATCACAGAAGAAAATCAAATCAAGTGTTAGGAGTATGACATGGTCTAGAGGTGTGGGAAGGCACATAAAGTTAGCTGAAAAATATCAGGATCAATATCACTTTTTGGGCCTTCACTTTTTTATTGCCAGAATTGGAAGCATAAAGCCATTTTCAGGGAGAAGCTCAGCGAAAGCGGAGAAGCTCAGCTCTCCCCTCTTGCTGGCAAAGCTTGCTGGCATTTTATTAATTAATTATAAAATGAAGACACACACAAAAAAAATTAAATAACTAGGTCATTACAAGTTCATGTTTTTAAGGTGATAAGCAAGCAAGTCCCCCCCCAGTCCTTAAATAAGTCTTGGTGCCATGTGAGCTCAGAAAATCAATTCTAGAGGTAGAAGTACATGTTACAATAGAACATTAATATTGTATCTTCATTAAATGTAATTGTAAGGCTTGTAATTGTAATTAAACGCACAGTGGGTGCTGCACCAGCTCCTACGTCACTTGCTTCTACGGCCAGCTTAAAAGGTAAATCAAATGTTGCAGCAAGGATGGGAGTATGTGTTAAGTAGCCCTTAATACATTTGAATGCATGATGCAATCTAGGGAACAGACATACTTGTTCTTTGAAAAGTTCTGGGAGTGGAAATGCATCTTTGCACAAATTGCTGTAGTAGCCTGCCATCGCCAAAAAAACGCAACTCACATTTGGATGAAGACATAAAAAACACTGCAATTGCCTCAACTTTTGAAATTACCAGTCTATCATGTCCCCCTCCCATAATTTTGCCCAGGTAGATCAATGTAGCCTGGCCAAAGTCACACTTTGTCACTTCGTCATAATTGACTGTAAACCTGGCATAAAACCATTCTCAACTGCTGAATGTGGTCGCCCCAAGAGCTTGAATAGACAACAATGTTGTGTAAATATGATCTGAAAGATGTGTGTGTGTGTGTGTGTGTGTGTGTGTGTGCATTCGTGTGCATGTCTGTGTGTGTACATACACAAATAAACTGCTTTAGAAGCAGTTGGTTTTCAAAGTTTTCAAAGAGGTGTGTTTACATTCAGCAGCATACTGCACACTGCAGGAAACAGCTTTAGCATATCCACGCTGGTAACTGTGCTTTTCAAGTGGCCAACAGTATGGTCTTTTCTTGAATGTAGGCCTGCTTAGACACAAAAGTCCTCCTCCTCCTTTTTGGACTACTTTTGTGTTTCTGTTGTGAAAAAAAATTGCTTAAGGTGAAGAGGTAAAAGGCAGCTCACAAGTTATGTTTATGGTGAGTTCAATGAGCAAAAGGAGAAACACAGCAGATCAGTTTTCATTCAGAGTGGGCCAGTCAGATTGACAAGCCTTTACAGGTTGTTTGGCCTTTTAACCACTCAGCTCGCATCAAGGTTCACGCAAAAGGACAAAGGAATGAGTCGATGCAAATTAACCTTACAAAACATACATTCAGGTGAATACACACTGGTCAGGAATCTAATTAGCAAGTCCTTGTCACTTATTCTTTTGTTTCCAGTGTTCGAGTCCTTAAGTCTGATTAACTGTACTAGTTCCTATGGGTTATCTACTGGGAAGCAAATGCTTAGATGTAAGCAGTTTATGGTCGGTATCTAGCTAACACATCATTGAAGGTAAAAGGTGAACAGTGTATTTTTCAAATTTCTCTCACAGTTCCTATCTGATGGAGCATTAAATTTAAAAGCGAAGTCCCAGTTTTCTTAGAAATAAATGGTACAAACAAATGTAAATGCTCATTAATTAGTAATATGTAATATGATATAAATGCAATCAAAGTTCTTTAAAATATATATTTAGGATAATAACAAAATAAATATGTGTTTCTAAAAATACTATCGATGAAAGTGTCTCCTAGAATTAAGAGGAAACCACATATTATTGAAAACAATATGCATTTGTTGTTGCTTTTTGTTGCTCTTTTATTTTATTTTCTCTCTCTACTTTCCACTCTCCCCAAACAGTCAAGGCAGATGGCCTCCCACCCTGAGCCTGGTTCTGCTGGAGGTTTCTTCCATTAAAGGGAGTTTTTTCTCTCCACTGTTGTCTAGGGCTTTCTCAGTGGGTATTTGTTGGGTTGCCTCTGCATACATGTATAGTCTGTACTTTATTATGTAATGTGCCTTGAATGAGAAGAGGAAAGCAAAAAATGTATGTATGACAATAGAACTTTGAATGTTGGGACTATGACAGGGAGGCTAGAGAGTGGTTGACATGATGCAGAGAAGGCAGGTGGATATACTGTGTGTCCAAGAGACCAGGTGGAAAGGTAGCAAGGCTAGAAGCTTAGGAGCAGGGTTCGAATTGTTCTACCATGGGTCAAATAGGAAGAGAAATGGAGTAGGAGTTATCCTGAAAGAGGGGTTTGTGAGGAATGTTCTGGAGGTGAAAAGAGTATCAGACAGGTTGATGAGTCTGAAGCTAAAAATTGAAGCTGTGATGTTCAATCTTGTTAGGGAAAAGAGGTGATGAGAATGTCATGGGCAGATTTGGTCTTCAGGACAGGAACGCAAAAGGACAGATGGGAGTAGACTTTGCAAAGAGGATGGAAATGGCTGTAGTGAACACTTTCTTCCAGAAGAGGCAGGAACATAGGGTGTCATATAAGAGCGTAGGTAGATGCACTAAGGTGGGCTACATCTTGTGTAGACGTTGTAATCTGAAAGAGATTAGTGACTGTAAAGTATTGGTAGGGGAGAGTGTAGCCAGACAACACAGGATGGTGGTGTGTAAAATGACTCTGGTGGTGAGGAAGATGAACAGGACAAAGGCAGAGCAGAGGACGAAGTGGTGGAAGGTGAAAGAGAAAGAATGTTGTGTAGTTTTCAGAGAGGAGCTAATGCGTGCTCTGGGAGGTCAGGAGGTGGTTCCAGATGACTGGAACATTACAGCTAATGTGATCAGGGAGACAGGTAGGAGGGAACTCGGTGTGTCATCTGGAAAGAGGAAAGTGGACAAGAAACTTGGTGGTGGAATGAGGAAGTTTAGGAGTGTATACAGAGAAAGAGGTTAGCTAAGAAGAAGTGGGACGCTGAGAGGACTGAAGAGAGTAGACAGGAGTACAGGGAGATGAAGTGTGAGGTGAAGGTAGAGGTGGCAAAGGCCACGTGTGAGGATGCCCGAGGAATGGAGAAGTGTACTGGTGCCCATTTTTAAGAACAAGGGAGATGTGAAAAACTGTGGCAACTACAGAGGAATAAAGCTGATGAGCCACACAATGAAGTTGTGGGAAAGAGTAGTGGTGAGGTTACAGGGAGCGGAGGTGAAGAAGGTGCAGGACTTTAAGTACTTGAGGTCAACGGTTCAGAGCAACGGAGAGTGTGGAAAAGAGGTGAAGAGGCGAGTGCAAGCAGGTTGCAACGGGTGGAGAAAAGTGTCATATCAGCGAGAATGAAAGAAAAGGTGTTCATGACGGTGGTGAGGCCAGCGATGTTGTTCGGCTTAGAGACAGTGGCACTGAAGAAAAGACAGGTGCTTAAGATGCTTAAGATGTTGAGGTTCTCTTTGGGAGTGACGAGGATGGACAGGATCAGGAGTGAGTACATCAGGGGGACAGCTCATGTTAGATGTTTTGTAAATAAAGTCAGAGAGGCCAGATTGAGGTGGTTTGGACATGTTCAGAGGAGACTGTGAATATGTCGGTAGAAGGATGCTGAGGTTGGAGCTGCCAGGCAGGAGGTCTAAAGGAAGACCAAAGAGGAGATTTATAGATGTAGTGAGAGAGGAAATGAAGTTAGTGGGTGTGAGAGAAGAGGATGCAGAGGACAGGGTTAGATGGAGGCACATGATTTGCTGTGGCGACCCCTGAAAGGGAAAAGCTGAAAGGAAAACAAGAATTCCATATGTCCTAACCATCTTGTTTCTGTGACAAAAAGCCCAAAGCAGCAACAATATAATACTTAATTTTTCCTCCCCACCTTTGCCTGTATAATATAATGCATTTGTTTTGTTGTATAGTGGTGCTATATAAATAAAATTTAATTGAAATTAATTGACATAAACATTTTGCAAGAGAAAATGTAAAATAATGCTCAATAAAGCTATGGAAGTTGGCCAAAGCATGTCACTAATCAAATGCTGATGTGTGACTTAAAATACAGGGAAGGTAATTGAATAGATGTTTGACAAATCACTGTTTGTCCATATTCTGAGGTAACTTTTCAACATTTGTTGGCCCTGTGTTTGTTTCCAGTTTGCATGCACCAGCAGTGGGGTCACACCAAGCTGTAAGTTGCCTCCTAAATGCCACTTTAAATGCAAAATTAGGACATAAAATGGCATAATTGCTTGGCATTTTCCTATAAAGGAAGATTCATAATTTTCAGCTCAATAAGTCAGAACTGTGTTTTTGGGAAGTGAGAGGAGACTAGTTATGTCATTTAAACACAAATGTATGTATTATAGAAACACACACAATGGAGACATGATTGTGTTTCTCAGATAAACAAGCAGGCTCTCATTTCTTGGCAAACATGTAAAGGTCTCCTGTTCTTTACATTATTGAACAGACATTTTTCTAACACAGATTGGATGAGGAATGTACATACAAAGTTGTGCAGTGTCTACCAGGAGATGTAGCTGTTTTGTTCAATTTATTAGAGGCCTCATGGGAAATTAGACACACATAGAAGAACGCAGCCTTCTGCACCTGAACATCCACATTCCCTATGTTACTTTCCTTTCACAGCATTGAGCTGCATGTCATTTACTAGGAAGGGGGGACTTGTAAGAAGTAGCAGGAGAGGAGGAATGGGGCACTGGATGGAGACAAGGTCAACAAAATATGAAAGAAGAAAAGAATGACAGAAATTGGAATGGGCCCTGAAAAGAGAGGGGAAATATTGGTAAATGTTGAGAGGGCTACAAAAATGGAAATGGTGCACTTTTTTTGACAAGGCAGAGGAGGAAAGTAATACATTTTAAAGTGAATGCTGGAAAATAAAGACAGACATGATTTTTCTTTGGCACTATAAGATTTAAGCTAAATCAATTAATAAAGCAAGAACCAGACACAGTATGGGTTACACACTGAAAAATGTAAAAAGTTTAACATTAGAAACAAACAACAAAATGTTGTCTACTTCAGATTGAGTAAACTGACCTAGGTTGTACAGTATTTATGATTTTGGACTAAAAATGTTTTAAATGCATGTAGTTTGCTTTGTTTTAGCAAGGTTTAAAGGTTCTATACAATTGTGGTTTTTGAGCTGTCTGAGGAGCTAGGAGTAAATCACATTTTGTGTTGCTCTGCTCTAGAGTAGCAAATGATGACTTACACAGAACAACGCACAAGGGTCATATGCACAACATTTAAATACAACATTTAAGGTACAGCAGTTTGATGCATCCATTAGCTTTACGCACTGATCCTGTGGAGATTCATGGGAAAGCTTTTTAATTACACACAGTGCTGGTTGGGGTTAAAAAAAAGTATGAATTTCAGTTGATGCCATTTTTGATTGTAAAGAGGTACAATTGAGCTGTTTCTATGTGTGGGTGTGGGTGTGTCCAGGACTTGCAGATGGGAACCAGAGAGCTACAGGAGATGGGGGCGAAGTTCTGCCACAGTCTGCTGTCTGTAACCAATGATATGCAGACTCTTTACAGCTGGAGACTCATCAACCACATGGATGTGGACCATAGTTCTCAAAAGTAAGACAACATGATGACACAGCCAAAAATATTGTCAGAGGGGTAGAACAATCAGGATTATAATTTGAAATAAAAATATGAAGCAGCTGCTTGTATTTCACTGTGCACAGTTTTTATGTTTGGGCATTCAGAGTTAATGAGATGATGGTGATAGGTTTGATTTAGTGTTATTAGATACTTCCAGTGTGCACACTCAGAGAGTTGCTTCTGCTCTGAAAAAGGATGAAATGACATGTATGTAAATATTTATCGACCTTGACAAATGAAAGGATTCTGCACTACAAAAAGAGGTTGAACACAAAGTGTTATTATTATAACCATGACAACAAGGGTCCTGTTACCTTAAGGAAGTACCATTTTTAATCCAAGCCAGCCTTTTTTGTTTTACCAACCTTAACAACCTTAAACTCAAAAGTAGTTTTGTGCCTGAACTGAAAGAAAACTGCAATCTTTAAATAATCATAGACTGCATGTTTATGATTGTTGTCATGATGAAAAATGTTACTTAAGTGTGTTGTTGCACAGAACACATAAGTGCAACAACATTCACTCAAGTGTTCTTTGGGTGGTACTCTGGCAGGGACAAGCTGATATTAGAGGACTTGTGATAGTCACAATAACTAAATAATTATCCCCATACAAAAAATTAATAAGAAAACTGATTAATATCTTGTATTGTAGAATTTCAAATTTTAGTTGGTTTAGGAAAAGTTAGGAAAAAACATGTTAAACAAGATGCCATTTTTGTGTAAGTGATGGCAGGTGCCATTTGGGCCATCTGGCACCAAAGGGGTACATTCTCAACAGATGCCTGATGGCTTAAGGGCACTAATGTGTGGGTCATATGAGAGGGTCAGGACAAAATTCTTAAATGGGTGTTGGTTCAATTACTTGATTTGCAATAAAAGAAAAGCAGCCCACACAATGTGGTTTCTAAAGATGGCTAATACCAAATAGGCTGGGCCAACAGAATGGCTTGAATTTCATCAGGCTAGCAGCATATTGTAGCCCATATCTACTAGGTTAATGCATTCCCCATTTGCACAAAAAAGACAAACATTTGCAGAACAGGGCAGTAATATTTTGATACCATGGAGTAGGCTCTGAGCTATAATGAAATACCATGAAATCCTGATTGTAATAAAAACAATGACATTCACCAAATATGATTTGATAAATGAGCGGGTATATGATAAAATTCCAAAACAATAGGATTTACTCAACTCACATTTCAGGGTAAAACACCTTGTGCTTACCTTAGGGTCACCCGGGGCTGTAAATGTAAAGTGTAAACGTGTTTATGAAGACACACACGCACTATTAAGATGTGTGAAGGTAAGAAATCTATCCAAATTAAAGTGAGGAAACACATCCCGTTTCCTTTGCTGACTTTGTGAACATCCAGCAGTTTGGTGCATGTTAGTGTTTTCACTCTTTCAAGCTGACTTAACTTAATAAAACTTAATATGCTATTGGTAGTGTGTCAGGGACCAAGCAGGTAGACACAGGACACAGGAATAAAGTCACGAAAGAAAATGGGTTTTCATTTACCGAAATATAACATATCCAAAGAAATTTACATTTACTAACAAAATGTGGGCCCTAAAAGAGACCAACAAGAAATAGCTAAACTTAAACTATCAAACTGAAAATACAACTCAAGTTCTAACCACAACAGAGACAAAACTGACCTAACCTGAGTGATGCACAAGGGGTTGACATAACTGTAGCTAGAAAAATTATACAAACTCTAGCCAAACAGTTTAGTAACATTATCCCATTACTTAAATATACAAAAGCAATAACAAAATAATAAACCAAATAAAGTTTAATAACCTATAACATCTAAAGAAACATGTTCCCCATATTTTCCCCTCCCTGCATCAAACGGGGTACTAGGTACAGTCCAGGCCCAGTAGGAAGTATTTAAAGTTGATAAGGGCCTCAATCCAATCTTTCATTTGGATGGCAAACACCCCTGGACCAGCAGAATGGTAACTCAAGAAAAAGAGAAATAAAATTAATACAACTTAAACTTAATAACAAGAAACTAAACTTAAGGTAAAAGGTAAGTGAAACATTACCAAACAAACTTAGGGTGTGGCCATCATCATACTGGCATGACATTGCATAGAAGGCGGCCCACACAAAGCTGGCCACCAGCCATTGGTAAGCTTCAGCTGTCAGGGAGCATCTATCAGCCTAGTCTTTGTAGCCTTGACACTAGTCAGACCCCCACCAACAGTTTTTTTGGCCAAGTCATCCTTTATCTGTAACCAGTTGTCCTATTTGGGTTGTGGGAGTGCTGAAGCCTACCCCAGCTGTCATTGGGTGAGAGGCAGGGTCCACCATGAACAAGTCAGTCTGTCTCAGAGAGACATACACGGACAGAGAACCATTCACACTACCATTAAAAACTACAATTTAGAGGGCAATTTAGAGTCACCAATAAACCTGCATGTCTTTGGACTGTGGGAGAAAACCCACACAAGCGCAGAGAATATGCAAACTGAGAAAGACCAACACAGAAAGGCCAAGATCAGCTGGGGACACAAACCTGCAAACTTTTAGCTGTGAGGCGGCAGCGCTAAGGCCACTGTGCTGCCCCATTTTGGCCAATTCAACAGGCTAAATTGGTTTCAGTTGGCACTGGCCCATGGATAAGTGAGACCATTCTGATTGGCTGCTCAACATAGCAAATTAGTGCCATAGAAGAGAACTCAGTATTAACAACACCAGTACAACTTGTACTTTTATCAGACATATCTTCGATTAGAACGCTTTTTTCAGCTCTCACATCAAAAATCAATAATATATGTGACTGCTGTAAGCTGAAAGCTGTATTTAGTTACTGCACCATATTTGTTCTTCTCTCGACTGCACTTACATTGGCTCGATTTGATCCATCCCTGCATGTGCGATTCGCATACTCTGGGGGTTTACTTGTGGCCAACTGAATTGATTGGAGATACAGCAGTCCAGAGGTAAACACCTGTATATAATTCAGAGAAGGCCAATCCAAAGTGAGTAACCACACAAGGACATTGGTCAGGAAGATGACAAGAAAGCCACTCTACCAGAGATTAAAAATTTCTCTGCAGGGACCTATTTTTTGGGCTATGTGTATCACCACAAACGCACAGCAACCAATGTGTCGGTCTAAACTGCAGCTGAATGGCTTCTTTAGATTTTTAAATGCGTGTTCATATGTCTCCGTGAGTGCTAACAGAACAAGTTGTCTCCTCCCCTGAATATCTGTCTCGTGTTTGTCGTGTCATTCTGAATAGTTTTTTATGGTTCACTCTGCATCCCTTCACTCATCTCTGACACAGCACCTCTTTTTTTCATTTGTCTTCTATGGGTTTTCTATTCATTTTGCTCATCATGACTTTGATTTCATTCACTCTCTCTGTTGTTAGGTGTGCTGCATGCTTGTCAGAAAAGCTAAGCAGCATTACTCATGAACTGTCATCCACCATTTACATGTGACTGAAAGGAGATCTATCCCAGATTTCTTGTCATTTACGGATAATTACATGCTACACTGGCAGTCCATGACATTGATGTGTGACTACCTACATTTCGCTGTGTACTGTCTGTAACTCTACATCTTTGCCAGCTCTCAATTTAATTTCTTACACTCAACTACAGTAGGAATGCCTCTCTCCTAAACATTATGTTTCTGCACAACTAAACTAAACGCACATACTTTTGAAGACAACGGTAAGGCAACAGAATGACATTGTTGACCCTCTGCCTCTAGGGGCGGTGTGAGAGCCAGGATCATTTCACCCTACCTTCTGTGTGTAAGGCACAAGGTGGCATTATTGTTAGATGCACAAAAATTATTTTTGTCATTATCATGTATGATAATTTAGATCATTGTATCATGTACAATCAATAATTTTTTTTAAAAAAGTATGATAATTTTAACATGTGTTTCATAGTCTTTTCCATCGAAGAGAAATGGTGCAGAGTTGGTTTGGAACCACCCTATTCAGTTGTTGGATGCTTTAATTCTTTAAACTGAGTTTGGATTAAAGTGACTGAATTAAAGATCTGCTGATGTCTCGGAGACATCGACTATTGCCATTCACAGCCCCTTGTAAACTCATTGTTAGTTAAGTTATCTGTGGTCAAAACTGCTTATATAATGTGCAATGAGAATAGAAGGAAAGTAAATCATTGCAAATGTAGTATTGCAGACTGTGGTTTGGCTTACACACAGTACTGTAAGTGTTTTTGAAAAACTTGATTTAGTCAATTTCATTTACTTCTAGTATACTGTTGTACTTACACAAAGAATTTGTAGCTGTTTTTCCATACGCATACCATGGCCCATCATCAGTTTTACAACATTGTCTAATGCTCCCTCTATCTCTACACCATATCCTGACTGTCCCTTATTCTCTTTTTCTATCGTTCCTTTCAATCTTTACCCACAGGGGCCTCTGCATTCTTAAAAATGGCTATTTAAACTCTTGCTTAGTGTGAGGATTCACAGCAAGTGTGTCAGGCTGCCAAGCCTGCTGGCTGCTGTGATCAATGTTGTAAATTAAGCTCTGTCCTGATCTTCTATTTTAAATGTTGAACTAGAATTAAAGTGAGCTGCACTTTGTTGGACAAAAGTTAATCCCTCTAGACTTCTTTTTGCCGCTATACAGGTGCAGGTCTACTTGTTGTGTTTAAGTCTCCTGCTCCAGAGCTGAGCAGCACACCTCATATTCAATAGTTATCTTAAGCACATAAACAAGTCACACAAACTTTGTGTTCGCATAAGTACAGTATGTAATATTTTAATTCATTTTACAATAACAGACATTTTGGGGCCACTTTGGGTAGCGGGAACAGTACATGAACACAACACTTGGGTTTTGTGTTCATGTTACTTTTAGTGTCCTAGTGGCTCAGTGGATGCATCAGGCTGGATGGATGCAGGATCAAATTCCAGCCCACGCAGCTGAATTGTCCTAAAATTCTCTAAACACCACCTTTCCTGCCCACTGCTCTGCCCAATTAAATGGATTAAATGCAGAAAATTAATTTCACTGTTACATGTAAATGTGTTCAGTGAAGACCCTCAAAGCTTCTATTCTATTCTAAACAACCAAATTAAAAGAGAGACGAGACACAGAAGTAACAAAGGCCTGCAAATAACAACGTAAGAGAAGACACTTGGAAGGCTCTTCTCATTTTCCAACTCATCTTCTCATCTTTCAGTACCTTTTTAACAATGAAGAAAGAGAAGTTGGTGTTCGTCTTTTTTTGACAAACACCTACTAGTATGTGAGGTTATTACCTCGCACACAGGCACAGAATTCACATGATAGTTGCTGGTAGTGGTGGTATGCTTAGCTGCTGCTGCCTCACGCCTAGAAGGTCCCCGATTTAAATCCCCAGCCACATGCAGCCTTTCTTTGTGAGGTTTGGATGTTTGCCCGTGTTTCTGTGGGTTTTCTCCCATAGTCCAAAGACATGCATGTTAGGGTAATTGGTGACTCTAAATTGTGAATGGTTGTGAATGGTTGAATCTCTGTGTTGGCCCTAAGATATATTGGGGACTGTCCCTCTTGCCCGATGAAGGCTGTAATAGGCTCCCGCCCCCCACAACTATGAACAGGATAAACTGTTAAGATAAGGGATGGATGAAGTCTCTGCATTGTAGTCTCTGCAGTGTGATTAGGTGCCCACTTTTGGCCCAAACAAAGGCAATAACAATTAGTTCCACTGCTAGTTCTTTAAAGTCAAGTCACCTTGGTGTGTTTCTGTAAATTGTCAGTATTTACCAAAACTCTTTCAGTAGAGCCCCAGAATAAAAAATATAAAATGAAAACTATTCTCTTCTTGTGATCAACGTGTTAAATACTGCATGTCCAAATCCAGCATTTATACAGCAACATTATTCAATATAATTCATATAGTCACATACAGTATATAATTTACTGTAGATTCACTTTATCATCAGTCTTCAGTTTAACTTTTAGAATATTTTATTAAATCAAGCTTTATTGAATGTGGAATAAATAAAATGTGGAAGCTTCCAAGAAGGCTGAAAACTTTAAGGCATTGCAATTACTCAAACATGACAGCAAATAAACTAAGCTAACAAATAAAGTTGGCCCTGTCCTTATATAATTTGTCTCGTGACCATCTCAGATTTCAGAGATCAATATGTATTTTATTAACATATGTAGAAAAGGTTTATATGGAATACTTTTTTTTTCCAACTGACTCCATATCCACCTTAGGCACAGCTTTTCACATTCTTGGGTGTGATATCCCAGCTAAGGTAATGAATTTCAATATCTGTTCAGAGTATCAGAGTATATAAGAGGCTAGTGGTGTTTCAGCAGTGGCTGCTGTTATAGCAGTTATACACTGGGCCTTCAGAGAATCATCTCCGCCCTGTAAACAAGCTGGCCTGCTTCATTGCCAGCCACAGCACACAGACCACACACACACACACACACACACACACACACACACACACACACACACACACACACACACACACACACACACACACACACACACACAAACACACACACACACACACACACACACACAGACATACACAATTAGTTGTTGTTATTCATATTCTAGACATGTTCTCTTTTCCCTCCCTCTCCCCCCTTTCTTTTTCTTGTTTCTTGTCCATACATTTCTTTTCTCCCCTCTGCGTCCCTCTTTCCTTCTACTCAGTTTTTTGCCTTCTCTCTCCTTCTGTCTCAACCACATTTGTTTTATTTTTTTATTATTTGCTAACATGCATTGGTCAGAACTGTTAAAAACACATTTAAAACTAAATGATGGCAATATTGTGCATGAACACTATTAAAAGACAATATAAAAATCATCAATATGATGCGTCAAAGATCATAAAAAGCCGCACAATTTGAAGCCTTAGGAAACGTCAATATCTGATGCTGTGGGATGATAATGTGTTGGATTGCTGGGGGTCCTTACTTCAAAGTGTCCTGATGCTTTGTTCGAACTTTTGTTGCAGGTTTTTCAGTGGTTCAAGTTTTATCCCATTCTATTCAAATACAGCATTATAAAAATTTTGCAAATGGTGTTACATTAGTTGTTACACTACAGAGTAGAATTATTTAGTTAAATTAGTGTAAACAGGCCAAAAGACATAATATATTTACTTTTGATTTGATATTCAGTGTTTGTCCTCAGTGGATATATGGGTATTGGTTCACTGTAAATTCACTTCAATTATGGTCACATGCCACAGTAATATACTTTGATAAGCCCAAACTTTGACACCACTTCTAGGTGATAATGTTCTGGTGGATAGGGGCCAGCATGGGAAAATGAGCATCCCAGCTTGCTGTGTAATAGGACTATGGAGCTGCAGACCTGCAAACCACTGCCTTTGAAAAGATCCAAGAAGAGTTTTAACCAATATAGTCTTGATGTACGGAAATAATAAAAACAAATGTTATTTTAGCCAACATATTAATTAGACAGTATTGATACGCACACAGAGTGTAATTCTCCTCTCCTCTCATGTAGCTGTTTTAAAGATGATGAGCCCTCATGTGTTGAGGAGGTTGAGTATTCCACAGACTGCCTCACACTTAAGGGCACTGATCTGGATTCAGACATCAACAGCAACACAGCCTGTGCTGACGAAGATGAGGAGGGTGATGAAGGGTACAGAGGAGCTAATCATCAGCAAGGAAGCATTGGGCAAGCACAGCAGTTAAGTGCGAAGAGTCATCCATTCCCTGAGCTGATCAGTCAGGCATTCATTGAGAACCTCAGCGAGAAGATAAACACATATAATGGTGTTAGCATCCCGGATAGACAAATCACAAGTTAAAGGAGTTTTTGTATTTTTTTTAGTTTTAGATCTGCTGCCAAAATACAAAAGAGAGCTTTGGGTATTCTCTAAAAGGTCCTTCTAGCATTGTAAGCTTTCTATAATAAAACATAGGCTCATCTGAATAATTTATATTTCAACTTTTGAATTTCAATTTCAACTTTTGATTTGAATCTTAAATTACAGCTTAACGGCACAACACAGAAATGGGCAATTTAAATGGTTTGGGTTTTTTTGTTTGTTTGTTTTTTGGCTAACATGATCTGCTTTGCTTTCATCACAACAACCACAAGATGAAGTAAATATAGTCGTAAGGATAAAACTGGCCAGTTAGTGTGTGCCTGTTAACCTGGCCAGACTGACTCAAAGGATAACTCAGGTCATTTTCGAAATTAATCGTGTTATCAATACCCAGAGACAGTGACCCTAACTGTGAATTACTTACTACTCACGGCAATGTGTGTCAGGAGAAATAGTTAATAGCAAACATTGTTTGCAACAATCGCTTTGAATCACCATAATTCTACTTGCTCATGCACAGTTTACCTACTTGACGGCTGGACAAAATTATTGCTAATTGGAGCTTCTGGTGCAACATTTGGTCAATATTTCTCCATTTTACATTTTTGAATGAATAAACAACCCTGTAGATTGCTTGATGTGGCCCAGCACAGACAAACAAGCTAATCCAAGCTGCTGACTGCCATACTGTTAGATGATTAGAAGGAATGATATGTTTATTATATATATGTCATAATTTTTAGATACGAATATATACAAATTTTAAAGGCAGAGTTCCATTAGGTGTATGGAGTAGACACCTTTTCTCCAAAAGATTTTGGAAAATCGCAGGACCAAATGTCATCATGTTAGGGAGTAATGATTTATTATTTCTAGGACTTTGGACTAATCCTAATATTGAATCCCAGTCTCGCTTAAAACTGAGACAATCTTCAGTAAGGTTTGTTGTATGAAGACAAAACATTTTGCGTAAATAAAGTGCATATTAAACCCAGGCAAACAATGTAAAGGTATTAGGCAGCTGTGAGCAGGTGAATATGTGCATGAAATGTGCATGTATATTATATAATCTAAAGCAGTGCTGTAATCTTGTTAAGTGTGAATAGTTGGTGTATGTTGATGTTATATGTGTATGTTTTAGATTTAGACTTATAGTTTGAAATGACACCAGGAGTAATGAAGAACTTAAATGTTTGGGTAATGCTTTAGATTATAACCAGCAACTTACCTGTAATTAAATCATATTTACACGGTCATTGATTTGTTATAATTGTGTGCCTTTATTGTACTTAATATATACCTACAAGTATGTTTTTGTAACAAGATGCAGATTTTGCAAAACAAGAGGATAATAACCTGGGAACTGGAAAGTGAATCATACTGTACTTCTAAAATGACGTGGCTGTTGAGAAAGTTTGAGATTTTCCTTTCACATGATGTAGTATGTTTGTCCTAGACCACTTGTGTTGATTTAAAAGTTCAGTAATCTAGAGCCTCTGTTTTTCGTCCCAGAGCGCAAAACAGGACTTTCAACAGATGACCTGGTAGGCACAGTTTGCCAGATCAGCCAGACATCCTGCACTAATGATGCTTATGACATCAGTGCATTTACATGGACTTAACTAGGTTACAGTTGGCTTTCTCTGGGAATCAGATTTTTTTTAACTGTTATGTAAAAGAGAAAACCTTGTGTGTCAGGATTCCAAAATAAGTCAGACATGGATGAAAAATCAGATTACTCAACTGCTGCATGTACATGCATTGTTAAATAAAGCACACACGATCAGTGAATCTATTCATGTAATTTTGAATAATCTTAACGTAAAGGATTTGATTATGTTATTTGCGTGGAAAATTTCTCGTAAATCAGTGGCCCTTTTATTGCGTTTCCAGAAAAGGAACAGGAAGTGGCTCAAAAGGGACGACAAAATAAAAGCAGGAAGGGCAGGAAATAAAGCTTGGAAAACAGGGACAAACTAAACACAAGAACAGGATTGTGACATTTTAAAGTCGCAGTTTAAAGTTTTAAACAGCAAAGATTACAATAAAGCTGTTTTTGTCTTGAGATGAAACTAATACAATCACTCATTACAGATAAATGTTTTTTTTGCTGCAAAACAAAAATAACACTGAAAATACTTTCTCCTTCAAACTTTTACACATTAGTCTTTATGTTTTTAAATATACAACATCTTTTCTGTGTTTAACAAAATTTCAGTAAGGAAAAAAAAAAAACTTTAAATATACTAGCAAAAACAAACAAATGTGTGCCATTGTAAAATTTGTACCCAGGACCAAAGTGTAATATACAACATCAACACAAACATTTGTTCAATAAAATATATAATAAAACAAAATAAATAAATAATAATAAAAAGAAATAGAAAAAAAAGGTATGATTTAAATTTTAAACAGTTTTCATTATATTTATATGCCATATAAAGTTTGTGCATCTCTCCATTGCTTAAAAACTTGAGATGTGTGATCCTGTCTGCAAAGAACTGTATAAACAATTGCTAAAAACCATAATAATGCTTAAACCCTTTAAAAGTTTTTAAAGGGTTCCCAAAATATTTTTCTGTAGGTGTAGGTAACGTTACTGGGTAACATTCTTAAAACATTAGAAGCCAAATGGTCCCAAAAGATTTCATATAGAATATTCTCAGAATGTTATAAGAAAATGTTCTCATAATGTTTTCAATTATTTATTACCATAACATCTTTAGTTGCAAGTTTTTTAAAAGTTCTTGTATTTCTGTAAGTGCAGGGAATGTTCAATGTAAAAAGTATATAGCAATTAGTCTAAAAACATTTCACATACACTATTCTTTGAATCTGTCAGTGTTTTGGTTAAGGGATGGACCCAATAGAGGAGACAGTGCGAGGGATGAACGAAAAAAGGGTTTTATTTGACAGATACTTAACGATAACCAAAATCGCTCCCAACAGGAGGTGAAAAAAACCTGGCTATAGGGAGAACAGATACAGAAATAAAACCTAAATGAACACACGGGAGAAACATATACTACTAAATAAACAAGGCACGAATTAACATAGACAACTAAAGCAAGTCACCACAAGGGGAAGGCTAAGGAAAACTATCTTAACATAAATACGCTAAACTAGAAAACACAGAACTCAACCAAACAGGAGGAAGGGTAAAAAACACTGGACGATATTTAAATCAAAAGAAACCTAAAATTTTAACAAACAAAACCTACGGGGAAAGGCTAAGGATACTAACAGGAAAATAAACGGGTTTGGAAAACCAAGGCACACACACTACTGAATAAATGACCCCGCAGAAATGACTAAAGTAAAACAGAGCAGGACTTAAAAAACACTGGAAGAAAAAGATAAAGTTACAGAGTTGGGGGGGAGCACAGAAACTAACACAGAAACTCAGGGGAGGCAGACATGAACAAACTGAACAAAAAGCGTTAACAAATAAAGAATACAAAAGCATACCTAAAACACAAAAACCTAGATCAATCAAGCAGAGAAAAAAACTGAAGACTGAAGCTAACACTGAAATAAACAGAAGGCAAACCTAAAAAACAAAACCCGGGAGCAACAAGCAGAGAAAAACGGGACTAAACCAAGAAACTCTGATTTAGAACAAAAAGCAAACCTCAGACCAAACGACACAGAAGCACAGAGTCCCAGAGTCCCAGAATACAAATGTCCAAGAAACATGTCCCGAATGCAAGAGTCCATGAAACATACATACAGATGTGAGGTTGGTAAGGATAATAACGACAACAATGACAACAGAAACAACAACAAGGATGTGGCAGGGGAGTGAGGGGAAAACTGAACTTAAATAGAGGAGGGAACAAATGCAAATCATGAGGGACAAACGAAGGGAAAGCTGGGTTAAAGAGCCAAGGCACAGGAAGTAGGGAGGAAGGGCCACAATACAAAAGTCTACAGATAGGAAGTGCACTGGGGCCAGGACAGAATGTTTTAAATTCTGTTTAAAAGTGTAAGTGTATTTATGTGAGTGCAGGGAATGTTCAATGTAAACAGTATATAGCAATTGTACAGTCTAAAAACATTTCACATAAGTTTTGAGCATAGTGTTCTCAGATCATGTGTCATCCTCATTGTCATCAATTATCCTTATTTATACAGGCAATATAAACTATTTAGTAATGTCCTAATTAAAACACTTATGATGTTTAATTTCTCCTTTTGTGAAATGTTGGCGCAAATTTGTTCTTGGAACATTTTTCTGACAGTGTAAAACAATCTTTTCTATCATTTCTATAAAATTAAACATTCCTACAACAGGGTCAATTTCAAATTATTAATCATACACACACTTATTATGCAGCTTCAATACAATTGGTAAACATTAAAAAATGCATACAAAGAGTTTTTAAATTAACATTAAATTAAATTAATGTTTGTTGCATATACACATATGTGTTTACATATATATATATATATACATATATGCATCTATATACATATATATATATACACACACAGATCTATATACATACTCACGTGTGTGTGTGTGTGTATATATGTGTATGTATATTATATATAATTATATGACATTATTGATTAACATTTAACAATGACTTTCACAATGACTGAAAATCCATTATAAAACAAAAGGTAATACTTCTGTGACACCTTAGCGAACCAACATATGCTCTACATATACATACAACTTGGTTTGGTGCTACACCAGGTAACTTAACTTAATCAATTAAGTTTCACATTGTGCATGGCCTCCCTTCATATTGAGGAAGAAGAAACAGTTACATGGTGGGCATCCATCTGCCTTGATCGGTTGGGGTGATTGGAAAGTAGAGAGAGGAAATGAAAGAGAAACAAGAAGCAACAACAAAACGTTGGGCAGGTTGGTAGGAACAGTAGCTGCGCACTGGAAAACACAAATGAAGACAATGACTATTTAATAAAGCAAAAATCCATCAACAAAATATCAGAAGTAGCTGGTTTGTCACAGTCAACAGTTGGTTAAATTCCAAAAAAGTAGGTGGGAACAGTATGGACAATTAAACTGGCAAACAAGTTGATAAGCTGAGGAGACCAGTTTTTGTGTATCTGTACACAATCCTAACAATGTCTACTAATGCTAAGGAGTAAGTGGATGGTGCCCTGGGGATCTCCACTCAGAGCTAGATCAGGGTAGGTGAGCTCCTGAACAATCTGTGTTGGTATTTGGTGGCATCGGATGCAATGCACAGATATATAATGTCCTATATGTGCTAAATTGGATTTAGGTCAGGGAACCATTATCATCTAGAAACTGCTTAGACACTCTAGCCACATGAGACCAAGCATTGCTCGGTCTGCACCAAGCAACAGAGCGATCTTCAAAATAATGTTGTCAGTTCTGCCCCTTTCTCAAAGACTATGCACTCAGTAAACATCAAACAAAGGAAATGATCCATATGATAGATGATACAGCAAGCAATATTTACAATTTATTTTTAAATCTAAAGGCACAGAAGAAGTCAGAATGTGAACTTGGAGATGCCTTTTACTATTTTGCCTGTCACCTATAGTTTTGTTATGTAATATGTAAATTTTCTCAGAAATAACAGGCCTATTTGTCAGTGTTGTTAGACAACACTGACTTAATTTTGTTTGTGGTTTGTCTAAACCAATCATATATTAATTATAATTCCTATATAATGTGACATATTGGTGTAAATTTGTGCCCTCTATTTAATTCGCATTGGCAATGATGTAAATAGGCTTTACAAAATCTCAAATAAATACTCAGGGCAGTGATATTGTAAATATGGAAGAAATTATAAAAAAGGTCCAAAATATGTTTTTTAATAAGGGCAGTGTAGTGGTAAATGGTAAATGTTCTGGGGCTTGTTATTCACCCATTCGCACTCAGAATCACACACACTCTCACACTCTGCTATGCAGCCGGCCAATGCGCAGCTATGTTGGGTTTCAGTGTCTTGCTCAAGGACACTTTGACATGTGACCAAAGGAGCCAGGGACTAAACCAAAAAGTGCAAGATTGGTGGACAACCCCTCTACCTTACTGCGTCACAGTCCCCCAAGTTCCTGCGCCACTCAGGGCGAGTTGTCTAAGATCTGTTGTCATCGTTGTCCTGCCTCAGAAGGGGCTTCACCTTCCTTCCAGGGATCTGATAACACATTTCCTGAGGGTACCTCTCATCAACTGCAGGACTGCTTCGAACTGGGATGTTCTGCACACCCTCAATACAGACCCAACAACCTTGTGGCTATTGACAGTAAACCCTCGCTGGCTGAGAAGATCAACCACTTCCCTGCTTTGAGGTGGATTCACCAGATGCAGCCTTTCTCATATAGGTGGGCAATGAGATGAATCCATACTAAAAGAACAGTACAAGACACTTGTCTTTCAGGTAGTGTCAGTGCACTTATTTAGTTTACAGCAGAGTTTGAATGAATGGAACCAAACAACTTTGAAAATGTCCTCTATGTCCCCTGAATGTGAAATATGTGCTGGTTTGTCAAAGCTGATTATCCTTTCTTGGCACTTACTCCACCAGGTGTAACATCTCTGATACATTGATTGTAAATTTGACAAAAAATCGTTGTTCACAATTTATTTTTTTAAATGTCTTTAAATGCTGAAGGAGAATTAACAGTGACATGACACAAAGTAGAAAAAAAGCTTTTAACAGGTCTCTTTAGGTATTGTATAGTTGGTTAACTTTATATGTTTATGTCATACTGTGAATATCCTATTAGTGTTTTTTTATGAGTAACTCAGTTGGGATTTGATTTTTGTTGTCTTATCACAAGGCTGCAGTCATTTCCAGCCTCTAGCCTTCAGTATGACTAACACTACCTTAATCTGCCAGGTCAGTGAATGTAGCTGATAAAGCTAACTTGTGACCAGTGCTCCGCTCTTTGGTGGGCATTTAGATAAGGTCTTACTCATTATTGTCCCAAGAAAATTACAATTCCCCCAAGGCCGACACTGTTTTCATTATAGTAAATTATTTGTGTAAAAGCCCTTTATTTTCAGCCAATTCCAGGGTGCCTCACCAACCCTCTAAAAAACGAAACATTTGGTGTATTTTAAAGATGAAGCCCGAACAATTAAACTCTTACAGAAAAGAGCAGGTAATAAATCATAATTATATTGTGTTGGGAGAACTAGTAGTACAAAGTGTCATATAAAGATAGTTAAACCAAATAAACAGGTCTAAAACTTTTTTCTCCCCACCAGTTTTTTTGTTAAAGGCACAGTGATGCAGTAATTAGTGCTGTTGCCTCCCAGCTAGAAGGTATATCCTACCTCTCGCTCAATGACAGCTGGGATAGGCACAGGGAAGGGAGCACTCCTCTAACTCCTCTAGCCTACAATGGCAGCTGCACTTAGCTACTGTGGTGATGTTTTACTGAATTATGACAGAAAGACTCACCAACAGAAAGGCACTAAGATTCTGACTAGATGCAGCACAAAAACATATTTAACATGATGTCAACATCACATCCTCTATTGAAAGAGTTGCAAGGTCTGCCAGAAAGAGGATCTTAGATCACGTTAATGCCACTTTAGTGCCTATGCCAATGAAAATTATAACATTCAAACAACCTCTTATTAAACTGACAGCCCCACGAATGGTAATCTTACAGGCACATATGTGTTCCCTTTTGAAAGGGAATTGATATGGGAGTTAGAGTGTTCATTACAATTTCTTCAAAATCAGTCAAAGACTTAGATGAAATTGCTGCAGCCTACCCATTAAGCCATTTAATTACAAGGCTGGGTCCTGGTGTTTTTAATGACAGCAGCCCTTCTTGAGCTTTAGCAACACAGAATGGCTCAGGGGAGGTAAAAAGGCTAGGTTTTTTTTTTGCCGGAATTGACTTTTAATTTGAAAGTCTCTTTGTCCCTTTTTCTTGTTTTGCTCATATTTGACTTCACTTCTGATGTGCTGTGTCTCCAACTTTTCTCTTTGTCTGTAGATTTCTGTACTTTCTGTACTTTTCTTTACTTAGATTGGATGTTTTATGCATTGTCAAATTAGTTTAGCCTGACTGAGCACAGTCAGAAATACAGTTATTCAGATACTTTTAGTGGAGAATTTGTTCTCCTACACTGGCAATTATGAACAAAAGAGAGATTAAATATTTTTCTATGAACTTGGAAGCTGTGGAATTTGGAAGCAGTTGTAAAGGGGCAGTGAACACTTCACAAATTTCCAACTTACTTTCTATGGCTTTTGGGTGTAAATGTACAATAATACTTTTAAACTTCCCTTTCGCTTCCCCATATTAAAATACTTCTCTGCTTCTAGCTGTCATCCTGCAGATGACATCACTCAGGAGTTTTTTATCATTATGAGTTCAGGTGATGTCATCTGGTGGAACTCTGGAAGAGCAGGGTGAACATGATTACAAACTCATAGTATGAGCAACAAGCAATGACATTACCTGAACAGAAAGTTACTTTAAAGTGATTTCATCTGAAGGCATTTTTTAGCAAGAAGGAGAAAGATATTTTGATGCAAGGAAGTCAAAGGGAAGTTTAATGGCATTTATGTACATGTACTACCCAAACTAGATACAAAAGAAGCAATTTCAAAATCAGTGAAGGTATCCTTTAAAAAAGAAGCCAAATGCAATTACTGTAGTCTGTACTGTAACTTGGCAGAGTTTACTATTCTGTATAGGTTTTTCATTCTATGTTATTACTGAGAAAAAGAAAAAAAAAACCACCACAACACATTCTGTTAATTTAACAAGCGAATGACAGCCAGCAAATTATATTGTGTTTATAGGGGCTGCATGCTTAGGCTAAATGTCAGGATCTTATAATGAAAATGTCCCCACACACACAGAGATACATGTAGCACACAGTGCTTTAGAAACAAATGGTGAACTATAGAGAAATATTTTTCATAACATACCCAGGCGTCCTCACATTTTGTAAAATTCTAAGAAGAGGTGGTTCTAATGTTTTGGCCATCCTATTTAAAATGAATATGTATATCAAAGCACACATTCTCAAGTTAAGTGAAACTTTTGAAGAAATTTTGGTGTGGAGGAACAATTTTTGTCACACACTTTTTCTTTGCTTTGTGCACACTGAACCATGGACAGTTAAAAAAAAAAAAAAAAAAACCCTGGTCGGAAAATGGGATTATTTAAATGAATCACTCCCCTGTGGATGTTAGACTTTTTCACAGATCAAAAAAATATCCTTTACTTTTTCAATTCAATTCAATTCAATTCAACTTTATTTATATAGCGCCAATTCACAACAAAGTCATCTCAGGGCACTTTACAGAATAAAGTCAAGATTATAAGATATATAAAGAGAACCCAACAATTTCCCCTGGAGCAAGCCATAGGCAACAGTGGAGAGGAAAAACTCCCTTTAACGGAAGAAACCTCCAGCAGAACCAGGCTCAGGGTGGACGGCCATCTGCCTCGACCGGTTGGGGTGAGTGGAAAGGGGAGAGAGAAAAGAACACAGCAACAAAAAGCAACAACAAAACATCGGGCAGATTGGTAGGACCAGTAGCTTCACGCTGGATGACACACAGCTTCAAAGCCGGGGGACACCTGCAGAAAGGGACAGAGAGAAGGGGACAGAGGAGGACAAAGACAACTACGGGAGAGAACACACAGAGTTAATGACATACAGTGGTGACAATTGCGGGATGAGAGGAGAGGAGAGATGGTCAAGAGGAGGAAAGGAGCTCAGTGCATTGGGGGATGGGTCCCCCAGCAGTCTAAGCCTATGGCAGCATAACTATAACTAACTATATGCTTTATTAAAAAGGAAGGTTTTAAGCCTAGACTTAAAAGTAGAGAGGGTGTCTGCTTCCCGAATCTGAACTGGGAGCTGGTTCCACAGGAGAGGAGCTTGATAGCTAAAGGCTCTACCTCCCATTCTACCTTTGGAAATTCTGGGAACCACAAGTAGGCCTGCATTCTGAGAGCGAAGTGGTCTACTGGGATGATATGGTGCTATGAGGTCTTCTAAATATGATGGAGCCTGACCATTCAGAGCTTTATATGTAAGAAGCAGGGTTTTAAATTCTATTCTACATTTAATTGGAAGCCAATGGAGAGAAGCTAGTGAAGGTGAAATATGATCTCTCTTGCTAGTTCCAGTCAGCACTCTTGCTGCAGCATTTTGGATTAATTGCAGGCTCTTTAGGGAGTTACTGGGGCATCCTGAAAGTAGGGAATTACAGTAGTCCAACCTAGAAGTAACAAATACATGGACCAGTTTTTCGGCATCACTTTGAGACAGGATGCTCCTAATTTTGGCAATGTTCCGTAGGTGGAAGAAGGCTGTTCTAGAGATTTGTTTTATATTTATATGTGAGTTAAAGGACAGATCCTGATCAAACATAACTCCAAGGTTCCTTACAGTAGTACTGGAGGCCAGACTTATGCCATCTAGTGTAACAATATGGTTGGACATCATATCTCTGAGATTTTTGGGCCCAAATACTATGACTTCAGTTTTGTCTGAGTTTAAAAGTAAAAAATTGTGGGACATCCAGGCCTTCATGTCTTGTAGGCATGCTTGAAGCTTATATCTCTGCTTATATATAGCTGGGTATCATCAGCATAGCAATGGAAATTTATGGATTGTTTTCTAATAATGTTGCCTAAAGAAGACATATATAAAGTAAAAAGGTTTGGTCCTAACACAGAGCCTTGTGGAATTCCATAGCTAACCTTTGTGTGCATGGAGGATTCATCTTTAACATGAACAAATTAAAATCTATCAGATAGATAAGATTTAAACCAACCTAGTGTAGTCACTTTAATCCCAATTTCATGTTCCAGTCTCTGTAATAAAATGTTGTGATCAATGGTATAAAATGTAGCACTAAGATCTAACAGAACAAGTATAGAGACTAGTCCATTATCTGAGGCCATGAGAAGATCGTTGGTGACTTTTACCATCACTGTTTCTGTACTATGATGAACTCTGAATCCTGACTGAAATTTGTCACACAAATTATTCCTGTAAAGGTGGTCACATAATTGTTTTGCGACTACTTTTTCAAGGATTTTAGAAATAAAGGGGATTTAAGATATTGGTCTGTAATTGGCTAAAACACCTGGGTCAAGACAGGGTTTTTTAAGTAGTTGTTTAATTACAGCTACCTTATAGGCCTGTGGTTCATAGCCTGCTTCTAAAGATAAATTGATGATATCTAAACGAACGTATCTATTAAGGGTAAAGCTTCCTTGAGCAGCTTAGTTGGAATAGGGTCTAGCAGACAGGTTGTTGGTTTAGATGAGGTAATAATTGAAGTTAGCTCAGAGAGATCTATGGGTAAAAAGCAGTCTAACAGGGAGTGGGGCCTTATCGGTGACTCTAGCACTGCTGTACATGAAGATCTATCTGTAATTTTTGGGGGGAGGATCTGGTGAATTCGTTCTCTAATAGCTACACTTTTATTCATAAAGAAGGTCATGAAGTCATTGCTGCTCAAAGTTAAGGGAATAGTAGGCTCAACAGAACTATGGCTCTTAGTCAGCCTGGCTACAGTGCTGAACAGAAACCGGGGGTTGTTCTTGTTTTCTTCTATTAATGATGAATACTATGCTGTTCTGGCATCACTGAGAGCTTTTTTGTACATTTTTAAACTATTTTTCCAGGCTAAATGAGATTCTTCTAACTTTCTGGAACGCCACTTCCTTTCTAACTTTCGTGTTTCCTGTTTTAAGTTGCGTGTTTGTGAACTATACAATGGAGATCGCCTCTGCTGGTTTACTGCCTTCTTTTTTAGAGGGGCAACACTATCGAGTATTGTACGTAGTGAGGCTGCAGAATTGTCAACAAGATAATCTACTTGTGCAGGAGTAACATTAAGGAGACTACTTTCCATTGTATTAACATATGGTGAAGCAAATGATGAAGAAATAATTTCTTTAAATTTGTTGACAGCTTTTTCACTTAAGCATCTGCTATAGTGGAATTTTTCCCTAACTGTTATATAGTCCGTTATTGTAAATTCAAATGTTATTAAAAAATGGTCAGACAGAAGAGAGTTGTGAGGAAATATGGTTAAATTATCCGTTTCAATTCCATACGTAAGGACAAGGTCTAACGTGTGACTAAAACAGTGAGTGGGTTTATTTACATTTTGGGAAAAACCAATTGAATCTAATAATGAATTAAACGCAGTGCTCAGGCAGTTACTGTCAGCATCTACATGAATGTTAAAGTCACCCACTATAATGACTTTATCTGTACTAAGCACTAAATCAGATAGAAAAATCAGAAAATTCAATCAAAAACTCCGAATAAGGGACTGGAGGACGGTACACGATAACAAATAATAGTGGTTTTTGAGTTTTCCAGTTTGGGTGTGAAAGGCTAAGAGTAAGGCTCTCAAATGAGTTATAACTATGTTTAGGTCTAGGGTTTATTGATAAGCTACAATGGAAGATTGCTGCAACTCCTCCACCTCGGCCTGTGCTTCTAGGAATATGATAATTAATATGACTTGGGGGGGTTGACTCATTTAAACTGACATATTCTTCCTGCTGCAACCAAGTTTCAGTGAGACAAAATAAATCGAATTGATGATCACTTATTAAGTCATTTACTAACAGAGATTTAGAAGAGATAGATCTGATATTTAATAATCCACATTTAATAGTTTTGGGGTTTTGTTCTGTAAGAGGAGTAGTCTTAACTTTTATTAGGTTATTATGATTAACTCCTCTTGTTGTCATATTTACTTTATGTAATTTAGGTCGGGGAACAGACACAGTCTCTATAGGTATGTGGGAGTTGTGGGGGGGTGACGGTTGTAAGGACACTGCAGAGAGGCGTGTAGGACTGGATCTCTGCATCCTAGGCTCAACTCTGGATTGTCATACTTTTGGTTGTTTAATAAAACCAGCCATATTTCTGGATAAGAAAGCTGCACCATCTAAAGTAGGATGGATGCCATCTCTCCTAATCAGCCTAGGTTTTCCCCAAAAACGTTTCCAATTGTCTATGTAGCCCACATCGTTTGCTGGACACCACCTAGACAGCCAGCGGTTGAATGACGACATGCGGGTGTACATGTCGTCACTGGTCAGATTTGGCAGGGGGCCAGAGAAAATTACGGAGTCCGACATTGTTTTGGCAAAGTTACACACCGATTCAACATTTATTTTAGTGACCTCCGATTTGGGTAATCGGGCGTCATTAACTCCCACGTGAATAATAATATTACTGTATTTACATTTATCCTTAGCCAGGAGTTTCAAATATGATTCAACGTCGCCCGCTCTGGCCCCAGGAAGACATTTGACTACGGCCGCTGGAGTCTCTAACTTCACGTTTCTGACTATGGAGCTGCCAATTACCAGAGTTGGTTTCTCAGCGGGTGTGTCGCTGAGTGGGGAAAATCGGTTTGAAACGTGAACCGACTGCTGGTGAACCTCGGGCGTCTGTTTAGCATTAGATCTCTTATGAACCGTCACCCAGCCGGACTGGCTTCCCGGCTGCTCGGGAACTGGCGGGGGACAGCTAGCAGGGGCTACGCTAGGTCGGCCCGCACCAGCTACCGGGGCCTGACTAGCTGAGTTGTTTTCCATGGTGCAGAGCCGTGCTTCCAATTCCGTGAGCCTCGCCTCCAAAGCTGCAAAAACCTTACACTTATTACATATACCATGATCACTAAAGGAGGCAGAGGAAAAACTGAACATAAGACACATCGAGCAAGTGAGAGAAGGAGAAACAGAGGGAGACAGAGAAGCCCTTGCTAATGGATAACTGCTAAGCTAACGAAGCTAATATAAGTGAAATGTGGAATTTGTAAACTTTAGCTGGTTATGTTTTGCAAAAGCAGGTGCTTGTGTAATACAAGCGTATGTTACGACTAAGTATTAATTCTTGTTCGAAGAAATCACTTATTTAAGTAAAAATAACAGCTACAATTAAGCAGTAAACAGTCCTTCGGTAGAAACCCAAGAGTGTGCAGAAACAGGAAGTGACGCAATACGCTTACCGCACGAGCAGCCGATCCCGAAACACAGCAGTTTGCTTAGGGTTAGCATTTAGCTCTAGGGTTAGATCCACACAAAGGTTTCATGAAAGAGCTTTAGTTGCTAATCAATTTAGTTTAAAGCCATAACTGGAGAGGAAAAGGAGATAAACCAAATGTTCAAATCAAAATGCGACACAAAAACGTTGGGCTGGAGCCCGGCAACGACAGCTGAAGCCCACTGGTGGCCATGCAGGAGGTCTGGCGACGACGGCTGAAGCCCTCCGGACTGGACGTCATATCGAACGACAGCCGGCCCAGAGGCAGGAACAGGATCAGAACCAGGCCGGACCTGACCTCGGCCGACCAGGAGACGTGAACAGGAACAGAATGGGTGGCGGCGCCTGCTGGACTGGGGAAAGGAGGATCGGAACTGGTGGCGGTGTCTGCCTCCCCAGAGACAGGAGGATCGGAACTGGTGGCGGTGTCCGCCCCCTGGAGGCAGTCCCGCTCGAGGACAGGAACAGGATCAGACCTGGAGACAGCATTGATGAACTGGGCGAGCAGGAACAGGAACTGGGCGAGCAGGAATCTGTAGTTTGGAGGATGATGGAATCGGGAAGTGACACAGGAACAACTGGAGCTCTGAAAACGAATGATCGGGGATTCCCAAAAAATAACTTTGGTTATCAACTTGCTCTCTATATAGGAGCCAAAACTCAACTACCGTAGCAGGCTTCATGATGAACCCCTCCCGCATGTTGCTGGGTCCAGGTTTGGTCGGATCATTATGTCAGGATTAGTTTTATTAAGGAAGACCAAAGAGCAACAAGAAGAGAGGGGTTCGGGGAAAAGAATAACCTTTATTTAAGATTATCAAACAAGACAGGGAAAAACCACTAACAAACACTTGCTCCTATAACAGAGGACAAAACAGGGACAAACTTGGAGGGAATACTTCAAAAACTAGAAAACAAGGAATAAATTATGAAACTAGGAAAGACTAGGAATTTAACGAGAGATGCGTAGACAAACTAGAATCACAATAGGAGAACAAAAGCATTAAAACCGACAAGGGGGAAGCGAACAAACCAAGGACGGAGAAAGTGATCTAAACAGGGGTTAAAACAACAAACCCCGGAAATAACAAACACGGGAAAGACTAAACATTCAGATACCCCAATAAACTAAACCAACACACCCTAGGAACAAATTATACCCACAATCAAAACCCACACACAGGACTTACACAGAATGAGAACTAAAAATCAAACCTCAAACCAAACAGAAAACAGAGCCCACAAAAACAGGGTCAGGAGTCCAAGAATCATGAGTGAGGTAAACTATAAGACAGCATGTTGCATGCACGGTAGTGGCAAACAAAGACGATGATCAATCAGGAACAGGGGGAGAGCTGGGTTTAAAAAGGCAGGGGAACAGGTGAAAACAATTGTGACTGATGATAAGTGGTAAAGCTGCAGAAATAAACTGGGGACAGGAAGTGGAGAAAAGGGGGAACAATATAAAGTTCAAGGCTGAAAGTGAATGTGAGGGTCAGATCATGACACTGACAGGTTCAACAAATCTGTGGGAGAGCATGAAAAAAGAGGGTTTTCTATTGCTCTCTCTCCTCTTCACTCTTTTCATCCCATTTCTTTTCCTTCTTTTTTTGCCTTCTCTCTGTCTCGTCTCATCCCTTTCACTCTTTTCCATCCTGAACTCCTCTCAGCTCAGTTGACTTTGTAACTTATAGAGAAGATCATGCAATTTTACATTCCATTGGTTTAGCTGACAAACAAAAATAAGTTGTGGCATCCAACCGCCTAAGGAGTTATTTCCCCCTCTGCTCTTTTTTCTCATTTCTTTCCCTGTTTTTTCTTTCAATTCTCTTACATTAGCTCTAACTCTCTGCTTCTGGCTTGTGGTAATAGTACATGTGTCCCCTTCATTCATACCTCTGATTTTCACACTTCAAAATCCACTTTCATTTTTCTGCATCATCATCTATCATCTGCCCTGTCCAGTTATGTATAAAGCTTTGTGTCCAAAAAGCAGTGCTTCAGAATTCAATTTACACATACTGTACATTGTGAAATAATAATTGATGGAAAGATTTATCTAGTATTTTAAGTAAAAATAAGAATATTTTTAAATAAAACATAAAAGTTTAAATAAAATAAAATAGAAAAGTACCTAATTTGAAATAGCCCTGGTCTTAACATTTCTGAGTGTAATGTTATGTCAAGAACTTCTTTTCCTTTCGGCTGTTCCCTTTGAGGGGTCGCCACAGCAAACATGAGCTGTCCCTCTGATGTACACGTTCCTGCTCCCATCCATCCCTGTCACTCCCAAAGAGAACCTCAACATCTTAAGCTCTGCTACATGCAGATCTGCCTCCTGTCTTTTATTCACTGCCACTGCCTCTAAGCCGAACAACATCGCTGGTCTCACCACTGTCTTGAACACCTTTTCTTTTATTCTCGCTGATACTATTTTATCACACAAAACACCTGAAATTTTTCTCCACCCGTTCCAACCTGCTTGAACACGCCTCTTCTCCTCTTTTCAACACTCTCTCCGTTGTTCTTAACCGTTGACCTTAAGTACTTTAAGTCCTGCACCTTCTACACCTCTGCTTCCTGTAACCTTACTGTTGCACCTGGGTCCCTCTCATTGACACACATGTATTCTGTCTTGCTGCAACTAAGCTTCATTCCTCTGTTTTCCAGAGCAGACATCCACATCTCTAGATTTTCTTCCACCTGCTCCCTGCTCTCACTACAAATCACAATGTCATCTGCAAACATTATAGTCCACGGAGATTCCTGTCTAAAATCATCTGTGTCCATCACCAGAGCAAACAAGAAGGGGCTCAGAGCCGACCCTTGATGCAGACCAACTTCGCCCTTGAACTCCTCTGTCACATATACAGCACAGCTCAGCACGGTCTTACAGCTCTCATACATGTCCTGCACCACTATAACATACTTCTCTCCCACTCCAGACTTTCTCATACAATACCACAGCTCGTCTCTTGGCATCTTGTGATATGCTTTCTCTAAATCTACAAAGACGCAATGCAACTCCCTATGACCCTCTCTTCTACTTCTCCATCCACATCCTCAAAGCAAATACTGCATCTGTTGTACTCTTTCTAGGCATGAAACCCTATTGCTGCTCACAAATGCTCACCTCTGCCCTTAGCCGAGCTTCCACTACTCTTTCCCATAACTTCATTGTATGGCTCATGAGCTTTATTCCTCTGTAGTTGCCACAGCTCTGCACATCTCCCTTGTTCTTAAAAATGGGCACCAGTACACTTCTCCTCCATTCCTCGGGCATCCTCTCACTCTCCAAGAGCTTGTTCAACAAACTAGTCAGAAACTCTACTGCCACCTTTCCTAGACACTTCCATACCTCCACAGGTATGTCATCAGGTCTAACTGCCTTTCCACTCTTCATCCTCTTCAACTTCCTCCTTACGTCACTTTTACTAATCTTTGCTACTTCCTGGTCCACACCAGTCACATCTTCTACTCTTCATTCCCTTTCATTTTCTTCATTCATCAACTCTTCAAAGTACTCCTTCCATCTTCCCGTCACACTCCTGGCACCTGTCAATACATTTCCATCCTTATCTTTAATCACACTAACCTGCTGCACATCCTTCCCATCTCTATCGCTTTGTCTGGCCAACCTGTACAAATCCTCTCAGTGTCCCACTTCTTCTTAGCTAACCTCTTTCTCTGTATACACTCCTGAACTGCCTCGTTCCACCACCAAGTCTCCTTGTCCATTTTCCTCTTTCCAGATGACACACCGAGTACCCTCCTACTTGTCTCCCTGATCACATTAGCTGTAGTGGTCCAGTCATCTGGAAGCACTTCCTGACATTCTTTGTTCACCTTCCACCACTTCATCCTCTGCTCTGCCTTTGTCCTCTTCATCTTCCTATCCACCAGAGTCCTTTTACACACCACCATCCTGTGTTGTCTGGCTACACTCTCCCCTACCAATACTTTACAGTCACTGATCTCTTTCAGATTACAACGTCTACACAAGATGTAGTCCACCTAAATGCTTCTACCGCCACTCTGATATGTTACCCTATGTTCCTGGCTCTTCTGGATAAATGTTCAGTACAGCCATTTCCATGCTCTTTGCAAAGTCTACCACCATCTGTCCTTCTGCGTTCCTGTCCTGAAGACCAAATCTGCCCATCATATTCTCATCACCTCTGTTCGCTTCACCTATAAATGTCCATTGAAATCTGCACCAATCACCACTCTCTCACTTCTGGGGATGCTCTGAATCACTTCATCTAACTCACTCCAGAATTGTTTCTTCTCTTCTAACTCACATCCTACCTGTGGGGCATAACCACTAACAACACTGAACATCACGCCTTCAATTTCATCACGCATCAACCTGTCTGATACTCTTTTCACCTCTAGAACGTTCCTCACAAACTCCTCTTTCAGGATAACTCCTACTCCATTTCTCTTCCTATCTGACCCATGGTAGAATAATTTGAAACCTGCTCCTAAGCTTCTAGCCTTGCTACCTTTCCACCTGGTCTTCTGGACACACAGTATATCCACCTTCCTTCTCTGCATCATGTCAACCAACTCTCTAGCCTTTCCTGTCATAGTCCCAACATTCAAGTCTCTATTGTCATACCTACATTTTTAGCTTTCCTCTTCTCTCTCTGCCTAACAACATACACACACTTCCTCCTCTCCTTCATCGACTAACAGTACTCCAATTTCCAGCGGTATACTCTAGATCAAAAGTACCGGTGGCAGTTGTTGTTAACCCGGGCCCCGACCAATCTGGTATGGGAGTCATTTTCGGTGTGAAAGTCATGATTTGCATTTTTAATTTGGCATGTGTTTTACGTCGAATGCCCTTCCTGACACAACCTTTGCATTTAATCAGACTTGGGACTGGCACAAGAAGACACTGGCTTGTGTCCCCTTGCGGTTGCATTTAATATTACGTCAACAACAAAAAACATAATCATAGTAACGTTGCTCGTCATTGCAGAACATGTTTAAAGAGCATTCTTTATTGTAGTCAATTAAAAAAAAAAACAGGAATGATATCTTGTCTGTGGGTTTCTTCCAGATACTTTAGTTTCCTTCCATAGTCTAAAGACACTTAAAAGAAGACACTTAGGTCTTAAAAGAAGCAGCCAGTGTGAAGGGTAGCATGGACCTCAAGGAATATGTGACATCTGTCCAGGGCTATATCACCAATTGTGTGGAGGATGTCACAATGATAAGTACCATCACCATTCCTCCTACCCAATGGCATTAAGTGTACTACTCGATCCAATAAAAAGAAATGTAGTTCCCTTCACATTCATCAATTCCTGATACACTGAATCAATTTTATGCCAGATTCGAGGCCTTCGACACTACAACCACTTGTAGGCTTCCAGATGGGCCTTCCCTTACAGTGACCGCAGCATAGGTTTTGAGAATGCTTTCGTCAACCCAAATCAACCCACGGAAAGCTGCAGGTCCCAATGGGATCCCAGGCAGGGAATTGAAGGAGTGTGCACATCAGCCATCTGAGGTGCTGAAGGATAAATTCAACACCTCACAACACACGGGAAGGCGGTTCGGCTGGGTGACGGTTCGTAAGAGATCTAATGCTAAACAGACGCCCGAGGTTCACCACCAGTCAGTTCACGTTTCCAATATATTTTCCGCACTCAGCAACACACCCGCTGAGAAACCAACTCGTAATTGCCAGCTCTATAGTCAGAAACGTGAAGTTAGAGACTCCAGCGGCCGTAGTCAAAGACCCCCCTGGGGCCAGAGCAGGCGACGTTGAATCATATTTGAAATTCCTGGCTAAAGATAAACGTAAATACAGTAAGATTATTATTGACGTGGAAGTTAATGACGCCCAATTACTCAAATTGGAGGTCACTAAAATGAATGTTGAATCGGTGTGTAACTTTGCCAAAACAATGTCAGACTCCGTAGTTTTCTCTAGACCCCCCAAATCTGACCAGTGATGACATGTACACCCGCATGTCGTCATTCAACCGATGGCTGTCTAGGTGGTGCCCAGCAAACGATGTGGGCTACATAGACAATTGAAAATGTTTTGGGGGAAAACCTAGGCTGATTAGGAGAGATGGCATCCATCCTACTTTAGATGGTGCAGCTTTCTTATCCAGAAATATGGCTGGTTTTATTATACAACCAAAAGTATTACAATCCAGAGCCTAGGATGCAGAGATCCAGTCCTACATGCCTCTCTGCAGTATCCTTACAACCACCACCCCCCCACAACTCCCACATACCTATAGACACTGTGTCTGTTCCCCGACGAACTAAATGACTTAAACTAAAAACGACAACAAGAGGAGTTAATCATGAAAACCTAATAAAATTTAAGACTACTCCTCTTACAGAACAAAACCCCAAAACTATTAAATGTAGATTATTATACTTACAGAGATATCAGATCTATCTCTTCTAAATCTCTATTAGTAAATGACTTAATAAGCGATCATCAATTCAATTTATTTGTCTCACTGAAACTTTGTTGCAGCAGGAAGAATATGTCAGTTTAAATGAGCCACCCCCCCCAAGTCATATTAATTATCAAGTTCCTAGAAGCACAGGCCGAGGTGGAGGAGTAGCAGCAATCTTCCATTCTAGCTCATCAATAAACCCTAGGCCTACACATAGTTATATCTCATTTGAGAGCCTTACTCTTAACCTTTCACACCCAAACTGGAAAACTCAAAAAACACTATTATTTGTTATCGTGTACGGTACACGATAACATATAATAGTGGTCCCTTATTCAGAGTTTTTGATTAAATATTCTGATTTATTATCTGATTTAGTGCTTAGTACACATAAAGTCCTTATAGTGGGTGACTTTAACATTCATGTAGATGCTGACAGTAACTGCCTGAGCATTGTGTTTAATTCATTATTAGATTGAACTGGTTTTTCCCAAAATGTAAATAAACCCATTCACTGTTTTAGTCACACGTTAAACCTTGTCCTTACGTATGGAATTGAAGCGGATAATTTAACAATATTTTCGCACAACTCTCTTCTGTCTGTCCATTTTTTAATAACATTTGAATTTACAATAACAGACTATATAACAGTTAGGGAAAAATTCCCCTATAGCAGATGCTTAAGTGAAAAAGCTGTAAACAAATTTAAAGAAATTATTCTTTCAACATTTTCTTCACCATTGGTCAATACAATGGAAAGTAGTCTCCTTAATGTTACTACTGCACAAGTAGATTATCTTGTTGACAATTCTGCAGCCTCACTACGTACAATACTCGATAGTGTTGCCCCTCTTAAAAAGAAGGCAGTAAACCAGAAGAGGCCATCTCCATGGTATAGTTTACAAACACGCAACTTAAAACAAGCAACACGGAAGTTAGAAAGGAAGTGGCGTTCCAGAAAGTTAGAAGAATCTCATTTAGCCTGGAATAACAGTTTAAAAATGTACAAAAAAAGCTTGTGATGCCAGAACAGCATATTATTCATCATTAATAGAAGAAAACAAGAACAATCCCCGGTTTCTGTTCAGCACTGTAGCCAGGCTGACTAAGAGTCATAATTCTGTTGAGCCTACTATTTCCTTAACTCTGAGCATCAATGACTTCATGACTTTCTTTATGAATAAAATTGTAGTTATTAGAGAAAGAATTCATCAGATCCTCCCCCCAAATATTACAGATAAATCTTCACGTACAGCAGTGCTAGAATCATCAATAAGGCCGCAATCCCTCTTAGACTGCTTTTTACCCATAGATCTCTCTGAGCTAACTTCAATTATTACATCATCTAAACCAACAACCTTTCTGCTAGACCCTATTCCAACTAGACTGCTCAAGGAAGCTTTACCCTTAATAGATACGTTCGTTTAGATATCATCAATTTATCTTTAGAAGCAGGCTATGAACCACAGGCCTATAAGGTAGCTGTAATTAAACAACTACTTAAAAAACCCTGTCTTGACCCAGGTGTTTTAGCCAATTACAGACCAATATCTTAAATCCCCTTTATTTCTAAAATCCTTGAAAAAGTAGTCGCAAAACAATTATGTGACCACCTTTACAGGAATAATTTGTGTGACAATTTTCAGTCAGGATTTAGAGTTCATCATAGTACAGAAACAGTGATGGTAAAAGTCACCAACGATCTTCTCATGGCCTCAGATAATGGACTAGTCTCTATACTTGTTCTGTTAGATCTTAGTGCTACATTTTATACCATTGATCACAACATTTTATTACAGAGACTGGAACATGAAATTGGGATTAAAGTGACTACACTAGGTTGGTTTAAATCTTATCTATCTGATAGATTTTAATTTGTTCATGTTAATGATGAATCCTCCATGCACACAAAGGTTAGCTATGGAATTCCACAAGGCTCTGTGTTAGGACCAAACCTTTTTACTTTATATATCTCTTCTTTAGGCAACATTATTAGAAAACACTCCATAAATTTCCATTGCTATGCTGATGATACCCAGCTATATATAAGCAGAGATATAAGCTTCAAGCATGCCTACAAGACATAAAGGCCTGGATGTTCCACGGTTGTTTACTTCTAAACTCAGACAAAACTGAAGTCATAGTATTTGGGCCCAAAAATCTCAGAGATATGATGTCCAACCATATCGTTACTCTAGATGGCATAAGTCTGGCCTCAAGTACTACTTCAACGAACCTTGGAGTCATTTTTGACATTTGTCCTTTACCTCACATAAATAAAACAAATCTCTAGAACAGTCTTCTTCCACCTACAGAACATTGCCAATATTAGGACCTGTCTCAAAGTGATGCCAAAAAACAAGTCCATGCATTTGTTACTTCTAGGTTGGACTACTGTAATTCCCTACTTTCAGGATGCCCCAGTAACTCCCTAAAGAGCCTGCAATTAATCCAAAATGCTGCAGCAAGAGTGCTGACTGGAACTAGCAAGAGAGATCATATTTCACCTTCACTAGCTTCTCTCCATTGGCTTCCCATTAAATGTAGAATAGAATTTAAAACCCTGCTTCTTACATATAAAGCCCTGAATGGTCAGGCTCCATCATATATAGAAGACCTCATAGCACCATATCATCCCAGTAGACCACTTCGATCTCAGAATGCAGGCCTACTTGTGGTTCCCAGAATTTCCAAAGGTAGAATGGGAGGCAGAGCCATTAGCTATCAAGCTCCTCTCCTGTGGAACCAGCTCCCAGTTCTGATTCGGCAAGCAGAAACCCTCTCTACTTTTAAATCTAGGCTCAAAACCTTGCTCTTTGATAAATCTTATACTTAGTTATAGTTATGCTGCTATAGGCTTAGACTGCTGTGGGACCCCCCTCCTCTTGTCCCTCTCTCCTCTCCTCTCACCCCACAATTGTCTCTACTGTATGACATTAACTCTGTTTTTCTCCCGTAGTTGTCTTTCTCCTTCTCTTTCTCCCTCTCTCTGTTCCTCTCTGTAGGTGTCCCCAGGCTTTGAAGCTGTGTGTTTTCCAGTGTGCAGCTACTGGTCCTACCAACCTGCCCGATGTTTTGTTGTTGCTTTGTTCTCTTTTCTCTCTCTTCACTTTCCACTCACCCCAACTTGTCAAGGCAGATGGCTGCCCACCCTAAGCCTGGTTCTGCTGGAGGTTTTTTCCCCGTCAAAGGGAGTTTTTCCTCTCCACTGTTGCCTATGGCTTGCTCAAGGGGGAACTGTTGGGTTCTCTCTATACATCTTTATAGTCTTGACTTTATTCTGTAAAGTGCCTTGAGATGACTTTGTTGTGAATTGGCACTACATAAATAAAGTTGAATTGAATTGAATATGAAAATTATCGATCAAAGATCAACGGCTTTTGGTTTGTGCCTTCAGGGTCACAAAAGCATTGATTTGGCATGAGTTTTTATATTAAATGCCCTTCCTGCCCTAAGCCTCCAATTTTATCTGGGTTCGAGACCGGCACCAAGGTGGCTGGGTGAGGCCACACCTGTTGTTGTAGGATTTAAACCAGCGACCTTCTGCACCCCAACCCAATGCTTTACCCCCTGAGTTATCAGGCTCCCTTCATATCAAAGTTATCAATATCTTTTGTTTTCAAAGGGACTCTTTGCCACACACAAAAGGTAATCACAAATTTTGATAAAAATATATAAGCAAGGTCAAAATTTGAAACAAACCTTTTCTTTTCTTTTCCTCGATGTAGGTCTTTTGGACTACACCACCTATTTTGAACGTTTCTTAACACCCTTTTCCCTTGTTTTCCTGAATTGTTCTTGTACCATTTTGTATACAGTAAAACATGTATTTTAGAGCTATTATATTTGTCCCATTGTGTTGGTTTAGGAGGAGAGAGCTTGTTTAGAGACCCAACAAGTATAATATGACCAAACAGCAGAGGTTTTAAGTCTCAAAAATTCTGCAATTTATGTGAATTTGAGATATTCCAGTTTAACACTGAATAACTTACCTCTGGATAGTGCCTTATTATTGGTTATAAGGCACACAGAAGCTCTTTTTAATGCCAAAGTTTACCTTACCTTAAATTGCATGTATTGCAACATAATCAGTGCTTTCAATACCGTATACTAACAAATATGTAATAAAGCTTGTAAGTATTCTACCTATTGGTCCATCTTGACCAGTTCAAATGGCTGTTACCTGAAAAAGTTATATGAAAATTGGATATCTGTACCACATGTAAGAACATTTACTTACAAGTCCATTAAATGGCACACATAACCTAAACTCTATTGGAGAGTACTGCTTCCATCCCAGGCCAGTAGTAGTGGCTTATCACTGAATTATGAGTTTTATCAACAACACAGTGTCCACCAAGGATGCTGTGGTAAAATTCCACAAATATGGCATTTGGCCCATCTATTGACAAAACCACCTTTCTTAGGAGCTTTTTTGTCTTTTTCCTCTCTACATATATAATTAAGAAATCCATCTCGTAAAAAGACGGCAATGTAACAGCCTGATGTTACAGAAATTTGGATATGATGGTTTTCAATATTTTTTACTTACTTTTTAGAACAAAATTGGAATAACTTCTGTTAATATGTGGTTGATTTTTACTGAGGCCTTCTGGAAGGTGATTATGGATTTAAAATTTTATCCATAATTTATTGTGTTGTGCATCCATTTTTTTTCTTTGTTTCTTTCTTAGACTATACTTCTTACCACTTCAACAGCTATTGTAACTTTTGGTCAACTTTATAAAGGTTTGCCACAACAAACACTAATTGGCTTGTTCGTCACAGCGTCCACTACATAGGCCCAGGCAAATCTGATCACTTTTCACCTGCATATTGTCAGTTTATCAGGTACACCTGTCAGGCTTTTGGTTTAAGGGTGGACCCAAGTGAAGAGACGGCAAGGGGGAGGGAACTGATTAACAGGTTTTATTGAAAAAGGCTAAAGGATTAACATAAACTCGCTCCTGAGAGGAGAACACAAAAGAAAACAAGCCAAGTATCAAACATGAAACACGAGGATAACTAAACTAAATCATGAACTGAGTGAACCAAAACCTCGGACAGGTATCTGAAGCCTAAAATAAATCTGAATGGATAGACCGAGAAAACTTAAACTAACAAACAGGTAAACGTCAAACAAATACAGTGATGAGAAACATAAACCACTCAAATAGAACAAAAACATGGACATGACAAAGAAAACTTATAAACGGGAGCACAGGAACTAATACAGGAACTCAGGGGAGGCGGACATGAACAAATTGAACGCAAAGCACTGGCAAATAGAAAAACACAGAAGCATACCTAATACTTGAAATAACCAAGGCCAAACAAGTGGAAATTAACAAGAGGCTAAATCAAATCATTGAATGAAACAGAAGGCAAACCTCAAACACAAAACCCGGGAGCAACAGGCAGAGAAAATGTCCAAGCAACAAGAGTTCCGAAAGCAAGAGTCCATGAAACATACATACAGATGTGGGGTTGGTGAGGGTAATTACGACAACGATGAAGACAGAGACCACATTAACAATGACGAGGATCTGGCAGGGGAGTGAACGGAAGACTGAACTTAAATAGAGGGGGGAACAGGTGCAAACAATGAGGGACAACGAGGGTAAAGCTATACAGAACCAGGGACAGGAAGTAAGGAGAAGGGGCCCCAAAATAAAAGTCCCGGGACAGGAAGTGAAAGAAGATCCTGACAACACCTAAATCTAATATATGGCTGAGATCACACCCTCATTTAAATGATTGTAAATAGGCCGGCGACTCAAACATGTTTTTTTTTTTTTTTTATTATTATTTATTTATTTATTTTTTGAGAGAGAGAGAGAGAGAGAGATTTGTGTTGCTGCCTAAAAACACAAAAATACTAATTACAACCTTCATTAAGGAAAACTTACTTCGTATGGGTTAATGAAGAAACATCCACTCCATATTAGATTAAGATGGTCAGCATTGCATATGAGTTGAATGTGTTGGTGTGCATATATTTGAGATATAAGATAATATGATGTGATTTATATACCAGCACCGTTACAGATTTTATATTTCCTTTTTTTTCATACATAATGTGTTGATGAGACACTCACTGCTCAGGCTTAGTAATCTTAAAATGTAGAAACTCCATATCAAACAATAAAGTACTTTACCAATATTTTAGTTGCAGTGGCACCTAGGAATTATGCCATAGATGATTTAAGAGTGATTGTGACTGGACATGGGGTGCGCAATTAGTTCCCTCTTTTTAAATGGTCTGCACTTATATAGTGCTTTTCTACCTATTGACATTCAAAGCACTTTACATTGCTTCTTATTCACAATCAAACACACACTCTCACAGCAATTGGGGAGCTGCTATGCAGTGGGCCAAAACTTACAGGGAGCAAATAAGTTGGGGTTCAGTGGCTTGCTCAAGGACACTTCAACACATGTCCAGAGGAGGCGGGGATTGAACCAACAACTGTGAGATTGGTGGACAACCACTCTGCCTTTCTGCACCACTGTCACAGTTCTAGTGGTGTTTCTCACCACCATTTTAGGCCTGGAGTGTCACAAGTTGATCAGACCGCTTGCAGACTTTCGAGAGGGTGGATTTCTCTGATATATAAACTGTATGACAGAAACAACTTATTAGTAAGTCATCTGGGAGAGACATTAATTTAATGGTTCAAATGAGACATCCCAAATGATTTTCCTGGATAAGTGACACTATCCTCAGAGAAGACACTGCCTATGTCAGAGCACCCTGTCCTCCACCTCCCTGTCTTTCTCCTTTTCCCCTCTCCTTAGAGTGTGAGTTTGTGTGTGAGAATAAAAGCAATGCAGCTTTAGTCCATGCATGAGGTAAAATGAGGTCTGCTCTAAATGGTCAAAGTCCATCATATATAAATGATCCCATAGTTCCATGTCATGCCAGTAGACCACTTCGATCTCAGAATGCAGGCCTACTTGTGGTCACAGAATTTCCAAAGGTTGAATGGGAGGCAGAGCCTTTAGCTATCAAGCTCCTCTCCTGTGAACCTAGCTCCCAGATCAGATTTGGGAAGCAGACATCCTCTCTACTTCTACGTCTAGGCTTAAAATGGTAAATGGTCTGCACTTATAAAGCGCTTTTCTACCTATTGACACTCAAAGTGCTTTACACTGATTCTTATTCACCCCTGTACAATCACACACACTCATACAACGATGGGGGAGCTGATATGTACCTGGCCAATCCTCACCAGGATTGATCAAATAAATGTCTCCAAATATTCTTGTGCTCTTTGTCTATACCTTTTTCTCATAAACCCGCAAAATCTGGTCATTTTGAGGTGTTTTGTAGGGTCAGCGAGTAAGACCCCTTCACATTAGGTCAACTTCAGACAACCATTATAGCTGATATGGGATAGACCTAAACTCATTTGGTAAATGGTAAATGGTCTGCACTTATATAGCGCTTTTCTACCTATTGGCACTCAAAGCGCTTTACACTGCTTCTTATTTACCCATTCACACTCACTATCACACACACACTCATACACCGATACGGGAGCTGCTATGCAGCTGGCCAACACTCACCAGGAGCAACCTAGTTGGGGTACAGTGTCTTGCTGAAGGACACTTCGACATGTGACTGGAGGAGGATCATTTGAATATTCATGTAGTGCAAGTGTCAACCGACCCAACTAACTCATCATCAGTTGCTGTTAATGTTCTATGAAAGACTTACCTTGTGGTTGGCCCTTAGTGCTGAGCCGCTCAAATTTTGAAATTTTACAGGAGACAGGAGTATACAGAGATGCGGCGTAAGGTTAAGGTAGAGGTGGAAAAGTCCAAACAAAGAGCATATGAGGACTTGTATGCTAGGTTGGACACTAAAGAGGGAAAGGTGGATTTGTACAGACAAAGAGATAGAGATGGGTAGGATGTGCAGCAGGTTAGAGTGAATAAATATAAGGATGGAAATGTATTGACAGGTGCAAGGAGTGTGATGGGAAGATGGAAGGAGAACTTTGAAGAGTTGATGAATGAAGAAAATGAAAGGAACCGAAGAGTAGAAGAGGTGACTGGTGTGGAGCAGGAAGTAGCAAAGATTAGGAAGAGTGAAGTGAGGAGGACGTTGAAGAGGGTGAAGAGTGGAAAGGCAGTTGGTCCTGATGACAAACCTGTCTAGGAGAGGTGGCAGTAGAGTTTCTGACTAGTTTGTTTATCAAGATCTTGAAGAGTGAGAGGATCCCCGAGGAAAAGAAATGGAGGACTCCGTACTGGTGCCAGTTTTTAAGAACAAGGGAGATGTGCAGAGCCGTAGCAACTACAGAGGAATAAATCTAATGAGCCATACAATGAAGTTAGGGGAAAGAGTGGAAGCTTGGCTAAGAGCAGAGGTGAGCATTTCTTAGCAGCAATATGGTTTCATGCCTAGAAAGAATACAACAGATGCAGTAATTGTTTTGAGTTTGCTGACGGAGAAGTACAGAAAAAGTGGAGGAAAATATAGATAGGTGGAAGCAAACAAGGTGGCGGTCTGAGTTAAAGTGCGTGGTGGAGGTGGCCGGGAAATGGTAGGGCGATCTAAGAGGAGACAAGAGAGAGAGTAAGTGGCAGTAAAGGCACAGAATATTTCTAAAGATAATGGAACGCTTACTAGTCTAGCCGGAGTAAGCAGGGTGAATGTCAACAGGAAACCAGGAAAGAAAACTAAAAACGGCTGGAAACACTAGGGAAAAAACACAACGGCAACCGACAAAGTAACAACTAAAAAAATGACAAAGTGCAACTGAACTGGAAACAAAGAAAGTATAAACAAATGGTTCGAAGCGGAAAACACATAAATCTTTACATCGTCACTCTTGCAAAAAAACCTCTTCTAACACATAATCCATTAGGTTCACAGTCCATGCACAATAATAAAACCAAAGTCACTTACTGCCAGTCAAAAGTAGGTGTCCCCTGGGACTGGCTGCCAGGCGGGATAGAAAAAAACATGTACTGTCCTAGGTGAACACTGGAAAGTCGGACGACAACACAAAAATCAGAAAACTAAGCAAAAACAGAACTCCAGAGACAATACAAATCAGAGTACTAAGGAGAAGCAGAAAGACAATCTGACAGAGGGAAGCAGGTGAATGGGGCATATATGGGTAGGGAACAGGTGAACTGAGTGAAGCTGATTAAGAGACACAGAGGAGTGAGAAAGGAGACAGGAGGAAATCAAAGCAGGAAGGAGAGACTGTGCTGCTTACAAGGGCAAGATATGTAGGCCTCACAGCTGTGACAGGTGCTACTTCTGTTGTTCATACTAATCAATTTCCAGGCATGAAACCTAAGATTTATCCTAAATGGGCAAAAGAAGCTGACTGAATGTTTAACCTCGGCCATTATCGTCACTTTCTTCTGGACATTGTAGGATTTTATATAATGTCAACACTTATCTTTTTGAAATGATGGTTTAGCTCAGTCAAAACATGACTTATAAGACATGACCCCAAAAGAATATCCACCCAAAGATTTTTACAAGTAGTCACATTTTCTTTTGTTCTCAGCTTAAAATATGCCTTAACCGAAGGAACACTGGACATTCCATTGGATGGAACAAAAAGTTTGTGAGGATACTCAATCTCACTCTGCCCTCACCTAAGATGGTGTCTCCCAGCTTCTGATTGACTTAATAAATGGTATTCAGCAGTAGATAATTTATGGCTAGTTTGAAAACAAGGAGCTTAGTGGCTCTTGTAGGTCTGGGGTAAGTATCAGCACACACACAAACACACAAACACACACACACACCAAAGAGGTGCTTCTGCTCAGCTTGACCTCAATAATAAAAGGGAGCAGTTTTAATAAACACCTGTTAATATTATTTAATACAATAAGAACATTATTCATATTAATAATAAATACTGGATTATAGGACTGCTAAGATAGAGTGCATTCTTTTACCTAATGCGTTTAGGGACAGGTGAGTATCTCACAACATGTCTGTTTACTTCTTCAAAGCTGTGAAGTCTAGTTTCATCTTCCTGGAGGTGCAGGTGAGTTCTCTGATGGTCTCTCAATGGGTGTTAAAGTCTATGCAGGACATAGCTGCCTGTAGAGCTATACCAGAAAATCATGTTCTTTTGAATAAATAAGATACTAACTAAGTATAATTAATCTGTTTCATTTTCTGAAAGAAATGCATTGCGAATGAAGATGGTGAATATGCCTTATGTCCATCTGTTTGGGTGATGACCTACTGCACAGATAGCAATTTGTACAGTGACTTCTTTGGCATTTTATATAGTATTTAAACTATGCACTATTGAGAGCTACAAACAGCATGACACACAAACATTCACACTTTGAAGTAAACACAAAGGGCACATGCAATCACAGGAGGCTGCCTAAACTGCCTAAACCCTTGGTACTCTTAGTTTTGATCTGACTGCCTGAATCCCTGTTACTATTTCTGTGTACCTGGACTCGGACCTCTGCCTCTGGCCCTCATTGAAAACCTCTGCCTTCTGACTTCCTGACTAGTATATTTCTGTAAATTGAGATTTGGATTCTGTTAAACTCTTAGATGTTTGGATTTAGACCTTAAAGATAAGATAAATAATATCTTGGATTATTGGATAGTATTCTGAATCATTCTAGATGATTTAGAGTAATGCTGTGTTTGTTTGTTTTTTGGACACTGTGACTGATTTTGGATTCTGTGAGAATGACATCCTGGTTATTCCAACATTATCATCCCCTTCTACCTGAGTGACACATACACTTTCCAGGCCCAGCCCTGTGGTACCTTTGAAGCAAGTAAGCCTCATATCCTCCTCAAACAACTTATCTGTTAATCCTTTGGAAACTCACTTATATCTCCTCTGTAGATCTGGGCTCTGCCTAGATCAAGCTCTCTCGTTATTGACCAAGCCTCCCATCCAGTGACTCCACTAACCACTTTGACCTAAATTATAAATGGAGAGTAGAATTATCAACTTTCTGACAATTTTTTACTCAGTTAATATACTAAGCACTATACTTCACTAAGAAAATAATGTATTAAAGAATACTAATTATGGTGATTAAGGCAAACATGTACAGTAATTACTGATTTACCACTTTATTTACTGACAGGTGGTTAATCCATAAAGATACATTAAAAACCACTAGGTGGTGATTAGTGTATTTAGCCATCCCACAGTAAATGTACGGACTGCAAAACTGTCTGAGCTGAAGTATATTGTCTGTTTGGCTCTACAAAGACTCTGGCTCCAGAGAACAGGACACTGTTTACACTTGTTTTTAAAAACGTGTCTTTTACAATTACAAGTCCACAAGGCTAAATACAAGTCTAAATAACCACCGACTGAGATCCAATCTCTCAAACCACATCTGAATAAAAAGCTTTTTTATTGTAAATTCCACAAGGCCACACAACTCCCCCTCACTGGTGCAATGTTCCACAAAGTCCCCCACCCAATGTCCAACAGCAGGCTACGTGCAGCCTCGGACATGCTGACACTCTTTGTGATACTTCAGTGGATGTGACAAAGCAGGTGAACATCAGTGTCTGAACTCGGAGTCAATCTCTGGTTTGTACAATCATGCTTATTTTCATTCCTATGTGTAGCCGAATACTGCAATGTATAACAGCCAAAGTGGTAAACAAATAGGCTGAGATCAAATATACACAGTATATATAGTTCGGTAAGGATCAGATTAAGATGAGCTTTATTTTTGCTAATAATGATCCTTTAAAAATTGTCTAGGTTGGCATTGATACCACTTATCTGGATCAGATTGGGAAATCTCTTTAATCAGGGTTACTGGTTCAAGTGAATATGAGATGATGTTGGAGATATCTTTAGTAGTTGGAGTAGCTGTTGATGAATATTTTCAATTTTGGAAGTGAAAAAGGACATAAAACTATTACAAATAACAGAGGGATACATGTGTAATGGGAAAGAGTCTGGTGGTTTGAGTAAATCTAAAAACAACATATGGAATAAACAGGAAAAGCAAGTTAACAGAATTTCCTGATTTTTATATTATCAATCAAACCCCACAAGATATTATGCTTGCTGTACTTGAAGGTGTAGCCCCATATGAAATCAAATGTGTTTTTAAGCATCTTGGGCTTTCCGGGCATATTGATTTAGACACATTTGACACTGCAATTGGTGGTTTCCCTTATTCACCTTTGGATTCACCATATCTGTTAACAAATTGTTGCCAGATGGAAGCATTCTGCTGGGCAGATGTTGGTTTTGTTGAATATTGTGCCATTTCTCATTGACACAGCTGGAGAAAAGGAATAAAGAAAAATGCAAGTTTTTAGAGATAGTAAAAATTTTTATTTCCCTTATAATTGGTTTCTCAACTCTCTAAAGCTTGTAATAGAGCAGCATTTAAAACATTTCAAATAACTGTTTCCAGACATAAATATTATACCTAAACAGCATTATCTTTTGCATCTTCCCTCACAAGGGGAAGTCCATTTGTTTATGGTGAGGCATATGTCTATGCGCTTTGAGTCAAAGAAGTGTTTTTTCAAGCAGTGGGATTTGAAAATTAGTTATAAGAATATTTTTAAATCTCTTGTGTAACACTATCAACTATATGAATGTAATCTGAATGTGCACAATCAGCATTCAGTTTTTCCAGTATATGTGAAATGGCCCTGTTTCTGAGGTAACCCAGTTGTGTGGGCGGTACCTTAACTTGTGTAAACAATGTAACAGACATTCAGTGTTTGCATTAGAAACACATATCCATAGACACACAGCCTGGCTAACAAGTGCACATACACACACAAACACTTGATGTCCTGTGCTACAAGGGTGTATTCAGGGAGCCAGCAACAGACATCAATAACTCTAGACAAGCATTTTAATTATTAATGCTCTGAATTGCAGATTATTCTATTGTGTGTATGTGAGCATGTGTAAATATGCATGAACATCAGTCTATATAAGTAGGTGTGCAGTGGTGTACTTGGGGATGTGCAATTTTTGTGTGTTTGAAGTCGTGATGTGTAGTGATGAGTGATATTATAGTTGTAAGCAGCTTTATTTGTGTATGTGTTTCTGTGTGTGTGCACCTGAAAGCACATTAGATTGCATTTCACTACAGAAAATAAATGAGCTGACAGATAAATTACAGTTAATTACAGCTTCACAAAATTTTACTTTCAAAGCTTGCATAATATGGAAAACCAGAAAAATACTCTCAAACTGTGTTTCTTTTAAAAAGTAGCCTTTCTTTTTTATACCTTGTTAGGGGTCACAAAGATATAAATGTATATTTAAACTTCCTGGAAGCTTCTGTATTTATGGGTGGGTGGGAGAGTTTTCATTGGTTAGGTATATATAATCACAAATCTTTATTCCAGTGAAAACTAAAGCAGACTTGCCTATTCTTTACAGTCTAGATTTACTTGTTCTTGGAGAGGAGGATGTAAATCACATTCTCAACTAAACCCCAAAACTACAGATTTACCACAAGCCAGCTACTGCTAATGATGTTGTTTCTGTATGTGTGAACGCTCTCTGTGAATCTATCGTTTTTCTTTCCCATTCCTGAGTGAACTGAACAGAACTGAATAAAAGAAAGTAATAATGATAATTCGTTTAATTTAATAATTCTTTTGCTATCATTAATAAAAACATTGCTGGCAAGACGAACAAAGTCATCCCTGATCAAGAAACTGATAGCTGACACCTCTCAAGGACCCAGCACGGAAATGTCTTTGTGCTTCGGCAACAAACAGAGGCACCAAAGGAAAAACCTTCAAGAAAAGCATCTTATAGAAAAAGTGAATAGCAACTACAATGGGCATTTCCTACAAATGCGTGTGATTGCAGAAAGCCAGCCGCTTCAGCTGTCTCCACATCTGCAGCTCTGAACATTGTAGAAGCGATAGCACTCGAACAAAACAATAAAAATCATTTTCAGTACACCCAGTGGAGCTATAGAGGCAATACTGTAATATATGTTACAGTATTGATATTACAGTACAGTAATATCATGTTACCATGTGTAGTTTTTGAGAAAAAAAATTTTACTAGTTGGGAAACTAATTCTATAACTGAAATATGGTGGCACTAGGCAGCCAATACTGTAACATGTGAAACATTCCATCATGGGGCAGAGGTACACAAAGTTTCATAACAATATCACGTTTAGTTTCAACATATAGCTGTGTGAAGATTGCCCTCATAGACGGCAATGCAAAAAAAAAAAAAAAACATACAAATAATGATAACAATTATTGTACATCAGCTGTCAGCCCACAGAGTAATATCTCAAACCTCCTAACTGTACTTAACATGTTTCCACCATGTTTCGAGCTGTCAGAATGTAGGAGTAGTAGCATGTCAAAAAACACTCTTAATAATGCCTATAACTGACCACACGGTGGCGCTAGAGACCATATGCAAAGCGCTTCATCATGGGGCAGTTGTACACAAAGTTTCATCATGCTACCATGTGTAGTTTTTGAGATATTGCAGTTTAAACATCACTCCAATAGACTTTACATTTCCCATAGACTTTCCATTAAAAAAATCATATTTATATTCATAATATTAATAATTACAGTACATTAGCTTTCAGCACACAGAGTAATAAGACAGCTCTACCAACCATGCAATCACACTAAATAAATACTAGAAACAACAAGAGTGTGACTGAAAAAACCTCCAACTATTGTAAAATCTCCCCCTCCTCCTGTATTAGTAAAACCTAAGCTTACCTCCACAGCAATACTGAAACTGTTGCCTTAGACTGAAATTGCCAAGAGAAAACACACTTACATCAGTGCTGCTTGTCATGACTCGAAGTTCAACTCCTAAATGAGATGATTTGAGATGGCAGTCCTATAGATGTAGGACTAATAAATGGGAATGACACATTTGCAAAAACATTTGCTTCTGGTGATTTCTTATTATTCCAACAGTGAATTTAAGATGTTATGTCATGTTCAGAGTTCTAGAATATAGACACTACTAGTTTTTTTGAACCCTAATGTGAATGACTAAGGAGAATGTCTACAGCACCCGTGACAATGGCCATGCTTTTTTATTCACAGCAACTTAACATAGTTTAACATGTAATACATGAAGGCATCTTATCATACTTTCAGATAAAAAAAATGCCAGAAGCAAATAATCTCACGTAGCTGTCACAGTCCTATTTATGCCTTGATTTATGCATTATTATTTGCATGTGTCTTATTTCAGCTAGCCTAGTGGCGGCTGACCCAGCTGATTTGCCTGTAATCACACAATTTAATCAAGTATTATTGGATGTTGGCTCTATTTCTATTTTGTAACTACAGAAATGGCGGTGGGGCACACGTCAGAGCATGATAAGAACCTTACGAATGAATTACCTTATACTATGTCATATTATAAACTAGTTATCCTACTAGAAGCTTTAAGGTTGCCTACTGAAATTTTACAGGGCTGAAAAAGGACTGATAAGTGATGATTGAATGGCATAATAAATTCCCAATCAGGTAGCTGACTGACATTACCTAAAAACTATTATACTGCAAGGTAGATCAGTTATATGTCAATGTAACTTGCTACAAACACTGTAGTAAAAATTTAAAAGAGAAATCCTCCAAATGAAGTAAAGAAGTAAACAACTCTGTGCTTTGATTTCTGTTAGAATTAAAATTTTAATTTCAGAGCATACTTTAAGGGTTCTATGTTCAGATTTGGTAATGCTTTCTCTTCTCACACTCAAAACTGTCTGCGTGCTCTCAGGTTTCCTGTGCTCCATCTCCAACTGTCCAGCTCGCTCTCCGGTGCTGCTGTGCACTTCAAAATCTCTGCTCTTTCTCTGTGCTTGCATGCAGACTTTTTGGAAAATGAACTAGATTGCCTGGAATTGCCTGTCTACAGGTTGTTATCTCAAATTACTTTTTCTAATAGTTTTTAACTAGCACAACGACTAACTAAAACACTATGGAGACTTCTTTGTTTAATATACTGTTTTAAACAGTGACCTCTGTATTCACTCTTATATTAATGTGTGAATTTCCCGTAGCATTTTCTCATATAATAGTACTAACATAATCACAAAATAGAATATGGAGTTTGAGAAAAGAAAATGACAAAGATACATGAGAACTATACAAATTTAATAATATTGCAGTCTGAAAATAAATAATGCCAAGCAGCAATACACAACAGTGTCGTGGCAAAAACTGTAAGGCAAGTTAGGAGGCAAAAAGGCAAATTACAAGTGAATGATAACGGTGAATTTAATCAGCAAATAGAGAAACATGCAGAGCAGAACAGAGCTACACTCTAGAGCGGGCCAATCTGATTGACCAAGATGTGTAGGTTGTTCAGCCTTTTATACATACAACTCAACAGCTGGGTTCACACAAAGAACAAAGAGATGAGTCAATGCAAATCAACCTTCATACAATGTGGTCAGGAGTCTTAATTAACAAGTTCATGTTACTTTGTCCTTTTGTCTTCATTGTCTTTTAAGTCCTTGAGATTGATGATTTGTGCTGGTTCCCGTGGGCTCCCTTCTGGGAAGCAAATGTTCAGGTGTAGGTAGTTTTATAGTTGATATCTACCTAACACACTTCTTTGTGTGGCCAGAGACATGAGGTCTTGCTGGGGAGCAAAAGGTGAGGAGGCACTGGTGTAAGCAGGTTTGATACTGAGTCTGCCAGAAGTGTGAAACAGTGTTACCTAGATTTTGGAATTTCCCTCACAAAAAGCAGAGAGAAGAATTAAAAGACAGACTGGTAGAAAGCAGAAAAAGCCCTAATATGATACACCTGCTAACCCCTTGATCCTAGCAACTGTTCCCTGATTGGTTCAATCAGTTCTAAAGAGACCAATCCGCTATGCACTGACCTTCATATATTTTATACTTTCACTGGTGAAGATATCAGGGAAACTTTGATTTGATTCGTTGTTGCTGTTTTATTGGGGAAACCATCTGATTTCAGAAACCATTTTGAAAGTATGCCGTGAAGCAGTCTTATAAGAAGCTTTTTGTGCTGAATTTTTGAATTCTGACCCAATTCTGTCATATGTCTTACTTATACAGAAGCTTTGAGATACAAAAAAAGCTATAGTGTGTTTTTACAGTGCAGTTATGTGGATGGAGCGAAAAGCTGTTTCCCAAATCAATTTTACATTCAAATAGAATACTAGAGGCATATTTGTCCAAATGCACATTTTTCAATAATATGACTGTGATAGATGAAAAGGCACCAGATTTAGAAATGTTCATTAAGAGTGTTTCAATCAGGAATGTCTGTACCAATATTTTGCCTGTCCATCCAGTACAGCTTGAGACTATTCAGAAGATGTAAAATCAAAGCCGCTGGTGGAACTTGATTGATCACTAAAGTAATTCTCTGATCAACCCATGTAATGCTTGTTTGGAAATATTTAAAATTGTTGTTGTGGGCAGCTGCCATTCATGATACTACTATTTGAGGGTTCAGTGTTTTGTCCAAATACATTTCTATATGTGGCCAGAAAGCACAAGGGCCCACTGTGCCAACTGAGCCATATCTGGCCCTATATTGGAGATATTTGAGTCTGGACCAAAGTCAGGTATCAGTCAAGACAGCAGTATCACCATCCACAGCCTAACAATTTCTACAATAATTTTAATTCGTTTTTTAATCTTTTTAAACCATGTTTGGATTAAACAAATAAAAACAGAAAAAGTAAACTTGTTTTGTCATTTTTTAACAGTTCTTTCTACAATCCAGTGTGTTCCTCTAGGCTTCTCCATACTCCTCTTTTTGCTCTATGTAGAAAAAACAGTTTTCATGAGTGCCTTGCATGGACACAAATGCAAGTGTCACACAAGACTCCATCTGCCGCTTACACTATGCAGTGTGGACAAAGTATAACACATGGCTCAGATGGCCAGAGTTCTTTTTCTCTTCTCTTTCTCTTTGAGTTTCTGGCTGGTCCCTTAACTGCACAGTAAACATGCTGAGAACTGTAACCGCTCTTTTGTTACAGTAGCAGTTAATTGGGTTAGTCAGGAGGGAGCTTTATTGATCATTCAGCTAATTGGTCATTTAACTGTCCAGTCCCACAGGCCCATTCACCAACACAGCTAGAGTTTCAGGTTCCATCTGTGTAGATGTGTGATAGAGAAAATATGCACAAAACCACAGGACCAACAATACACTTGGTGCACTAACAGCCTTACACCTTCAAGCCAGAAACATTTAGCTTTACTATGATAGGCAAAATTAGAAAAACACGCATTTTCCCCATTGTCAGTATTTTGAAAACATTGAGCAAAGACGGGGAATTGGGCCATTTATTCCTTTTTTGTCCAATAAATTAACTTTGTTCCTTCCCCTAGGAATCTCCTGTGAAAGCTGTAACTAATATTCTTAAAAAAATGTTTTTCTGTAATCTCTAAAATAGAAAAAGTACAGAACTGGGAAGTTTTAGTGAGCTGAAATGTATTTAGTGTCCATATTGTTTTGCCTGGAAGAGCTGTTGAATGTAAACCACATCTGTTGAAAAACAACAAATTGGATAAATTTGAGTAATAGGAGTGGGAGCACATCCCCAGAAGCATTTGGTGATTAGCTAATACTGCATTTATCATGTAGTTTATAGGACAAATGCTTGTTTTGGCTGTATGAATTAATGTAATTCCCATTTGATAATCTAGTTAATTAGCACTTTCTGACTTTTCAAACTGGAATTTTTAAAGCTTGAATATGTCCAACTTCATTTGATAATACAGAAATTCAAAAAACATACCCAGCATCCCTAAGAAGAATGTACACTCTTATTTAATGGGTTCAATGAATCAAAAGCATTAGACATACAGGCAATCAACTTGTGTTTCTTTTTACCATGGATTTGATCTTCTTCTTATCCTTTTCTTTTACTATAAAAACATTGTTCCACTTGTAAAGCAAGCTAGATCAGTAGACATTTGTTTGGGTAGTCGCAGTGACCATAGCTCAATGAACAGGTCAAAGAAAAATATGCTGCTGGGCCCCTATTTAATACCTTATTATCTTCTATCAGCGTGTGAACACAGGCCTACTCGTCAAGACAGAGCTTCAAAATCAGGTTATAAATCAGGGCCCTGCTTTAGGCCTTGTCAGTTGATGTGGGGCTTTAGTGTACTTATATTAGCAGATTTTGCGTTCCCTTCAATGCCAGTTCAGCGTAAGGGTATCTTTAAATCCAAACCTAACATATTAATCCATTCAGCTAGTATATAGGTTCTTTCGTCATCAGAAGAATTTTTTATTCCAGTACTTGCACTTTTACTTGAGTATTGAGTTTTTGTACTTCTACTACCTCTGAAAACAAAACAGTTATAAGTTAGTGTTGAACTGACTGGCTTGAAAACAGCTGCCAATTTCAGTAGAACATCTATTTAAACATACAGTATTTGGAAATGTTTCTTGCTATGTCTGTGTTTTACAATTGTATTGTACATTTTTTTAAGTAGGAAATACACATTATTTTATACATTTCATATTTTTAACTTACTTAAGATAAAAACTTAACAAAATAATGTAAATGTACATTTTAAAACAATTTTTTTGTTGCAGCTCTAAATATATATAACTCTGTATAAGATGCATCCAGTGGTGTTTGAAAGGTTTGTGATGGACGTTTACAGTATATAAAGTGTTGCAGTGGCTCATGGCCTTTGGGTAGGTGCGTAATGTTACAAGGTGGTTCATTGAATGTGAATGGGTAAGTGGGGAGCAGAGACACAGAATCCACTCAACATGCTGTGCTACTTTGGGCTTTACATTAGCATGCCCAAAAAGTTAAGGCAGATATTGAAGAGAAGGAAACACTGACAAACAGGGGTAGCATGCAACTCCTGAGGGGGCATAGTATCACATATATCAGGTTTTTAACAAAACAAAATATGAAACTAGATCAAGTGGTATGAAATCTGTACTATGATTTGTGATTATTGAATTATTTAGTAGTCTGAAAGCCCTTCTACCTACGGTAAGGCCTATTACCATGGGACACAGTGAGTCATGTAAATGTAATACAACCTCCCCCCAGTAACACAGACACTTATATGAAGGGGACTATGAAGTCATCCTTAGCATGGTTATCAAGTCCAGTCTCCCTGGTTTGAAAAGCACCTAATAAGGATTGCTAATAAGGATTTCTGTTGTGGGGCAGTCAGATACCAGTATAACTATAATGGTTGATAGAGAAGACTCTAGTAAAATGGCAATTTTATACTATTATTTCTAGATTGCATGTCAGTCTGTGTACAGTACCTGAACCACTCCTGTGTATACCATAGACTGTATATAAGATGGACAATATGCCCCCACTTCCTGACACTATGGAAAATTGAATGTAGCTAAATGTTGCTAGAGCTGTCATGGTACTTTTTTGCATCAGATTCTGGGCACGCCGACGCACTGGTCTCGACCCCTCAAGTTAAGTGACAGGGGGCATTTCACAACCTGAGAGATGCAGGAACAGTTTTGTGCCCCTGGCCTTTTCTGTGTCGAGTTTGCATGTTCTTCCCATGCTTGCATGGGTTTCCTCAGGGTACTCCTGGTTTCTCCCACAGTCCCAAAAGATGCATGTTAGGTTAATTGGTGAATCTAAATAGCCTGTAGGTGTGAACGGTTGTCTGTCTGTGTATGTCTCTCTGTTTCCCTGCGATAGACTGGAGAATTTTCCAGGGTGTACCCTGCATGTTGCTTGATTGACCCAAACAGAATAAGTGGTGACAAATAATGGATAAATGTTCAACCTTTTGTACCTTTCATCTGTAAGAGTTGCCAATATGAAAGGACATGTAGAGAGTCTACTGATGCTGTTTTAAAATGAATTAAACAATAATAATAGATTTTAAAATGAACCCTCACTGTGTGCTTATCTCACAGGCATCCACATGGTCCTAATGTTTCTTGTAAATATCAGTCTGATCTCCTACTGGACATTGTTCCCTGTTCCATACACTCTTGCTTTGGAGTTTTTTTGAATGGTGGGATGACTGGAAGAAACACAAGCTGTGTTTTTTCCAACCTTGAAGTTCTTTGACAACTACTGCAAATTGTCACTTCATGATTTTTGTTTAATGGAAGAGAATCATCATTCTAATATTTAATATCCCCAATGCCAACATGATAAAATGCATGGTGTTCAAAAAATTGACACGTTTGTTCTTACCAACATATTGTGTGCTACTTGTGAAATACTTTGAAATTATGAATTAGGAAATTATTATGAATTTTTTTTTTTAAATGCAATCACATGGGGAACCAAGCCAGTGTCTTCTTGTGCCAGTCCCAAGTCTGGATAAATGCAGAGGGTTGTGTCAGGATGAGCATCCAATGTAAAACACGTGTCAAATTTTTTGAAATGAAAACTTTTTGAAATGAAAAATGAGAACAATGATCCATTTCAATAAGTAATTGCATAGTCTACGTTTCATCTGCACATTTTGAATAAATACTCAGCCAGCTGAAAGCCCATCAGCCCACTAGTTTTTCTGCCATTTCTCAGCTATCTCTAAGCAGTCCCCCCATCTCCTGTTCCCTGATTGTGCGTGTAAACATTCCAAAGTCACTGCCCTTTTTTACTATTTATACAATTCTAGGACACCACAAAAACACACTTACACATAAACCAAGTTTTACAGGAGGAAAAGAGTCTGAGTTTATGCATAATGTTAGACTTTCATGTTCTGCTCATAGTTGTTGAAACTTTAATATTACCATTATTGACATATTTTGACAATGCTGATTTTACCCTGGATTTTAATTTTTTTTTTTATGTACAGCATATCAATGTGTCTGACCTTACTGTAGGTCACTGTAGGGCAGGGGTCTAAACCTAAAATTATCTGGGGGCCGCAGGAGGCAGAGTCTGGGTGTGACTTGGGACACATCAGGTATTCCTCAAAAAAAGCTTTGTTAAAAAAATCTAATCTTCTCAAACATCACTACTAACATTTCTTTAACTTCAATGGGTTCTTCTGACCATGAACATGAACGGTTCTTCTGAACATGGCTTCTCTTGCCTACTTCTTGTTGCCAAACACCTGGCAGTGCTTCCTCTCACACAGCTGAGCCACATTTGGCTTGAGGGAGGAAGCAGTTGAGACCGTCAGTATGGCTTGAAGATGATCGTCAGTAAGTCTTGACCTGTACTTGGACTTATTGAAGTTCAAGTTTGAGAAAAACTTTTCGCACAAATATGTGCTCACAAAAAGGCACATGGTCCGCTTGAACATTCTGGTAAGCTCAGGGGACCAGGTGTCCATTCTCTCAAAAATTGCCCAAGCTTGTCTGCTTTTCCACTTACCTCCCTAAACTTGGCTTTGAGGTCAGAGTTGCACTGCAGGTCAGTGAGCTCCATTTGAAGCACACGAGGGGTGTCTTGTACATTAAAGAAGAATGTCTTTCATGATGACAGAAACATCATAACATTTGTAGTTGGTAGAAAGTACCAGGATAGCAAAAAGGCAACTGCTACTGGGCTGTTCATCAGCTGGGACAGAGGGACACCATCATTTATTTATTATATACAAACAATGGGGTGCAGTCACGGAGGCGGGTTAATTTTCTATAATAACCCCATGGATTCAGTGGTGCCTCCTAACCAACACTGATGTTCCATTGAGTATATAACTGAGGCGGGTAAGCCCCCGATAAGGCTCCAGCCTGAAGCGAGATGGCTGGTGGGAGCATGCCCCAACGGAGATTCATTCCCCTGGGTGACATCATCAAGGTAACATCGGTGTTAATTTCTTCGTTAATTTGCAGATTCGTTATGATAACAAATCGTCCGTACAGTGGCGATAATATCGTCGTCAACTTTCAAACAAATCAGCCCATTTCAAATAATGTAAAAACAAAATACAATCCACATGATGCCAAATCCAACGCTGGTAACATTGACTTCATCCAGCTCAAAGTCAAACATACTCATTTCAAACACAGTAAGAAGTAGTAATTCTATGAAGGTTATGTGATATTACTAAGGCGCCTCCATAGCTGTGCAAAGTTTCTCTGCTTGCATTAAGCCCAGCCTATGGCCCGCCCCCAGGAGCTATATACGCAATCGCTGGGCTGCGATGTTGGGTCTACAGACTCATTCAATGTCAATATTGGCCTATGAGTTAACATTTTTTTAAAAATACAAACAAATGAAGCAAAGATGTAAGGCTTTTCTTTCACTGCAGACATTGCTACCACTGGTTTGCAAATGAGACAAGATTGGATGGATGGATGTGTTGCCGATCTGATACCTTTGACTTTTAAAGGTCAATGCAGTATACTAAAATGCCATTGTAGAATACACTGAGGTGCAAACATTTAGCGAGAAGGTGTCACTTTCAATGAAGCAAACTATTTGCAGCAAAAGTGCGGACTGTATCATATTTTGCCTTCACTAGCTTCTTTCCATTGGCTTCTCAACAAATCTAGAACAGAATGTAAAACCCTGCTTCTTACATATAAAGCTCTAAAGGGTCAAGCTCCATCATATCTAAAAGACCTCATGGTACCATATCATCCCAATAGGCCACTTCAGTCTCAGAATGCAAACCTACTGTTGGTCAAAGAAGGAGAGGAGGAAGGTTTGTTTGTAGACAGAGAGAGAAGAGGAAAGCTAAGAACGTAGGACTGACAGTAGACGTGACGTGAAGAGGCGAGTGCAAGCAGGTTGGAACGGGTGGAGACAAGTGTCAGGTGTGTTTTGCCATAAAAGAGTATCAGCGAGAATGAAAGCAAAGGTGTTCAAGACGGTGGTGAGACCAGCGATGTTTTTCGGCTTAGAGACAGTGGCACTGTAGAAAAGACAGGAGGCAGAGCTGGAGGTAGCAGAGCTTAAGATGTTGAGGTTCTCATTGGGAGTGACGAGGATGGATGGGATCAGGCATGAGTACATCAGAGGGACAGCTCATGTTAGATGTTTTGGAGATAAAGTCAGAGAGGCCAGATTGAGGTGGTTTGGACATGTTCAGAGGAGAGACTGTCAATATGTCGGTAGAAGGATGCTGAGGTTGGAGCTGCCAGGCAAGAGGTCTAGAGGAAGACCAAAGAGGAGATTTTTGGATATACTCTCTCAAAAGAGAGTTCAAATGCTCTCCTCAAGTTCATTGAGATGCATACAAGAAAAGAGATGGTAACACTTTCAATGTAGTGAGGTTGCCAAAACACAAATTGGCTAATCTAAAGGTGAGTAAATTCTGTAAATTCATATTTTGCCTTCACTAGCCTTGGTCTAGGGGAATGATTCTCGCTTAGGGTGTGAGAAGTCTCCGGACGAGCCCTGAATGCTAAATTCAATGTCTATGAGAAGAGAAGATGTAACGCTTTGAAAGTTGTTACTAGAACGAGACAAGATTCCACTCACTCGTGTTTTGCTGATCTGGAAACCACAACCTTTCTCTGTCAATGGAGTATGTCCTCACATTAATGTTTTTGTCGGAAATTTACACAACATGAATTTCTCAGTTTGAGAATGACTGAAGTTCTTGTTCTTCATTTGGATAGTAGGGCTGAACTCATTACAAGCCCACTGGACGCGAGGCTCGTTGGTCTAGGGGTATGATTCTAGCTTTGGGTGCGAGAGGTCCCGGGTTTAAATCCCGGACGAGCCGTTGACTGCGACATCTATTCCACAGACCTTTTTTAGGAAGACTTTCACCTACGAAAGTCGACAAGTATAAAAACAGCCTTACCATAGCAAGCTTTATGAGGAATTGTGGGTTTGAGCACCACAAAATTAGACAGAGTAACTGCCTTTTTTCCATTCCAAGCATGGATGTGTTGCCGATCTGATACCTATGACTTTTAAAGGTCAATGCAGTATACTAAAATGCCATTGTAGAATACACTGAGGTGCAAACATTTAGCGAGAAGGTGTCACTTTCAATGAAGCAAACTATTTGCAGCAAAAGTGCTGACTGTATCATATTTTGCCTTCACTAGCTTCTTTCCATTGGCTTCTCAACAAATCTAGAACAGAATGTAAAACCCTGCTTCTTACATATAAAGCTCTAAAGGGTCAAGCTCCATCATATCTAAAAGACCTCATGGTACCATATCATCCCAATAGGCCACTTCAGTCTCAGAATGCAAGCCTACTGTTGGTCGAAGAAGGAGAGGAGGAAGGTTTGTTTGTAGACAGAGAGAGAAGAGGAAAGCTAAGAACGTAGGACTGACAGTAGACGTGACGTGAAGAGGCGAGTGCAATCAGGTTGGAACGGGTGGAGACAAGTGTCAGGTGTGTTTTGCTCGTTGGTCTAGGGGTATGATTCTTGCTTAGGGTGCGAGAGGTCCCGGGTTCAAATCCCGGACGAGCCCTTGACTGCGACATCTATTCCACAGATCTATTCTCAGGAAAACTTTCACCTATGAAAGTCGATAAGTATGAAAACAGCCTTACCATAGCAAGCTTTATGAGGAATTGTGGGTTTGAGCACCACAAACTTTGACAGAGTAATTGCATTTTTTCCTTATGCAAACACAGGAAACTTTAGTTAGTACACGACACAAGATGCCAAGTATTGATGTTTTGCCGATTTGTTTGCTTTCAAAAGTCAAGAGCTGACTATCATATTTTGCCTTCACTAGCCTTGGTCTAGGGGAATGATTCTCGCTTAGGGTGTGAGAGGTCTCCGGACGAGCCCTGAATGCTAAATTCAATGTCTATGAGAAGAGAGGATGTAACGCTTTCCACGTGTAACCACATGACCAGATGCAAGTTTTGCTGTGAAAGTTGTTACTAGACGAGACAAGATTCCACTCACTCGTGTTTTGCTCATCTGGAAACCACAACCTTTCTCTGTCAATGGAGTATGTCCTCACATTAATGTTTTTGTCGGAAATTTACACAACATGAATTTCTCAATTTGAGAATGACTGAAGTTCTTGTTCTTCATTTGGATAGTAGGGCTGAACTCATTAAAAACCCACCAGACGCGAGGCTCGTTGGTCTAGGGGTATGATTCTCGCTTTGGGTGCGAGAGGTCCTGGGTTCACATCCCGGACGAGCCCTTGACTGCGACATCTATTCTCAGACCCTTTTTTAGGAAGACTTTCACCTACGAAAGTCGACAAGTAAAAAAACAGCCTTACTATACCAAGCTTTATGAGGAATTGTGGGTTTGAGCACCAGAAGGAAGGATGCTGAGGTTGGAGCTGCCAGGCAAGAGGTCTAGAGGAAGAACAAAGAGGAGATTTTTAGATATACTCTCTCAAAAAAGAGTTCAAATGCTCTCCTCAAGTTCATTGAGATGCATACAAGAAAAGAGATGGTAAAACTTTCAATGTAGTGAGGTTGCCAATACACAAATTGGCCAATCTAAAGGTGAGTAAATTCTGTCTACAAATGGGGTATTAGTTCACAAACTCTGCAATTCGGTCGTCTTTATATGGCTCGTTGGTCTAGGGGTATGATTCTTGCTTTGGGTGTGAGAGGTCCCGGGTTCAAATCCCGGACGAGCCCTTGACTGCGACATCTATTCCACAGATCTGTTCTCAGGAAAACTTTCACCTATGAAAGTCGACAAGTATGAAAACAGCCTTACCATAGCAAGCTTTATGAGGAATTGTGGGTTTGAGCACCACAAAATTTGACAGAGTAATTGCATTTTTTCCATTCCAAGCATGGATGTGTTGCCGATCTGATACCTATGACTTTTAAAGGTCAATGCAGTATACTAAAATGCCATTGTAGAATACACTGAGGTGCAAACATTTAAAGGTGAGTAAATTCTGTAAATTCATATTTTGACAGTAGACGTGACGTGAAGAGGCGAGTGCAAGCAGGTTGGAACGGGTGGAGAAAAGTGTCAGGTGTGTTTTGCGATAAAAGAGTATCAGCGAGAATGAAAGCAAAGGTGTTCAAGACGGTGGTGAGACCAGCGATGTTTTTCGGCTTAGAGACAGTGGCACTGTAGAAAAGACAGGAGGCAGAGCTGGAGGTAGCAGAGCTTAAGATGTTGAGGTTCTCATTGGGAGTGACGAGGATGGATAGGATCAGGCATGAGTACATCAGAGGGACAGCTCATGTTAGATGTTTTGGAGATAAAGTCAGAGAGGCCAGATTGAGGTGGTTTGGACATGTTCAGAGGAGAGATTGTCAATATGTCGGTAGAAGGATGCTGAGGTTGGAGCTGCCAGGCAAGAGGTCTAGAGGAAGACCAAAGAGGAGATTTTTGGATATACTCTCTCAAAAGAGAGTTCAAATGCTCTCCTCACGTTCATTGACATGCATACAAGAAAAGAGATGGTAACACTTTCAATGTAGTGAGGTTGCCAATACACAAATTGGCCAATCTAAAGGTGAGTAAATTCTGTAAATTCATATTTTGCCTTCACTAGCCTTGGTCTAGGGGTATGATTCTCGCTTTGGGTGCGAGAGGTCCCGGGTTCAAATCCCGGACAAGCCCTTGACTGCGACATTTTTTCCACAGATCTATTCTTAGGAAAACTTTCACCTATGAAAGTCGACAAGTATGAAAACAGCCTTACCATAGCAAGCTTTATGAGGAATTGTGGGTTTGAGAACCACAAAATTTGACAGAGTAATTGCATTTTTTCCATTCCAAGCATGGATGTGTTGCCGATCTGATACCTATGACTTTTAAAGGTCAATGCAGTATACTAAAATGCCATTGTAGAATACACTGAGGTGCAAACATTTAGCGAGAAGGTGTCACTTTCAATGAAGGAAACTATTTGCAGCAAAAGTGCGGACTGTATCATATTTTGCCTTCACTAGCTTCTTTCCATTGTTTTCTCAACAAATCTCGAACAGAATGTAAAACCCTGCTTCTTACATATAAAGCTCTAAAGGGTCAAGCTCCATCATATCTAAAAGACCTCATGGTACCATATCATCCCAATAGGCCACTTCAGTCTCAGAATGCAAGCCTACTGTTGGTCGAAGAAGGAGAGGAGGAAGGTTTGTTTGTAGACAGAGAGAGAAGAGGAAAGCTAAGAACGTAGGACTGACAGTAGACGTGACGTGAAGAGGCGAGTGCAAGCAGGTTGGAACGGGTGGAGAAAAGTGTCAGGTGTGTTTTGCGATAAAAGAGTATCAGCGAGAATGAAAGCAAAGGTGTTCAAGACAGTGGTGAGACCAGCGATGTTTTTCGGCTTAGAGACAGTGGCACTGTAGAAAAGACAGGAGGCAGAGCTTGAGGTAGCACAAATTGGCCAAACTAAAGGTGAGTAAATTCTGTCTTCAAATGGGATATTAGTTTACAAACTCTGCAATTCGCTTTTCTTTATGTGGCTCGTTGGTCTAGGGGTATGATTCTCGCTTAGGGTGCGAGAGGTCCCAGGTTCAAATCCTGGACGAGCCCTTGACTGCGACATCTATTCCACAGATCTGTTCTCAGGAAAACTTTCACCTATGAAAGTTGACAAGTATGAAAACAGCTTTACCATAGCAAGCTTTATGAGGAATTGTGGGTTTGAGCACCACGAAATTTGACAGAGTAATTGCATGTTTTCCATTCCAAGCATGGATGTGTTGCCGATGTGATACCTATGACTTTTAAAGGTCAATGCATTATACTAAAATGCCATTGTAGAATACACTGAGGTGCAAAAATTTAGCGAGAAGGTGTCAATTTCAATGAAGCAAACTATTTGCAGCAAAAGTGCTGACTGTATCATATTTTGCCTTCACTAGCTTCTTGCCATTGGCTTCTGTCGAAAAGACAGGAGGCAGAGCTGGAGGTAGCAGAGCTTAAGATGTTGAGGTTCTCATTGGGAGTGACGAGGATGGATAGGATCAGGCATGAGTACATCAGAGGGACAGCTCATGTTAGATGTTTTGGAGATAAAGTCAGAGAGGCTAGATTGAAGTGGTTTGGACTTATTCAGAGGAGAGATGGTGAAAACAGTATATCGGATAAATGATGCTGAGGTTGGAGCTGCCAGGCAAGAGGTCTAGAGGAAGACCAAAAAGGAGATTTTTAGATATACTCTCTCAAAAGAGAGTTCAAATGCTCTCCACAAGTTCATTGAGATGCATACAAGAAAAGAGATGGTAACACTTTCAATGTAGTGAGGTGAGTGCAAGCAGGTTGGAACGGGTGGAGAAAAGGCTCGTTGGTCTAGGGGTATGATTCTCGCTTTGGGTGCGAGAGGTCCCGGGTTCAAATCCCGGACGAGCCCTTGACTGCTACATCTATTCTCAGACCCTTTTTAGGAAGACTTTCACCTACGAAAGTCGACAAGTATAAAAACAGCCTTACTATACCAAGCTTTATGAGGAATTGTGGGTTTGAGCACCACGAAATTTGACAGAGTAATTGCATGTTTTCCATTCCAAGCATGGATGTGTTGCCGATGTGATACCTATGACTTTTAAAGGTCAATGCATTATACTAAAATGCCATTGTAGAATACACTGAGGTGCAAAAATTTAGCGAGAAGGTGTCAATTTCAATGAAGCAAACTATTTGCAGCAAAAGTGCTGACTGTATCATATTTTGCCTTCACTAGCTTCTTGCCATTGGCTTCTGTCGAAAAGACAGGAGGCAGAGCTGGAGGTAGCAGAGCTTAAGATGTTGAGGTTCTCATTGGGAGTGACGAGGATGGATAGGATCAGGCATGAGTACATCAGAGGGACAGCTCATGTTAGATGTTTTGGAGATAAAGTCAGAGAGGCTAGATTGAAGTGGTTTGGACTTATTCAGAGGAGAGATGGTGAAAACAGTATATCGGATAAAAGATGCTGAGGTTGGAGCTGCCAGGCAAGAGGTCTAGAGGAAGACCAAAAAGGAGATTTTTAGATATACTCTCTCAAAAGAGAGTTCAAATGCTCTCCACAAGTTCATTGAGATGCATACAAGAAAAGAGATGGTAACACTTTCAATGTAGTGAGGTGAGTGCAAGCAGGTTGGAACGGGTGGAGAAAAGGCTCGTTGGTCTAGGGGTATGATTCTCGCTTTGGGTGCGAGAGGTCCCGGGTTCAAATCCCGGACGAGCCCTTGACTGCTACATCTATTCTCAGACCCTTTTTAGGAAGACTTTCACCTACGAAAGTCGACAAGTATAAAAACAGCCTTACTATACCAAGCTTTATGAGGAATTGTGGGTTTGAGCACCAGAAGGAAGGATGCTGAGGTTGGAGCTGCCAGGCAAGAGGTCTAGAGGAAGAACAAAGAGCAGATTTTTAGATATACTCTCTCAAAAGAGAGTTCAAATGCTCTCCTCAAGTTCATTGAGATGCATACAAGAAAAGAGATGGTAACACTTTCAATGTAGTGAGGTTGCCAATACACAAATTGGCCAATCTAAAGGTGAGTAAATTCTGTCTACAAATGGGGTATTAGATCACAAACTCTGCAAATCTCTCGTCTTTATATGGATCGTTGGTCTAGGGGTATGATTCTCGCTTAGGGTGTGAGAAGTCTCCGGACGAGCCCTGAATGCTAAATTCAATGTCTATGAGAAAAGAAGATGTAACGCTTTCCACGTGTAACCACAAGACCAGATGCAAGTGTTGCTGTGAAAGTTGTTACTAGAACGAGACAAGATTCCACTCACTCGTGTTTTGCTGATCTGGAAACCACAACCTTTCTCTGTCAATGGAGTATGTCCTCACATTAATGTTTTTGTCGGAAATTTACACAACATGAATTTCTCAGTTTGAGAATGACTGAAGTTCTTGTTCTTCATTTGGATAGTAGGGCTGAACTCATTACAAGCCCACTGGACGCGAGGCTCGTTGGTCTAGGGGTATGATTCTCGCTTTGGTTGCGAGAGGTCCAGGGATCAAATCCCGGACGAGCCCTTGACTGCGACATCTATTCCACACACCGTTTTTAGGAAGACTTTCACCTACGAAAGTCGACAAGTATAAAAACAGCCTTACAATACCAAGCTTTATGAGGAATTGTGGGTTTGAGCACCACGAAATTTGACAGAGTAATTGCATGTTTTCCATTCCAAGCATGGATGTGTTGCCGATCTGATACCTATGCCTTTTAAAGGTCAATGCAGTATACTAAAATGCCATTGTAGAATACACTGAGGTGCAAAAATTTAGCGAGAAGGTGTCACTTTCAATGAAGCAAACTATTTGCAGCAAAAGTGCTGACTGTATCATATTTTGCCTTCACTAGCTTCTTGCCATTGGCTTCTGTAGAAAAGACAGGAGGCAGAGCTGGAGGTAGCAGAGCTTAAGATGTTGAGGTTCTCATTGGGAGTGACGAGGATGGATAGGATCAGGCATGAGTACATCAGAGGGACAGCTTATGTTAGATGTTTTGGAGATAAAGTCAGAGAGGCTAGATTGAAGTGGTTTGGACTTATTCAGAGGAGAGATGGTGAAAACAGTATATCGGATAAAGGATGCTGAGGTTGGAGCTGCCAGGCAAGAGGCCTAGAGGAAGACCAAAGAGGAGATTTTTGGATATACTCTCTCAAAAGAGAGTTCAAATGCTCTCCTCAAGTTCATTGAGATGCATACAAGAAAAGAGATGGTAACACTTTCAATGTAGTGAGGTTGCCAATACACAAATTGCGAGAGGTCCCGGGTTCAAATCCCGGACGAGCCCTTGACTGCGACATCTATTCCACAGACCCTTTTTAGGAAGACTTTCACCTACGAAAGTCGACAAGTATAAAAACAGCCTTACTATACCAAGCTTTACGAGGAATTGTGGGTTTGAGCACCATGAAATTTGACAGAGTAATTGGATGTTTTCCATTCCAAGCATGGATGTGTTGCCGATCTGATACCTATGACTTTTAAAGGTCAATGCAGTATACTAAAATGCCATTGTAGAATACACTGAGGTGCAAACATTTAGCGAGAAGGTGTCACTTTCAATGAAGCAAACTATTTGCAGCAAAAGTGCGGACTGTTACATATTTTGCCTTCACTAGCTTCTTTCCATTGGCTTCTCAACAAATCTAGAACAGAATGTAAAACCCTGCTTCTTACATATAAAGCTCTAAAGGGTCAAGCTCCATCATATCTAAAAGACCTCATGGTACCATATCATCACAATAGGCCACTTCAGTCTCAGAATGCAAGCCTACTGTTGGTCGAAGAAGGAGAGGAGGAAGGTTTGTTTGTAGACAGAGAGAGAAGAGGAAAGCTAAGAACGTAGGACTGACAGTAGACGTGACGTGAAGAGGCGAGTGCAAGCAGGTTGGAACGGGTGGAGAAAAGTGTCAGGTGTGTTTTGCGATAAAAGAGTATCAGCGAGAATGAAAGCAAAGGTGTTCAAGACAGTGGTGAGACCAGCGATGTTTTTCGGCTTAGAGACTCTTTATATGGCTCGTTGGTCTAGGGGTATGATTCTCGCTTTGGGTGTGAGACGTCCCGGGATCAAATCCCGGACGAGCCCTTGACTGCGACATCTATTCCACAGATCTGTTCTCAGGAAAACTTTCACCTATGAAAGTCGACAAGTATGAAAACAGCCTTACCATAGCAAGCTTTATGAGGAATTGTGGGTTTGAGCACCACAAACTTTGTCAGAGTAATTACATTTTTTCCTTGTGCAAACACAGGAAACTTTAGTTAGTACACGACACAAGATGCCAAGTAATGATGTTATTAATGATGTTATTGATGTTTTGCCGATTTGGAAAACCCGACTTTCAAAAGTCAAGAGCTGACTGTATCATATTTTGCCTTCACTAGCCTTGGTCTAGGGGAATGATTTTCGCTTAGGGTGTGAGAGGTCTCCGGACGAGCCCTGAATGCTAAATTCAATGTCTATGAGAAGAGAGGATGTAACGCTTTCCACGTGTAACCACAAGACCAGATGCAAGTTTTGCTGTGAAAGTTGTTACTAGACGAGACAAGATTCCACTCACTCGTGTTTTGCTGAACCGGCTGAACTCAATACAAAACCACCGGACACGAGGCTCGTTGGTCTAGGGGTATGATTCTCGCTTTGGGTGCGAGAGGTCCTGGGTTCAAATTCCGGACGAGCGCTTGACTGCGACATCTATTCCACAAACCCTTTTTAGGAAGACTTTCACCTACGAAAGTCGACAAGTAGAAAAACAGCCTTACTATACCAAGCTTTATGAGGAATTGTGGGTTTGAGCACCACGAAATTTGACAGAGTAATTGCATGTTTTCCATTCCAAGCATGGATGTGTTGCCGATCTGATACCTATGACTTTTAAAGGTCAATGCAGTATACTAAAATGCCATTGAAGAATACACTGAGGTGCAAACATTTAGCGAGAAGGTGTCACTTTCAATAAAGCAAACTATTTGCAGCAAAAGTGCTGACTGTATCATATTTTGCCTTCACTAGCTTCTTGCCAATGGCTTCTCAACAAATCTAGAACAGAATGCAAAACCCTGCTTCTTACATATAAAGCTCTAAAGGGTCAAGCTCCATCATATCTAAAAGACCTCATGGTACCATATCATCCCAATAGGCCACTTCAGTCTCAGAATGCAAGCCTACTGTTGGTCGAAGAAGGAGAGGAGGAAGGTTTGTTTGTAGACAGAGAGAGAAGAGGAAAGCTAAGAACGTAGGACTGACAGTAGACGTGACGTGAATGGATGGGATCAGGCATGAGTACATCAGAGGGACAGCTCATGTTAGATGTTTTGGAGATAAAGTCAGAGAGGCCAGATTGAGGTGGTTTGGACATGTTCAGAGGAGAGACTGTCAATATGTCGGTAGAAGGATGCTGAGGTTGGAGCTGCCAGGCAAGAGGTCTAGAGGAAGACCAAAGAGGAGATTTTTGGATATACTCTCTCAAAAGAGAGTTCAAATGCTCTCCTCAAGTTCATTGAGATGCATACAAGAAAAGAGATGGTAAAACTTTCAATGTAGTGAGGTTGCCAAAACACAAATTGGCCAATCTAACGGTGAGTAAATTCTGTAAATTCCTATTTTGCCTTCACTAGCCTTGGTCTAGGGGAATGATTCTCGCTTAGGGTGTGAGAAGTCTCCGGACGAGCCCTGAATGCTAAATTCAATGTCTATGAGAAGAGAAGATGTAACGCTTTCCACGTGTAACCACAAGACCAGATGCAAGTTTTGCTGTGAAAGTTGTTACTAGAACGAGACAAGATTCCACTCACTCGTGTTTTGCTGATCTGGAAACCACAACCTTTCTCTGTCAATGGAGTATGTCCTCACATTAATGTTTTTGTCGGAAATTTACACAACATGAATTTCTCAGTTTGAGAATAACTGAACTTCTTGTTCTTCATTTGGATAGTAGGGCTGAACTCATTACAAGCCCACTGGACGCGAGGCTCGTTGGTCTAGGGGTATGATTCTCGCTTTGGGTGCGAGAGGTCCCGGGTTCAAATCTCGGACGAGCCCTTGACTGCGACATCTATTCCACAGACCTTTTTTAGGAAGACTTTCACCTACGAAAGTCGACAAGTATAAAAATAGCCTTACTATACCAAGCTTTATGAGGAATTGTGGGTTTGAGCACCACAAAATTTGACAGAGTAATTGCATTTTTTCCATTCCAAGCATGGATGTGTTGCCGATCTGATACCTATGACTTTTAAAGGTCAATGCAGTATACTAAAATGCCATTGTAGAATACACTGAGGTGCAAACATTTAAAGGTGAGTAAATTCTGTAAATTCATATTTTGACAGTAGACGTGACGTGAAGAGGCGAGTGCAAGCAGGTTGGAACGGGTGGAGAAAAGTGTCAGGTGTGTTTTGCTATAAAAGAGTATCAGCGAGAATGAAAGCAAAGGTGTTCAAGACGGTGGTGAGACCAGCGATGTTTTTCGGCTTAGAGACAGTGGCACTGTAGAAAAGACAGGAGGCAGAGCTGGAGGTAGCAGAGCTTAAGATGTTGAGGTTCTCATTGGGAGTGACGAGGATGGATAGGATCAGGCATGAGTACATCAGAGGGACAGCTCATGTTAGATGTTTTGGAGATAAAGTCAGAGAGGCCAGATTGAGGTGGTTTGGACATGTTCAGAGGAGAGATTGTCAATATGTCGGTAGAAGGATGCTGAGGTTGGAGCTGCCAGGCAAGAGGTCTAGAGGAAGACCAAAGAGGAGATTTTTGGATATACTCTCTCAAAAGAGAGTTCAAATGCTCTCCTCAAGTTCATTGACATGCATACAAGAAAAGAGATGGTAACACTTTCAATGTAGTGAGGTTGCCAATACACAAATTGGCCAATCTAAAGGTGAGTAAATTCTGTAAATTCATATTTTGCCTTCACTAGCCTTGGTCTAGGGGTATGATTCTCGCTTTGGGTGCGAGAGGTCCCGGGTTCAAATCCCGGACAAGCCCTTGACTGCGACATTTTTTCCACAGATCTATTCTTAGGAAAACTTTCACCTATGAAAGTCGACAAGTATGAAAACAGCCTTACCATAGCAAGCTTTATGAGGAATTGTGGGTTTGAGAACCACAAAATTTGACAGAGTAATTGCATTTTTTCCATTCCAAGCATGGATGTGTTGCCGATCTGATACCTATGACTTTTAAAGGTCAATGCAGTATAAACTCTGCAATTCGCTTTTCTTTATGTGGCTCGTTGGTCTAGGGGTATGATTCTCGCTTAGGGTGCGAGAGGTCCCAGGTTCAAATCCTGGACGAGCCCTTGACTGCGACATCTATTCCACAGATCTGTTCTCAGGAAAACTTTCACCTATGAAAGTTGACAAGTATGAAAACAGCCTTACCATAGCAAGCTTTATGAGGAATTGTGGGTTTGAGCACCACGAAATTTGACAGAGTAATTGCATGTTTTCCATTCCAAGCATGGATGTGTTGCCGATGTGATACCTATGACTTTTAAAGGTCAATGCATTATACTAAAATGCCATTGTAGAATACACTGAGGTGCAAAAATTTAGCGAGAAGGTGTCAATTTCAATGAAGCAAACTATTTGCAGCAAAAGTGCTGACTGTATCATATTTTGCCTTCACTAGCTTCTTGCCATTGGCTTCTGTCGAAAAGACAGGAGGCAGAGCTGGAGGTAGCAGAGCTTAAGATGTTGAGGTTCTCATTGGGAGTGACGAGGATGGATAGGATCAGGCATGAGTACATCAGAGGGACAGCTCATGTTAGATGTTTTGGAGATAAAGTAAAGGCTAGATTGAAGTGGTTTGGACTTATTCAGAGGAGAGATGGTGAAAACAGTATATCGGATAAAAGATGCTGAGGTTGGAGCTGCCAGGCAAGAGGTCTAGAGGAAGACCAAAAAGGAGATTTTTAGATATACTCTCTCAAAAGAGAGTTCAAATGCTCTCCACAAGTTCATTGAGATGCATACAAGAAAAGAGATGGTAACACTTTCAATGTAGTGAGGTTGCCAATACACAAATTGGCCAATCTAAAGGTGAGTAAATTCTGTCTACAAATGGGGTATTAGATCACAAACTCTGCAAATCTCTCGTCTTTATATGGATCGTTGGTCTAGGGGTATGATTCTCGCTTAGGGTGTGAGAAGTCTCCGGACGAGCCCTGAATGCTAAATTCAATGTCTATGAGAAAAGAAGATGTAACGCTTTCCACGTGTAACCACAAGACCAGATGCAAGTGTTGCTGTGAAAGTTGTTACTAGAACGAGACAAGATTCCACTCACTCGTGTTTTGCTGATCTGGAAACCACAACCTTTCTCTGTCAATGGAGTATGTCCTCACATTAATGTTTTTGTCGGAAATTTACACAACATGAATTTCTCAGTTTGAGAATGACTGAAGTTCTTGTTCTTCATTTGGATAGTAGGGCTGAACTCATTACAAGCCCACTGGACGCGAGGCTCGTTGGTCTAGGGGTATGATTCTCGCTTTGGTTGCGAGAGGTCCAGGGATCAAATCCCGGACGAGCCCTTGACTGCGACATCTATTCCACACACCGTTTTTAGGAAGACTTTCACCTACGAAAGTCGACAAGTATAAAAACAGCCTTACAATACCAAGCTTTACGAGGAATTGTGGGTTTGAGCACCACGAAATTTGACAGAGTAATTGCATGTTTTCCATTCCAAGCATGGATGTGTTGCCGATCTGATACCTATGACTTTTAAAGGTCAATGCAGTATACTAAAATGCCATTGTAGAATACACTGAGGTGCAAAAATTTAGCGAGAAGGTGTCACTTTCAATGAAGCAAACTATTTGCAGCAAAAGTGCTGACTGTATCATATTTTGCCTTCACTAGCTTCTTGCCATTGGCTTCTGTAGAAAAGACAGGAGGCAGAGCTGGAGGTAGCAGAGCTTAAGATGTTGAGGTTCTCATTGGGAGTGACGAGGATGGATAGGATCAGGCATGAGTACATCAGAGGGACAGCTTATGTTAGATGTTTTGGAGATAAAGTCAGAGAGGCTAGATTGAAGTGGTTTGGACTTATTCAGAGGAGAGATGGTGAAAACAGTATATCGGATAAAGGATGCTGAGGTTGGAGCTGCCAGGCAAGAGGTCTAGAGGAAGACCAAAGAGGAGATTTTTGGATATACTCTCTCAAAAGAGAGTTCAAATGCTCTCCTCAAGTTCATTGAGATGCATACAAGAAAAGAGATGGTAACACTTTCAATGTAGTGAGGTTGCCAATACACAAATTGCGAGAGGTCCCGGGTTCAAATCCCGGACGAGCCCTTGACTGCGACATCTATTCCACAGACCCTTTTTAGGAAGACTTTCACCTACGAAAGTCGACAAATATAAAAACAGCCTTACTATACCAAGCTTTACGAGGAATTGTGGGTTTGAGCACCATGAAATTTGACAGAGTAATTGCATGTTTTCCATTCCAAGCATGGATGTGTTGCCGATCTGATACCTATGACTTTTAAAGGTCAATG